>NC_138670.1:7633554-8238518 GCF_964273445.1 Streptopelia decaocto | reverse complement strand
AAGATGTTAATTCACAGCAAGGGTATTCGGTTAAACAGTAGGGCTTCATTTCTGAGCGTGTGGGTGGCACACGGAGCGGTGACCAGGCGATAACAGCCAGGGGAGGATGTGGAGTCCCAGAGAGGGAACATTTTTAGACTAAACCAAACAGTCATTTTCCAGGTCGGAGCTAATTTTTATTACCCTGTTTCCCTCACTCTCTTTCTCTGTTTGTACAGGTAGGTGGGATATGGAAAACCCCTTGTTGTGTCTCAAGGATCAGCACTGGTCACAGCTTACAGAGCTCAGGTCGGTGGTATCTCGAGGATCCATCCAGCCCTGCATTTTTGGAAGGCTTTGAAAAATGCCCAGACAGAAGTACTTGCGATTCACAGGGTGGGATGCCTGGAAGAATCAACAGAGGTCTGCAGAAAATTCACTGATTGTTTAGTTCTAAAATAGTTATTTAAATTGTACTGTTGGGAAGACTGAAGTTTCCTGACCACATCTAGTGCCCCTAAAATTAAAGGAAAAGCTCAGTGAGACTAAAAATTGAATACATATAGCTGCCATTGCTTTTCCTCTCAAGAAAGAAGAGAAAAAGCAAAAACAAGTAGACAAACCAAAACTGCTGCCTTGAGCCCAAATTTAAACACTGCTCTTTCTATGACTTGCAGAAGATAAACACAATCTCCTATTTCTGTATATACCTTTGCCTCCTGAAACTGGTGAGTTGCAGGTTAATTTATTTTTGGTAAACATATAGTAATAATCTGGGTCTACCATGAATAACATAGTTAAACTAATTCTTACCTTTTGGCTCTCAGATTTATTTATTTGGTTCTCTGGGCTATTTATTGCATGCGTAGGGCTTGCAATCCAGGAAAGCTGAGCATCACCAGCAGAGAGTGGGATGTGAAGCACTTCGCAGTTTTCATCTTTGTTTATTTTTGATGTCACTATCTTTCCATTTCACTTAAGTTGGCATCCAGCAGAATTCCTGCTCTTTTAGGGGTTTGGAAACACTTGCTGATGCTCCAGCATCCTATTTTCTAACATAATGAATGAAATCTGTCATCAAAAACCCAGAGCTATGAGGCAGCTGATGCTCAAAATCGTTCTTAGAAAAAGACATTTTAGAGACACGTGTCATCCTCAAAACCATAGTGAGCAATGCTTTGTCTGCAGCTGGCAGAAAAATTAGGTTATTTTATAGGCCTGTCAGTGTTATGCCATTGCACCTCTAGATGCAGTCACATATCTGTTGGCTTGGCTGACCTATTTGATTGTGCCCTATCAGAATCATAAAGATACCATATATACAACACATGCATACCACCACTTGAAAGCATACACACTGATGTCGGGAATAATGTATTAAATGATTATTGCCATAAAATTGAGCTTATTCCCACTCCTCAATAACAAATGTTGTTGTAGAAAGTACTTGCAAAAAGTAGACCATGGATCAGCTCTACTTTCACAGTGACTCAACATTTGAAGTCAGTAATTGAAATAAAAATGAAATTTCTTATAAAATTTGCTTTACAAATGAAGTTTAGCATTTTTATTGAGAGTACCTTTGGTTGCCAGAGCTATCTTTATTAAAAGCTGTTCAAATACCAAAAATCTAACATTGCAGGATAAATCATATTGGGCACAGATGAGTAATGCATGAGGATTTAAAACAAATTTGCCACTGTTCCAGGCTCTGAGGATGAGTCCTGGTCTGACTGAACTTGCAAGTAAGAGGCCCCTGGATTTCAATGAGATAATAATTTGATCCATGCAATTGCTTCTGTCTCTTTCTTTGATACTGCTGTAATTGCCTCTTCTTCTTTAATCCAAAACAACTCAGATAGAAAGGAAAAGACACATATGTTTTTATAAGAAAAGGGCAATACATAATGTTAAAAAATGTTTCATCAAAGGTGCAACCATTTAAAATGCAAAACAGATACTAGAGAGGTGCCAAATTCCAGTTCTTTGTGTTTTTATTTAAGATCTTTCAAGTATTCATTCACCAGGAATACTTGTTTAATTTTTGTAATGTATTCAGTTAGCCATATTCAGTTCTCTTTTATGTCCACTTCTCATTAATCACTTGACAGATGGACTTCTACAGGCACATCCCTTTGGGGAAAGTAAATTTTAAGTCATAATAAGAACATAAGACCTGCCATACTGGATCAGAGCAAAGGTCTACCTAGTCCATACCCTGATTCCGGCAGTAGCCAAGAGCACTATATTAGATTTTAATGGTCACGGCTTTGATCTTTCAGTGAGTATTAAGTTGGTGACTAAGCAGAAAATGAAGAGAAATCCCAAGAGCAGAGTATTCCAAAACTCAGAAGCAGCAGCAAGTGAAACCATTTCTTCCTGTGCCTCAAACCCAGCGCAAGGTCAGTGTTGCACAAGAAATAGATGTCGGGCAGATCAGCCACAGCAAAGGTGTCACCCCACAGGAAGCACTGGAGCGAAAACTTAACATAGCGTTGTGTACCATTGGCATCTATTTGCTTTGTTCTCTTGCCCAACTAGATATGACTGCTTTGGGGCACTATGGCCAGTTTTTCTTTTGCAAAATGCAACATGAATGAAACTCGGAGGGAAAAGTGGCGGCGGGAGGAGGGCAGGATGCAGAGCCAACCCCAGCAGGCCAGCGCGGCGCGGTGTGAGTTCTCGCTGTGCTCAGTAGTTCTGCCAAAAGGGATGGTTTGGGTTGAGGAATTTGGGCTTGAACATAGTACATAGACAATATCTAAAACCTCTTCTGGTCTCATTCCCAGGAAGAGAGCTACATTTGTTCCAGTGAGATTGTAGTTAAAAGTTCTCAAGGTTTAACTCATCTTTTTAATTGCCGCTGTCTCAATTAAATTGCTTCTGTGATAACAACAGCCCTCCTGGAGACCCAACAGGAACTTGAACACATTGTGAGTAAATTAAATAATTGTGTAAATTATAAAGTTTACATCTACTGGTTATTGCATAAAAACTACCTATAGAACACATACTTCTTATAACCTTCCTGCTTTAGGAAATCTAAGAAAAGAAGGTGTTTAGCCTGCCAAAAACCTACAAGGATCACTGATAATTTGTTGATCAGCATTAGGTTCATTAAATCTATGCACTTCATTATCTGATTAATTCGGAGGCAGGTTTGTAATCAGTGATGAAATGTTTAAGAATCTTCTGCTCTGGCCTCCACAACCTCCTGCAGCTCATTAGAAAAGCTAATCAGATTGAATTTTCCACCATGCTGTTTATTGTAGCCCTAATGGAAGACAATCACTTTAAAATTACACACTTGGCAGGTAATTTCTAAAAGCCATAAGCTGTGGAAGCTTTGTTCTCCCTGGGCTCTTTGTCTTTCTTTACTAGGGTAAGGTAAGTAATAGTTATTTCTGTTAAAATTTGGAGGGCTATTTTGCAACATACGATACAATGTAAATGTTGCTGAAAAAATATGTTTGTCTTTACCATGTTTCTCGTCACCTGGGAGCCCTTTCAGAGATCATCAGTAATGTGTGGTGAGTTTGTTTCAGAACTCAGATGGGTTTCCTACTTTGTGACTTGATTATTCGAAGCACTAAGAACTTTCTTCGTGTGCTCTCATCTTGGGATGAGTTGCATTGTTAAAAAAAAGACTAGGGCAGCTTTTTATCCTCAATTTTTCACAGATCAGTTATGAACCCTGTTGTGATGGAGCTTTGTGAACTAGGTTACTAGTATGATCTGAAGGAAAATTATGACAACATTTATTGATGAAGAACCAGAAATGACAGTGACCTAATATAGAGAGTTTTCTTAAGTTTTTAATAATTGAACTTCTGTGCATTATGAGAAGAAGTGACAGCAGCAGTTGACAGTCACCTCTTGCACCAGCAAGGCTGCTGCCACTTCTGTGTTTTTCTGAAGGGCAGCTAAACTGGGGAATGCAGCAGGGACAGTCACCGGCTGAGTAGGAAGCACTGCTATTCCACGTGCTCTAGAAGAGATCCTTTCCATAAAGGGAGCATGCAGAGCCAAGGTGGCAGAACAGTTCCTCTGGCCCACTCTCTACTGCTGTCTCCATTGTGTGGACAAAAGTCCACTTGTGCTTTAACTGTCATATCTGTTTGTCTCTTCTGTTAATACATGGAAGGATGGGATCTCCTGTGACTGGACAGGCACCCATGGAGACATGGGCTGAAGGCATTTGTCCCCTGGCTTATAACCAGAAGTTATGGAGGATTTTGGGTTGGGGATGTGCTTTTGGTCATACGGTGTGGGAATGAGGTGATATAAGGAATGATTTTCTTTAGAGATTTATCATAAGGAGGTCCCATTCTAAACCTTCCCTGCCAAACAATGTTCGTCATATTTTACCTGTGGGCAGTGACAGGTGACAACATATCCGGAGAACATCAAGAGGAAGGTGCATACCTAATACAGATTAATCTTTTTGTCAGCCAGCATGCTCTAAACGTACCAGCCTCAAGGGCTGGATCCTCCTTTTGGGGTCTGTCTTCTTGTCACAGGCCTGATACTTCCTGCCCTTTTTTTTCACCCTGACTTCACCAAGCCCTTTTCCAGGACCCATGTGAGCTCTAGACCACTAAATTATTCCTTTATCTGTTTTTTCCCCAAACCTTTTGCTGTACAACTAGACAAACAACCTTTTCATACTGCATTGAACCCTTTCTGTATCACTTGAGCTCATGCTACCTCTGGTGAAGTTTATTGTGGTACAAGATGATGTCTCTACATTTTTTTTTCCTCCCCCATTAGGGTGGTGAGATTTAAACCTTTTTTCGGTCACTATGAGGCACACTTTGTAGTGGGGGAGAAGTATCAAAATGTTTTAAGGACTGGAAACAATGTATCTGGGGTTATTTCCTGTAAAAAGAGCTTCTTAACTTTCACTTTTAAGTGCCTTCAGCCTTATAATTTGGTCCCTTCCATTATGTTGCAGTTTAGATCTTTCTTTGTAATATTGTAGGCACTAAAATAATAAAAAAAACCCCAACCAACTGCTCCCCCCATAATAATAAACAAACCCACCACTTTTAAGAACAATTGAATTTCTGTAATGAAGTATTCCTGAACTGGCTCATGTCAGATGAATGAACACTAGAATGTCACGTTTGGCTCAGAATTGAGGTGTAAAATAGATCTGATTACTGTTCAGATCATTGCAGCTGTGAGAAATACAACAAGTAATGTTGTACATAGACGCCAAGCAAGGGTTTTGCTGAGAGTTCTCTGTAAAACGCGCTGCAGGCAGCACCGTTTGGGACAGAAATGGGATTGAAGGCAGAGGCAGCTGCCGCTCGGGTTCTCGTTCCCTGGGCTCTGCTGCCATCTCATGGTTTCAGCCCCAGTTCTGCACTCAGGCTCTTGGAATAGCTGCTTTCTGTGCTGCTTTTATAGCAAGTCTTTTATTTCTTTTTTCTTTTTTTCTTCTTTTTTCCATTACAGAAGCCTAGAAGGTGAATGTTAGAAAGAAATGCTGTTACTTCTAATTGCAGAGCAGATTGATTATGTTAGAGCCGGGGTTATGGGCTATGTCTAAGACCTCCAGCAATTAAGAAAGAAAAGCAGCCTTACACCAGCGGTGAGCTTACGTTTCCTGTACTCTGTACCTCCCTGTACATTAGCTGTGGCTCACAAATTGAAAATATTCTAAAAAGCATATTCTAAATTACAAGTGTGTCTTTAGATACTTGTGCAGACAGGACAGAAGTTGGAACAGTTCCTGGGACAGTGTTAATATATATGATATAATCGACCCACAGCTGTCTCAGCATCTGGGAGGTAAAAATTGATTTATCCACAGAAGTTGGTAGTACCTGTCACGTTACATCTGCAAAATCCCCCTCTCACCAAAGAGTTTCATTTATGAGGTAGCCCTGGAACCAAACACAATGCAAGGGCAGAATAACTTGAATAAAGTTTTACAAGTTTGTCCTTCACTAAACAGTGGTGTTAAAAGCAAATGCTGAAAGAATACAAGAAATAGATTGTTTTAAGTAAGGCTTTATTAAAATAACACAATGTCAAGCACCCAGGTTTTCAAAACCAAAAATTAAACTAACTTTAATCTTAAGACAAAAAATGAAATATGCAGAGAAACCAGCAACACTATAAGAACAGTAAACCTTCCACTGGTCTAAACAAATAATAATCTTAAAGAATCTTCAAGTTTAAATATTCACTTATGTAACAATACATATAATTAAGCTGTGAGCTGCCCTTTCCAGCATTTATAGTCAGACCCAATCATAAACTAGAAATAAGGCAAGTATTTATATATGAAAAAAATATAAGTTAACAAGTAAAATAGTGTAAGCTTTCAAGCAAACAAATCTATACAGGGAAAATGTTTTAATCAGTGAGAGAAGACAAAAGTGTTTTTATTATGAAGTGCATAAAAGAGGACTCTGATTCCAGATGTAACTCAATGCAGGAGAACTTACGCATCTGGGTGGAATTGCTACAAAACTGGATACCTTGGTGCCAGCTGAGAAGAATTCTTCCTTTTAAAATCTGGACTAAAGAAAACTTTGAGTAGAAGTGGCCCTTGTAGTGTACAAAGGTATTTAATTAGTGTCTTGGCAGAAAAATGTTTTTGGTAGCCACTCCTCTCTGCAGTATCAATTAAGACATCAATATTTATGGTACAAATGTCTGTATTTAGATCTAGAGGTAGAAAAGAATTGGTGCATTAATCCTACACGTCAGAAGTTGATGAAAAAACTACTTGGCTCAATTGGAAGAAGATATCATTCACTTTTTTTGTTTTCTAAATACAAATATACACTATACACACATCTCATGGGAGGAGAGACATTTGTATGTAGACAGCTGAAGTCAAAGAAAGGTGTGGGGTATTTTTGTTTTGTTGGGGTTTTTTAAATTAAAGAACACACATTTGCTAGGTTTCTTCAAGATAAAATTAGCGAGAACAACTGTGTGGGATTTTTTTTCTCTTGGTTGAAGAAAGGAGTGTCTTCCATAATACCAGACTCTTGGATAACCCACCAGGGTACTTCCAGTGTGGAGATGCAACATCTGGCTCTCTGTGCACTGCTATACACAGCACCTGTATTCCTTCCTCCAGCCTTGACTGTCAGTGACAGTCACCTGAGAAGCAGAACATCCAGGGGTGGCCCAGGCTCCTCCTGAACACCAAGTGGAGCATGAGGTGTTATAGTTGCGCAGGTGGAGTAACAAACCTCATTGTTGCTGAATTTTGCTCCTGCTTTGCTTGGTTAATGTGCCATTTTATGTCCTTTAAGCCACGCTTTCACTTTTCATGCTGAGTGTTGGGTTGCAAGCTTTGCAAAGCAGCTTGGTAGAGCCGTGCCTTGGCTGCACCACAGTCCCTTTCACTGGGGTACACAGCGTGCACAGAACTGCTGCTCGGCATCCTCTGCTGAAACAGGAATGATGCTGCGAAGTTTCAAACATTTTTGAGCTATTTGGAAGTCTTGCTACTATGATTATATGCTGTTTCTTATTTGAATTTCCTTTTCCTGTTACACTTTGAACTAAAATTTGGTGGGTCTGATTTTTGATTTTTATCTTTATTTTTTTAAGTGTTCAATGACTGCTTAGGTCTCTGAGCTGAATCTTGCATTCTGGATGTATAAACTGCATTTGGTTTCTGCATAAGTGTTACAGTTCTGCACCTCCTCCCACGCAGTAGCACAAGCGGAGGCTCCTGGCCAATAATAATACTTCTTACAAATTATTTGATTAGAGTGAGATTTCTTGGATAAGGTTCTGCTGCATGATTCACAGGAATCTCTGCGTCTCCTAGTCTATCAGCCAACACAATGACACAGATGCCTTTGTCAAAACCATCCCTTTTTCCTCCATTGCTAATGCTTCTGCTGCAAAAACTCACTTCATGATCTGCATTCTGCAGGAAATCACTTGTCTCGGGAGACACAGCTTTCGTCATGTCATCCTTTGAGACTTCTGTCACACTAGAGGGGACCTGTCCTCCCCTGCCATCAGTCAGCTCTTCCTCTCAGAAACCATCCTCATCCAGGTCTCAAAGGATAGAAAGCACCAATCAATCCAGCTGCTTGTCAGATTGTTTTTTTTTCTTTGCTCTTGTGGATCTCTTTAATGTGTTTTGAATGAGTCAGGATCAGTTTGAAATCTGAATTCTATCTCTGTTCTGCAAACCAGCATGTCCAAGGAACTCTGAAGGTCAGGAGTGTCCTGTTGGAGCAGAACAGAGGTCCATCCAGCCCACTGCTCTCCCTGTCCACGGCAGCCGGGATACTCTATTTAGGGACCAGCATGCGAGCCCACGGTCTGTTCATTGCACACTCCCAAGTGTCCATAATTATGACCAGTCATCAGTTGGAGATGTTAGACAATGGTTCCATGCCTATTCTCTTTTTTATCTGTTTATAGACCTGTTACCCAGTTTGACTAGTTTCTTTTTGAACCTGCTGACTATTGCCTTTACTACAGCCTGTGGGAGGGAGTTCCAGACGCTAATTACCTGCTGTGAAAAAAGGTGCTGTCTTTTGGCTGTTAGTAATGCCCAATTAGTCTCACTGTGTGCACCTTCATTCTAGTATTCTAAGATCTGATAAATAACAACTTTGTGTTCACCTTAGACACTGCCTTTATGATCAAGGCTTACAAAATCATGTCTTTTCTCAGCCTTCTCCTCTGCAGGTGGAAGCATCACAGCCATTTTAGTCTCTCTTAATATGGCACTATTCCAGCTGCTTAATCACTGTCTGCCCTTCTCTTTACCTCCCCTAATTCCGTTGTATTCTTCTTGAGGTCTGTAGACCTGTCCCTCTTGTAAGCAAGATGTGAGGGTACTGAGGTTTCATACAGCAACAAAATTCCTACTCTTTCCTTCTCCCCTTCAGTTTTCATCAGTCTTTTGTCTTTTCTTTCAGTTGCCCATTTCATAACAGTAAATAAGCAATAATAGATTTTTTTCTGATGTTCCTTAAAACAGCGGAAATTTGATTACTTTTATCTTTGGAAGTGGGCAGGTATAAATGTTGTGTCCAGTCCCTTTAAGATATTGCAAGATAAGCACTAAGACCTGTATTCTGGACACTCTTGATTGTCAAGTAAACTAATGAACGCAACCTGGAAACCACACCAAAACCGGGTTAAAAAATGCAGAACCATTCTGCAGAACTCAGTAGAACTAATGGCCTGGGTCTTGTTGCTAACAGGAAAGTAAGAGATATAACTGAAATTCTGTCTGAAAGGAAATTCCTGCTGCTTCTTCAAGATTATACAAGTGTCATGACTGCTGGTAACTGGCATCCAGGTGAGATCCAGCAATGAGTGTTGTTGCACAGCCCATGGTCATAAACAAGGTATGTTGCAGCGTTTACATCCTAGGATCTGCTCTGGATCTGAAAGGATCCAGGATACTGACGGCAGGTAGTAAAATGTGCCTAGTTCTGTGTAAACTTCTCAAACACCCTGCTGTAATAAAGGATTTCACCATTAAGTGGCAATTTGTGAGGACAGCTGCACTCAACAAGGATTTCTTAAGAACTGGCTGGGCTATTGTTAGTTATAGTGTGGGTGGTATTTTTTCTTGACAAAGGACATGCGGATTATCTTATAATTATCCCAGATGCTTCTGACACTCTCTTACAAGCTATAAATTCATGGATTAAAATTACAGATAGTAAATTCAGAATTCCCTGTGGTGCTTCTAGCATTGCCTTTTGTGTGTGGTGGGTATGTGTCTAAGGGCAGGTATAGGTGAGGGCCTGAAAAATTCAAAGACATACGGTGGTCTTGGAAAATTATGCAGTCAAAGAGGAGATAAGATATGAATAGAGTTTTGGCAAATAAAGAAATGGAGTTAATATCTGAAGCTGCTCGGTTCTCATATGTGTAGACATCTGGAAAACGAATTGTAAGAACTGCTCTTCCAAGTTACCATGGTATCAGATTTAGGTATTTCTGAATTTCAGAAGCATATAACCTGAACTAGCCCTTTTATCAGATGTCAGCACTTTTAAATGTTCACCACCAGTGTCCCGTTTCAGCAGCACCTCAGGAATGCGTGGAGAGTCTCTGCAGCTTCTCTTTTCACATACGTGCCAGGCAGGTACATGCTAACTTCTCCAGCCCCTCAGCACACATTTGCTTTATGTCTCTCTGCTACTTCACCAGGGTAGTTTGCCTCTTTCATTTTCAGCTTGCCCTGACTCCCTTTTCCTGGAGTAAAATGGATGCAATAATATTTGAATATCTAATAGGATAAAGTTATCATAATATTAAACATATTTGAAGATCATAATATAGTTATTTACAAACAATTTAATAATACCTGTATGAAGTAGGTGAAGAGTAAGTTGGTTCCTGTAGGTACTATATGGCTTACTTCATTGAGTTTTGGAGCAATAAGCACTGTATTAATGCAAAATATTATCAAATAGCTGCTCAGGGAACAATTTTTAAATTGTGTACTAGCATCTTGTGTTTCATCATTAACAACTTTCGTTGCATTTTTATGAGTTTTTGAAAGCCTCTTACACCAACCACATTTGCTTTTTCAGGTTGTCTGAGTCTGTAAAGCTTAGTTGAGAGCTTAGAACCTTCTCAGGTGACTTCCATAGAACAAGTGAGGTGAGGTGAAGATCAGGTGAGGGCATTAACTGACATGATGGAGGGGGAAGGAGAAATAAGGCCACGCATTGGCAGAAAGGATCTTGGAGTAATTCCCGAGTACACTGGGTCAACAGAGAATGTTTTGGGGAGCAAGTCAGGTGCCTGGGCACAGATGTCTGGTGGCATTTTAGGTGTCATGTAGTACAGTAACTTATATCCCATGTTGTATCTGTGAGCCCCATGTCTTGGACACCCAAGGGCACCTGAAATGACACCGGATGCCTATGGTTAAGCGTCTGAACTGCTGCTGCCCTGGTTGCTGGAGGCCAGCTGGGCAGGATCAGGGCTGGAGAGCAGTTACAATTAGAGCTCTGCTAGAGCTGAAAAGCACATGGCAAATTAGAGTCTTGATTAGTACTGACAGTGACATTATCTGCTCCTCCACAGCTTTCCTTTCTCTGGGGGTGGCAGGGCACAGCCACCCGTCACCTCAGGTAAGGCCAGGGGTGCGCTGAGGTGGTTTGGGGATGGACTCTGAGGGGCAGGTACATCTTCTGGAAACTATCTCCCTTTTCAGAATATTTTAAGAAGCTAAGAAATAAAAGGTTGTGGAGGGCTCTGAACATAATGTGGGCTTACTCGGTTAAACCTGTAACTACGCACTGTTGTCTCTTTCGCCACCTGGGAGATCATACTGAATTGGGGGTGATGTGCAGTAGATAAACCGAGCCACGCCAGAATTTTTAAGCATTGATCGATGATTAAAAAACACACTCGGACAAAAGCCATTCCCGAGTGCCGGCGAGCCTGCCCTGGGAGGGGGCTGCTCCAGAGCCCTCAGCCCCCAGGGCCCCGTGTGCCCGCACGGCAGCTCGGGCCGTCCAGCCTGCGCTCCCCGCGGGCCGGGCTGCGAGCGGGCCGGGCTCCGAGCGCCGCGGGAGCAGCGCGGCCCGGAGCTGAGGAGCGGCTGCGCCCGGGGGCTGCGGGGGCTGCCGGGCCGGCTCCGAAGGGCAGCGCTGCCAGCTGCCCAGCGCCCCCAGCAGCGCTGCCGGCCGGCGGGGCGGGCCCGGGGTGGGAGCGGAGCGAGCGCGGCCCCGCCAGCCCGGCCCGCCCTAGGAAGCGCAGCGCTTAGCGCCCTGCCCGCCGCCGCCATGCATTGTGGGGCGGCAGCAGCAGAGCCAAGATGGCGGCCAGCAGGAGGCTGATGAAGGTAACAGGCAGCGCCGCGCCGGGAAGGGCCGGCAGGCGGGCGGCGGCGGGCACCCCTCTCCGCCCCCGCGCCCCTCGGGGTGCGGGGAGGTCGTCTCCCCCGCCGCGCTGTGGCCTGAGCGGCCTCTTTTCCTCTCCTCGGTGGCACCCCGGGCTGGAGCGACCGGAACAGGAGCAGCCGGTCCCTAGGCCGCGGCCCTGAGGGGCCTCGCCGGCTCCCCCGCCGCCGCCCCGGGCCCGGCCGGCGCCCCGCGGTCCTCGGCCGCCACCCGGGGCTGGGCGGGGGCGCTCGGCGGGCGCCTCGGGCCGCCCCGTCCCTGTCCGTTCCCCTCCCCCGGGGGGCTCCTGCGGTGACTAAGCAAAGAGGAAGGGCCGGGGGGGAAGGAAACGCCAGCACCGGGCCGCCTGGGCCCCCGTCCGGGGCGCGGGCGATGTCCGGGGCGGCGGGAGGGGTCGCCCCGCCGGCCGAGCTGCGGCAGCCGCGGTGCGGTCCCCGGCCCTGCCCGCGGGGAGGGCTCGGCCGGGCGGCGGGGAAGCGGCCTCGCCTCCCTCCCTGCCTGCCTGCGGGTGGGGGTTCGCCGCTCCTTCCTTCTTGAGGAACCTTCCCCGGACGCCCGGGGATGAAATAATTCCGTTTTCGTTGTTTCGGAGAGTTAGCTCTTCCTTGTGTGAGTAGGAGGTGTATCACACTGAGATATGGACCTGGGTTCAGAAGTTTCCTGGTTCGCTGCAGACGTGCTGGTGTTCTTGTCATCACTATTTGCTCTGAAGTGCTTGTAATTGTAAACTCGGCCTCAGCTGGGTTTTAACCAAGAGCCCGTATAGTTTAGTGTAAAATATTGCCTGGGACTATGTTTCTTATCCTTTTGCTTAAGGAGTAATGTACTTTTTAGAAAGAAAATTATAACCATTGCTTCCAAAACATACAAGTATATTTGATGTGTTGTATGTAATTGCCGATTAGCATTACAAACTGTGTACAGTGGGGTTTGCTTAGGATGTGCGTACATAGTGGCATAAAACTTAGTCATTTGTAAAATGCTATGGCAATACCCTACAGTATTTGCAGGCAAAGTGCCTGTAACATGAATCAATAAACTTCACAGGCGAGTCCTGTGAAACACAGGGGAAGGACCCTGTAACCGTCAGGTGATGTTTTAGCCTTATTAAAAAACCTGTCCCTGTGGGATGCAATGTAATCATGCACTAGAACTTAATAGCTAAATGGGTGATTCTGTTAAACTTAGTCTTTTAATAATGGATTTGCAACTGGTTTCAAGAACAAGGACCCTTCATAGGGCTGGGGTTTGACTAGGACATGTAGATGGCAGGTTTTGAAATTGCATTTCCTTAATTGTGAAAATACATAATTAACTGTTATAAATTGGTCATTTCTGCAGAAATCAGCCCCTCAGCACTGCTTTCATAAAGCTGGTTTTGTTGTTTTACATGTGCTTTGGAGCGATTAAAAATTAAATGGTTAATACCTTGTGTGCAGAGTCATTCACATCTATTAAATCAGTAGGCATAAACCTTTAATTGTCCTCAAGGATCCTGATGACAAGGCATTCATTTTTATTTCATTTTTGGTAGCTGTTATATTTTGCCACAGCTTTAGCATGATAATCGATATGTCTTGCTTTATACCTAAATAAGGTTCCCCTTCGTTTCAGATAGTAAACAACCATTTAATTTTATCTCTTTGTAAGGCAGCTTTTCTGCCTGATATTAAAAAAAATCCATTTATTATTCAAAAGCACATCACTAATAGTCTGATGGAGAAAAAATATTTCCAATTCTTTTTTTGTTTTCAATTTAAAATATAGCATAAAAATCTGAAAGGCAAGACAAATTGTTCTTAATATCTGCAGTGCCTCTTGCTTTTCAGCGCACCCCCCCTCCCTCCCCCCCCGGTTCCACTATACTTCCAAAACTTTAATCTTTCACTAACATGCCATAAAAATGTTTTTTGGTGATGTGACCTCCTCCTTTTCTAGAACGATGGTGCGGCAGTTACTTTTGAGAGGGAGTGGTGTAGGGAGGAAGGAGGCATTGATAACTTCCCTCTTGCATTTTTACTTTCATTTTTATTGCCTGACGTCTGTGGGTTGTGCATGTTGTGTTAGTTCAGGAGCTGTGAGATGCTGTACCACACGACTTGTAAAGGATATTAAATAAGCAGCTGCCTTGGTGCCTTTTGGAGAGTCGAGTGAGCCCAAAGGGCTTTGAGTCCTGCCGTTCATCTAGGTAGGAGCAAAGCAGAGCCCTCAGACAGATGATGTAACCTGGGCTGCTGCAGCAGGATGGTTTGAAGGGCCAAACTCACGTGTGTATCAACCTAATATCATTGTTTAAGTTCCAGAGTCACAGATCCATTTTAACAAGTCTTTCACCATTGGAGTTGTGTAATGTCAAAGAGTCTGTGCTGTGTCTTTCTTGGGGTCACAGAATGACGAGTTGTTATAACTAAAGGAAACAGTTTTTCAGTGTGTCACTCAATTGTGTTTTAAATCATTTAGGATAAGCATTAACTGTATCTGAGCTAAATGTGATTTGCCTTTGGTAAGTGAGAATAAACTTTGAACCTTTTATAGGTCACATAAAATAAAGCAATTCATATTTCCTTGAAGTCTTGCCAACATTTTGAAGTACTGCATTTTTTCTGGACTCATGTCATGCATCATAGTCGTTCATGTTAATCACAGTGGCTCAGAGACTGGATGTAGTAAGTCCATAATAATGTGCTGTCTGTAGAAAACTGGGAGCATGAGTATAGTTTCCACCGTCTGGGTAGAAATGTATGTCTTTCTCAGATTGTGGAAGCCATTTCTATCTTCAGTTTGAAAACCTCCTTGTGAAGGAAGTATTACAAATTGTGCCATTGTACTTGTACAGTTCAATTTTAAACATTAAGTCAAGTTACAGGAAGAACAAGATCGTCTTGTTATCTCAGGCTCTGAGGAAATTAAATTTCATAGGCCAAAGTATTTATGGCCTATCTTCTGCAGAGCTTTGTATCATCAAATAGTCTAACTGAAGTTTTCTCTACTGATTTACAGAAACCCTTCCCAGGAGCACACCTCAGTTAGTAGAATGTGACATAAACATAGCTAATGAATCATAATCCAGTGACATTTGAGGTGGAGTTTTGATCTGTGAGCCACCAGTTCACCTCCTCAAAGAGTCCCAGTTGTCAGATCTTGACTCCTCATGAAATGTGAGAGGTGGGAATAAAGCAACTTTGTCAAGGATACGTCATTATGGACAATCTGTCAGGGTAAAAACAGGCAGATACGGAGTATTTATGTTTAGGAAAGGATCTCTGGCTTCTCTTTAAGGGAGCTACTTTGTTTCATGACCCTTTCTCATAAAAAGCAAATTGTTGGCAAACACGTATGATGTGGAACATGGATCTCCAAGAGACATGCCAGAGATTTCAACAAGATATTTTTCACAGTTGCCACCCACCAGTGTAAAACAAGCCGTTCTCCATTGAGATGGCCGCTCTTTGTGGAGCAGCGGTGGAAGGGAAGCTGTTTGGGTCGTGGTGCCACAGGGAAGGCTGTTTGGGTCATGATGCTTCCCGAGCAGTGCAGTGATGTGTGCTGAGCACACCTTCAGCAGGGCTGTCGGGGCGTGCTTGGGGGGCTGCCCCATCCCAGGGGGGACCTGCTCCCTTCTCTGGTGATCTGCCATACAGTTGAGCTATTTATCAGATCTGTGATGTTTTTTCCTGGTTCTTAGATGCTCAAAAGTATCTTTAGTATTAAAAATTGAAAATACATTTGAAGCATAAATAACACTTCATGTGAAGTGAGGTATATATAGGCAATTATTTTAATCTTACTGGTTTTACTCTGCTTCCATAATTGCGCGTAGTCAAACATTTATGCAGCTGTTGAACTCCATGATAAGATACAAACGCAAGGGCACACCCAGGTACCTGCAATCTCCAGTGTGCTGTGGTCTTGTAAACACCATCGCCCTTCCAAATAAAGTGGTTTTAGAGAACTTTGGTATACAAAAAACAATTCTAAATTGGTCCAAACACCAGTTATCGGTAACAAGGGAAATGTGGTTTTGAGCAGTGTGTGATTGTCTGTATACAGAAGTGAGAATACTGATTCATTTTCCCTTTTTGAAACAGGGGATTGACAGATTTTTTTAATCAAATGAAAATAGTTTGTCAATAAGTAGCATTACTCAGTAAATAAAAGGCATGTGAGTATACAGGGTTGTAATATTGCAGTCAAAACTTAATAATAGAATAATAATAGAATCTGTTTTTTTGTTGGATTTGTGTTTTTTGTGCTTTTTGTTTGTTTTGGGTTTTTTTTGTAATTAAATGTACTTTTTAAGGTGGTGTAACACTTCTCTGTACTATATAAGATTCAGAAAGTAAAACTGGGCCATTCCTTATCAGTGGCTTGGAGCCTGTTTGACTTTGTCACACTTCTCTTGGATAACCTCTTTATAAACAGGTACAGAAATTGTAAACAGTGGAGAAACATGGTTTAGAGTTATTTCAGTAGACTTTTGTTTTTCTTTATGCTTTTAATAGCGTTTTGGGCTTGATGCAGAACTTACTGAAGTCAGTATGAGCTCTGACACTTATTCCTGTATTATCGGATTGAACTCTTACAAGTGTTTGTCCTCACTGCATGTTCCTGTCTGGCTTGGCTTTTTAGAGAGGTCCAAGAACTTGAAACACGCATGGGCAAAGCAGCTCTGGGGTTTTTAAAATAATGCATTTTAAGCGGATGCCACTTTTCTTTCGAAGTTCAAACATTTGTGCTGTTCAAAGCAAAAATTAAATGATTACACAATGTTGAAAATCAGTATTTTTACTCCATGTTGATGATATGTGAGAGGTTGTATGTACTTTTATGGCTGCCCTCAGCATTATACTTGGAGATCAGATACCACCTCTGAAACAGTGTTTTCTCCAGTTTGTGTGCCGTGTAGAACACTTTCTCTGATCATACCCAAACTGCAAACATCGCGTCTCAACGGAGCCCCATGAAATAAGACATTTCTATTTACAAATGGGGAAACCAATGCAGCAAGGTCACCCGCAAGGCTGGTAGTAGAGTGGGGAATGAAGACTGATTGAAATTCTTACTGCAGTCTTCTAACCTTTAGTTACACTCCTCCTGTGCTCCTTTAATTATGTTACTTGACAAAATTAAGGGGCGGAGGACAAGAAAATGAATTAATCTATTTACTGTCTGCCTAGACTCTTAAGTATTATTTTGAAACATATATCTGGACTATATCCTTCTACATCATAAAGTAGTTCTTGTCCCTTTGGGGTTGCTCAAGCCCGTGTTAAATGCAGTATTAACTTTAAGTCTATGCTATTTGGAAGTATTTAGTAGCTCATTCACTTTTTTTAACAATACACTTCTACTGCAGTTGTGTCTGCTTCTGTAGCTCTGAGGCACTTTCGTCTTTATTATGGGTTTTGGCAGTTGCCAGAAAGAAAAAATAAACCTCCCACCCTTAAAACTGTGACTGTCCAATCTCTTACCACTCCTGAGGCACAGACACAAAACCCTAAAGGTGTGACTTGTGAGTATAGTATTGCACTGTATTTGTGGGGATACTAGTATGAAAAAAGCTATTTGTAAATAAGTCTAACGTGGAATTGACTAATTTGGAGTGGCATGTGAAATCTTAAATGCTTCTGGTATAAGAAAAGTAATTTCTTTTAGAAGTTGGAACCGGTAGTTCAGGCAAGTCCTCTGCTAAGGGAGCCTTGATTCTCTGGGACCTTTGCAGTCCTGCCTGTGTGTGAGGAAAAGAATTGCCTGGTTTATACCCATTTACCCTCTTTTTTGGTTGTCAGTTGCTACCGCAGGACCCAAGGCAGCAGCAGGAGAAGCGCAGGATATAGTCCTGATGTACTATAGGAATTTACCATTCTTTGGGTTTTGAAAGCTAATTCCTGCCAAGGCTTCATGTGTCAGTTTAAAGACAAGGATGTCCTGGAAAGTTTGCAGCTGGTTCTTTACTGTCTTCTAGACTGTTTATTCCCTGTCTCATGTGATGGACTTCAGGGAAAATGGGGAGCAATTTCCATATTTGTTTTAAACTTTCCTTTGTTTTCATACAAAGTTTTACAGTTTTGTAATGATCTCTGTACTGGGTTCTTGCATTTCTTAATTCAGCATCCAATTTTTTTTAACCTGAATTTAATTATAAAATGTAGGTGTTTAATTTTCCAGCAATGTGAAGCCATGCTTTTCTAATTTGTTTTATTAGCTTAATAACATACCTGAATTATAAAGTCATAGTCCTCCCTTTTTCTGTGTCTGGGTGTTTGTTCCCTGGGCCAGCAGCAGCGTGATGCTGCCATCTGAACCGGGGCTAAAAGCTTCTGCAGGGAAGCTGCGCTCCCTCTGGGACGTCGGGGGGATTTCTGCCATATGCACAGTGTTTTTAATATGGGAACTAGAAAATTGTCCTTTCCTTGTTTTAGAGTGAAGGCGCTTGTGATGCGTGTTTATTCATGCTTAAATATCTACTGGTTAATTAACTTAATTTGTTCCCGGTGTTTGATGCGTTCCGTCGTGGTTTGCCAGGGCCTCACAGGTGGACGTGTGGGGAGCGAGCGGCTGCGGGGCTGGGGTGGGTCGGACTCTGTCCTGGGCGCTCGGCTGGACGGCACTGCAGGGATTTGCAGTTCTAGTCATTGGGAAGCATCTCTTATGCTGCTATAGTTTATTTTCTTTTCAATATTTTGGGTTATTCTGTATCCCTATAAATGTGCTTCTTGGGATTATTTTTGTGCGGTTTTGAATATGTTTTCCTGCTTAAAAAAAACCAGGATAATCCTCTTACCTTTTTTTTTAGGAAAAAAAAGCCCAAACTGTCTGTGATATTGTATAAATCTAGTATCAGTGGAATTTGAGGATTAATCCACAGGTCTAGACTAAACAGTCAGGTTTAGTGTCATGAAAATCGTGTTGGGCATAAATTCAGTATCCAAGGCTCCAAGGTTAAACTTCTGTATTCTGAGCATTCTCTTGCCTTTCAAGGTGCAGTGGGTGGGAATGTAAATGTTCATCTCCTGATGCGTGGCTGTCGTGTGATTTTAGTTTCACGTGCATATGGAAATCTGGTTTTCCCTTTGGGATTGCATTTTATCATGATGCTGGGTTTATGCAAGAGATTACTGCACGTATTAAATCTCTGCCAGTCAGATGCAGAAAGGTTTGATCTAAGATGAATATATAGTTGTTTTAGAAAAAAAAACGAAAATGGACAGTATAGCACTTGTTCCAGGGAAACTAATATTTTTCATTTTTCAGTGTATAGTCCCTTTGCTTGTAGTTGGTGTTTTTATCATAATAATGTGCAGTCTAGTTTTGCAAATGCAAAGAGCGGTGTGCTGGCCGACTGCAGCGCTGCTGCTGGATAAGCAACATTTTTCCTGACCCATGTAGACACGCAGGCACGTGCTTCAGTTCTGAAAGCACCGAGAAGTTTTATATTTCACTGTGGATGACTTTTGAATTTGAATTCTTTTAAGTTCTCTTTAAAGATAAAACTGCCGAATTCAACAGCAAAGGGCTGTAGTTGTTATAGAGGGGAAAAAAAAGTGGAACCTTGAGGTGTTTCGGTTTAGGTCTTATGAAATATTCCAGGAAACAGTTGCTATACTAGGGGCTTATACATAATTTTAAATATAAAAATGCCTAATACTTGTTCTGAATCACTAACTAACCATCGAAAATTGTTTGACTGGTGCAGAAAGATTCCTTGTTCAAGAGTGATCCAGCTATAGAGGTATCGCAATAGGTACTGTTAACTTTGGGGTACAAAACACAGACAAAGCTGCATCTTTTCAAGTTATTGGTCTAAATAAGGCTACTTTGGCTTAGATTGATATTTTTCTGAGTTAGCATCAATTTAAGTTGGTCGTGCAGGTATTATTCATTATTTTTCAGTTGAAATAATTGGTCTGTTCAGTGACTATATCTGTGTTTAAAGCTCTGATGAAGTCATTCTTCCAAATCACTATTTTCCTTCAGACAAGTTCTACGATGTACTTTGTTTTGTGCTTCACAGAGTTATCAATAGTCTGTTACCAAAGGCACGGATTTGCATTTAAGATATAGAAACATTTTTAAATGTACGTTTTTAATACTTGTACTTCATTGTGTCTGTAATGACCTTAATAACAAGGCATTTTTCTATTATCCTGACATCCAAAAAAATAGGCTTTTTAATACCTTGTTTCAGAGAATTTTACTTCTCACAGGTGCAAAGTTTTCTTTCTTATTTGTGTGGGTTGCCACCACTAAAACCTCAAACATTGACATTAAAGAAACCCACGTTGACCTCTAAACATTTTGAAAAATGAATATGAGCGTCTTTCTTAATACTGATATTAACTTACACTTTGTTTGCTTTTCAGGAGCTCGAAGAAATCCGCAAGTGTGGAATGAAAAACTTCCGTAATATCCAGGTTGATGAAGCTAATTTATTGACCTGGCAAGGGCTTATTGTTCCTGTGAGTATAAACTACTCCTTATTCTAGTAAGCTTTAAAATAAAATGAGGATCATTTATATCTCACAAATCCACAGTGTAGTAGTGCTGCTGGTGACTGTTAGATACATTTTGCACCCTGACAAAAATATTTCCTCATTATAAAACCTGGCTTTCAGAGTTGTGGGTTTGTGCAGAAGCTAGTTGTTTATAATATAATGTAAGCTTATATAGATCATATTGCAGCATCTTAAACATACTTTGGGCAGTGAAGTGTGGTCCCAGATTTAATTCTTGCCTCTCTTCAGACATCTTGTGTAGTCTTGGGCAAATAATTCAACCTTTCTGTCTCATTTTATTTGAGTGTCTCTTGTGTTTTGTTTTATCGAAGTCTGATAATGTTAGTAGCTGGTTCTTATAACTAATCTGAAGAGAAATCAGTGTGTAATTGAGAGTTGTTCTAGACTGCTCTGATCGATACCTGCCGGGTGTGTGCTCTGGGGGCTCAGGTGGTGCTGAGTTACCTGGGAGAGGTGTTGGAACAGGGAAGCCAATGAAGTTTGTAGCTACATTCAGCTTAAAGTACAAAATCTACATCATCATAGGAAAAAAAAAAATCGAGGTATAAAATATTTTGTTTACTCCTTAATAGATTTTTTTTTTTAATTGACTACATTTATTTCTAGGATAAAATTGAGTATTGGAAAAAGTTTGATGCAAGGAAAAGGTTTGGATTTTCACAAGTGAGCTCTTTAAAACAAAGTCTCTGTATTTAGGCATTAACTAATGCAAAGAAAACAAAACCCCACACTTTTATTTTTTAAAAGCACTACAGTCTTTTTAAGAAAATGTTTAAGTAGATAACCACTGTATTACTCAAATAGAAAGGGAATTGTTACGAAGGGAAAGCAGGAAACACAGCGTAGTGAATTCCTTGGTTATCGTCACTCGGGTTTTCACCTCCTTCATTCTCCACTGCCGTGGCCCCTGCTCCCTGCAGTACATGAGCTGCTTTGAAGTCTGCAGCAATAGGGGCTGCGCTACCAAGCCAGCAGTCCTGCTTTGCCTTGGGTCCCCAGGCCAGTGTAAACCTGTCTTATAATAAAAAGCCTTGGAAACATCTCTTCAGCAGCACCTCTGCTTGGCACTTGGAGGCCGTTCCCCAACTCACATCACGCAGGCACTTTAAATACATTTAGTTTACGCTGTTTACTTATGTTCCTGCAAGTAATTCCTTTGAGTGGTTGAGGCTGCTCTTGCAAATAAAGCAAGCAGGATTTGACATTAAAATTTGTCAGATCTGAGAAAGAATATGCTTTAATAAGCCACTCTGATATTTGTGGCTCGTGTGTAGCGGTTTACTGCTTTCATAATACTTTGAAGCAATGTAAGGTGGGTAAATATGACTAATAAAGCAAAACATCAAAATACTTGTTTATTCCTGCTAATAACAGCAGTATGTGGTGTGCAGCATCTATTTTTAACGGTTTCTGCTCACCAGAGTATGAGCCGAGTGTCTGTTTTGCAGAGGTACGCAGCCTCACAGACGTTTGAACACCGAGGCACTGAACCACGGTGCTTCGTACCTGCCTTTGGGGTCATAACGTGTCCCGTTTCAAGGGAAATGGCCTCAAATTCACTGCTGGTATAGTTAAGAGGGAATTTTGTCATGAGATTATGCTTCCTATAGTAATTAATAAGTGTACATGTTCAAAGAGCAGTATAGTTTATTGTTTTGAGGATACACTGTGGAAGATGCTTTAGTAGTAGCATAATTGTTTTAGCTATTGCAGTGCTGAAGATGATGAGTTAAAGAAGTGGTGTACAAGCTGGTCGCAAGTTTTTTTGCTGAGTTTTTGAAGTTCTACATGCTGCTTCCATTTTAGAAAATGTCCTTGCTTAGAGTTTAAAGACATATTACTCGTACTTTAATAGGACTGACCAGTTACTGGTCATTAAACTCTATAACCAACCATTAGTTAGGTCAGCTTCTTAATGAAGGTGTGAAAGATACAAAGGTTAATATTTTAAAGAGCGTTCATACAGAGTTATTGTGGAAGATACTGCTTAAAAAATTTTTGTTGTATGTAGCGTATTTTGTTCTTCGGAACATGTATTAGTTTTTAAGGGTGTTTGCTCACTTGAAGCAAATTGAAGACAACTTGTCAACTTATTTTCCTCTTCTAAATTGTAGAATAAGGTAGTTTATGTACGTAGTGTTGAAAGGGTATGCTGTTTGTTTGATTTCAACTCTCAAATGAGACCAGCTATGCCGGGCTCCTCGTTCTTGTAAGAGGTGGAGTTGGTGTGCCATGAATTTCATTTCACTCAGTCAGAAGTGCTTGCTATGGACAAACTTTTGCAGAGCAGAAATACTCCAGGTGAATGAGAGGCGTGTTTGTCACTTGTGTTCCAGTACTTATAATTCTGCTTTTCTCCCTGTCAGTGCCAAAATAACAAATAATTGGAAACTAATTGTTTGAATATTCTGTGTTTTGTCTGCTTAAAACATGAGCAGCCCTTTACATACATTTCTGGTTCAATTTATTGGTGATTTATAGTGTTCTGGCTGAGAGTCAAGCAGAAATTGGACATTTTTAAGTCAGTTCCAGTTGACTGAACGTCCTCACAAATTCCAGCGTGTGAGGGAGGCGAGAACCAGCAAGCCCTGGGGAAGGGGCTCTCACTGCTTACATTGTCACCGCCACCAAAAGTTATTTGTTAAACTTCCACAGTTTTCAGGACTGCTTGGATAAAAAGTGATTTTTAAAACCACTCTAGTTACCTCTTCCCTTGACTATGGGAATTGTGCTGTGTTTCTTAGAACCACACAACCAGACTTCTGCATATGGATGAAACTAAAATTAAATGTGTTCTGTTGAATAATACTTTAATAGAATGCTCCCCACACCCAAATATTGGTAAACCTTTTTTGACCTCTGGAGTGGGTTTGATTGCAGGGAATGGTCTGGTTGCTGATGAATGTGTGTGATTGTGCTTTACACCAACTGGAAACTCTCATCTTTTGATTCTTGTTCCTGGAGTGTTTGGAAGGGCTTCATGCCATAGTTACTGTTTTCAGTGCAGAATGGTATTTTCATAAGCTTTAAATGTAGCAATGGTTTATTTTTCTTCTGCCTTTCTTCTACGGTTAATATTCAAAGCAGTATCAATAGCCTTAACAGATTTTCCAAATGAGATTCTGGGCATCATGTTTTGGTTTAGCATGAAGAGCTACCTTGCTTACTTCACGGTTCTCTCATCATGCTCCTTCAGAAATGATCTGATAAGAGTGGGTGCTGGAACTGCTTACCAATTCAGAATGTTCTCAGCAGCAGGCGCAGTGAATGTCTATCTTTAGTACCAATGAATGCTCAGCAGATTTTTGTGTAGTCAGCACAAAAATGTTCTTGGAACATATAGGGAGATCTGACAAATCAAATTGCTTTGCTGTTCACACCACCGTGTTGTGAGACACATAATATAAGTAGGTTTAGAGAAACCCATTTTCCTTGTCAGGTTTCCTGCTTGTATCTCAGAAAGGGTTTACAATGTTTTTTGAAATACAAAGTTGGGAATAAAACTACTTAATAGATAGGACCTTGAGGCTGCAGTAAATGGGATTGGGTGCTTTCTTACCAGCAGAGATGTCAGCCAGCTTCAGAACAACTGTCATCTGCTTTTCCCAGGGTGAATACAAATGTTGTAGAGGTTGTGTTGCCTCTCTCTTACCCAAGAGGTTTGGCTGTTCCTGACACACAGATGTGGCAGTATGTGGTGGAAGAAAGGGCCTTTAAAGAGGTCATTTGATGGATCAAAGCCTGGACCATGCTTTTTCTTAATTGTATCCATAAGAATATGCCAGATTATTGACTTTCTGCCTTCTTGTTGTAGGACAATCCTCCATATGATAAAGGAGCCTTCAGAATCGAAATCAACTTCCCAGCAGAATATCCATTCAAACCTCCTAAGATTACATTTAAAACAAAGATCTATCACCCTAACATCGATGAAAAGGGGCAGGTTTGTCTGCCAGTAATTAGTGCTGAAAACTGGAAGCCAGCAACCAAAACTGACCAAGGTAGGACTCCGTGTGGAGAAAGAACTGGATATCGAGAAACTCCATATTGTGTTTCAATTTAAAGCTAATAGCGCTTCAGCTTCTCAGCTGGTCACTGCCCTTACGGTGTGTTCATTGTCTAAGGTTTGTGTCACAAATCGCGTGTTGTGAGCACAGTGTGCAGCTCTTCTGGAATCTCATTTTGTTATTGGAAGGTAAAGTAACAACACTGACACGTGGCATTTCCAGCCCGCGAAACCACAAAACTCTTCCCAACTGAAGAGTTTCTTAAGGTGGTGTCCTCGGCATGCTTTAAAATTCTGGTGGTAATTTGTGGGGGGTGTTATTTTCTTTCATTGTAAACAGTGACTTTATAAGCTAAACATGTTCAGTACCTTCCTGGATGTTGGAAAGAAAGGGTCTGAAACCTCAAGGCTCTGTATATTTTATCATCTCTGCCATGCGGTTCAGTGATTTGAACATATGGTTTGATATATCTAGGGAGTCATAAACGAAACATGAAATCGTAACACGAATTAACTCTTAGATCTTATAACATCGCTGCTGTGACACTCACTGTGTAGAGTGGCTTTGGATAATAATTTGGATATTTTAAGGAAAAAAGTTCCATCGGGTTCTGTAGCAGATGGTGATCTAAGTAGGTTTTTTATTTTGCTGTTGCTTCCATTAGTTGTCGGGGTGAGAATTTCCTTTTTCTGGCAGGTAATTTGATATTAAGCATTAAGCATTTATTATTGTATGTCTAGAAGGAGCAAACATGCTTGCAAAAACTGCATATTTTTAAATAATATTAATTCAAATGAGCAGCAGTTTAGTCCAGTGCAAGAGCTTCAGTGACACTGAAGTGTCTCGCTCTGTAGAAAGTGTTTCCTTTTTCCAGACTCCTCTTTAAAGGGGGTTGTTTCCAGTTGAACTCCACTCCTGATAGTAAGCAATGCTGTACTTAAGATTTCTTTTTTCTGTGTACTTCTGTACACTAATAACACTACTTACAGTTTGCGTGATCTTGCCCCAAAGACAAAATAGGAGAATGGCCTGTAGTTGTTTGAGAAAAGATCAAGCAGTTGAATGTGGGGAGAGCAGAGGTGGCAGCAAAAGGAAGTTGTGAAACTCAAACAGGTTAGTGAAGATCTTATGAATTATTACTGATCTATCCCAGATTATACAGGACAAAGATCCTTGGGAGAGATAAAATGGAAACGGTGTGTGGAAGGTTTCTGTTGACACCGTAGCAATTGTCTTAATCTTATGAGCCGTCTCTAGTTAAGCAGAGGAACAACATGTCTCTGCCTGGCTTGAAGTGCAGGTTGGCATCAGTTGGAACTATTGAAGTGATTGTTTGCATGCAGGAGAGAGTGTGTCCCTGAGGCACAGCAATTCCCTTTTTATCTGAGTGAATCAAAACTGTGCTAAAATCAGAATTTGGAACAAACCCTGGATGCCAAAAAATTGCAAATATCTCCATTTCTTCTGTTTTGTGGTCTTGCATCTTTTTTTTCCTCAGCATTTTAGTGTCAGCCTCTGTTGTTACTGCACCATTGTGTCAACCTGCAACAGGATAATCACAACCCTACATCAGTGTCTATTCCTTTTTCTCCAGAACTGTTCTCCACTGAAAAATAAATTTCAGTCTGTTTGCTACTTGTGCCTTTCTCAAGGAGATAATGCAGCTTTAGTACAGCATCAAAGTGATAGGTTTGATCAGTCAGGTGTCAAGAAAGTGGGGAGGTTAGGTTCCTCATAAATCATTAACTCACCTTTCATGTACTAGACATGCATCTTACTGCTGTACTTTTTATTAATTTATGCTTAATATTACAACAGAGTGTTGTGACAGGGTAGTTTTAAAATGCTGTGGATATCGAGGCAACTCCTTTTGTGACAATCCTAATTTTTTCTGGCTTGTGTGCTAAATAACCTTAGTAACACAGTAACACTTTTTCTGTAACGTTTTAGCATGTTTTACTGAGGAAAAAGGGATTGTCACTTGCAGTATTGATGCTGGTTTCACAAGTAGTCATTCATATGATGGCTGTTGTCATAGGAAGGTGACTGTGGAGTACACTAGTATCAATTCTGCATTCCTTAGATAGCTTGTTGCAGCTTAAGCTCTGATTTGTAGCAGGAAACGTTCCTGTTTAGCATTATAGCGACAGGCGGATTTCTCTGGATTTTGAGTGTTTGTTTTGAGGAACGTTCCCCATTCCTGTGAGTGGGAGCATGGACACACTGATGCTGACAGAAGCCACTCTGCTCTTGTACCATCTACTGGAGCGATAAGTGTTGTAAGAACTTACATTGCAAGATCAGGGAGAATCCAGTTCAGCTGCTAAGCAGCAGTTTCAGAACAAACGGCAGGCTCTGGCTCTCTGCTGGGCTGTGAGCTCCCTGCCACCCGCTGCTGGAGGTGTCAGGTGTTGTCTGTGTGTTCCAGTGTGCAACACGTGAAGTTAACAGAGTTTTGCTGTACTTGCTTTAAAACTCTTGGGGTGCTGCTTTGTATTACTCTGCGTAGCCCAAACTTACCACAAACAGAATATTATTCATATTGTTTTACAGTGAAGTGCTTTTTCTGTGTTCCTGCCTTCTGTAGACTTGCCCAGTTCTGCTTTTACCTTTCAGGGGATGGATATGAGAACTGCTTGTTGTGACCTGTCTGGCTTTAAATGGTCGTGAGCATGTGAGGAAAATGCAGCAATAAATGTCATTGTAGTGTGCGAGGTTCACTGCGTGATTGTCAAGCACGGTTCAGTTATTTTAGGAATGACATTTCATTTGAAAGTCACAGGGGAACATCGATGAAATGGCTGTAAACAGGGGAGTGAAAAGCACCTGGCAGTTCTTATCCATTTGTTTGCCCTGTGTGTCGCTACTAGAGGATGTGTTTGGTGGTTTAGAATAAAGGGAAGAACTGTCTGCTGCTTATAGGGGAGTAAGAGTCATAGAAAAATAAGTTGAAAAAATAGTTTCCAAAAGCAGGCACAGTTACAACTGCATCATTGTCACAGGTGCTAGGAAAAAATGTTTCCTGATGGAAATTCCATCTTTACCCAATTCCTTTTAGATGAACTTGTCTGTGAAACTTAGTTTCTTTCTGAGCCATAGGAGAATATTTCAGATAGGATGCCAGTTACGTGGGAGATGATTCGTAGTGCATTTTAGTCTATTTACGTTGATTTTGTTTACAAATATGGTTTTCTGGTGTTCATTCACAGAGCTTATTCATGCTCTGCTTTTGACAAGACCCTAGATTTACGGGGATGTATTTAAATGCAGTTAAAGCTCTTACTTACTGGGGACTTTTGCTTATGTTTGGATGTTTAAAAACTAACCATCTTGGTCTCTGACGGTATTTATACTTCTCTTGACAGTAATCCAGTCCCTCATAGCGCTGGTGAATGATCCACAGCCCGAGCACCCCCTGCGGGCTGACCTAGCTGAAGAATACTCTAAGGACCGTAAAAAATTCTGTAAGAACGCTGAAGAGTTTACAAAGAAATATGGTGAAAAGCGACCAGTGGACTAAAATCTGACACAATTGATGTCAGCAACGTATGCTAGAAGATCGGAGCAGTGCATTTGAGACACCCCGTAAAGCAGGACTCTCTGGAAAATTGACAAGTGCCACCTTTCGGTGTTAACTTGTGGCTGTTAACTAACTTTCTACAGTTTTCTTAATCAAAAGTGGGCTAGGTAACCTGCAAAGAAAGGATTAAAATTTAAGATGTTCTAGTTCTGCTTTCTTTGTTTAAAAATCACTGCTTCAATATACTTTAAAGTATGCTGTTTTCTTTTTCTCGTCAGAATTTATCAGAAATATCTTAGACTTATATTCTGCCCTTAAATTGAAAAGGTTGTGGCTGTCATTTCTTATTTTTCCTTGCAGTTCCCACTATCTTAAGTTCATTTAATTCTTCATTGAATTTTATCCCCCTCCCCAAACCGATGTCTTAGAAACAATATCCCAGTTCTGGCAGGAAATGATTGAGTGTTTGGCAGTTTTGTTTTCTTTTTAAATGTTGCACTGTGCTTTGTGGGACTTGTTGCAAGTTCCCCTTAACTTCAGTTTGTAACATAATTAAAAACAAACCCCACAAAAACAATCAGAAATAATGTCCAGGTCTTATGTAAATCTGGCTGATGTTACCACAAAATGTTTATTAAACGGGGAAACCCAAGTTTTTGTCTGCGTCATTGAATTAAAATATGGCTTATGTCCTTTTGGAAAAAAAAAGTCTGTAGCAAATGAGTATTGGAATGTGATGACAAACTTCTTTCACTTCTATTCCTAATAACCTATGCAGAGCAGCTCGGGAAACGTGCACAGAACAACATTGCAGCAGGTCAGAAGAGTTGCGGAGACTGGGGACCAAGAGGTACCAAAGTGATAAACTGTTTTTTGAGTTAAAAATCGGTATTTTGGAAATGCTAATTCTGAATTCAAGTACTAAATCTGACAGTGCTGCAAGTAATCTTAGAACCTTTTTTCATCAGAATGCACGTGAAGCATCTGTGGTTTATGGGATGGCGCTCGTGCCCTTTCCCAGCCCAGCTGCTGTACAGTTCTCACTGCAAATGGTATGAGAACGGGATTAAGCAATAACCTGTAATGAGGACACTTCGCTGCTACTGTTCCTGTGTTTTAAAACTGCACAGGTTAGATGATTTAATGAGCACTGCAAGTATCATTCTAACTTGATGAGGCAGAGCTGTTTCCCGTTGCATGTGCTGCAGAGCCCTTTCTGTTCAGAACCGAGCAGCCTTTACTGTGTCTGTTGCTTTTCTCCTGCCTGCCTTTTTCCCCAGTCTAAAGCGTGACCGCAGCTCCGCACTTAAACTGCCACACAGTCAAACTGCCGACTCTCCCCGCCCGTCAGGCTTGGCTATGTCACTGAGTAAATGGATTTATCTCCAGAAACCCGTAGGTGTCTGGGAGCACATATCGTTTTGATGTGTGGGGAGTTACACAATCCCTCACACCCAGCTGGTTGTCTGTACTCCTGAATTCGATTCTAATGCAGCCTCTGCCTTTGCAACCTTTCCGAGCTAGTGTGTCAAGCGGTAGGTCTCTTTTGGTTCTAATGTCTTGTATATTTGCTATTTCTTCTTTCATCCCTCTCATCCGGCTTTCATCTCCGACTTAGCGTAAACAATGACAGCCCAGTACCTCACCTCTGTTGAAAGTAAATTTTTTATAAGTTAGGGAGCTAAGAAATTTTATGTTTAAGTGTTCTTAGACAGACTCTTTGGCAGGTAAATAAAGTTAAACCACATTCACCTTATTTACGGAAACTTGCATTTCCTAAGTGTTTTCAGGCTTGTGAGAGCACTGTCAATTACCAGATTTTCACATCTTTGTGTCTTCATTTGCAGAAAGTTGGTACTGATTTTGTTTCATTCACGCTCACTCGGATTCATAATAAAGTAATGCCAAATTACCTGTCAAACTGAGGTGTGTAACTTCCGCAGCACGAGTCACTGTACCTTTTGATCATGTGTGTTGGCACGCAATTTGCCATTCTCCAAATTCTATTTAAAACAAAACTGTAGCGCTAGTTTGCATCCCTCATTACTACTACCCGGTGTAGTTCCTGGTTGTAAGCCTCTCGGGCCGCGGACGGCGTTTCTCTGCCTCGGTGCGAGCGGGGGCTGTTGGAAGGGAAGGGGAAGGGCCGTGTAATCCGGGAGCTCCCACGCGTGCGCAGCTCAGCTGCACCAGCTGTCCCAGTCCCATCTGCAAGGGTCCCACAGATATTGCTGTCAGCCCTTTGCGTGTTCTCCAGAGTTCAGTTTCTCAGCTCTGAGATGTAACTGAAGCGATGGCTCGTGTTTGCGGGCAGCCCGCTGAAAGAAGACGGAGATCGAATCCTGTACTGTACGGTTAAGGTTTGAGGAGAGAAAAAAATCAAAGAACAAAAGTCCTATGTTAACTCAGGAAATCAAGCTCTTGTTCTCTCTGGTTCCCTAAGCCTCACTGAATTCAGTTTAACACCCAAAATAAAAACAACATACTGCTGAACTGACACCCGGGAGTACTGGTACAGGCTTTATGCAATTCCATTCTGCTACCCTAATAAAAATTGCTCTCAAAGGCTTTGTGGCATGGTTTTATTTTCAGAGATTTGGGGTTTAGACTTATTCTTTTAACTATCCTGCGACAAAGACATTCCTGGGTCACTGTGGTCTGAACATGTTTGCAATTTGAACTCGGTGTTGTCTTTAAAGCTTTCATAGAACCACTGAGAAACTTTCTTCGTTATCTCTGCAGATTTTACGCAATTGAAAAGCTCCTTGTTTAGAAGTCTTTTAGTAGTTCTTTATTGATTTCTCCATTTAAAACTACTTTGAATTTAAAAGAAAATTTGGCTTTTTAATGCTGTTCATTTAAAAATATGGAATTTGCAAATTATTTTTTTAGCTTGTTTGCAATAGAGAACTGAGGTGAGACTGCTGTCGTGCTTGCAGCGTCTGGCTGCCAGAAAACACACACAGCTGTCAAAAGGTGCGTAACGGTAACGTCCTGCTCAGAAAATTCATTGGTTAGAACGTGGAGCGATTCAAATGCTAAAAATAAGATTTAAAAATACCTATCAAAACACAGTCCCATTACCTGGAAGGCTGAGATCTGCTCTCAGATAACCGGTGTTGTGACTCCAGGATCACCAGTCACCAGATGGCGCTCCCGGCTCTGACCGCTCTGCAGCTGCAGCTGGTTTTCACTCTCCCGTAGCGCTGCAGGAGCTGCTGCTCTTCTCCAGCTCGCTGGGATGTAGCAATTGCACAGTACAGCGGGTGATTTTTAGTTAACAAACTTGGCACCCATCAAATTCACTCTGTGACGCTTCAGCAAAAATATTTCCTAAAGCATCCTTGATGATGTTTTTCATATTTGTACAGAACAAAAAACTTCCTCAGATGTTTTATAGGGAAGCTCAGACAATTCCCACTAGTGACAGCAGGAGCTGGCCCGCAGGCGGTCGCAGTAGGAGCCAACAGGTCAGTGGGTTTAGTTTGTCCTGCCATAACTAAATTCAAAAGCCTCCTGGAGCATTACAGTAGAAAAGGCCTGAGTTTATTTTTCATTTAAAGAATGATGATTTTATTGACATTTTTAATATTAAAGGTTAACCAAAAAATATTGTTAAATAGATCACTTTTGCACAGAAAATTAGTATAAACAATCTAAATTACTTCTTTCCTATGTAAACATTATCCGTGAGTGACAGGGCTACAGTTAAGAACACAGTTAAAGGTATCAGTGTTACCAGGGCTTGTTGAAGTTCAAATGCTTTGATGACTGAAATGAAAATGGACAAATCAAGGACCTGCTCACAGTTGGTGCGCAGCCGTCCCCGCGGGGCCGTGGGAGGCAGCGCAGGAACAGTTGGTGGTGAGCGCTCGCATGCAGCAGTTACTGAAACAGCAGATGGGTCAACAGTTGCTGTTCTTGCAAAGTCATTAAAAAAAAATATAAGGGGGTAAGAAAAGCCTCTCTGGAAGGGCTGTGGCTGATGTTACTTTCCTATGGTGGCTTAATGCCAAGAGCCAATGTAAATCGGAAGAGCTGTAATTACTCTGGCAGAGGCTGCATGTGCAACAGGGCTGCACAGACCACTGGGCTAAACCCCCGATCTGGCTGCTCTGAGCAGAGAATGCCGTTCCCAGGCCGTTCCCAGCTCCTGTCAGCTGTACCAGCAGGTATTACACTGGTACTTGTGGTCTGGCTTCTCTGGACGTGAGCAACTGCGTATCTTCAGAGTACAAATAAATGTATGCGTGTATAGTTATTTACTTAAAGATCTTTGAATGAACAAAGCTGAATGTTCCTGGTTTTGTAGTGGCTCTGCAGCTCTGGCTTCATTAATGTCTGTAGTTCGTGGAGGCGCTCCCAGGACTGCGAGAAATCGTCTGGTCCTTCCCCACAGCCACCGACGGGCGGGACGCTTGGGTACCCTGGATGCACCATCAGTTCAATGGTAACTGTCCTGCTCTCCGGTGGCGGGTGTGCGGGTGAGGGCGCCTTGGCTGTGAAATCCGCGATGGCAGCGTCGATGGCGCTCCAGATGTTACTGACAGACATGTTCTTGCCCATGGTACTCAAACCTATGTAAATGTCTGGCCACCTATAGCCGGAGGAGGGAACACTGATATTAATACTGATGAGTATTTAGAAAAGAGTGTGTTATGTCCCGTGGATTAGGAATCAAAATGTGCCTACAACTTTAGGTAGGAGGGGATGTAAAACTTAACTATAAACAGAAATAAAACCAGAACCACAAGTCACTAATGCTTTTTCTCTCCTTATCAAAACTAGAACACTAATTAAAGCAGCAGTTCTTCAGTCTGACAGAAAGTCCCAACAAAGCCCCCGTACCAATTTTATTACTATATTTACATATTCTGTGTCAAAGCACAAGGGTTGCTTGGCATCTGTGATCCTACAGGTGCATTTAGTTGGCAGAAAGGGAAGAGCACAGCTAAACTGAGAAATGCATCATTAGCAACATAACTTACTATTGCTAGGCCAATTAAAACCTGAATGATAAACTTTTCCACATAACCCTCGACTAAGTGGAAACAAACAAACAAAAATGCTATAAAATGGAAACCACTCTGCCACAAATCATTCTGCTAGAACGTATCAAAGAACCATAATAAAGGACTTCTAGCATGGTGTGTGCAGGCCCAGGAGGGCTCTGCAAGTGTCTGTGAGGGCAGAATGAGATGGGTTTTTTAAGAAACCAAGACTGGGGTCTTTACCTGCAGGACTAAGGAAGAGCTCAGCTGAACATTCAGCTCTTCTTGAGGAGAGTTTGCAGGACTTAGGAAAAAAAAGAAGTTTAACTTTTTTAAACTGTAACCTGACTTGTTAATGCCTTGTCACTACGCAGGAAGGGCAGTCCTGTGCTCCCCAGTGTCATGAACTGACCTCCGGGCACTCAGTACCTCCTCACACAGATGCTGAAATTGAGTAGCAGAATCGGTTTCCCTGTGACTTCAGCTGTCCCCGCTCTTCTCATTTTCCAGGGATTCCTTGTGTAACACGTTTCTTCTCTAAGAGTCGGTCCCTCCTCGCCTGCCCCGCAGAGGGGACGGTCACACAGGTACAAACGCGCAGGTCCCGGGGTGGTCCTGCCGGTTCCTCCCGGCAGCCAGAGCAATGGGAGGAGGGAACAGCGGCTGCTTGGAGGTAGATCCACAGCACCCCTGCCCCTCCGGCACCGCGGGGAGCCCTGGGGCATGCGGGCTTTCAGCTGAACGCCCTGCACTGTCCCTGTCCTGAACCTGCCGCACAAGGAGGGTCACTCTCTGATGATGAACTGCTCTGAGTTGTGCCCTTCTCTCACTCAAAAATGGGGGTACGGTCTGTGTGCTCCAGCAGGAAAGAACACCGCGGAATTCCAGCCTCCTGCTGCTAGCGTTGAGATTAATCAATACAAAGAAAAAAATCCAAGAAAATAACTTTTACAGTAGACTGAGAATGAAATTAAATCTGTCCCAAAGGACAGGTGACTGCAGGGGTCTCAAATGAAATGACTTTAATCCATAAAGCACTGTCTGAAACTTTCAAGAAAAGTGTGTTGCTGGGGGGGAGGGCTGAGCTTTTGGGGTTTGGCCCCCGAGATGCAGGACACCGACTAGTCTGTTTGCTTAGAGCAGTGATCCCTGCTGTGGCACTGCAAGCTCTCTGAGCTTCTCCTCTTAATAACAAACACTTGTTTCTAATTAGTCTCTTTCTTGCCACCTAAAACCCTTTCTCCACTACTCCTGGGAGATGAAGTGTTGTTTCTTGAAAACTTTCCCTAGATCATACTTTTAGAATTCCAGTGTTGATACAGCACTTCAGCCTCCCGCCTGGCTAATGCTGCTCCTCTAGAAAGGCTGAGAAACATACCCAGAAAAGAACAATCCCTTTCAGGTGAGAAGTGAGTCATCCCTGTTCAAACAAAACTTCTTAGTAGGACCCAGTGCCCCCAGCACTTTTGTACTCCTGAACCTTCTGTGAGCCCCAAAGTGGAAGGAGAAAGGTTGTGTTACATTCTAAAAGATGCTATCAGGAGCCAATAAGATCTTAAAGCTTTACTACAAAAAGGATGAGTAATGCCTGTCTTACCTTATTCCATGTCTTGTAAACACATCCACTGTATTAAAAGAATCTTCTTCTACTCCCAGATAAAAGTCCATCAGGGATGGAGGGATCCAGTCACAGTTATGAAGGCCTGGCTCTATAGGGACTCGTGTGTACTTAATCCCATATTCCTCTAACACCTCTGCAAATATGTGCCTGACCTCTGCAAGTGAAAACAGAGATACTATAGTCAGGAGTCAGATAACCAGCTCATCATGTCTCCTGCAAGCTGTTAGCACAGAGATGTTTTTCCTTTCCATATGTAAGAAAATATAATCCCATTTGTCTTCTGCTGAAACTATTTTCAGATTTGTTGTGAGGGTAAATTGCTGTCCTGGTTTTGATAAAAACAAGACCAGTTTCTCTTCTAGTGAATTCTCCTTTCAGCTAAGTTCTTCTTAGTAACTGCACTTTTCTGAAGTTGGATACATGTTTTGGTAGACATAGCAATAGTATGCAAGGTCGCTGATAAGAACGCACGTCCCGTAAGCAAGGAGGGGCAAACTGAACAGGTGACTAAAACTGACCAACTAAATATTCCATCCCATCCATGTCATAAGACCATATAAAAGTGGGCGATCACAAGGGTCTCATTCTTCTTCAACTATGGCCAGCATCTGGGGAGGACCCTGTCTGCTGTCCCTGTGACCTGAGGCCTAGTGACAGACCCTGCATCCTTGAATCCAGTTCCGGTTTGCTGCAGAGTCCAACCCAGGACCTGCGGGTGCCTGCCCTGCAGCTGCTGGAGCAGCCTGAGCTGTGCCGGGGCACTCAAGATTGGTTTTGTATATTTTGTATTATTTTCTCTATTTCATTAGTAGCATTAGTAAAACATTTTAAACTTTTTCCAACTTGCAAGTCCTCTCTCTCTTTGCCTCTCTTTGCTCTCCTATTGCCTTTCCTTAGTGGGGAGGGGGTTAACAGAGAGCATCTCCCATGTTTTATTGTCACCCTGCATTAAACGGTGACAACTGCCAAGAGCAATGGCATCCAGAGGCAGCTGAGTGCTGGAGTGGGGAAATCTGGATCTATTTTTTCACTCACTCAGTTTCCCACCTCTGTACCACAATGACATTATTTGCATAACAGGGACAAAAGATACTTGCTTATATCTCCAAAGCATGCTGAGATGTGCAGACAGAGATTGATGTGGAAACACAGCTGACAGGATGGAGTTCTTGTAGCACCTGAAAGAGCTACCAGATTTGCAAACTTGAGCATTCCAGTTTAAACTGGCCAGCCTGCTGCTGGCCCTGGTCTGCCTCCTTTCATGTGGCTGGGAACGTGGAATTAGGATGCCTGGAGGAAAAGGTGTAACCTGGGCCATTTGTACCTTGTACTGCTGTGGGATGACCTAGGTCACTAAGCAGCCAATTTGGGCCTGGGCAGGACTGTGTCCCCAGGGCCCAGGTGGGAACATTCAAACTGCAATTGCAGAGCAAGTATCTTAGGGTGAGGTTATTGCCCAAACAGGGAGCCCGTGGCAAGGGAAGTCCCCTCTGAGCTGACTCTGAGCTGCTGGCCTGCTTGGGGCTGGGAAGAAGAGGAGGCCTCTCTTACCTGGGAGGACGTGGACGTGCTGGTGTCCATCCATGTGAGGAGGTAGGTGACCTGTCAGCTCGTGGAACAGCTCCACTTGGGCCTTTAGCTCCTGCTTCACCTGCACAGCAGAGAGTCAGAGCGAGACCTGTCAGCAGGCTGAGGGCAGGGGAGCGGCCAGGGCTGCTGCAGACTTTGCTGGGCAGCATGAAGTGCTGTGATGTATAAACAGACATGGGGTGCTGCTGGGTTGCCCAGAACCTCCCCTAGGCATGGGTCTCTTTACGGTACTGGTGATGTGGATGGTGCTGATACTGGGATTTTCTAAAATACTTAGGATATTTGAATACTCATTTCCCTTTGAAATGAATGGAGAAATGGGTGCTCATATCCTATATGCAGTTTTGGTCACCTAGACACATTCATCCTTGCTCATGGGGCAAAAACAGTCTTTTCTCTAGAGACCAAAAGCCTCTCACAAGGCAATGAAAAGCCTACTGCCTACTTAGCACTTCTCCGGCATTTTCCCTTTACTGATCTCTAGGTTCTTTCTAAATATCTGTTCCAATGCTGCTTCTGCCCCCTCTAGTACATAGTTAACAGGACCTTAGTGGATGCAGGCACTGAAGCAGGGAGGACTGAGTTCTCAAAGGCTGCAGAGCCTTTGGCAGAATTAGGCCCAGGACTCAAAACCAGCTCCAGCTGCCCAGGTCACAACTGAGCCCTGGGAAAGCTCTTCAGCTGTTCTGTGCTGAGACAAGTGCAGGCTGATCTCTATCAGGAAAGCAAGTTGCATATTTTTATGTGGCTTTCTCCTACCTCTGACATATTCAGGAGACCTTTTGATAGAGCTGTTCTGAATCCCATTTTCCCGTGGAAGAATCCATCTTGGTTGAGCAGAGAAGAATTAGTCTTGAGCACCTCACATACAGGAGAGCCCTCGGAGAGGTTGGCATGCAGGCCTATTGGGATGTTGTATCTGTAACAAGAATGAAGTATCTGTTAAGCTTTGCACGTCTACCTCCCTTACTGTGATCCAAGCAGGATATTTCAGTGGAAGAGCTAGACTGATCTAAAAAGTGGTGCTCTACTCGCTGTAGTACATCTTTGTATCTCTGTTCTTCTAGAAAGGAAAGCAGAACGACACTAACCAGAGCAGAATATCTCCAGGTAACAACCTGTGCAGTCTGCCAAGGGCCAGTTCACGAGACTCTCAGGCTAAAAGCTGTAACTGCATTAAAATGCTATAACTGAACTAAATGCTGTAACTGCATTAAAATGCTATAACTGCACTAAATGCTGTAACTGCACGCTGCTGGTAACTGCCCTGCAGTCACTAGCGACTAACAGAAAAATGTGGGCCTTGCAAGCCTTTTCTAAAGCACTTCATTAGCCCTTCCTAGGTATTCCCTTGAGTTGTTCACACTATTAAAGATGGTACATTTATGAGACATTTGAGTTTTACTTGATAACTTCTAAAGCTGCCCTTAAGTAGAATCCCGTCACATATGAACAGTGCCCAAGGCAGCTGTTATGGCAACAGCATAGGCTGCAAGTGTAAATACTGTCTGAGTTTAAGGGTTTCCTGGTCCAAGAGGCTGCAGCTGAAATTGCTGGCAGTAGCCAGGTTTCTATCTACTGCTGCAGATGATCACTGAGTGACAGGGCTGGGCTGCACAGAACAGCATCGCTCTGGCCCACATTAAGGATTACGGCAGGGAGGCTGGCTGTGTAAGTGTAGAGCCTTGCTAAGGAATCACAAGGGTACAATTCAGTAACTAGTTGCACTCTGCAAGAAACTACGGAGCTAGTGTATCTGCAGAGCTCCTCTCAGCCACACAGCCTTGCACAGTGCTGGTGTTGATTCCCCTACAATAAAAACAGGACCTGTGAGTGCTCAGATTTGTGCTAAGTTTCGTTAGCACTTCTGGAAATCCTCTAGAATCAGTGGCCAAAATGATGCTTTGAAACTTTCTCCAAGACAACCCCTGGCCTCTGGCTGACCCATTAAGCAAATGACAGAACTGTAATGTTGAATCTCTGCCGCCCAGTCTGAGTCATGGTGCAGAGTTAACTTCAAGGCAACAAGTCTGTGATGCTATAAATCCTTCCTGGAACTTCTGCATGGAGCTGCTAAAACTGGGCATGGTTTGTCCCTGTTACAACCTTTGTACTACAAGGAGGAAAACAAAAACAATCTCCATTTAGGCAAAATGTGTGAAAAACAGATTTTCCCCTTCTGTCCGCTGTGCTGAAGCTCACTAGTGCCAAGTTCCTGGAGACAGAAGGACTGAGGATGGATTGGACCAAGTCAGAGTAATTTAGCTCCTTCAGGTCCTCAGGTTTTGGCCCTTTCAGGACTGAAAAGTCCTTTTTCCTGGCTCTTCGATGTCTTGTGCTCCAAGTGGATGGTGTAGTCTGTTGCTAGATACTGCTCCTTCTCAAAGGAGCATGAGTCGAGTTGTACAGACAGCGCTGTGAAACAAAATGAGTCCATGTCTTTCCAGTCCACTGTGTGATTAGGGAGCTGGAATGTTTGCTTAACGGAGCACAACAGCTTGAGGAGAGAAAGGTCCTCTCTGGCTTTTCTGGTTTGGCAATTTCTCTGCAGCAGGGCCTGATTGTATAATAGATGATAAATGTTCCTCTGGTTTTCATACATGGGGCCTGAGCACATGACACGTGCACACGAACTCCTTGCTAATACAAGAACAGAAAGATGCTGCCACTGGGAGCGGGGGCCCTTCGGCAGGCAGGGTGGCAGGGCAGGAGGCAGCTACAGTGCACAAGGGGTGCTGAGGCAGGACGGCTTCCCCTCCGTTCTGTGACCTGTTGGGTACCCTGCGTGACCCCAAAGGCAGAGGGGGAGCCTGTGGTTTTGTTTTGTGTTTCTTTGTTCATTTGGTTTTGGATTTTGTTGAAGAAGTCCACCCCAGATTCTTTATCATGTCTCTGGGAAACTCTGACAGCATCAGCTGATAGCATTATTTGTACCACAGCCACTGCTGTTCGCAAGAAAAAGGATTCATGTGTTACCATGAATCAGCAGATGGAAGACTTCTTTTGTTGAGCACTCTCCTTCTCATGTGTTGTGGGAGGGCAAAAAATGAACAGCTGAGCCTCTCAGTGTTGTCTCCCAGGAGCATCGAATGAACTCCAATTGTGCAATGCCTCAAATCCTGCGAGGGAAGCTATTTTCAGGAAAAGACAAGCCTCTCTGACAGGTGTGGGACACCAAGGAGCCAAGCGCTGCACTGCGTAACATTGGAGCCGCTTCTCCGCCTGGGCTGAAACCAGCCCCAGAGCTGAGGAATGTGCAGAATGTGGAAGTGCAGAGAGAGCTGGCCTTGTTCTCACTGTAAGGGGAGACTCTGACTGTAACGTTAGAGCATGTTTCGGAGCTTTGGCTAACACCAGCTGAATATCTTAATAGTTTTCTCTTAGAGTTTGTCCTGACTCATTTGACAGACTGTCCATGCTAAGGCGTCTAAAGAGGAACTGTTTAACAGCTCTGGGATACAGGGACCGAAACCAAAACTCAAAATGCAGCACATGAGAAACTTGTTCAGAAATACTCATCTGTGGGACATGCACAGAAGCAAGCATGCTGGGAGAGCTGTAAGGATATAGGAAGGACGACAAGAGCGGGCACAGCAAGGTTCTGCTGCTAGCCAGCATTTTCCTGTACCTAAATATGTGTGTTTCCTTTGGACTCAATGAGCCAGATGATGCTCCTATCCAGCACCAAATATTCTGCTGCTGGGTGTTCATTCCTAACAGTCCTGACACTCCAAGAGTATCTGAAGTGCAATGAGATGAAAACATGAGCAAATCTTAAAGCCTTATAGTAATTAGCTGGACTGTACTTTGGGATATGGGTTCAATCACTCTCTGTCCTGACCAGAGACTTGGGCTTCAAGACTGAACCAACAGGCTTTTTTCCCCACTAACTACTACACACACTCTAGCTCCTGCCTGCCTCACCACTGAAACATAGCTTCTGCAACCAAAGAACAATGCCAAGGCATGGTGTGTTGTAAAAAAATGAAAAGCAGGGAAAAAAGTCAAGTTATGGGAATATTCTGGAAGGGCCCCTTTTTTCAGAGGGCAGATGACTGTTTCTGCTACACAAACATACTTCAGGGTTGCCCACATCTTTTCAAAGGCTGTAAAGTATCTGCTGTTTTATTGGCTGAAATATGGAAGCGGAGACCAGCAGTTCAAGCAGCTTGTATAGCATGTGATGCCACAGCGAGAACAGAGCTCAGCTGTTGTGGGTTAGGCAGAGGATTGGGTATAAGGCCAAAATCCTTTATAGACGGGACAGGGTGAGCCCTGCCAGTCATTGCCAGTCAACTCTAACTGCTAATTGTTCCACCTAAGATTAAAAGTAAAAGGATTGGCACTAAGCTTCAAGCAACAGTTTTGCTTCTGCAGTAAAAGCACCACAGCAACAGCATGTTGCTAACATGAAATGATACTGAGGAATCTGCTTGATCTCTCTAAACTCATTTTGGGGGATGTTTTAAGCAGCAATGACTGTTCCACAATCTCCAGGGCCCATGTCTAGGTGTTTGCAAGTCTGTCCCACTGCCCTGGAGAATGCAGAGACACAAAGCAAGAATTGGTTCACTCCTGATAAAGCCAGAGGACAGTGTCTACAAGTGTGTGCTCCTGTACGTTATGGAGCATTAGGGTGGGCTGCCTGTGAGCTTGTTGAGAAGAGGTTCAGGCCAGTGGCTTCTGCAGCCACTAAGGTTAGTCCATTAGTGAGCTGTTTCCCTGAGAAGAAGTTGGCTGTTAAAACCAGTCTGGCTCTGTGGTTCTTTGCTCAACAACCCCATAGATGTGTTGAGGAGAAGGAAAAAAAATATATATACATATATACACCTTTACAACAAGTGCTACAAGGGCAACAAGGATTTCCGTCTGGAAAGATTTTTGAGTCATCAAGCCCAGCCTAGTTATAAAATACAGAGAGGAAATACAATCAGATAAACTGCTTCCTTTTCACGTAGCTTGTTTTGCCACACAAGTGCTCTGAACAAATGTCTCTAATGTCTCTGCTGAGGCAATGGGCTTTTGTGCAGTTGCAATCCCTGTTAATTCATATCCTTAGCAGTAAAGGGCCCCTGGAGACTGTTATTATACAGAATCACTCTCTACATACCCACCAGCTTTGCACATTTCTGAGCTGGGTGGATGAGTAACAGCACCCTGGGTCCCGCCTGACCATGGCATGGACTCTATGCTGGGAGCAGTTGTAGTGGCTGTGGGAGCATTTGTGATTCCCTGAGCCCAGTCCCAATCGTCTTGCTGAAGGCTGCGTGCTCTGGGGTAAGCAAGGCACTTACCCTTTTCCTTGATGGGTAAACAGATCCCACCTTCAGCATCCTGTTTATATCCTTATCTGAGGAAGTTACTGGTTCATAGGGTTTCTGTCTGAGTGTGATGCAATTAAGCATCTCATGTAAATATCTGTATCTAGACATCCTGCTTCAGTAAACATCCAAGTGTCTGAAGCCAGACAAAGCAAGGCTGTGCTTTGTGTGAAGAAGCGCACCTCTTAGTTTCTCCATGTTGGCATTTGCATACTTTTCTTCCCCCACTTACACTCTTCAGAAAACTCTCAGATCTAACTGTCTGTCTTTCATCATCAAACAGCATCTTGTCTTGCTCCATTACTGCTAAGGACTTATTTCTGCTGGAAGAAACACTCCAAAGCCTCTGCAGTGTTAAGAACTGGTACTTTCACATAGCTTAGGGATGTGACTTTCTTTTTAATTATATTTTTGTATCAACTGAAGCTCCTGTGTCCATGACCTTACATCAGCAAAAAGTGCTGCTGCCAGAAGAGTTAATATGGTCTGGGATTCTTCAGATTGGACCCCACCCACAATCCAAACACAGTTCAGCAGTGGAACCGTCTGTCTTGTGATTCACAGTCAGATAAAAGAGTGATGAGAAAGCATGAGACACTTCTAGAGTAGTCAGATGTTGACTGGGAGGGTCAGAATTAAGTCGCAATTTACACGCACATTTTGCAATTAGTGTTGATGGGAAAGGAAGTGAAAACATAGACAGCAATTAAATGTGGTTTTGTTAGAGTTTTCTGTTAAGTGTACCCAGATGTTGTGGGGGCTTCAGCTTTTGTGTAGCTGATATTCAGCATTTAAACCGAAAATAAACCCAGGAAGACTGATGCTGTGTTCTAAAATATGTCACTCTTCATCCAGTATTTGGACATTATCATCTGGTCCTAATACTCAGTCACAATGGAGCTGGTTGATAAAAGGGAGGGAGGGAGGGAGGGAAAATATGGCAGCAACATAAGGTCTCTCTATTTCTGCTATCTCCATATTGCTAGAGGAAAATAAAGGCACCTGTTCACTTCAGGTAACAAAATAACCATTCCAGTCTCTGGGAAAGGCTCTGGAATAAGCACCAGGAAGATGGGCTGACTTCAAGGTGGGCTTGATAAGTAGAAAATTGAGGTTACATTTTACAGATAACCAGGAAGCTGCAGTCAGTCCATACCTCACAATGATAAAAGTTTTGAGTTACTGAAAAATACAATGCAATGGAAGTCTGTTCTCACACCTGCTGTTCTGGTTCTGTACTGCTCCAGCAGTTGCTGTCAATAGGTTTGTTGTTTGGTGGTGAATTAGGCCTCTGCTGAAACTTTTCTTTTGCCTGCAGTGAGTGGTCCCTCCTTTTAGCCCAGTTGTGACAGTGAATGAGAAAAGCCCAGGATTCAGAGCCTAGAATTAGGGAAGGTGTACTATTTACTGCTTGGTTCTGCTGGTTTGCAATTAGTTTGAGTCAGAGCTGGTACAAAGATCTGCTGACTATTATCACATTTCTGCCAAGGCTTCTGATCAAAACACAGCACAACAGATGGTATACCCAGAAGTCTAAAGAACTATTGTGAAAATGAAGGGAAGAATGAAATTCCAGAGGAACTGTGTTCCTTTCTGAAGGATTCTGAGTCCTAACGTTGCAGAGCAGCATGAGGTACTTAAGAAGGACTATCCTGCACGAAAAGTCGTCTTGTTGCTAATTAGCTTTGCCTGTGTCCAATTAACTGAAGACCAGATGAGGAGAGAGAGCTCAAGACCTGCAGTGACAAGCAACCATGTCATAGACAGTTAATCAAGACACACCCAGATAATCTCCACAAGCCACAGAAACAGCCCAGCACTCTGACAATCCTGGCACCATGTGTGCAAAAGACCAAATTCCACAACACTGGAATACACCACAGGAAAGAACAAGCTACTTGCTTCTGGCTTCTTCTCTCGGCTGATAATAGATCCAGTCTCCCTGCTTACACCACTGGTCAAGGCTGAAATATCTGCTATCTAATTAAGCACATATGCATGTGTGTATATATATTGTATGTATATAGAACCTGCTTAGTTGGATGTCTGTAGGGGAAGACAAACGTGGGGATTAAAAAAACAGGGTAGACTTTCACCCCATAAAACACAAAATGTTGCAAAGCCTGAATATTCACAGTGAGGTGGGAGATGACACCAAGCCAGGAGGAAGCAGGAGTAACAGTGGAAAGACAGTCAAGTAACAGTGATACTTGCCCATTTTCACAAAAGATGAAGATTCAGTGACACTTCTGGTAAGTATGACCTATTAGACATCTGTGTCTAAAAAAGGTTTGCATCAGCCTTTACAACAGAGGAACAAATATCTTGGGGGTGACACAGGAGTTCATTTACATGCACAGGTGCCAATTAAGTGCATGTGTATTAGCAGCACCTGAAGTGGGACTGGCATTAGAACACAACCAGCCCCTTTCCCCCAAACCTGCAAATGTTTCCCCCACATTTGGGCAGGGCTGAATACAGCTGCAGAGAGTTACACAAACGGGGAACTGCAGAACCTGGGCGTTTGATCTTCAGTGCTAACAGATGTTCCCAAAGTCACCCTGCTTATATTCTCAGAAATAGATTTAAATCCATTTCATTCACATTTACAATTCAAAACTACCCCCCAAAATGAAGGTGTCGCAGGAGGTTGCAGCTTCTGCTGTCACCTGCCCTCCACCCTGGCTTTTCACACCAGTACCAGCTGTTGGCACAAATGTCATGACCTGGATTCAAAGATGGTTTTTAAACCTCTGATTACATGGCCTACTTTCTGGCTATGGAAATGAGGCCAGGTGGATTCTATATTTAAAAGCCTGCTAAAGACCACAGCTAAAATAGCTGACAACATTACCACAGCATTGGGGCTTAAAAGGCTTCAGGGTGCCTCTGTGTCTGAGAGAAGTGATGGCTTTATCTCCATGTTTTACATATCATTTGTTTCATTTACTAACAGGATTTTAGGCATTCCAACAGTGTGTGTCCTTCTGCCTCTCCCCTTATCATCCCAGAGGCAGCTCATCTCTCAGTGTTTGTGTAATCTCTAACCTTTTTAACAGGAGACCAGTTTGCCACTAACACCCCACCCTGACTTTCCTGCACTGCCCAACACCTAAAAAGCTAGAAGCAATTTCCAAGTACCCCTAAAATCACAGCCAAATTAGGGAGAGATGCTCAAGGAGAACAAGGACAGTGCAAGTCTCAAGAAACTGTCCCCTGCAGCCTCTGTATTTGGAGTATAAGGTCTCAGTTCTTCTAGTACTATTACAGCTCCTTTCCTTTTCTGCTTTCCTGAATGGTTTCTCAACCCTGCTGCTCTCTTTTTCAGGACATACTCCTGCTTCCAAGTGCCTGCCCACACTGGAACTGAAGCATTAGCTGGGTTTTACCTTCTAAATACAAGTAATGCTTCCTATTAAAGGATTTGCTGGGCTAGTCCATGAGAACGACACAGCATTTGATTTGCTTCAGAGCCAACTCTACCAGCGACCTCTGAAAAGTTCATGAAGGACCAAAGGTGGTAGGTACAAAGTATCATCCCTCTTTTTCTGTATGCAGTTTTTACAAATGGATTTATCAAGCCTAGAATTAATAGAAACATTGAGGTGCTTTTTCAAAAGGTTTGTGGGGTGGAAAAATCAAGTTTTCCACTGCCCAGATTTATAACTTAGCCCTCGCAGAATCGCACCTTTCCCTGATTCTGCAATGAACCTGGCTGACCCTGTGTTCAGCCTGGCTGAAATGCATCAAATTAAATGAGATTTAAAGACCTTTGCTTTTATGCTCTCATAGTTTTAGGTGTAGCAGCTTGGTCTGGGTATATAGCATGGACTTTTCTTCTAATGGTGTGTCTTTTAGAAGTTTGGGAAAAGAAAGTCCAACAAACACAAACTCTATTAGTCAGGTTGTGCAAGAGGCTTTCTGCCTCGAGTTAAAAAAGGTGTAGTGCAGTGGCTAATAGTAAAGAAAGAGCCATTATGGATATGGTTGGCAGGTCACTGGTTTTACTATGAAGAGTCTTAGTAAATATGTTTTCTTATATCAGCCTGGGCTATGATACTGTTTATATTGGGGCTACAAAATACTAATTTTACAGGCTTGGCTTTCTGTGGGTAGCCTGGGGAGGCTGCCCACAAAGGAGGTAAAGAAAGCAGCTTACCTCCTTGCCAGCTTGGCTGCATCTGCTGCAGCACTTCCGTTGACTAGAAGGGACACATTAGATACCGCACCAGCCAGGAAACAGTCCACGATGCCTTGGTTTCTCCGAGGACAATAGCCAAAGTCATCTCCAGTTACTATGAGCTTCACCTGAAGCATCCTTAGAGGTCATCCCTAGGGAAAAAAAAAAAGAACGGAGAGAAAATCGGAACAGTCAGCAGTCTGCAGATCACAAACAGGAAAATACAGGCTCAATGGGGGCGAACCCAACCGTGACTCAGCCCCCGACTAACTCCTCCTGCGCCACCTCAGCCCGCCGCTGTCTCGCAGTTTGCCCAGCAGCCGATTGGCGTGCGGCTGCCTGGCTCACGCCGTACCTGCCTGCTCCTGCAGTGAGGGCACCGCAACCTTCCTTTGTTTGCGGAGCAAAAGCCTGCCTGCACTTCCTAGTGCTGTCGATGAGGAGTGTGCAGAAAGGTCGGGGACTTCGTGGGCTGATTTAATCGACTCAGGGTGCGCCCGGGGTTCAAAATCCTTTCCCCGCTGCACGCCTGCGGTGCCCGGTGCAATGGCACCGGTGTAATGGCACCAGTGTGAAGAACCGGAGGAATCCCGCAGCCGTGCCGCCTCTCTGGCCCCGATCCCCGGCCCCATCCAGCGCGGCCGGATGGGGGTGCGGGCCGTACCGCGGCGGCCCCGCGGCCCCGGGGAGAACCGGAAAGGAGCGGCCTCCGGTGGCGCAGCTTGGGCCCTGCCCTCCCGCTGCTGCAGGGACAGAGGAGGCCCCGCCAGGCCCCCCCGGGGCAGTCCGTACCTCCGCTCCTGCCCGCTCCCGTGCCCGGGGCTGCCGCCAGGTGTGGGCGGCTCCGGCCGCCGCCGCTCGCGCAGCGATCCCGGTCGCCGCCGGCCCGGGGGGGATGCTGACCCCGGCGGCGGAGCTCTGCCCTCGCCGCCCCGCCGCGCATCCCCCTCTCCCCCGGTGCTGCCGAGCAGCCCCAGCCGGCAGCTCACCCGCGGCGAGCGGCGGCGCCTCCGCAGTGCTGCGGGAACCGGGGCGGCCGCTCTGTCCTGCCGGCGGCCCCTGGCGGCCGCGGCTGGAAGCGCAGCCCGGCCCGTCCGGCTGCGGTCGGGCCGCCGGCAGGACCCGGGCGCGGGCGGGCGGTTCGCGGCCAGGGCGCTCCGGCGCCGAGCCCGGGAAGGGCCGCGGGGCGGGCGCTTTGCTGTACCGCCGGCTCGCCGCGTTCGCTGCTCTCAGCAGCGCAAGATGGAGATTTTCTGCTCAAGCCCTGAGGTGAGACTTGCTCCTGTAGCTGCAGGTGGGATAAGCTCATTGGTTCCTGCAGTGCAAAATTAATCATCCCAACAACGTCATGAATATATAATTCCTCAATCCATTACCTCCGTAGCAGCCACTTGCTTGTTTTTCCCTCGCCTTGCTGGCAGTGTGAACCTGGTGTGTGTTCAGAGACGCAGTTCAGTGAACCCGGGTCAGGAAGTCTCCACAGCTCCTGATGCTGTGCTGGGAAAGGGCAGGGAGAACGGATGAGAGCTCCAGGAAGGGCAACCTCTAAGGTGCTCTTGTTCAGTGCTGGATGTAAGCCAGTTCTCCATCAGGTTATATGTACAATCCTGTTTGTCTTGGCATTGAACTGCTGCTTTTTCTTACTGTAGAAAAGCTATTCTCAATCTACCAGAATGAAAGTGAAAGCACTGAGTAAGTTAGAAATATTGAACGGGTGGTATTATCAGCCTGTGATTTTCACCTGTGGAAGGAGATGAAGTTCTATCAAAGTACAACACAAGTCTTCTTGGTCTATAGTGTTATGCCCAAATACTCACGCACTCCTACTGTTGTAGGAGAAACAACAAACTGATGCTTGGGGCAGGGAGAGAACTTGCTAAATGATCATTCGAGCAATTCCTGTGAGCATTTCCATCATTTCATAGTTGTATGTCTCTGTTACAGAAAAAGTTGTGATGCTCCATAAGGGTTTGCAGTGCCCTTGGCATTTCAGAGTGGATATTTGTGCAACTGCTACTTGCTTCCCCTTCTGGGAGATGAATCTCAGCCTGCCCACATTCCCCCAGGGCTCCGCTTACTGATGAGGACTATTACTGTAACAGATGAAGACAGCACAACTCTGAAGTAATATCATGAAGGAAAAACAAGTACCTCCTGTCTTTGCCAATGCAAACTGGGGTTTTCTCTTCTTTCTAGTACTGCCACTGCTGCTTGCCTCTGCACAGGTGAGAAGCACTACATAAGAATCTTAGCCAAAGCTTGGCTTCTCAGCCTTCTTAACCGTAGTACACATTTAATGCTATTAACAGTAACATCCTTCTTAAATATTGAATGCAGTTCCTGGAGGCTTTTCTTTTCCAATTTCATTCCTGTTTATCCAGCTCTCCTTCCTGTGACTGGAAGCAAAATTTCCCCAGCACGCAAATCTTGCCACTGTGCCACATCCCACTCGGATCCCAGCACAATGTTTCCTTTGCGGGCTGCATACCCCAGCTGGCTGCCAAAATAGCCCTTGCAGCCAACCCCTCACACAGTCTGCTGGAAAGTCTCTCACAAATTCAACCTGGAGCTGAAAGGCAGGGCAGGCTTCCTCTGACTGGTCTCTCCTCTTCAATGAACACACGAATGAGAATATTGGCCAGAGTGTCTGGTGGAGCTGCGTAAGCCAAGATGTGCTAAGCACAGTTTGCATCTTCCAGCTTAATTGAAATAAAACACAGCCCTACCATATCTTTGTCACATAAGTCAGCAGGAGTCCTCTCCATCCTCAAATGCTTCACTGGTATGGAGCTTAAATTTCTTTCCCTTAACTCTGAGTTATTCAGTGGCAGATTTAGAGGTTTCCTGTATTTCACAAAACCAGTTCCTCACAATTAATGCTTCCAACAAGCCATCTGTTGACATAAAAAATTGTTGCAGTCCCCAAGATAATCTATAGCCTAGGTGCAAAACTGCCTGGTCAGTCAGCCGGGGCAGGAGATGGAGAGCACTGTGGTGAGGCATAGTGCAGAAAGGAAAAGAAAATTAATGGGCTTTTGTAGAAGTTGAGGTAGATTACATGTAAGAGTGCTGTAGGAACATGTGTTCATCAGCTGTATTTTCAGCATCTGAGTTGAGTGAACCTGAATAGAAGTGAAGAAATGTAACTACGAGGAGAACTGGACTGCAGGTGCTCACCTTTTCTGAAATTCACAGATGTCACCAGCCCTGGGTGAGACAGAAAGGCACCCTCAGTCTTTCAGGAACCTTCGGTGCTGTGTGGAGCCGGGGTAGGGATGAGCACACCGGGTGGGGGGGCAGACCCGCTGTGGGACCCGTCCCGCCGGTGCGTGCCCGCGCTGCCCAGGTGCGCTCCCCGCACTACAACTCCCAGCGTGCCGCGCGGCGGAGGCCGTTGCGCTTGCGCAGTGTCCGCCCAGGCGGTTGGCGCGCGGCGGCGCGGGCAGGCGCAGCCGGGCACGTGGGCGCCATTTTGTGGGAGGGCGCAAGGGGAGTCCCGCGCGGTGCTCCTCTCCCTGCTACGAGTCAAGAGACTTCCCTGCACAACACATAAGGCCAGCTGGGTGCCATACCTGTCACCTTCCTTTTTCTGGAATCGTCTGAATTTACACCAGCACAAAATAGTGTCAACACCTGACAAGGTACCTGGTGGGAGCGAGGTGGCTGAACATGGGAGGCAAAATTTGCCCTCATGACTTTGTTACTAACTTGACACTCGCTCAAATTATGGCATACTGTTGAAGTACCAAACTCAAATCCTCCCTGATGCAGCCAGCAGGCCTTTGGTCTTCAGTGAGATGATGTATTGCTCATTGATAGTGAACTTTAATCCACCTTTTTCAGAGAGCTGTTTTCTCTCTGCTGCATTTCCTTCAGCGTCCCTTCTACAAAAGAGCTCGTGTTACCGATTATAACATTGGGAACTCCTCAGCAATGTTACTACACATGTAAATTAATCTGGCAGATCACTTACAGCAATTATTGTCTCCCAGCATCACTGGGGGCACCTGGAATATCTCAGCTGATTGAATGGAAATGGATAATAGTCCTTTTGGAGCTCTGAAGGGAAATCCCATCTTCTTGAAGGACTAAGCATCAGTTGGGGTAGCTGAGAGATGCTGGCAGTATTACTGGACACAGATCACCAGGACTCTAGTTCCAGGATGTCCTCCCTTCCTCAAACACTAGAAACAGAAGACAGCAATAAAAATTTCATCAACTCTTCCCCCAGATGAAAAATTATTCAACTTAAGTATGTATATGTTTACACTTTTTAATTTCTGTCAGGTGTCTTCTGCTTATTTACTTACTCTGCTTATTCCTACTTTATGTTTAAATCTACTGAATGCAAAAATCTGAATAGCTGATTTTGGGTCTGTAGTCCTTAACATGGGCTGAGTGATAAGACACTGTAATTCTATAAATTTTTGGCAAGTCATCTTTTTTTAGTCATTTTGATTTCTCCTTGGGTGACAGCATTTGATTGTTATTACTACTGTTTGCTATTTGCATTATGCTTAGGGGTCACAGTTAGAAGAGCTCTGTTTAAGACATGATGAAGGATACAAATGTTTGATCTGAAGTGAGGTTTATAACCACTAGTTCATCAATGTGGGGTGAAAGGAGGAGACAGAAAGAACCACAACTTGTTTACAGGCCTGATTCTCTGCTGTTACTCCCTTGATTTCAGTACAGCTCATCCCTGTTGATAGGTATATACCTTAGTTGTCAGGCACTGCTTTTGTCAGGCAAAGCAAACAGCAAGCTTAGCGCATGTTTAGCAAAGGCCAAAATAACAAGATGGAAAATCCTTTTCTATAATGGATTGCTTTTGGACAGCATATGCCCTCTGAAATGTTCTTGTGCCATAGATTTCCGATTCCTGTATGATAAAAGCATTTGGCACTGCCCAATCTACTAAACCTTGTTTTTCAGGGTGGGCCAGGTTATACCTACAGGTGCACCTGAGTGGAAATGGTAGGTGTTTTCAAAATCCTTGAAAATCGAGTGTGCACAAGGACCACAGGGTTCAGTGATTGAGGGCAGAAAGCATTCTAGTTACATTTTACATTTTCTTCTTTTACAGCACTGTTGAATTATTTTGTTTGTGTGCATAAACAAGAATCATAATGAGATTCCTATCAAAAAAGCTGATTTTTCTATTACCAATGTGCACTGTCACGTAATTTCTGAGACAATTTTACCTGTAGCTTACAGCAGTATACTAGAAACAATAGTAGGCCCTGTAGCAATGAGGTGGCTGTTAATTGCCATGGGTGTTTGGCATTGATGGGGTTCTTTGTTGGCAACCGTTCTAACCCAATTATATTTCTAAAGTAGGACTGAAAAGCATTGTAGGGAGCACCATGTAAATGGTACTAAATGCACCAAGACTGAGCGACCTCCCAGAAAGACAGACAGGTGCCAGCTAAAGCCCCATATGATTGATTTTCCACGGCTAAAATGGCAACCACAGACATCTGGTTTTGCCCCATTTATAACAACAGCAGCAAACGTGAACCGTTGTCTTTCTTAGAACAGCAAGGCTTCTTAGAAAGACACAGAACTATGGCATTTGAATATCAGGGAGTGATCTTTTGCTTTTCTATGAGCAAACATTTACTCTTTCAGCACTAGAAAATGAGTTTTTAGTCCTCTGAAAAACATACTGAGTCTGCGTGTGTACATGAGTGTGCATGTGACTGAGTTTAGTACTCGGACTTGTTTTAAATGCAAGCCTGATGTTTAAGTCAGAGATTTTTCTTAGATGTAGGTATAGGTATATAAAATGGGCCAAAGCCAGCATAAAGAAAACGAACCATTCAGTTGAGTGATACCACATGGGTAGTAAAAAGCCTGGCAAATCCAGTACTGCTGACTGGTGAGAGAGTGGGCTGAGCATTTTACAATGTTTCTGCTACCCAGCAAGACTAACATGCTTTCTAAATCATCCTATAATAGAAAGTGCAAGTGCAGTGTTGCAGTTCTTTGCTGTTGCACAGGCAGAACAGTATTGTTACAAACACATCTCAAGGCGTGTGCCCTTCTGCCTGTTTCCTTGCTGCTAAGAAGTTCAAAACCTTTTGCTCTGTTAAATTACTTTGTATTCCTGGGAGTGTTACACCAGCCTCACACCAGACTGGCTGTGATGTGATATATGGGCCAATCCCATGAGTAGTTTCAAGAGGCAAAAGCTAATGGACTATGTGTCCTTTGTCCGTGGTTGCTTCCTATTGATAAAGGATTTTTTTTTTGAGGGGGGAGATTTATTCAATCTGCAAAACTGTGCAATGAAGGACAGTATGTATGATAATTTATACAGCTTTTATACAGAATGGAGCTTAATATCTTTTTGTTAGAAGAACTGAAAAGAGACTGAATCACAGAAGGCAAACTTCCAGATCCAAAAGCAACAGTGTGATCACTACAGCTTGATGATACAGCAAGCATTGTTAGTCCTTCTTTGTACAGTATTTATGCCCTATCATCAGAAGCTCTAACGTAATCCAGAAATTCCTGAACCAGTGGTGTATTACCATGCAAGACAGCTCACTACCATTTGCCTGTAAGTCCCCCAAACGGGTACATATTTACACAACTGTAAGAGCCAGAACTACAGGGAGGGTGGGACCTAAATGTGTCACCTGCCAGCTCTGAGCTAGAAGTGGCCTGAACACAACAGCACAGGCCCATTGACCTATTTGTGCCAATTCTGGCTCCCCAAGGCTGTATCTAGACTGTTATCTGACTCGTACCTGGGCTAGTAACCTTGGAGCTGGTTTATATCTGACAGCGCACTCACTGTGAAGATACTTTTTTCCTCCCTGGCTCTGATTATAGTTAATCGACCAGTCCTACTTACAGCGTTTCCTCCCAAGGCCCTTAATAATCAGTCAGTGACGCTGCTGCTATTTTTCCTGTGGCACAGGCTACACATTAGACAAGAGGGCTATAGCAACCAACCTGGCCTGCGACATAAACCAGTTCTCTGCAAGAGCAAACTCCCAGTGAGAGAAGCAGGAGGATTCCTGTCAGTGCTGCCCCGGGGTGCTCAGAGCTCCTGCCGCTGAGCGCCCGGCAGTGGCGGTGCGCCGGGCTTGGCTACGGAGGCACTGGGGGGTGCGCGAGCCCAGCCCGCGGATCCGCCCGCGGCGTCGCTGAGGTAAACGCACCGCGATCCTCCTTCGCGGCCACGCCGCTTGCTCTGATTGGTCACTTTTTTCCCTCTGCCCAATGAGCTCCTCCTGCTGGAGGGCTCCTGGTGGTGAGGTCATTAAGTGGTGACCCAATGCATGAGCGAGGCCCAGCCGAGGGCGGGCGGGGATTGGCCGGCTGAGGCGCTGGCGCGGGATGATTGGCTGGGCCCACGGAGGGTGTGCGGAAGCGGCCTCCGCTGAGGGCGGCGGTGCCGGCCGGGTTGCGGCGCGATGCGGGACGGCTGCCGCCTGTTCCCGCTCCTGCTCCTGGCGCTGCTGCGCGGGCTGTGCCACGGCAGGGAGCCGGCGCCGGGCGCTGTTACCTGCGGCTCGGTGCTGAAGCTGCTCAACACCCGCCACAACGTGCGGCTCCACTCGCATGAGGTCAAGTACGGCTCCGGTGAGCAGGGCCGGGCCGGGGGCGCCGCGCTGAGAGGCCGGGGGCTGAGAAATGGCGGGCGGGGAGTTCTGAGCGGGGCTGAAAAATGACGGGAGCTGGGAAGCGCTGAGGGGACAGGCAGTGAGAGAGGCGGGAAAATGGCGGGGGCCAGGCTGTGAGGGGAGGCAGGGAAGGGGCTGTGGGGGGGAAGTAGCGGCGGGGGACAGGCGATGAGGGGAGCAGGGAGCTGGCGGGATGGCAGAGAAACGGCGGGGGGCGGCAGCGGGAGGTGGTAGGGAAGGAGGAGGTGCCCAGGGTTCTTGTCCCTGATGCGGAGGGACTAGCAGGCCAGGGATGGGGTCGTGGGGTACACTGGAGACCTGGCAGCTGGGCAGGCAGAGGAGGATGCTGAGGCCTGGGGCACAGGAGGACATGGCAGCTGTGCCCTGCAGCTCCTGGAGCGGGGATGTGACAGGGATGATTTCCTCTCATCCCTGAGGTGACCCCTGTTCTGTATCTAGGGCCTTAGCAGCCCCTTCCCAATATCTATTCTGACAACAAGGGTGCTGGTTTGTCTGGGGACACAAAGAACTTGGTAGTATTTCTGAGAAGGGTGGGATGGAGTGAATAGTATCTGTCATGGATCAGATTTTCTTCTCGTGTTCACCGTGAACTTTGACGGTTTGCATCATACTAATATGTTTAACTTCTTGAATCTGAAAGGTTATTTGCTACCTGCATTCCCATTGCAATAAGTAAGTGGACTGTGAGGCTTAAGCGTCTTTTGAATATGAAGGCATGAGAACATTAAAGCAAATTTATTTAGTTCTTTCAGAACTTTTTGAACTGGGGAAGTGGGTTAAGTCTCCTTCCATTTAATTCTATTCAAACAGGAAGCGGACAACAGTCAGTGACAGGAGTTGAAGCTTCAGATGATGCAAACAGTTACTGGCGGATTCGAGGGAGGAGTGATGGCAGCTGCCAGCGCGGGACACCAGTGAAATGTGGGCAAGCTATACGACTTACTCATGTTAACACAGGAAAAAATTTACATACTCATCACTTCCCATCACCACTCTCCAATAACCAGGTAAGTTGTTTTAAATCTTAAGCTTTTGTATAAATAGTGCATGCTATTCACGGTAGTGTTTCAGTTCCTCATGTTTTTGAAGAATCAGGTTACCAGCTGCCAGAAACAGTATGTCTATGCATATCCAGAGTTAAAGTATATGCTTTTCTGCACTTTGGGATAATGTGTTTCAGTTCTTGACAGAGGTAAAATTTAATATGTGCCAGTATTGGTGTTTCACAGTAGTTTTAACAAATCTGCTGCTGCTTTTTTCTTTTTTTTAATTCTGCACCATTGCTACTGGGAAGACTGTTCTGAAATGTTTAGATGGTCATACTACAAAACTAATGCCTAGAGTTACAAACTTTCTTGAGTGGAGAAAATCTGCATCAGCATTAGTGTTGTTTCTTTTGAATTTTTTCTCAGAAGGTTGGTTCTGATCTCTGTGCTCAAGTCCTCTTTCATTTCATTTGTAGTGTGTATTGGGGTTTGTGGGCACTTTTTGCTCGGATTACGTGTTGGGTTTTGACACTTTGTTCAGATTGTAGTGGTGGAAAGTTACTGCTTCTGGATTTGATAACTGTTGGCAAAGCAGTGCAACAATGCTTTTTCTTTCTTTTCCTTGCCTTTAAACTCTGCTGACTTTATGGTTGATATTTTTGTGTGTATTTGGAGGTGTTTGCTTACATTTTCACTTCAAGAAGTTTGTGTCTCTAACAGGAAGTAAGTGCCTTTGGTGATGATGGCGAAGGAGATGACCTCGATATATGGATTGTGCAATGCAGTGGGACTTACTGGGAGCGGGAGGACGCAGTGCGCTTCAAGCACGTGGGGACTGAGGTGTTCCTTTCAATAACCGGGGAACAGTATGGCCACCCCATTAGAGGCCAGCGGGAAGTTCATGGTATGCCTACTGCTAATCATCACAACTATTGGAAAGCAATGGAGGGAGTCTTCATCAAACCCGGTGTGGACCCTGCAAAACATGATGAGCTCTGAATTGACAGACGATCCAAAATGCTTCAGCTTACTCCAGTGTTCGGAGATGCTAATCCTTGGTCTCTTATAAGTCCTGCCTTGCCTAAGTGACTGACTTTCTGTGTTACTGAAGGGCATTAGTTCATTCTAGGAATGCAGCACTTCTGTGGGGAATGGCGTCTGCCAGGTTCAGCCATTGAAATTTATTTAGCAAAATTCTTTCTGAATTTTCAAGCTTAATTGGTGAAACTAGTTGAAACATCTGTTAGGTTTTGTTGTCATTTGTTTTGCTTCTTTTTCTTTAATTTGAAGGAAATGAAAAAACTGAAGTAATAAATTTCTGTAGTTCCAAGTACAATAAAATAAAACTTTGTATTTTGAAATCTTTTTCCAGTTATAATTAAAAATTCGGAAGCTGATTTCTACTTCTTAGTGAGAGCATATTATTAATAAGGAGACTGAGTAAATCTAGATAGGGAAAAATAGTTTCTCAAATATGATGTCTTTTGAATGGCTTGAAGTCAGCTATACAGCCTTTTGAAAATTGCTTCCAATGTCCTCTATGAGTTTCATTATGTGCTGTGTTGGAAGAATTGAAAGTATTTGGTGTGTTGGAATAAGAAGAGAAAGTCTGAATTTATTCAGTTTCTACAAGAAGTTCAGATTTTCTGGTAATGATGATACTGCTAATTGTCAAAAGGTAAGACTACTCTGCTCTATGAACTGTTGCAGAAAGCTACTGTTTGTTTAATTAATATTAGAATTTTATAAAATTCCATGTGGTGTGAAAGAACAGTTGAATTTGACTTACGTTGTACTTGTGTGTCACTCTGCAAGATCAGTATGAAAATCCAGATGAGTAAATAGTGGGGCAAATACTCGTGGTGGTTTTTTGTATGAATCTGGAAGAAGAGAAAAAAGAACCTTAGACAATGGTTTGACAGAATGGTATGCTCTGGAGTGCTAGCAAGGAATCTTTATTTAACAAGTTATGAATCTGTGTTCCTCTTTTGCTGCAAAACGAGGGAATAAACCTAATTCTTGAATGAATTTGTTACACAGTGTTGCTGAAAATACTGATAAAAATTCAAAGTATCATACATTTTCTATTTGCTTTAAACAGAAAAGCTCACAAAAGGAGTATGAAAGGTCAGAAAATTCAGATGTTCTTGTCTCCATGTGTAAATAGTTTACTGATTATGGTCTTAATTAGTCAATCAGTTAAAGAAGCAGGAAACTAATTTGCTGCTTTTACAGCACCAGTCACGTGCTGTTGTACGAGAGAGGGGTGTCTTGAGAAGTTACAACAGGCAGTTGCAGCAAAGCTTTATAAATATACCTGCTGCTGTGTGCTTCCTACCCTGCGACGCCTCGTGCAGTTGTGCTATACAGGCTGGTATCAGGTTTTATTTAAGGGTTTACTACTAGTGAAGATCCTTCACACCAGTGGAACAAGGGACCTCTGTAACAGTTGTTTTGCGTACTTGATTATTTTTCTTTGAAGAAAAAGGTAAGACTGTTTTTCTATTGATTTTAGTTGCCTGTGGTTATTTAAGGGTTACAGACATTTTGGAGAGTAAGTAGACTAGCTTTTGCTGTTTTGTATTAGAAGTAAACTTTTGTGTGGTAAATGTTTCAGGTTCACTGATATTCCTGACTAATTGGTATTGAAATTGTAGCTATAAAGAGTAACTATTTAAAAACAAACCAAACCATCTGTATAAACAAGCTGACCTTTCCTTTATTAAAAAGGAGGGCTTTTTTTTGAAGTTGGTATACAAGTAAACGCAAAAAGAGTGGTAGCAGTTGGCAGAAGGAATAAATATATTGGGCGATGAGATCTCTGTCAAGAAAAGCTTAATGTTTTATGCCTAAACCATATGGGCTTAGTATTTGCGCACCTGTGGAATACTGAGTTGGGTAAGAAGGGGTAGAGCTGTGCGGCTTATCCCTGTCTGTGTGCCAGGTACTGTCCCACTCAATGTTTATCTCAGCCTGGATGTTTCTGTCCCTAGCAAAGGGAGAGTCTTATCTATTATGCTTGAACAGGATGTCACTGGACCTTCCTCTTTCTTTTCTGGTTTTGAACCAAATTGGTTTGGTGAGGCTGAGAAAGAACTGACTTGTAGTTCTTATTGCTTATTTTCTAATATGATCTCAGTTTTTAAAATATTTGTACCTCCTGTTCCTAAAGAACTAAGCTTCCCCACACACATGTATCAGTGAATGCCTTATTTAGAGACATATTCAACAACATTCCTGTGGCCCGAGTGTCCTTCACTTTTCTGACCAAAGTGTAAAAGTCACTTGGCTTTAATATTTCACTTGTGCATGTGTCACAGTAGATTTTTTTTTTCCAATTTTTATCACTATAAAAGTAGTACTGAAGGACTCTTTAGGGTCAGTTAAAGTACATCTTACTTTGGAAAGGTCTAATATAGTACTAAAATAACTATTGGTACTTATAGCATGCTAAATGCAGACTACGTGAGTCATAAGTTAATGTAGGAAGTGCAAAAGCTGTGAAAAATGATAGCTTGTGTGAATGTGCTTTCCTTTCTTTATAACTTCTAGACTTATGATACTTGCATCAGTATCTGTTTAATGATGTATTTTATGCTTTAAACTGAAGTACTGAGATTTCAGAGACTGATTCAGGTGATTTTATTTACTTTGCTTGCAAATCAACTTTTCAGTCCTCTCCCCACAGCTGAGGACTTGAGACTTGGAGAATCCCAGTTTTTATGTTGTTTTTTGTTTTCCATATGACTTGTCTGCCTAAAATGGGTAAAACATGAAATACTGAGAAATGTAAATCTGAAAGTTGAGAACACTGTTTTGCTTCTTTCTTTCCCTTTATTTCAAGGTGATAAACAAAATTTTGTAATACCTCTTGTCAAAGTCCTCTATACACTTCTAGGTTAAGTGAAAACTATTTATTTTGGTTTCTCATGCTAGCAGAAAATAATTATTTCAAATAACTGACAGGTGCTTTCCAACTTATTACTCAGTACTACCACAAGCACTCTTTGAAAAGATGCACCAGTATTATTACTCTTCCTTTAAAAAACTATAAAGGCTTCTGGGAAAAGAATTAGAGGGATCCTTATTTATAGTTCTCAGTGGGAATAGTTACTAAAGACAATCTACTTACTTTAAACTCTTCGCTTTGAAAAAAGCTGTCAAACACTGCATTTTATACATACATATATCTAGCTCACTGTGAAATGACAAAGAGTTCCTTAGACGTATTGATTCTGGGGGCAAGTGTGTATGTCTGCAAACACACCTGACTGCATCATCAGCTGCCTTTCAGGAACACCTGCATTTGCAGTTGTCATTAAGCTTCTATAGGAAACAAACAAACAAGTTACCCTTAAGCAGAAATACTCAGAGCTAATGAAGTGCTTTTTTCCTTAGTCTCCTTAGTTCTGTTCTGCGGGGTAGGAAGCACAGGGGGTGGTTTGCTTCCTCAAGAAGGAATAAAATGTTCAGCCTTACCAACCTGGCCTTGCATTGGAACCACAAGGCAATTCAAACTTACCTTAGCTTATATAGCGTTTATTCTGTCTTAAAGTCACAAACTGCAATAAACTTTAGGGTCCTAAAGTTATTTTTAAATACTTAGAGGAATAAATATTTCATACTTTCTCCTCTCCTCCCGCCAACATTCCAAGTATCTCAGTGCTCCCATATTTATGAAAACTTCAGTGGATTTATACCTAATAACTTATTTTTACTCTGTAAAAGACTGAGTGGAAGGGTTACCTCCTTCTAATCTGTTTGCTTAATCAGTTTGCAACACTTTCAATGATGTGTGGGAATTGATTGGGAGATGGTCAACCAATTTGAGTATAGTACTGAATTACTTTGGGAGGGAATATAGTGAGCACCTTTAAAGTAGACTCCAGCAGTTACGCAGTTCAATGTAGTTTTTTTCTTTAAATTGCAGCAAATTAAACTGATTATAAAAGCCTTTTACTATATTTTGTATTGTACTAATTCTAAATTAGCATAAAGTTCACAGTGGAATCCTCCTATGACAGCTCTGATGTTGATTCAAGCTGCTGTTCTATGAGGGATACAATGTCTTCAATCCCTGGGGAAAATGGTATCTTGCTTCATTATGGTTACAAGTATTAGAAGCTGTGTGATATCTCAAGGGTACCGAACCCTCATGAAACACATTACTAATTAATCAGAAGGTATGGATGCTATAAAGCTAGCTAATTAGTTTCTCTATGCTTCTTTTTTAAAACAAACAAACAAACTATAAAAATAGTGTGGAGCTGCTAGCTCTGCATGGCTGGAGACCGTTGAGCTTGGACTTGCATCTAAGGCTCTTTATCTTCATGGTGGTCATATATTCATTCACCTAAGTTTCATTTTCTGAGAGTACTGATGAGTAGTGGAGGTGTGTGCTGAGCTGAAAATGGAAGCATTTGGGGATGAATGTGGTATAACTCAAACCACAGCAAAATATACAACAAAATAGGCACCCGATGTTGTTGGGTTTTTTTTCTGCTGATGCCTTCTTGGCCCCTTCTCTGCCTGCCCGGCCACTGGCGGCTGGAAGGGTCGGGCTGACTGCAACTGCCTTCCCGCTGCTCTCTGGCTTTGCATGTGCCTCACAGAGAGCCCTCCACTCGGCTTGGTTTCCTCCTCGCTTAAATCCAGGCGACCGCTCTTTCCTGCCTGGGAAACGGCCCTTTAGATGCTCTGTGTAAAAACCAAAATTGAGTAGCGTAGATGCGAGCAGGTACGCTGTGAGGAGGAAGGGACGGGCGCGTCTCGCTCCTCATCTCCGTCTCTGAGCCCGGAGCGTTGCGGGGCAGCGGGCGGGCGGCCGCTAGTGAGCGCTGCTCCTCCGCCTGCCGCTCCCGGGGAATCGAGCGCCTTTGGCAGCACAGCAAGGTTTCAGCAGCGTAGCTTTGATCGCCTGCAAATTTATACTCTTCAGGGGGAAACAAATAACATCCGCTTCCCCCGCATTACACTGCTAAGGCGATCAACTGCTGTAAGACCTCCTGTGCGGCCGCGTCTCGCGTAAGTGCGCTCTGCCAAGTCATGTACTGCTCCGTTATTTGAAGGGGAGGTTTAAAACATTAACGTAGGCTATAAAGCGATGCTGTAGGCGTTTCTGTTCACTATCTTTCTGTAGGATCGATAAAGTGCGGCCAAGGCTGAAGTATGTTTGCTTACAGTTGACATTAAAGGTAATTAACTGCATCCTAAAATTAAATACCCGTTTCCGCTCAGTGGGGGAGGAAAGACAAGAGGATCTTTAAACGGGGAGTTCTTTTCTCTTCCCGTCATCTCCAACGATCCCGTTGTATTTTGCGGGATCTCGAAAGCAAAAGCTAAAATCAAACGATCTGTTTCTCGCCCGTGTAAGACACGTTGTGCGCCATGGTAATACTTACATGAACACATTTTGTCACCGGTGTAACTAGCCCGACTCTCCTCTGCTGTTTCGTGAAGCGGATCCTGTGCCATCCGCCGTGGACTCTCTTTGGCGTCAGGATGAAAGCCGAGTTGCTACCCCTTGCCGAGACAGTGGTCGGTCTGCAGCTGGGTGGCTGCACCCGTCGGCTTCTCCCCGCCATCCTGCGGGGATGCAGCTCCCGCTGGCTGCGTGGGTCGCCCACGTCGCGCCGCGCCAGCCGTCCTCAGTGGGCACCACGGGCTGGCGGATCCAGGTCCCCTCCCTGCCGGCGCAGTCATTGCTGAGGATTTCGTTAATTCGCCAGGTGGACATAGATTCTTCTGCAAATCCGCCCGGCATTGCAACTTCTGTTTCTCAGCATCAGCTGCCTGCCGATATTCCTCATGTCCAGCGGAAAGATGATCTCGAACAAGCGCTTTCTGCGATCCCGGGTACCACTATTTGCGAGCCAGTCTCTTGTTAACGGCGGTCCTCGGGTGACAGCAGAAGGCTTCCTCCTAAACCCCCTTTCCCGTGGCCGAAACTGTCCTCACCGCATTCTGCCCCCTCCCCTCGTCCCTCCCACCTCTCTCCTCTCCACCGAGCACGGTCGTCATCTCTTTATTCAGCCTCGCCTGCCGCAGCGGGGCGCGGAGGGGAGCGGGGAGGTCCTACCTCATGTTCGCAGCCCCGTGTGTCGGCGTCGCTGTCAGCTTATCACCGGAGCCCCCGACAGTGGGTAGAGCGCGGCTCCTGGCAGGAGCCCTGGGGAGGACGAGCGCTGCACGACACGGCACCCGTGGGGGAGCTTGTCGCTGGCTGGGCGCGGCGGTGCTTTGCCGCAGGGCTGAACCCCGGGAACGGGGCTACGCTGGGCAGCGCCGCCCCCCTGTGCCCTGTGCACCGGCGGAGGGGTGGGGGGGTCCCTTCTCGGTTCCTCCGCTGTCTCCATCCGACTTCCTCTGGCCAGGTGGGAAGTTTAAAGCCCAGTAGCTCAAGAGCCCGAAAGGCTGCAAACAGGAGCTCTGGGCTGCGGAATTACAGGAGAGCGGTGCCTCTTTGTGCCGAGAAAACACAGCAGCGCGCCCGTACCTGCCCGGGAGAGGGAGCCGAGGGGCTCATGGGCACTCCCGGATGCCCTCAGTGCTTGTCCCTCATCTAGGACGTGTAGAGGTCTCCGTGCTTGTGGAGACTTTGTGTTCCTGTAGAGCTCGTGAGAGGGTTTCTAGCCCTGTCCCGCTGCTGACACTGTGAGGGAACACGCCTCAGTGCACCTCCAGCAGTTCCCATCCTACTACAAACCGATCTAGCTCGGTGACTGACTTCGATGGGCACACGGAGTGTGGTGTGATAAAATAATTGCATAGACACTTGCTCAGTCACCGGGCAACTTCACTCGTATCATGTCCACTTGTTCAAAATGAAAAGACTCATGATTCGTGCCCAGCAGCATTTATACCAGGATTGTGTTGTGTGTGCTTGTGACTCCAGCACCAAAAAAAGGGGCTGTTATAACATTAAGCCTGTGCGGCTAAAATAGACATTGGAAAGTACAGAATGCGAGGCTTCTCCTGAAATTGCACCCAAGGGAGCACTATCTGGCTGTCTCTCTTGCAAATATTATACTTTTGCATGCATTACCTCTTCCTTTGCTGGATGCGGGTGTGGAGATGATTACTGCGAGCTGGAGGCAATTTCCTATAAAGCTGCAAGCAAAACACGTTTATGTTGTGCTGCATTTCCTCAGCAATACAAACTCACGGTGCTGAGGGTGCCTTTCAGTAGAGCTTAGAGACTTCAGTTTCCGGGGACAAAATAACTTAAGGTGTTAAAATCTTTGTCTGCCCCCCTATATAGCCCTGGTGAGATGAGCGGCTGTTTACCGTGAGTGATTAACTGAAACCTTGATTAAAAGGTGACTCGAGAGCAGCCTCAGAGCCCCCGGTCTTGGTTCTGGGGGTAAAGTTCCTTCGTGTCGCCCCTTAGGACAGGTGCCTTTCGTGGGGCTAAAGCCGGGCGCTGGAGGGCGGGGGGAAGGCGGTGCTGCTCAGCAAGCGGGAGTGATTGGACCGGCCAGAATGGATTCATTTGCTTTTTAAGGTGTAAATTCTCAGCTAGAAGAGGACGACTTCCTACCCAAAAAGGAAGAGGTAATCGTGACTTTGGAAGTGGCAGCTGGAGTGGAAGGGACACCTTCCTCCGGGAGAGCTGTGATGGGTAGTGGAGAAAAGCCTTGAAAACCTTTCGGAGACTGGAACTTTCACAATGCAACTTTTATAGGTTCCTCTCCGGCACCAGCCGAAAGCCCTGCCAGAGGGCGAGGCCGGCTGGACGGTGTTTCCCCGCAGCACTAAGGGATGGCGGCTCGTGTTCTGCGGGAACGGGGAAGTGAGGAGGGGGGTCCCAAATGTGGAGAATATCAGAACAACGTCAACATGCGTGTCAGTGACAGAGAACAAGGGTTTCCGAGCCCGGCGGTCCCCAGCAGGGCAGGGGCGCGGACCTGTGGGCGGGGGGCGGTGGGAGGGGGCTGCGTGGGGCAGGGCGCAGGCGTGGAGGGGACGGACGATGAGAGCTGGCGGGAGCAGGGTTCCTCAGCATCCTCTGCCCTACTCTGGGCGAGCCGCTGGCTGGGACCCCCTAGCCGAGCACCGGCAGCGGAGCTCCTGCCGGCTGCGTGTCACGGCATCGGCCTCGCCGGGGAAGGGACGCTGCACGGAGCGGCACTGGGAAGGCTGATGCCGAGTGGGATGCTACATTAAAAGGTGTTTTTGGAGGAAAAACAATAATGCAGAACAGCTCCTCTTTCCAGGCTGTTTTCTGCGCTCTTCTCCATAGGAAAGCTGGCCAGTCTAGACCGTTCTTGCCAGAAAATCACCTTGACACTAGATCACATTTTCTCAAATCTCTTGCCTTAAGAGACCGATGGAAATTTATTATCTGTTGTTCGTTCTGAGACACTGTGGTTCATATTGAATGGATGGCTTAATACTTAACCTAGAAAACGATCCATTCTAATAAAGTGTTAGCTAAAGCTGAGGGATCTTTTGATAGGAATAGGTGGAGCTATGCTTAAGGGACTGGACTGGGAGTGATGACCAGGACTCCGTTCCTAGCTGCAGAATCGATTGATCCCAAGCAATGTGTCACTACCTCGTTGTCCCACCTGGAAGAGAAAATGGTGTGTTTTCTTTGCCTTGTTTGGGATCAGTGCGCGGGGCCGGTGTCCGAGCAGCCAGCAGGAAGGCTGGGTGACCTGCCCCGGGTGTGCAGATGAACCCCTGCCCTCCCCGGTGTCCTTCCTGCGCGGCGGAAGATCACCCGCTGCCTCCGTCCTATGGGCCTATTCGGAGCAGGTTAAAATGGCGACGGCCACCCTGTTCCTCGAAGGCAGCAGCTTTTGTGCGGCCCTGCCCGCCCGCCCAGGGGCTTCGGGGAGACCGGGCGCAGGAGGGAGCCGAGGGCACGGCCGCTGCAGCCCGGCCGGAGGGAGGCTGGGTGCCCTGCCAGGAGTCATCCGCCCTCCCGGGGCTGCTCTGGTCCCTGCTTGGCACTGCGGAGTGACGGGTTCCCCGCTCCCCTCAGCCCTTCCCCGCCCGGTGCTTTCCGCCTTTCCGCTTCCAGAACCGGCCGGCTGCGTGTGGAGCCCCGCGGCTCTGCTCCGCGGGCAGCCCCGGCGGGGCGCTCCCGGCGGCACCGGCGGAGCAGCAGCGGTCTCCTTCCAGGCTGGTCCCTCGGGGCATTTATGTTTATCAATGGGTTTACAGTTCAATAGAGAACAGCCAGGGAAGGATGTGCTTGGATTTCGGGGCTATTTTAGGTAGAAATAGTCGGAAACGTGTGAGTGAATAGCCCGAGCAATACTTATTGAAGTCTCTCTTGCTGCATATCTCTCTCCACACCCCCCATTCTATCTTATTGTGTGCCCCCAAGCGAATAAAAATAGTTCGAGATGTCTATGTCGAGAAATGGCTTTAGTCGCTGTCCCCTTTGCGCTGCCCTGAGCCTCCCCTCCCCATCTTTCTAGGGGTGGTGGACATGATATTTTTTTCTTTTTCTTCCCGTCAGCCTTCCACGGAGGGAAAGGCGGTGGTTTTGAGCACACCTTCCCCCCCGACGGAAGGGCGGCCACCCTCTGCATCCCTCCAGCTCGGCGAGGGAAGCTCCTCGGCTTGGACGCCTTCCCTTTGGACAGAACCGTGCGAACAAAGCGGCGGGGCTGGCTGGCAGCGGGGGCCTTTCAAGAGCCACGAGCCAGAGACCCTCCGAAATCCCCGTGCAATCCGCTTGCGGAGCTCGGTTTCACCCGGCAGCAGCTGTCGGGCTCGGCCGACTGTGGTGCACTGGCCCTCGCTAAGCACCGGAGATGAGTCCCTGGCACCGAGACCCTTTCCCAGTGCCGGCGGCTCCGCGCTGCCCGTCCGGCCCGCCAGCCGCTCGGATGCCGCCGGTGCCGTCGGGGCACCGGGAGCGCACGGAACCCGGGAGAGTCTCCCTCCGGGGAGCCGCTCCGGCCCTGGGGAGCGCGGCTGCCCTGGAGAGGCACCGTCTTATTTCTTGTGCCAGACGAGGGAGGTAGGCAGGCGGGCTGTTCGCTTTAACCCACCTGCGAAGGGTTTTTCTCCTGTAGTGTCAAGAGTCATTCAGCTGCTTGAGGCTTTAAAGACGACCCATTACCCCACTGTCTCCCTTAGACATGGTACAAATGAAAAACAGTTCGGCTTCACTTTTCCCGATTTAAATATTATCCTGATTCCCTCCACCTCTATTTAATTTCTTTGTGTATGTGTGAGGTGTTCTTTTGGGGGGTCGATGAGTGGTTGGTTTTGGTGTGTTTCTCTTGTAAACATTTACCTTTCAGTAGGGATGTCTGTGCCAAAAGAGGGAAAGGAGGGGAATAAGGGATTTATTCTGATCAGATAATTTGGCCAGAAATTCAACAGGGGAACACCAAAACTTTTACTTACTCCAAACGCTTCTATAAATGCCCTAAATTAATCCCTTGGTGTTTGGGGGTAGGCAGTGAGAAAACCTTAGCTTTGCTGGTATGGTGTTCGTAACTGCTTGCATGTGAAGGTGGCCTCTATATTTCTACAGGGCTGTTGAGAGGTCCCCTTTTCCTTCAGATCAGGAAGTCTTTCATTTTCTGCTTCTGTCAGAGCAGAGCCTCCCTTTTATTTGAATTTTTCATAATAATTTAGAGGTGTGTCAAAAGTGTAGCCACTGTAAATGGAAAACTAAACAACAGAACTTTCTGCTAGTGGGCTGTGTAAAACTAGATTGCTGTCACCATGAACTTGTTCTGAAATATGAGGGGGATTCATAGTGGAGGAACAAACCAGTTTGTCTCCTAGTGCTATGTGATGGTGGCTTTCGTAATTGGTTTAACTCCCTTTGATTTTAATTGCGTGAACTGCTCGTGAAGTGGTAGCAGCTCCTGGCAATGGGGTTGCTTCTCAGCAGATCAGTGTTTGAGGGAGGCAGGGGCCTGCCATTTGTTGTAGTAGTAGCAGGGTGACACTTTAAAATATCCGACTTGTTACACTCATGCAAAATGGTATATTTGAGTTTGCACTACGCACCACAGCTTATCGTTGTCACCTGATTACTCTGTGTGTCTAAGGAGGTTTACAAGACAAGGGCTCACTTGCCTCCCAGGTGAGTAAGCAGGATTTTTACTGAGTCAGTGTTTGATGCTAAGCCCAGGCAGCATACCTAGTTCTGTGCAGTGCTACAGAGACTATTTTGGTTTGCCCCAAAGAACTTCCATTCTCAATTAGCCACCCACCCGCTGTTCTGCTAGCTCCTTATGGCAGAGATCTCTGCCCGTGGAGCTTCTGGTGACAACACACTAAAGAGAAAGAGCACAGTTTTAAAGCTCTGATGCTTCAAGAGTCATCTTCCCATCTGTTCACTTCTGAGCAGAGCGATGTCTCCTTTGCAAGGACGCATGGCTGTTAGATCCAGGCCTTGCCTGGGGAAGCTTGCTGTTCCCAGAAAGGGTTTAGCTGGAGTCTCAGAAGTTGTGTGCAGACTGAGCCAGGCTTCAGCCGAAAAGCTGAGTGGATAATGCCATTGTCAAGCCTCTAGTGGAGCAGTGTGGCCACCTGCTACTCCCTTTGGATGGGAACAGGATGCTTACAGGAAGGCTTATCAGGAACAGAATATACTTTCAGGTATCCCCTGTGAATGGGGTTCTCTGGAGGAGTTAACACTGAATACTTTTTTCTTAATCAATTGCAGTTAGGAATAGATTATTATTATTTTTTTTTAATGTGTGCCTCGGCTTCCTTCTCAGCACTTAGTTTGTCATAACTGCCAGAACGTATCCTGTCTTCGTTCCACACTGGGATGAATCCTGAGGACTGGATGTGGAGCAGTGGCAGGATATGCCCGTAAAAACCAGCAGCTTGTGCTTCCTGCAGGGAAGTGGTTGTGTCCACAGCAGCCTTTCTGGAGGCAGCAGACGCCCTCCACTGCAGCCGAGTGCAGTGCTGACCAGCAGGTTGGGGAAAAAAAAATCTGTTGTGTCTTAGGTTTCAGTAAATATGCTATGAGCTACCTAGAGGTATTAGGTCTAATCATAGGAGTTTTCCCCTCAAAGCTGTGGCTGGATTTATGTTGATCACTTTAAAACAAATCTCACAGATATATTTAGTAGAAGAACGTGTAAAACCCCAACCCCCAAATGGTATTATGTAACCAATACAGTATTTAAGTGCCCCCTGTGTAAACTAACTGAAAAGCCTGCTGTTTGCCTTCTTTGCCTCTGTTGTGTATTGGTCAACTGAAGCTGGCTGCTCTGTTTGCTGTTCTGATTACTATTTTAAAAGGAAAGATCCATAGGATCATGTTATCCAGAAGGTGAAAAAGGCTTAAACCCCACTCACTGGGCTTAGAGAGGGCTCTGGAGCTGGGTAAGAGCCCTCTCACGGGCTGCCCAGGGGTGTGGATTGCCAAGGGAACTTGTGCCATTTGAAAGCACATGCCCACCAAGGATAAAGCCCCACACAACGTACTTTGTCCCTTTATTTTGGCATGTGTGGTGCACTCGTTCTCAGTGGCCTCTGCAGCCTCAGCCACAGGGTTCAGCTGAGCTCAGCAAAGATGCAGATGTGTTAGTGTAGGGTCAAGGAGATGGTGGAAGCTGGTGGGCCAACTGGGAATGTTTCCCACTGCTACATCTAGAGCTGGTATCAGGTAGAAGTGAGAAGTAGATTTCCTCTTGCTTTGAACCAGGAGGAGTTTGTAGGCTTTCCCTCTAATTTACTGTTATTGATCTGCCATCAGCTCCTTGCCCAGTTAAATCCTTTATTCAAGGTGCTGGATCTTAGGAGCACAGTGGTTTCCCATTATTGTTATAATCTTTTGCCAAAGAGAGATTCCCCCTTCTCAGTAATGCACCAAAGTGGAAGTAATCACTCTTTTTTTCTTCTTGCATTTGTCCTTTCCTGTTTCATTCACCGATTGAAAAATGGCTAAAGAGCAGCCCCCATTTCACCTCCTCTTTTCCCTGATTGACTCAGCAGCTCCTGGGACGGAGAGAGGAAAGGGGCCTCGAGGTCATAACCTTCACAATCTTCAAAGCCCCTGCCGCTTCCAGCAGCTGTCACAGCTCTCACTGACCATATCCCCAGAAGGTCAGCAAAAAAATAAACACTGGGGCCCGACAGGTCCCCTTCTCATGCAAACTGGCCATTTCCCTCCCCAGCTCCCATTCCATGCATAGCTTACACATAGGAGACCCCCTTGGATTTGCACAGAGCTATGCAAGAGCAAAATGCCACAGAAAATAAAAGCAGAAGGGCTTCCTGGGCAGGCAGGGTGGGAAAAAGAAAAGCAGCTTCCTGAGCTCTCCATGCCCACCCACAGGCTGCTGCAGCCATTTTGTGTGCGCAAAGCCTGAAGGTGAAGCTGGGGAGGGGGCTGACTTTTCCCTGGGAGAAAAACTACAGGGAAGGATTCGGCTTTTATATCTGCTTGTGCGTGTGAGAGATGGAAGAAAGAGGGAATCCAAAAGAAATAGGAAATAAGACATAGACAGTAAAAGCCTTTTCATCGGGATTAGATTGCGTCGCTCTCCTACAGTCAGCCTGCTTTCCCCACTCACCTTCCTCTGCAAAAAGTCATGATGAAGCAGAAACAGCGCCAGGGAGAAGCACAGGTTGAAAAGGCCAGAGTGGAAAGGTCCTTTGCTAAAGGAAATACTCCTCCCCAGCCGTCTTTTATAGAAGTATCCATTTCACCATGGCCACTAATAATCAAAGGGCTATTTCCTGGCCTTCCCAGCACAGCTCCCAGATGCAGAGCGCTGTTCTCATCTCCATTATTGCCCACCCTTCCCCTCCCACCCCGCACACTTGCTTCCCTACCCGTTCCCCCTATTGCTGAACCCAGCACTAGGTCATGACTCCAGCCCCTTTTTCAGGCTCCACAGTGTAAGGAAGATGCTCGTTTTCCTATTAGCGTTTTCAGCCTCTCCCCACAAAGTCAAATGGGCGATTAGCACATCGGGTCGCTGGACAAAAACCCATCGAGGGGATTTTTATCTGCATGTGGCTGCTGGAGAGGCAGGGAGGGGTGGTGACCTGCAAGAAACCCCACCAGGAAGAACAGGCAGCGATAGGGGACGTGGGAGTCACTTTATTTATTGGGTGTTGGCCGGGTACAGCAGAGGGGTGTCCTGCCCCAGGCTCTGGGGCCAGCCGGGGGTGCGCGGCCGGGGCCGGCAGAGCAGCCGTGGCCGCAGGGCCGCTGTGCGGAGCCGCTCACCTTGCCCTGCCCCTGCGCGCACTCTCCGCCGCTGTGTGTTTAAACAAAGAAAGTTGCACAACCGAAGCCTCCCTTCCCTCCGTTAAGGTGGCTCTCGGGGGCCGGGTAGCGGGACGTCCCGTCCCCGCACGCTGTCACCGGCTCTCGCCGCTCCCCGGCGCACTGACGCCCTTTCATTATTGCACTGCTCGCTGCGACCGTGACAGTAGTGCAACAGGGAAAGAGGGGCAGCCCGCCCGGTGGTCCCAGAGCTGGCCCAGCAGCCGCGGCCGCCCCTCGGCCTGCAGCCGGGGCACGGAGGGAGAGCCCGGGGGGATTCCTGGCTTTGTCCCCGAGCTGGCCGCCTCCCCTCGGAATGATGCCGGAGGGGCGGTTAAACCGAGGGAGGCGGCACGGGCAGCCGTACAACGGGGCGGCAGCGGGCACGGCCCCGCCGTAGGGATCCGGGCCCTCCCCCGCACGCCCCCGGGCCGGCTCGGTGAGCCCGGCCGCCGTGGGGAGACGCGCCGCAGCGGCCCCGCGCTGCCCGGGGACCGGCTCGGAAAGCCCCGCGGCAGCGGCTGCTCCGCCGCGCCCTGATCCGGCCCCATGTCCCCTCCCACCATCCCTTTCCCTGGGCCCCTGAGGTCCCGAAAGGGACCGCGGGGACCACCTGAAATGGAAGGCAGGGCCACCCACTCGGCCATCCCGGCTGCTGTCAGCCCCCAGCTGATCCCTCACAAAGCGGAGAGGAGATTTAACACCTCCATCCCTGCTCTGTTCCCACGTACCTCGGTGAACGGCTCCGGGAAAGGGCTGGAGGCAGCTGCCCGACCCCGGAGCAGCCCCGGGTAGCAGGGCCCGGCGCAGGAGCTGGCGGGCTGTGCTCGCCAGGCAGAAGCATGAGCTTTGTTTCGAGGTTGTTGGGATTAGAGCCTCGGCCTCTTTGTGCTGTGCACGGCTTCACTCCACACTGGTTTTCGGGCTGGGATCAGGCACAGAAACAGCAAGTGTGGCTATGTATCTCCTCCCATCCCTTGGTGGGTGTTTACATCATTACGTAAAACAGGCACCCTTCAAACATCTCGGGACTCATACTATTTTAAAATGGAGCCATGATGGGTTTCTCCGGTTTCAATCACTGCTTGTGCATTTTAAACATGAGGCCGTTTTGAATCCTGTGTGATAGCATCAAAAATATGCCCATTACTCACAACCTGAGTCACCACAATAGCACGATTATTTGTCACAAATAACATCTCTGCACAATTACTTGCCTATCTAACAACACTCGGCATTTCACAACTTTTCCCTTAACTCGATGGGCACATAGGATTATTTTTTCCTGCTGTGGTTTTCTTCTCTCCATGAAGAATAACCCTCAAAAGAAAAGACCCTATAAGCAATATTGCACTACTACCCTGATCACAAAAGCAGAGGCAATATTGATAGGGTCTCATCCTTAAGGTTAGGAAGCTGGATAATGTGTCTTGCGGCAGGTGACTGGAGGGAGCTTCATTCCATGCCTGCAAATGGGGAAGGGGTAAAAAGTTAGAAAGCAGAGCACTGCCCTATGGATCACAGCACTGTGTGCTCCTGGGAGGGTGGGGATGCAGGATCAGAGCAAACCTCTGACCCCACAGGAACTGCACATGGGTGCTACCCCTTTCTCCCAGGACATATCTAACTCTTGTGTAGATCTTATCCAGGTTTCTCTACCTCTGTCCCCAGTTCTCATGTCCTTCTGTGTAAATTTCTCTTCTTTATTAATAACCTCAATTAGCTTCCTAGCTGCTACAGGCTGAGAAGTGCTATTTATTTGATTAACTGATAGTTGTATTTTGAACCTCTTAGTAACAGGCATCAAGCCCTCAGAGAACTTCCTTTCTAGGGCTGTCCTACTTGGAGAGCCCAGTGTTTTAAAATATCCCTCCCTTCATTGGAAATCATGGGATTAAAGACACACCAAAAATTAGAAAGCAAAACGGGATCTCCAGGGCTGGCCCTCCAGCACCGGCTTCACATTAATGCACACGGATTAAACAGTCTTTGGAGACGCACACGTGTTTTGCCCTAGCTCGTTTTGTTTGGCTTTTCTTCTCCTCTCCCCAGCACCTTTTCTGTCCAAGGCTGGAAAGCATAATCTTCAGCTCCGGCTGGCTTAGTGTTGAAGACACCAACAGCCACAGAAATTATTTCTAGGGAGGGGCAGGACACCTCCAGCCTCGGGGCTGCTTTGCCAACTATACTCTTCCTCTGCAGTCCGGCTCCCAGTTAACCTGCCCCAGTGCATTTGTCACAAAGGAACACTTAAGAGTGCTGAGGAAGAGGAAAGAAATTTCATTCCCAGGCCATCCCAAAGCAGGTCATGATTTTGACACTTTAAGCTTCTCTTTCCTCAGCCTGCTTTCCAGTGGATTAAATAGGAGTGTAATGGAGAGACAATCCCCTAATTCATGGATTCCTGGCTAATTTATGCATTCCACATTGATCTGGTCTTTGCCATTAGACATCCCTGGCGTTTGGCACGCTGGTGTAAGGCAGCCCTGCATCCCCTTTGATGTTGCCTGACTTGCCCAAAGCAGCCAAAAAACAAGGACATGCCAAAGAAAAGGGAACAAGGGAAGCTCCCTTAATTGTTTGTTTTTCTAATGGACTGATAAACAAAATCTCCAATCTGCCCTAGCCCCTCCCTCTCCCCATCCTTTGTGATGCTTGTTGGAAGCAAACAGGGATCTCTTTTCTGCATTATTTATTTGTATTAACCTTTGCTTGCACTAATTAAAAGGCCATGTTCACAGAGATTGCTGTAAGCGGCTCAGAACGAGTTTAGAATGAGTTTTACCAAACTTCTGTATTCTTGTTACCTTGGCAAAACCTCAGGTTTAATCCTGCCACTCTGCTTCTCAACAATCCCTGTAACCTCGACATCCAGTTGGACTGAGAACATAAAAAAAGACACAACTAGGCTTGGCCTTACCTTTCCATCTATTCCCGTCCAGTCTCTATTTTGTTTATTGTTTACCATGTCTTTTCCACTCTTCAGCCTCGATGTTATCTCAAATAAGACTTACACTTAATACACACAATTTAACTTCTCCAGTGGCCCAAGAGACAAACCCACTGGCGAGTTTACAGTGGAAATGTACAATTTGCACATCAAGTGACATTACTAATGCATTAGTAGCGGGGAGGGAAGCACGATTTGACAATTTCTACATAACTTAAGAATTTCAGTAGTTGCAGAAGCTACAACTGGCAGGAGAGGGTAAAGGATGTAATTAGAAACGTCAGCCACAAGTTAAGTTCCAAGCAAAGGCAATTAAATTACTTTGTCTTTATGTCTCTGTAACTGTGCTGAGCGCCTAGATGTGTCTCAAAAATTTCCTTATCTCCAACTGGTGCACAGGACTCCCCACGTCTTCCTTTTTTTTTAACATGACAAGAAAAATAAAGACTGAATCTCCAGTAATGTTCCTCCAGTTTGCAAACAATATGCAACGCCTGGGTCATACTATGTCCTATAGCAGGGAGACTTTCTGGAATGTATATGGGGGTTATTTTAAAATAAACGTTTAAACACGAGATTATGAAATGCATGCTATTTATACACCAGGAGGCTCAGCATCTCTAGATAAGTTTAGAAACCTCTCTCGCCTTTAATCATGGTTATAGAAAGTAAATGGAAATGTCACCCAGACTAGCATGGAAATAACACTTTGTATCTTTGTGTGTTGCTCAATAATGGAAGCTGCTTTTTTTTTTTTTGGCAGTGTATGTGTGGGAACCTTTCACTGTAGTGGAGTCATAGCTATATGCTGAAACCCCCTTTTCTGATGTTAGCGGACAAATAGACTGAAGTGTCCTTACGATGAAGCTTTTGGATAAATAAAGTAGTGAGCTGATTCTCTGGAGCTAGGAGGCCTCTGCTCCTTGGGAGATCAGACTTCTCCCTGGGTTAGTTTAGGGAGCCATTTCCCCTTCCCTTTGTTGCTGTTTGTTTTCTTGTTTCTCTTGTGGTTAAAGGTGCCGCTTCGGGCAAGCAGGTTTTTAAAATTTTCATCTCGGTTGCAACCTCACAAAACATAGTAGGACAACAAAGCTCCAATCCAGCCTCGTTTCCCTGGTCACAGCCATTTCGCTAGCCTGAGGACAGGAGACCATTTAAAAGCCATCTTGCAATTAAATACATTATATAGTCTACAATATATTTTCTGCAGCGGAATTGACACTATTACCAAAGGTCAGAGCAAACACTTTGGAAACAGCTGTAGGCTGAGGGCTGATTTAGAGTTTTGCATCCTATTTAATAATTTTATCATAGTTGTAAAACTGGGAAGAGTTGCCTTTTTAATTCTCTCTCTATTTTTTTTTTTTTTAAGAGAGAGAGAAAATTCTTAACATTCCAGTCCTGGCTCCTTAAGTCTATCTAGCAAGTTTGTACAAATCCGTCCAGAGAAAAAGGGGATTCTTGCTTCCATGCAAGAGTCAACCTGTCCAGGTGTGAGAGACTCCAGAGAGTAAGGGCTGATAATCCTCTCTGAAAACACCACCTTCCCAAGCACCTTTCACCCAGCGAGCCTGGGGATTCTGTCACCCACAGCCACTTATCAATACATTCCCCTTCTCCTGAAATCAGGAGGGATTACACTCCAGAACATCCTGCCATTTGATTCTTGCTTATAATATTTAGTTTGTGGGTTTCAATAACCCTTTTTTCAGCTGCAACATTTCCTCGGCTGGCAGAAGCCAGATCTGCGTCAGTGAGCTCCATTAAAAGGAATGACAGAGCTCCTTAAACAGCCTAGACTTTGTAACCCCACAATACGGCTTTTCTGCATGGTGTTTACCAGCGCTCTGCTGTCTGATTGGAAAAAAAAAAAAAAGAGACTTGTGGTACTAAATGCAAGAGCAAAATTGAGCTAAATCCTATCACCTTGGAAGTGCCAATCCCACTTCTGGCCATGTATGTACAGCAGGGCAAGTGAAAGGTCTTGTGGTTGCCTTGGCTGAGGAAGGAGCACATGTGGGGCTGATCTTGGGGTCCCCCAAATAGCTCCTCCCCCATGGCAGGGGACAGACTCCCCTCATGACACCCCCCAGCTGCCCACAAACCGCCCATTCCTTTGCCCGCTGGGGCAGGGTTGCAATTTCCCGACGGGGCCCAAGCCCCCGTGTCCACGGCCGGGCCGGGGCAGCACCAGAGGGGAAGCGGCAGCCCCGCTGCCTCCCTTCCCCAAACCACCCAAGAGCGGCCAGCGCAGGAGCGACCTTAACATAGATCCAGCACTCAATGCAATGACTCAAAAAGTCCCCCTGAAAAAAAAAAAATCCCTCTGAAAACTTAAACCATCTGATTTCACTTTCCGCTCCAATTGGTTGTGTAGCCAGGGCGCAGGTCTGGCCTCCTCCACCACACTAATACCCTATGTGTGCTGCCTCCACAGAGGAGGGGTTCTTTTAACAAGTTTATGCAACAACAGGATGGAGGCTCTGCCGGAGCCCTTCCCCCCGCAGCCCGACCTGATTCCCCGCATTCCTCCCGCGCCCTCCCCCTCCGACCCAACTGGAGACAAACTCTGGCATCTCCACACACATGCAAATGGTTTCCCTTGCACAAATACAGACTCCTGAAGGGGCCTTTGCTTCCGAATCCCCCCCTCCCTTTTTTTTTTTTTCCTCCAGTGCCGCCTTTTTTTTTTTTTTTTCACTGTTACATTCCTCAGCCAGGCAGGGTTTTAAAAAAAAAAAAAAAAAATAAAAAAAAAGAGAGAGCGAGGAAGGGAGGGTTTGGAATGTGTAACTTTCATCCCAGACACAAATCTGCAGGGAACCCCGTCCTCGCCCCCCGCACCCCTGGAGCCTTCATGGGAGCTGCTGCCCAGGGACGGGTCCTCCGTGGGTCCCACCGCCCCGGCTGGAGCCAGGCGGCCTCAAAAGGTGTCCCCTCACCTTCTGCACACCAATAAGGTCCTCGTCACCACACAGACCTTTCCCTGTATCCCACACCTCAAATACCCCCCATGCCCAGGGGAGGTTTTCAAGTGTAGCGACTATCTTATTTTTAAAGACATAACTTCATATATGAAAACAAGTACACATCTATTCCCCCTGTGATTTCTCCACCTCCAAACAAGGCAGGCTCACATGCTGAGAAGCCATCTTACAGCCCAGCATCAGCCCCACCAAGGCTTTCACTAGCGCTTATTTCGACTTGCTGGTGGGCTCCACAGGCACCCACAGAGCAAAGTGCTGCCCTGCTCCAGGGTGGTGTCCAGCTCCCCACTGGTTCACCCTCCTTCCCATCCTTCTTGGCCAGGAGCAGCAAAGGGCCCCTCACACTTCCACTCTGGTCACCCCTGTGCTCCTATTGATAGCCAGGGGGAAGACAGGCCCCCCCAGCAAAGCCCTTAAGGTTTCACTCTCTCCTACTTTTTAATCAATCAAAAATTAGGAGGAGGAGGGGAAAGTGCCAAAGCTAAACAGCCCTCCCTGTTCCTTAACGCATATAAAAATGGCAACTGTGCTACAGCGCAGAGAGATGGATGAAAAGAAAAGCCCTAGAGAAAGGGAGCCATGCCGGCTCGGGTTACCTCGGCTGAGGCCTGGGAGCCTCAGCCACCACCAGCTCCGCGCCCCCAGTTCGGGTACGGAGTCTTGGCCTTCTCTGGGCGTGAAAGGGAGACAGGCTTCAGCTCCTCATCAGAAACAGAGGGACTGAAAAGGTGTCTTTTGTTTGCTCCCTTGTTCACTGAAGAACCCGAGTGCCTTATTGAGGATTCGGCTTCCCCCCATCCGTCTAAAATGGGACACGCACCCTCCCTCAGGACGTGGTCCTCCATTTTCTGCCTTCCCATGGCTCGTTCGCTAGCACACCCTGGCCTGGCTTGGGATGTGCAGTGCAATCTGAAAACGCTCCTTTACCTAGATTTGATTTCCAATATGACGGCTCTCCCCACCCCCACCCTTTGCTCCCAAGGTAACAGCTCAAGGCTTCAGGAAGAAAAAAGAGAGAGGAAGGTCCCATCCCCCAGCCCTCCAAACCCCTTTCTTAGCAGCTGCAAGCGAAAATACCACATCTGCCTCCAACTACACTGAGAGTGACAGTCACCAACATACTGTTATTTAAAGATCAATTCTGAATGCAATATTCCTGTTCCTAGGCCTACATCATCCCTGCGTCTCTCAGACTTGTTCCAATTTGCTATTGGGAAGTGTAGGGAAAGATTGTCTTTCAAAACCTATTGATTATTATTTAGGTGCCTTCTATTTTTTTGGGTTTTTTTTAAATGAAAATGAAGGTATCGATATTGCTTTAATCCTAACAGTAATTCCTCTAAAAGTGAAATACGATGGAACTTGAAAAATACATCAATAGGAAGCAAAAATTAAATTGCCTGTGAATGCATGTGTATATATTAAAGTCACTGAATTCTATAAGCAACAATAACATTCTTAGGTTCGTAAAACTCTATTTTTTAAAGCAGTAGCAGGAAAATACTCAAACCTGGTCAGGATATTTTTAAAGGTGGTGATTGCTCTAAAGGAGGACAAGAGGGCTTTAAAATGTGAATAGGCCAGCTTTTTATTTTACAACTTGGGACACACAAACCCACGCTAGTGGCAGAAAGGGCAATCCATTTTGTACACTGAAGCAGTCCAAACGGGGAACAAAACCCAAGGAATTTCCATACAGACCACTCAACCTAAACACAAAACAATCAAACACAAGGGTAGGGTTTTTTTTAGGCAATTTCTACATGATCTTGTCATTTTTAACACTCAGTCGAGCCTTTGCGGTGGGGGAGAAATCAGAGTAGGGGGGCTGCTTCCCTGCTAAAATGCATTAAATAACTATAGAATCCCATAATGTCAGGGGCTGGGTGTGCAACAGTAACTGATCATAAAGGATGTATTAGGACTGGAACCAAATGCTTTGACAATATTATTGCACTGCTTTATTTGTGCAGACAGTAGTGCAACATTGTCAGAGCCAGCGATACCAGCAGCCACTGTCACGTTCTGCACAGCTGTCCCTGCATCCTTTTGTAAGGGACTGTTACATTACAGTGTTAACCACAATAACCTTTTTATGTTTAGCCCCAATAAAACTCTGCATGACAAAGTTTATTTGCAATCGTAATTAGACAAGGTAAAAACCAGAAAACAACAAAACAAAAAACCCCCACAACAACAAAAAGTTAGTTTAAAAAAAATGACAGAAAGAGAGGAAAAAAAGAGAAAGAGAGAAAGACCACTGTTAGTATGGCTTGTTAAACAAACCATTCAAGTCTTTTGCTACATGCCCAGTATATCTAAGCACGGTACGTTATAAAGGTTTTATACAATAAAATATTTTTCTACAGTAATGGAGAATAAAAGAACAAGGGACATAATTCAGCATCTCCACATGTATGTGTTTCCATAAAAAAACCCAAATTGGTCAGTCAATGAATCTGAACTAGGCAAGTTAGATAAATCACAGAAGGTGCCAGCCCTTTCCTGTGCCTACAGAAGTTTTCTCAATTGTGCTGTGTATTTTATGGTGTTTGACCAGCAGAGATGAAAAGGGCTGATGTGTGTGTATATATAGAATGGTATAAATACACAGTGCTTTGATTTGCTATGGAAAATGTTATAGAAATGATGAGACTTGTGTACAAAAATACCTAGTGTCTGTGCTTCAATCTCACATGCATCTCTGTGTGTCACCACCCAAAAATCACAGCATAAACATCACAGATTGTTAGAAACAAATCAACAGCATTAAATCCCTATAGACATTGATAGGGACCACCTTAAACATATAGGGGAACGTTTCCGTAAGGGGAAAGACTATAAAGCAATCATTATAAAAATTCAATGTAGATATTGTATGGAAGTGTGTAGAAATTAAATAATGAATTACTCACAAGTTATTAGTAAACAAAGCAGGTAATGTGATGCCTTGAAAGCTCCCAGAAATGTCTGGAGCTTATGTTTGAAATAGGATGTGTTTAAATTATTCCAGCCCATTCCTATAGAAAGATAAATAAAAATGTATAACCCAGAATCTCTGTCCTTATTTAAAACCACTCCCACATGTATAAAACCTTATTTCACACACGTGCATAAATACACTGGAGGAGGCATCTATTTTAGGGTTGTTTGCCCACTCTGAAGAGGGTGGGCTGCTAAAGGGGGTCATGTTTCTGCCAGCCAATGCCCTTTTAATATTGCACTGCTCATCATAATTGCCAGTAGTACAACAGAAAAAGGGCTCTGGACAACAGCACACTCCAGAGACTTTCCAATATAAATGATAAATCAGTTAGAAACTTCTCCAAGTGATGGCCTTCAGTTCATGATTTACTCTAAAACAGATTTGTTACATTCAAAAAAAAGGAGTTTCTTCAACAACCACATTGATTCATTGTCATTCCTTAGAAGTAGATTTTAATATTTCACAACTGCATCTTGAATTAACTTCAGAAATAATTTAGATAAGCTTGTTTTGGGGACTTTTTTTTTTTTTATTTCTCAATGGTAAAGGCTTGCATTAGAGCATGTGAAAGCAAAGACAAGAATTGGGATTGTCCTTGCATTTCAGCACCCCACTATTTTACAAAAGTAGGTGTAATGATTTAGATTAAAGACACAATGGAGAAGTTGATATCCTTTCTGTTGCTTTCATCTGAATTGTCTGTTAAAATATTTGGTATTTTTTACATACATGCTTGCTAGTAGCTTAAATTATTTTTATTTATTTGTAATTGCTAAGGAAGTCTTGCTGTTTTACACAAGCATCTAAACAAGCTTTCAAAACAGCTGCCATCTAAGAGCGAGAAACCTTTAAAAATCATCTACTTACATCATTAAAACATTACTATTGTAATTTTTTTTCCTTTTTTTTCAAAAAGAATATATGGGTAGTAAGGAGAAAACATCAGTTAATCTTTACAAATCAGACATTCCAAATAATTTTAGCAATAAGTAACATTTAAAAGTCAACTGGTTAGTCTTTAGGTTTCAAACAGTTTACCATTTGTTTCTCTAAACAATTTCAAACTTAAACCAAGAAAATGTAACTATTTTAAAAATAAGAATCACTTGAGAAATTCTAAAATACTTTGACTTCAAACTTCAAACAATGGAAAGAAATTCTATGCAAAGAAATCCAAACTTGAAAACAACTTTCCATTAATTCCATAGACAAGTCAGAATCGCACCAAATGCTAAAATGAATTAAACTAATTCAAGTCTGGGGGAGTTTGGGCTGAGTGAGAAAATGCACTAAATGAATTCCAGTTGTCAATTTTTCAGAGTAGTGTTAATAAAAAGCCAATTGATTTGGACGTGTCCCAATCAAATTAGAATATTAAACTGAAGCATTCTTATCTTCTGGTTTTATTTTTTTCCTCCTTTTTTTTGTACAATAATTTAGCCCTAATCCAGAAACCTGGACTAGTTTGGAGATGTTAAAAAAAAAAAAAAAAAAAAAAAAAAGGGAACAAAAAAAAGATAGAGAGAAAGGAGGAAAGAAAAATAAAAGACAAAGAAAACTAGAAAAAAGAATGTGCTTTAAACTTTCGGAAGTTTTTTTTAATTGCAGAGCCCCAGGTCTGTGTCTGAGGGTACGAGCTTTCCTTACACAACTCAAAGACCACACACTGGAGGGAAACGGAGCGGAATTGGGGCAAAGTGCAAGAATGCCAAAGAAACACTTTGGGCTGTGCACCCTGGTTTATTGCAAAAACTCCGGACTATTTAAGCAAAGCATTAGTTTTACGAGATTTAAATATTAAGCCAATATAAATAGTGGCTGGAGATAGCATGTGACTTATTGCCTTGCTCTTTGGGGGTTTTAAGAAAAAAAAAAAAAGGAAGGGGGCTCTAAAACAAGATCTCTTAGCAAAGAAAATGTACATGGTATCTAGAGAGACAGGAGTTATGCTACGTTTGAAAACGGGAATAGTATTTTCTGAGAGGAGCTGGTGGCACAACGTGAGCGGCAGACGCGCAGCCCTCCCGCGAACACAACCCTCGGCGCGGCTGCGGGAGCGGGCTCGGCTCGGGCTAAAAGGATTTGATTCGTGGGATTGCGCTCAATTTCTCAGAAGTGTTTGCATAGGTGAAATGTTTGAGAGAGGAGGGAAAAAATATATATATATTAGCTCACCACTATCTAGAGATTTGCAGCCAAGCCTGCCAGCAATCGTCTCTCCCGGCACTTCTGCAGCACTTCGCGCACGGACGATGCAGAACCCGCACCCGGCCCCGCTTCTCCCCTCCATTTTCGGCTGACACCGACGGCGATTCGCCGCTTCTGCCGCTCGCAAGTTTGATCCCCCGCCCCGCTGCCGTCCCAGGCGGCTCCGGCCGCCGGCTCGTTTCAACGCCTCGTATCGATCGCACGCCAGAAAGCAAACCGACCAGCGAGAACTTCGCTTGGGAAATCGCTACGCTTAGGAAAGGGGGGAGGAAAAGGCTCCCGCATCCGCCCCGCTGCGGGGAAACCTCTCCGGAAAGCGCCCGGCGGCGCGGCCCCGCACGGGAGGAGGGCGAGGGGCGCTGCCGGGAAGCGCCCCCCCCACCGCCCCGCTCCCTCCGCCGGGCTCCCCCCCGCTCCCTCCGCCGGGCTCCCCCCCGCACCCCCGTGCCCTCACGCCTCGGGTGGGGGGCGCCCCTCAGCCGCTGCCGCTCGCCCCGCGGGCCATTGTCAGCGCCGCGGCGAAGGCGCGCCCGCCGTCCCCCCGCGCTCCCCGGGGCCCGCAGCTCCCGCCATTTCCGCCCGGGCGGGCGGATGCGGCGGCAGGGCCGGCGGGCCCCGCTCGCTGCGCGGTACCTGGCGGCGGGAGGGACGGATCCCCGCGCCGCGGGGGGGAAAGTTGCCAAAAGAGGCGCAAAAGAGGCTGCGGGAGCGGCGCGGCTCTACCCCCCACCCCTCGTCCCCCCCGCCGCCCCGCGCCGCCGGCCGCCGCCGCCCCGGGCGCGCCTCGGCGTGGCTCCCTGATCGATCAGAATGTGGGCAAATCCTCCAGTACCAACCTCATGGCCTCCCCGCTCCAGCCTCCATCTTTGACTAGTTGACATTCAGCTCCTGCCTGACCAACTCCTCATTAGCATACCTCCCCCGCCATTGGCTCGCCCCTGCGCTAGTCTTTGCCACCGCCTCCCCCATTGGCTCCCGGGGAGGATATTTAAAAATATTACCCCCTCGCCCATTGGCGCCCGAGTGCTACGTCACGCCACGCTCTTTATTTTAACAATGAATGCACAAACACATTCTTCCATTCACAAATTTTTTTTTTTTTTCAGTAGTTTGCCCGCCTTTTCTCCAACTACATTTTCATTGATTTTTTGTTTCAGCTGAGGGGGTCCCGGTTGTAAACAGATAAATCAAAAGCGAACAGAGGGGGGACCTGAGCAAATATTTTTTTCTCTCTCTTTCTCTCTTTTTCTCTTTTGTTCGGCAGTGCTGGTGTTGGGGGAACAAAACTGATCCCCAGCGGTCCCGGATCGGAGAGGTGTGGTCGGGGGCGGGGGGCTGCTCTGCCCGAGAGGTTGCAGCTATTTTGTCTCTCTTTCGGTTGCAAAGCTCGACCCTCTTTCCCGCAAGTAGAAAAGCAAGCTCTGCCCGGGCAAACCAAATCGCTAATTTTGCCCGATTCAGAATAGTAATTATTGGTGTGGTCGGGGAGCGTTTGTCGGGGGGGTCGGTGGGTGCGCACCCCGGGGTGCTCTCCCCGCGGAGCGGGCACGGCCGCGCTCCCTCTCGCTCCTCCCGCAGCCGCGCTCTGCGCGGGCTGAGCCAAGCAGGGGATTTAATTGTGACCGACTAAAACACACCAGGTCACTTCAGTGCACTTTCATGACAGGAGCTTTTCCTTTTGTACACGCGGTTGAGCTGAAATCAGGCGATAACAAACTTTAAGGGCTGGGGAGGGAAGCTCTCTAGTGTTTTTCTTGCCCTGCAAATTGTAAAACACTGGAATCGTTAAAAAATGAATAACAAAGACTGAGAGTCATTGACAGTCTCTCTCACAGAGAAGTGTCTTGGTGAATTTCTTTTTTTAAAAAAGATTTCTGCCATATTGTTAACTTATAAACCCACAACTGTGCAGTTGCTTCCACCTTTGAAATTCAAAGGAATCAGCTCTTCAACAATTGATTTCAACAGATGTTTGTAAAATGAAAATGTTTTCATACTGCAGTGAGACAAATTTAACAGCAAAGGAATCGGGTAAGCTGTGAAAAAGCAATACACTTTTGTAGGTAAAAAAGCTTTTAAAAAAACCCTGTATTTACTGGCATTTTATTAAGCAATCTGTCTTTGAAAAAGTATATTTCTCTCTAAACTGTTGAACGATTTCAGTTTTTAAATCTTTTTTTCCCTTCATTTGCTACCTACCTTCATACCAAATCCAACCTCGAACTATAACTTGTGTGTGAACTATAATTTTACATTATACAAGAAAAAAAGGATATTAACTATTTAAAAAAAATAAACTAAACTTCCTTTGTATCTATTCTTGAGCTTGGGAGTTGATTCTGATTTGGCTATTTTCTCCATATATGTATGCATGTGTGTGTGTAGACCCCACGCACAAATATTGAACTCAAGTTGTAAAGGCTGGATCTGGGTACTAATGGGTGGAGACTTTGGGCAGTGGATCCCTGGCAGTGTTTTTGGAGATGGGAGAGAAGGGCAGTGGGCTGTGAAATCACACATTCCTGTCCAATGGAGCTGAAATAATGGTATTGTTCTCTGGAAAAGAGGTTGCTTTTCTCTTCTCCATTCTTCCCCTGATCTGCAGGGACCTGATTGTGCAGTTAATCAGCAAAAAAGCGTTTGATGTAAGGCAGGGCGTGAATTCAAAAGGGCCAGGGGGGATTCAAGAGGGATTCTTCTGTCTGTTAGAAAATGTTTTTCTGATTTCAAAATGGTAGACATTTGAAAAGCTGCTCTGGTCTCTCTTCAGAGATCCGAGTTTGTAGTAGGTACCAGCACTAATTATATCGCTTCCTTTGTGTGTTTGACACTTTACTGCTGGAAAAAAAGTAGATATCTCACAGCAAAAAGAAAGATGTCCTTCCTGGAGCAAAGGTGAGCCCCTGTATCCCTGCAGTTAATTCCTTCAGCTTGCTATCAGTCGCCAGAGAGTCTCCTTATGACTGCTTTGCTAAATGTTTAGCATTGCACGATTCAGAGTAAAATAAAGCCCGCGGGGAGCAGGTAAGATCTGAGTTGGTTTTGTAGTTGTGACCTGTGTCCCGAGTGTGACATCCACCTCCCCAAATCTTCAAACACAGACGCTTTCCTGTCCCACACTGTCTTGTCTGTAAATCCTTCCTTGCCAGCCTTGTCTTGAATGCCAAGAATATTTGAAGCATGTTCCCTATTTCAGTGTGGTCGTTTCCCAAACTTTGTAACAAAATGCTTTCTGCCGATTTCTGCTCTTGTATATACACAACATCCTGCTGTCTTTCCTATGCATAGCTTCTATACATACATAAATATGTAAATTCATTGCTATCCCTTTACTTAATATATTATTATAACCACACAGGAAATGACATGTCCTAGAGAAAGGCAACTGCCTTGGATATTTACGCGAAAAATATGTAACTTTACAGCAAACTCCAAATGGGTTTGCCAGTTTAATTTTAGCCAAACTGCAAATAAAGTGAATGAAAGTTCCCCATGGGCAGCCCTTGGTCCCCAGCCCTTTCCACGGGGCTCCTTCCTGCTCTGTGAGAGGAGGCTTGTTCTGCTGTAATGCTGGATTGATTGAATTTTTGTGTTTCAGGGCTGGGAGACATTGGGGAATTATTTGGATTTTGTGTGTGTGTTGTTTTGCTGCAAATGCGCAGTTGTGCTCTCCACTTCTTCTGGAGAGAAAGGCTGAGAAAAGACATTTGCTCTGCTGTTAGTTTGCTTTAAGGAAGGGCTTCTTGCGAATGTCCAATGCCGGAGAAGAATGGCGTTTTTATCATTTTTAAACATCAAGGAGGGGAGGGAGAAAAGCAGATTTTTTTTTCTCCAGATCTTGGGGTGTTTTTGCAGTGTAACTCAATCTGATGTCACTGGGGGTGGAGTCTCCGCCGCGTTTGCTTAAACTGGAGCTGTCTCAGTTCAAGGCCTTGTGGCTGAAAGTTCTTAAATCTCTGGCAGACAGGCATGACTATTCCTTAATGAGACCCCTACTGCAGTAACGCGTTCTTTATTTTAATCAGCTGCTTCATACTATTAATTATGATTTCTTTAATAACACTCATCCCATCTGCAAGGTTAACATAGTCCCGCATGAACAGCCCAGTAACACTCTTCACCATTATTGTCTGTGTGAAAACACATGTACAAACTTGTATAAACCTTCTTAATTAGGTCTCGAACATACGTGTGCTTTGTGAATGTGGGTGACAGACAGAAACAAAGAGAAGAGGGCAAGAAAAATTTCACAGAAGTTTCCAAATATATTTACCGAGGCTGTTAAAAATTAACTTTAAAATCCATCTCTGTGGTAGGCTGCTGCGTTCAGGAAGGGTAGATTTGATTGTTGTGTGTTGTCTTTTATTTCCACTCCTCAGCTGCAAACATTTGTTCCTGTGGACAAAACTATAAGGCTGGATTCAAAATGAATTGATAAAACCTCCAGGGGAGACTGGAACAAATAGATTCATAAAATGTTCACAGGGCAGCATTGACTGGTAATGTTGAAACTTGAACAGATTGGATTTTTGGTTTGAACTTCAGAAAAAGAAAAGAAAATCGCTACCACTCCTCCAGAGAGGCTGGAAATCAAAGTCACCTCTGAGCTCATCTAAAATTGTAACTCTCTTCTCATTTAGCACAACTACCTTCAGTTTTCATTTTTAACACACAAACTTGGAAAAAAAAAAGTAGACTCTTTGTTTAAACACTGATTTGAATGATCCTGAAACTTGCCCTAAAATACGTGAGATTTCACCATCCCCATATTTTTGCTCAAGTATTTTACAAAAAAGTTTTATTTGAATGGGCTTTGATTCAGCCACAGAAGAATAAAACAGTTTAAAATTACTCTATGTATGTGTATCTCTATCCACATACATGTCTACATATCAAATGAAATTCAAATTGTTCTTTTTTTTTCCCCCCTAGATTCTTATAGGTTTTTAACAAATGCAGCTTGTTAAAGGATTTTTTAAAATGAAAAATATAAACAAAAGCACTATTCACAACAAAAAGCCATAATCTGAAATGTTTTATTAATTTAAAAACCGTCAGAAACGATTTCTAAAAGTTTTAAATGCCCCCAAACTCACCTTCCCAACCACGTCTTTATTTAGACGAAACAATCGTTTTAAAGTGATAAAAGTGCCATATTTTCTTATGGACATTTTCCTATCTGCAGCATTGAAAATAAGAAAGGCACAAAAACCTCCTCGTTTCTTTCGCTAAAAATAAATAAACTGAATCATTTCCTAGCTATCAGATGGCCAAAAAGCCCTTCCGTGTTTCCATAAACATATCGAATCGATAGCTTCAAAAGTGATTGAATGTAACCAAAATGCGGCCAGCCCAAAGAGCTCAAATCTCTGTTGCTCAGCCCTCCACAAAGCAGGCTCTTGTGCTCGGTTTGACAGTGTCCGAGAGAGAGGGGAGCATGAATGAGAAAAACAGTCACTAAATACAAGTTATGAATGAGGGATTGGATGGGAGGAGGGAAGAAAGAGAAAAAAAAAAAAAAAAAGGAGAGACACAGCTAATGCAAAAATCAGTTTAATTCCGTAGGTTTTACATCGATGTGATTTTTCTCTCGGATCCCACCGCGGACTCGCAGTCGAACACATCTCTAGCCCAGACCCCACTAACCATCCTCGCTCTAGGAAAGAGGGGCATTGTGCTCGGCGCCTCACATTTTCTTCTCCCCCTCTCTCTTTACTCGTCCCCCACCTCTCCCCCCTCCCTCTTTTGTAAATCAGAATGAGGAGGTTTTATAGTGAGTCTAATTCTCACTCCCTCCATTTCCTTCCTTTCTGCATTTTTTTATCCCCCTTCCACCCCGCCCCTCCCTCGCCTGCAGCCCTGGTATTGATTAACCACTTCGCTCCTACCCCTCCGCGCTGCCTCCCCAGTCCAGCCCCGCACCGACCCGGCCCGCAGCGGCGGGGGGGACACGGCCGGGGCTGTTCCGGGGCCGGCGAGGGGGACACGGCCGGGGCTGTCCGGGGGCCGACGGGGAGACCCGGCCGGGGCCGTCCCGGGGCTGTCCCGGGGCCGGCGGGGGGACACGGCCGGGGCCGTCCCGGAGAGGCTTCTGAGCGCCCGGCGCTCCCGCAGCTCCCGGCCAGCCCTTTGAAGTCCGTTGCACTTAATGTTATTTAATGAGGCCGGTTGCAGCGTCGGGACTGCCCGGCCGGCTCCGGGAGCGGGGAGAAGTGGGAGAACAAAACGCTACCGACCCAAAAGCGGGGGGATTTCACGCGAGGAATGGAAGGAGGAGTGTGAGGCAGCCAGGGGGAAAAAAGACCCCGAGCACTGAAATAGTTAATGGCCCCTGGATGCATTGATTAGTATTGATGGCTTTGGTAGTTTTAATGGATTTGTTGTTTGTGGGAGGTGGGGAGCTTTTGCCTTGCTTTGAATTCTAACCCCCTGGCTGGGAGCTTGCTCCTAATTGCATGCACAGCATTCCTTCGGAGTGGGTGGTATCACCTTTTACTGCTGCTCCCTTCCACAGGGAAGGCCTGTAAAAAATCCCTTTCATGTGCCCGAAAATCAATACCCAGGGCTCTGGATGGCTGCTGTAAAAACAAAACAAAATCCTGTCCCTCCCTCGCCAGAAAATAATAATATATATATATGTATAGGGAAAGAGAGGGGGAAAAAAGAGCCCCAAAAGAGGAACCCCCTCCTTGCAGACAAATGCAAGGGGCGGTTGGCTCTTCTTTGCCAACCCAGGGCTCAGGTAGTTTGGGGCTGGTGTGGAAAGAGCCCCTATTTTCACAGCTGCTGGGGGCACTTTGGAGGGGACTGCTGTTGGGAGCTGGAGGTTTCAGCCTGGTTCTGGTCAATAAAAATGGATGTGGCTTGAAAATGTCTGCTCCAGTGGCAGGGAGGACAGAGGGTCAGGAGCAGTGCTTAAAAGGTTAAAAAGAAGTGGGTGAGTGGGAAGTTGCAGAGTTATGGGTGGAGTTACCCACACTTTTTAAAAAAAGTACAACAGAGTAAACAACTTCATCTTTCAGTCAGTGTCAGGAGGAAGGTGAGGGTGCTGTGCCTCGCTGCGCCCAGCACGGGGCTTTGGGAAATCAAAAAATGAGGCATTTTCCTAGGAAACTACTAAACCAAGTTGATTTTTCATTCTGCCCCCAAACCGTGCGACAACGATACCAGTCTAACTTACAAGTGAACTTCATGTTCACTTCTCTCTCTGCTGGATCTTAATTTCTTTAGCACTGAGGGGAGAGAGAGCGATTGTTAAGCGCTTAAAAATCCATGCAAAATAAATCAATGTGTTTCTGCCATCTACATTTCAATTCAATAACATCGTTTTCATAGAGCTATTTCATTAGTATGGAATAACTCACCTGTAAGTAATTACAGCTGACTTGCTTTCTAGCAGAGACCAATACAAGTCCAGAAAGGGGATAAAGGTTAGCTCAAAGAAATACTGCAGAGGTTTGGCATGGGTATAAAAGCAAATAGCTGTGTTCTCTCCTTAGAAAGCAAGTCATTCTTAGTCATCATTTAAAAGAAAATCCATAGCTGTGCCTTGGAGCTTCATTTCAATCTAAAATTTAAAAACAAAATCTAGCTTCAAAGTGTTCCATCAGTAAAATATAATGTCACTGAATTGAACAGAAAAAGGCTCCAAACGAACAAACAACCCAAAGTTCCTGTAATAATTGTTGGAGAATTCTGCCTTTCTCAGATTTCACACAGGCTCAAACAGTCAAATAGTTTGTTTGATATTTGTTGTTGTAATTCTGCTTCTTGTTGAAATTGTGTGTTGGCACTGAGTTACATTTGTTTGAAATTACTTTATCAGTCTAACACTAAATTAAGAATGAGTTTACTGGTTCAAAAGTGCACTACTTTGAATGAGATCATTTAAGTGGAGCTCTACGTGGAAAAATACAAAGATATTATTTTTTCTATCTAATACTAACACTATTAAAATTAAAGACCACGTCTTGATAGATAGTTTAGTGCTAAATTTTATTTACATCATAGTTCAAATGCTTCCTACTCTTATTGAATGATTTTTATTTAGAGCAAGCTGCCCAAACGTTTTGTATTAACTCTCACTCATATGCAACACTTAATTCTATCTTGTCCAGAATACACAATAGGAAGGTTTCCAGGACATTTTCTTTTTAGACAACCCTAGTTTTCTCAGTTACAAACAAAATTTTAAATAGAAAGAATTGTTTTCAGGCTTAGCTAATTTCAGGAAGCTCATTCTTTCACCATTATACAAGCTTTTGCATGTACATTTTAAAACAAAATATTTGCAAAATGAAATGCCTACCTAGAATGTGCTCATCTCCAAAATTCTGTGGGTTTGCGCCTTAATCTCTTTTTGGAACACAAGTAAAAGGGCCGTTTTGCTGTGCCACACAACCCAAAAGTGCTCTCAGAGAGGCAGGGAGAGGAGCCAGTTGTGCTGGGAAGGGTTTGGAGCGGGGTGTTTGGGAGTGCACAGCACCGGCAAAACCTGCCCCTGGAAGTACCTCAGGGTCTCCCTCTTTGTTTTACTGTCAAGAAGAACATTTAGCATTTCTTTGTTTGTTTGTTTTTGTCCTTTTAAAAAATTATTTTTTAAATAACGGTGATTCACAAAACTTCATCAGAAGCAAAACCTGGGATTCAGTTCTTTCTTTCCTAATTTGTTTCTTAGTTTTTTTTTTTTTTCCACATAGCTAAAAAAACTCCAGCCTAAACCAAAATAAAAAGTACGACCTACAGTTCAGAGAGCATGAAAAAAGGAGTTATTTCCTTCATTCACTGAATTCACCTTAACAAACAAGTTTAGAATTTCATTTGTTTGAAATCTGCAGCATATTTATCTCCAAGACATTTTAGAACACTAATCTGTTTGACATTCAAGAAAAGTAACTGAAGAAAAACCCCACCTCTTTACCCCCACAGCAGAGATGCCAATTCCTATGATTCCGTGAGCCCTGAGCAAACGGCAGGAATCAGCAGGGTATGCTGGGAGATCTATCTGAGGGTCACATCTCACTTCTGAGTTTAGAATTTAATATGAAGACAAATCATTATAAAGCTTTGCTCTTTCTTCTGGTGTCTGTAAAATCCGTGCTAAACATGAAGATGGTTATGTGTTCGTTCGTTGAGGTGTGAGCGCAGCCCCTGGGCAGGGTGAGCAGAGCTATTTGTTTCTCTGCTAAATGTTGGAAACAGCTTTTCCTTTTTTAACTCTGAAACCCCACCAGTAAACACTTGTGCAGATGCAGTTGGTCTATTCCAAAGAAGCTGATCAACACAAATGAAATAATAAAATTATGGTTTGATTACCAAACAAATGGTTTAGTTCAAAAGGCTTGTGAGTCTTCAGCTTAAATGTGGGGTTTTTGGAAGGGTGAACGTGTGGCTGTGCTCTTACTTTGGCTATCTCATAAACTGTATTTTCAGAACGAAATATAAAGCTCCAGAAAGAAGTGTTCACAGTTTTGCTTGGCATGGCTACTGAATTGCATGCTAGAAATGAATTGAAAACTCATTTCCATTGCTTTTAGCTGTTAACCAATATAACCTTGTTTTAAGCTTGCATCCTTAGTGAATGCTTCCAAAGTTAAATTTAATCTCTGTATTGCTCACTAGCACCAATGATGCTTAATTTTAAACAATATTTATTAAAAACTTTGTTTCAAGATTAATTTCCCCTTAAAACTTGTGTGATTTGCTCTTCTCACAAATCCAACACAATTAATATTGGCATTTTCTTAAAATATTTAATCTGGAGCTATATGCCAATTACTCAAGTCCATCAAGGATTAGTGGTTCAATTATATTTAAAATACCACTTGTTAGTTCACATCCAGTTTCCAGGCACCTCTGGTTAACCGAGCAGAGCACCTACCTTTAATTATAATCTAGCATTCCTCATCACTTATAATAAAAGATACTGAGCTAGTTAAGCAAGACTTTGTTGGCACAAGAGGGAAATGAAAATAAATGAATTAACAAGCCCTGAAAAATAACCTTTGCAATTACAGAATTTCTTTGGTTAATATCTCACACACATTGTGCATTTAACCACAGGAAAGTGGCGGGTGCTTAAGGTGTAAAAGACCCTTTAGAAATATTTCAGTCAACACTGCTGGCTCTTGAGCATGTTTATGTGTGCCTTTCATGTCAAGGGGGGAAAAATAGCAATGAAATTTGGGTGTTTATACACCCAGAAGCTGGGAAGTCCTGGTTAAATGCACCAATATGTAGCTGGGAACGTTTATATGGGAACGAGAGCTTCTTCATGCTAATTGAAATCTGTACCTGGAAAATAACAACCCACGAGAAGAACTAATTTTTCAATGAGAGCTCAAACCTGTTAGGAGCCTGTGACCAAACCCAGGACAAATTCAGATACAGTTCACTATAAACACTCTCTTACAGAATAGGAGCTTTTTCTATTGGTGAAGCTGGAATTTAGATTGTAGAAGTCATCTGTTAAGATCAAACAGATAACGGTGGCTTTTCAAAACATTTAAAAATATTCCTTATCCACAATGTTATCTTTGTGACTAAATGATTTTAGTAAATGCCGCAGGGAATATGACATTAGCTAACAGAGTGCAAAGGGTCCCTGTTTGTCTCAGTCCCCTGAGTATTCCTTGTAGTGGGCTGAGTCCACATTTAAAACATTCAAATGTGTTTCCCTAAATGACATCAAAGACTGTTTAAATCAATATTTGGATGATCAGGGAGCAAATGTTTGAATTTGGAAAGGAAGGGGCAGATGTCCATGCGTGGTTGCTGTGGCACATCACACACGTTTGGAGGTGGGCAAATGCTGGGAGGCAAGGCAAGGACTGCTGTTCAAATGGTGAGGGCATGGCTGGAGGATTGCAGGACTGGGCAATTCCACTGGGCAGAGAAAAACTGGGAGGAATTAACAGTGCCATCTGGGAAGGGTTGGGGTTTGTGTGGACAATGTTAACAGGGAACTAGAGAAAAGGGCAAGTGACCGCAGGGCTGAATCAGTTCACCAGTTCTTCCAAATGCAACAATTACAATTGAATACTTCCAACTAAGAGGAAGACCTGTAGCAGAAACCAGAGATAGCACTTTTTAGGACCTAAGCTTAGAAGGAAGCTACTTTGGTGCTATGAACAGCACAAAAATCCTTTAAAAAGTCAAGAATTTAGGAGAAAAATTGCTCTGTTAAGACCTGGCAAAGGAAACTACAGGTATCATTATGCTTCAGGTCAGACAGTTTTTCTCTTTCCCATGTAAAAATTTAAGACAAGGAATGTGTAGATCAACTGTGATTTAAAAAGCAAACAAACAAACAAACAAACCCACGTAGTAAGAACACCTTGATAATATTTAAAACAAACTCTTAAGGTTTCTCCCAAGCATGCACATAAGCTTTGTCTAACAGGGGCAGACTCAAATCCAGTGTAACATCTTTCCACTGCTCTCACCTGGCTCTTGGCAGCCCTGTCCGGGGTTCAGTACAACTTGCAGAAGTCACTGGCATCCCAGAAACGACTGTTCGTTAGCCTGCTGGGAAAAACTAACCAGCTTGTCTCTGCTGCTCATATAGAGGATGTGCACTCTCCACTGCTTCCATTTGAATTAAACTGTTCATTAAAAGTTAAAAAAAATCCCTAAAAACTTTAGGCTCATGATGTGACAGAGTATTTGTTTTTAATAGGTGTATATCAAACTATCCTGATCCAAATAATAATCATGATAACATCTCTTTAAGCTACGTTAATTCAGATTCTTAAAGGCCAACCTGTATATGGCAAAGTGTGTGAATTAATATGGTAAAGGATGTTGTGCGCTTAAAACACCCTTTGAAACAGCAGACCATTCCAAAGAGATCATACGCTCTCATCTCATTTAAGTGAAATTAATCAAAATTAAACAAATTCTCAAAATGTCAAAAGCGATTGTAAAAAAAACAATGTGCATTGCAAACCCCACCACCTAAACAGCCATTATGTTTAAAGGAAATCTGTGATCTGCAACCAATTAGGAGCAAAATGGTTGTAAAATATTTAATTTGTGAGTAGCATTTTAAATTCAGTAACAGCTATAACAAAACGGGTAAGTAAATGACATTAATCACTCCTGATACTAAATTATCCCTATTTTGCTTCTAAGACAGGAATCAGACTGGGCGATGTTTTCTATTAGTTAAATACATCCATAACCAAATGAAAGCCTAGGAGGCCATTTAACTAATGGGGATTCCAACATCCTTGTTGTTCCTTTATTTTGTGTACTTTTTAAAGGTCATATAACTGTTTTAAAGAGTCACCCCTTGATTTTTCAGTGAGGTAGTGAGCGTTATGTTCCTGATAAGAGCCATTTCAGACAGGTAGAGCAGCGTTTCCTGCAGCGAACACTGAACACCAAGCTCATTTGAAATTATTTTAACAACTTCGTGGCCTAAAGGAAAAAACTGCTCCCCAGCCTGCAAGACCAGTTTTGTTGTGTGTTTTGTCCTTTTTTTTTTGCTTTTCGGGTTTGGTTCAAAGAAGAGTTATTTTTGGAGGGTTCTACTAAATAAAGCAATAAAATGCAAGTGGTTGTTTCCCACAGTTGAGCTGTTGTTTCATTCAAAATCTGGTATCTCGTTTGTTTTTAATAAATTAACGGCAAGTGCAGCAAGTGGGTGCAAGTGCTCAGCTCCTCCATCCCAAACCGCTCCTGCGTGGTGTAACTCCCAGGTCTATGCGGTCTCACTCTCACATGTTTTCTGGTGTATTTACACCCTCTGGATGTGCATTTCGATTTCTCATTTCATTAAAACTAAAATCTTATTTTTATATATATTTTTTAAAAGAAAAGAGACTCATTTTTAAAGCCCATTTTAATTCGCGGACATCTCAGATCAGATTCAGCTTCTCAAGATGAATTATTTCCTGCTTTTCTTTCTTGTAAATATCTTCCACCAACAACCACCTTCTGCAGATAAAACTTTACCAATTAGTCATTTACAGACATAAACTCACAAGGCAAAAAACAGCCTTTGCAGCTCTAGGCCTCTTTGATGATGATGATGTTTACAAATGCTTTCACTGCTGGGCTGGTAATGTGCACTTTGCCATTAGCTCTCTGAAACCGTTCGACACACAAAATGTGCCTTTCAGTAAGGCAGATGGTAAGAAAGATTGTTCCTTTCATTATATGCAGGACACTTACAAAATAAATAGTGGCTGGGGTGAACGTACCAATTTCTTCAGACTGAAAAAAGCTGTCTTGTTGTTCAAAATGATTTCACTGGCTGAACAGGTCACTCGCATACATGTATGTCCTGGTGAGATGAGATTGAAATCCTTCCTTTCTTTGCTGTGTTTTTTCAGTTCCTATGAAAATTTGCTGTTCACTCCTCCTTTAGGTGTCAAGTGCATCAGGACATGTTGGTTCTTAACAGCACTGTCAGTTTTACATTTGATGGGGATACAGGAGCTAAAAAGGGTGAAGTCAGGAAACAGAGACATGAATAATCTGTGCTGCCTGAACAGAAGCAGAAGTGGGTTCCTGAAGCGTGTGGCTTGCAGGAAGGGTAAGTGAGAGAAATATCAGAGCCCAAGTAGCTTGCACCGATTCAGGAGAAGAACAGCTGTTTCGATAAAGGAGACAGTGGCCAAAGTTTATACTGTCCAAGCACCACAGGGGTTAGACCCCTTTAATTGTTGCAAGCAGCCTCGTCCAAACAGTGAAGTGCCCATTTGGAGTGAGAGGGAGGATGAGGTTTGTCTGCTCTGCTCCTCTGTGCCAGGGTGCACACCCTGCACTCTGCTTTTCCTTCACTTGTTGGCTGGGACTGACCTTTCCCACTCCTGGGACTGCTTTAAAGCTCAAGCAAAGAGTTTATCCCGACATAACCAGTTTTTGGTTCACAGGTGACCAGGACAGCACATTGACAGCAGGCAGCGTGTTTTGCTTTTTGTCTGAGTACCAGACACTTACAGAAATGTGCAGGTTGGAAAGATGGACCAGCTATGCTTTCCATTCTCATCCCCACAATTCTTCCTTGTGGGCCATGGGATTATCTAGTCACCATCTGAGTTTTGGGTTTGCTTGAATATCTACCCAAATATTTTAATAGCTAATTTTGCTATTTCAATAAAGAGAAAGTAGCTAGAATAAACTGGATTAAGTCTTTAACCCTGTGGTATAAAAATCTCTCTGTTAGACTTCTAATCACTAAGTTAAAATGAAAGTCAGAGAGATGGAAATCAATTGTAAAAGAATCAAAACTAAGGTGGGAAGAGAAGAAAACAAATTATCAGAAAGGAGGGATGGAATCATTTATTCCAGACCAGCCTAAAACCTTTCACACGATTACATGGAGAATAAAGACTTTAAATGTCTCCACAGAAGGAAAGAGAAGGTTTCTAAAACTGTTTTCCTAAGAAGGGGCCAGAACTTGTTTCTCCATCTCTCCTATCCCTCCATCCATCTCCCTGTAGTAGAACATCCCTCTGGCGAGCCGACCACAATTTGGTCACGCACGATCATCCATGTTTGGATGCAAGAAGAGAAAATGGTCTGAGTAATACTGGATTCCTCTGAGTTTGTCACTGGGATATTTGCCTGCTTCCCAGAGGATAAAATCACAGACAAGTCTTACCTTGATCGGTCCTGTACTCATGTATTGCTGGGCAAAGCAAACTTCTTGATCTCTGCTCCCCACAGCCATGCCACCTGCTTAGCTGTGTGTGGTGCACACAGATCTCCACTCTGGAGAGGAAATGGGAGAGGGAGCTGAAGTTTTGAGCATGAATCCTGTAAACTGTCAACAGGAAAATAAATTAGAGGATTCTCAGAACATGGATCTGCTTAAATACACATTCTTAGCACATGGCACTGAGATTGCTGATGAACACAGCACCTTGATGCTTTCATAATCTGGCGTGTCCTTAGTCCCAGCTTCTTGGATTTCCTTTTGTGTCGTGTTTGAAGCTAATGCGGGGCAGGACTCCTGTGGCTCAATTCCCAGACAAACCTGTCTCTAAAATTTGACTGAGACACTATCTCCTCTGGGGAAAGTAACTGAGGGATTCTGGGTTTAGCCGAGGGCTGGACAAAAATGTGGTCCAGCCTACTTACTGACAGGTTTCCGCTTGCCTTCCCTTGCTTTATATTGTTTCCTAAACCTCACAGAAGTCAAACAGTAAAGCATTTCATCGCGATGTAGAGTCTGACAGTGTCTCCACTGAGGTACATCCGCGCAGTGGGACTCTGGATCCCTATGGCTGCTGAGTCTCTGTGTACTGCTGATAGGAATGACAGATATTTGCTACTCCTTGGGAGGATCCACAGAAACTCCTACATGATTTCTGTGATAACATGTCATCAGAGAAACATAGACACAGCCACAGTACATCAAAAGAGTAATCTACCTAGGTTTGTCCAAAACAAGATATCAATCTGATTTAATGTACTCATAGAAACTAGGGATGGGGAAACATCTCTTAGTCCCTGTAGTCAAACTCCAGCTATTGCTGGGAGGTCCTCTGCACTGAGAGGTGGAGGAAATCTTTCAGCAACAGATGGGCATTATGAACGAAAAGCAAGTGCTGCAGAAGCCAAGTTTCTTTTCCCATACTCCGTATGGACTGTCAGGTCAGGTCTGGGAAGTGACCTGATTTAGCAGTGACATCCAGCGTGGAGGAGTTTCTATGTCACTATCTGTGTACCAGCTCAATGCTTTTTTGTACAGTCTTGTTTATACACTGTATTCAGAAATGGTTCATTCATCATGTTGCAGGAAGACATAGAGTATCACTGTTTTCAACTCTTTGAACATGCAAGGCTGATTAATTTCTAATTCGGACACTTAATTAAGATTAAAAGCTTGGAACAGTTTCCCTCTGAGAGCAGTGGGACTTTTGCTGCTGGATTTGAATGCAGGTAAAATTACACTATTAGGCTGTGTTGGTGCAGTACGACAAGTGCACCAGAGTGCTAAAGAAATAGACTTTCCGCTAAAGCCCAGAACTGACGTCTGGAGAGCTTCCAGTTCCTATCCAGCCAACAGTATCTTCTGTTGAAATCATTGATGTGGATCAGTGTGAGGATTGAAAATCCGCTTCTGGACACAAGTGTACAGCTTTCACTGGCTCAGCTGGAGGCTGCGCGTGTGTCTCAAGGGAGAGTATCTGTTCAAAGGCACAGGACACTGTCCGCAGCACTTGCTACAAGAGGGTTCTTTTTTGTGCCGACATAGGAGAGTGAGATATTGGTACCCTATTCCAGCTGGCTGGGGAAGGGCTCCGCAGGAAGGAAAGAAAGGATAAAGAGGCTTAGATCATGCCCTGCCAGCAGGAAGACGGCACTCGCCAGCTCCCAACTCTTGCCACGTTTTAGAGCAGGGTCTTGCTGTTCTCTGCACTATCAAGCAAAGAGACACCTTCCTGCCGCTCCTCCCATGGAGGAAGAGGTCCCCTCCTGCTCCCTGCCACTGTTATCCCTTCAGATCAGAACAGGATTATTTCAGTTGAGGACAGCAAAGCAGCTGCCTGTGCGCCCATCAGAAGCACAGCTCTCAGAATGAATGCAGGCTGGGGTCAGCAGTGGGGTGGCTGGGGTGGGGTATCGCTGCTCCAAACAGGGCTGTGCTCAGGGAAGGGAGGAACTGAAGCTGCCTATAGAAATCCACATCAACTAGCAGGCAGGAGTTTGCTGGGACAGAGACCGTTCATACAAGCCAGGCCAGGAGCAAGTACATAAAGATCCAAAAAAAATGGACTGGTCAGTGATTCCATATATTGGCTTTTCTCTTTCCTGTAAGCAGTGATGTGCCTGTCTTGCCCACACTTTAGGATCACCTGGTGTTAGTGAGCTGTTAATTACAGCACGCAAACCCCCTCAGCACTTACCCAGCTGCACCGAGTGTCCTGTTATAGGAACTCCCTCCCCAGCAAGCCCAGCTGCACTGGGGTGAGGTTTTAAGTTTGGCAGGTTGAGGCCATTTTACTCTTATTCTGAGGGTGACTGTTCCTCGCTGCAGGTTCCTCTCTGCTGGTGAGTGAGTACCTTTAGCCTATGTTATTTCTCTGTATTTCCTGCTTTTGTTTTTGAAGACAATGTTTATCTCTTCATAAGCTGTTGTTATCCAGGGCTCTCAAAACACATGGCACTCTGTAATAATACCTAACACAGACATGATATTGCGAAGAGCAGCAGCTTGCAATTGTAAATCTCAAGGTACTTTATGAAGGTGACTGTTGCATCTGCTTTGTGAGTGTCATTGCTAAAGCAAAATTAAGTTGCTGGCTCTAGGACACATCTTGTCTGTCATAGAACAAAGATTAGAGCTCACTGATCTCAATTGCACTTGCCCTGTTTGCTCCCTTGGCCTTATTGGGTTGTGCTTATGCTATGTAGCACAGAAACAGGGTCCTTGGAGTGAGGTAGGATTGCAAAATCCCTGATACAACCACATAGCAGCTCTAGTTCATTCTCATTCACAGTGCTGATATGCATGAAGTTCAGGTACCCTTGCAAGGAAAGCCCTGTGCTTTAGTCCTGAGAACTCATGCTTTGTGCCAAGTAGTTTTCTGTTTTTCTCAAGTATTCATTCTTGTGACTCTTAACATCACCATGGACCTTAGTGCTGTAATTGCTCTACTTCTCCATGTGTTGCTCCAAATTTAGTTTTCGGGTGATAATGTGTATTGGGTAAATGAGGAATGGTTGTATGTGTGCAGAGCCTTGTTTGAAAATGTCAGATGGAGCAACGATACCCAGCTGCAAATTGACAGAACTTAGTTTTGATTATTTGAGCATTTTTCTTTGAATGGAAGATTTTTCCAGGCACATCAGCACTGTGAGCAGCAAGAGAAAATGATCGGATGGCAATGTATGCTCGGTGAAACAGCTGCTCTTTCTATAGCCGTGAGTCAAAGTCTGGTTTACCGAAGAATTTCATTGGAGTCGACTGGAATTTTGCCTGGGTAAGGTGCTTGAGATTTTTCTTCGAGTAACTTTGCAGTTACTCAACATGGAGAATTAGGAATCACGTGACATTCCTAACGCAATATTGTGCTTCCATTCGTACTGCGTGAACGTACTTACCTGAAGATTAAGTAGATCTTGCACGCACAAAAGTGCACGCTCATGCTGAAGGCAGACAAAGACCTAAAGCTGTTGTGTCAGTGGAACGCCAGCTATTTATTCAACTGTCCACCATGGCAGGAGTTTTTCTGTTAAATATATAATTCCCCACTTTTTCTCTTAAACAAGAGAACCAGAGGGTGAAAGGGTTGAAGATTAAAATGTAAACAGCAAAATTTATTATAATTACAAGAGTGTTTCAAATTATTTCCTTAAACTGCAACATAATTTACCTCTAGTCAAGGTCTCTATTGGTGGTGAAAGAGGAAACTGCTTGACCTTGGGGTGACCTCTGGCCCCCGGGGGTCAGCGCCCGAGGAATGCGCAGATGTCACGGTTCATAAGCAAGGACAGAAACTCTCAGGTTTCCCAGGCAGAGAGGCGCCAGTTCGGGGATGGGGCCAACATGTGCACCTCCCTTTGAACCGGCCACTCGTACCTGAAATCGCACTGAAAGCGCTGGGCTGGGGACAGGAAAAGTCCAGGGCAGCCCAGGATGGAGGCTGGTTCCAGGAATGGGCAGAAGCAGCAGAAGATAATGGAGGGAAACGTAAAATTTCACTGAAGTGGGCCCATGTCTGCGCTACCTCAATAGTTTTACTCAAGGAACGCCGCAAACAACGTGATCTGAGCTGCAGATCCACGTACAGCACTTGGCAAGGGTCAGTTAGAGGAGCTTTGGCTGCAACCAACTGATGCAGCTTGTCACCGTTGCAAAAGCAAATGTCCGATACTCTTAGCAATGCAAAGAAAGGAAAGAGAAATTGAAGGATTTATTGCTCATACTATGTTAACAAAAACTGTGCGTGGCGGCTTGAATTAATTGCTTCTAGGACTTTTGTAACATCAGCAGAGATGCTCACAGCAACCTGGGCCTGGAGCTGCTGCTCAGCTGCCTTCTCTGCCCTGCAAGAAAGCGCTTTGCATTGCCAGCACATGTTCTTTGAACAAAAACCACCAAAAACATGAACAAAAACTTTCATGACTGAGACCAAAATAAAAAAAAAATTCAGAAAATTCTTCTAAATAAAAGCAGGTTGTTAAGGAAAGTTAAATTTAAGCAAAAACAAATTGTATGGTAAATATTAAGCTTAGGGAGATAAAATTATACCCGCAATAATATTCAAAGAAGAAATGGGATGAGTGGAAAAACAAACACAAGGTTAATTTTAATATTAAAATCGTAACTTATGTATCAAAATAAAATTTATATTCAAGGAAATGGTGAACCCAAGGGTTCCTTTCAACTGTTTGCAGCCTACAAACCACAAGTTGCTCTAAGCATGATCAAAGTACTTCACAATTAGTTTGGTTTTAAATCACTGTAATTGTCAGCCTAGGTTGTAATCAGAGAAACATTGTTCTGAAGCAGCAGCAAACTTGGCCTGGCTGTAATCTGGGGAAAAATTGAGAAAAATAGTGGGATCTGGTTAGTTAAGGGCAACACGGTGCTCGGGGACAGAGTTGTGTTAGACGTGAGATGCAGTTCTGGGCTGACAGACAGCGGCTGCCCTGGCCCGCTGGGACAGACCCGCGGGCTGCCCCGCTCTGGTCGGCTCTGCCTCGGTTTCTCTCTTGGGAAAAGTAGGGGTGACATCGGAGAGTCTTCATAAGGTGTAATTAATGAAGTGCTATGAGATACATGTGCTCCAGGTGACCCTGGAAGGTGCCTGCATACGTTAGTTGTGGGGATGGCAGGAAGAGGCAGCCGGTGGAATGAGCGGCGCAGAATACTTGGATGGAGGAGACGGCGGGAGCGCCAAGAATGACTGCAATGCGAGTACGAGCCTGCTCGTGCATTGCTCTTTTAATAAAGCTGGCAGCGTGTTATCTGGAAGCTGCGATGGGTTTCCTAATAGATTCCTTGGAAGTTTCAGGTTGGAGAGCTCTTCCAGGGGCTTTGCCAACAGCACAACAGAGTAGAGGATGAGCTCAAATGCTTTTGTAATTAGAACAGAGTACTTCTTGCAATTAAAACGATCTTCTAGGAATACAGGAAATCAAGCCAGTTTTTGAAGGAATCATGTTTTCTAGACATTAAAAGGGTAAAGGTAGCTTTAATCTGGACTCTGCTATGAAGAAACTGAAGGAGATTTCCCCACTGGAAGCCTTGAAAAGAGAATTTGCTCAGCAGTAGAAATGAATAAAACAACAAGGCTTTGTGCTTGAGGATCTCAAAGCGTTTTCTGCTCTGCACCAGGAAATGTAATACCTCCTGGGAGCTGTGCTAAATTGGAAACAGGGACCTTCTAAAAGCCAGCTCAACTCTGCTCCGGCTGAGCACAGCCATGCTTCCATCAGCGGTGGTGGAAAAGACAAGTGATGTTTTGACAACTTGAGTCTTCAGTCGTGACTTTTCTACAGGGATGCAGGAGATTAGCAGGCAGCGTAGATTTAGTGAAGAAGCAGTTAAGAGAATTAAATCTGCCACCTTGGATTCTGCCAAGCCAGAGGCTTTCCTTGGCCTCAGAATGACAGAAAAATCATCACTTCAGGTGTTTGTCAACAGTAAATCTCCTTGCTTCCAAAAAATGGGGGTAACCTTGAGGTGGCAGTGAGGGAATGCACTGGTTGAGGAGGCTCTGCTTTGGACTGGCACTTTCTCCACTCTATTTCAGAAAAAAATGCAGAACTGAAGGAAGTTCAAACGTTGGTTTAGTTTGTATGAATCATCTCCTCTGCTGCTGTTTTCTTCTAGTCACCAAAGAGGCATAAGGGAAGAAATGACTGAACAGTAGCAAAGGGCAGGCGATGTAATGTGGAAGTGGAGAGGAATGATTAGTGGAAGAGACAAGTACTGTAAGGAGCAACTGGAACCTCAGCTTTTCATTTGGGGGAAGGTCAAACATTTCCCAATAACCCATTTGGGTTCAAGTGATGCTGAACAAAGAAAGCCTAGGAGGTGGCTGCTGGAAAGGAGGTGTCTGTAACAAAGCAGAGGGGCTCATGGAGGAAGCTGTACCTGTGTTGTGCTCTCCTAGGTGAATGTAAATGGTTTGTAGCTGTCTTTTTTGGGTCTACTTTTGCAAAATAATTTACTGCAACTATTTATTTAAAGAAGTCACAAGTAGAGTAAGTAAAGGAAGGTAATTCAGGTGTCACTGTGCACTGCCAGACCTGGGTTTTATCCAAACTGGGCATGGTCCTGTGGAATTACCCAGAGCACTTGGCGAAGTCTTTGCTGTGTGACACCTGGCACAGAAGCAAGAAAATGGCGCAGACAGATGTGGTGTAAAACTTCTCAATATGAGGGCTGCCCTGTCAAACTGTTATGCATTAAGAATTCTTAGGCTGAGTTTATATCAAAACAATGATTTTTATCTGGTTGTGGCTTTTCTGAACCAATGCTAAAAACCTCCTAAGTAGTTTCCACTAGATTACTGTCTTATCTAAGGAATGATTAGCCTTTGGGTTCTGCTATCAATTTAAGTGTTCAGAGGTACATCACATCGTCTCATTTCTCTGCCACGGAGATGGTATGAGGGTGTACCAGCTAAGGTGTGAGATTGTGACTCAATACCACGGTGTTTTTATTTACTTATTTTAGCATGGAGAAAAAGCCTGTTATGCTCTTGCACAATTTTGAGTATCCACACTAACCAATGTAATTGTGAACAAGCCCCAGTAGCGTGTCAGCGATGTGTGTGTTTGTCTCCAGCCTCTGATCATACACTGTTTGTGACACATGCAGATTAATGCATTGCTGTAAATCGGTCCTCATATGACTCAACCCACACCAGTCAATAAAAGATAGTCCATAAATCTGGTGGGTGGGAGTAACAGAGCAATAAAGAAAGGAAGAAGAGGTGAACCAAGACTGACTCTGGTATTATTTTTTTTGTTTCCCTTTTTCATGAATGGGTGAGCATCAGAGGGAAAGAGGTACAGTCTTTGGGATGCAGTGATGGAAAGATTCTCTCACTGAGTGATTTGACTCAGCAAACAAAATCCTTCTCCATATGGAGCCATGGAAAACAGAGGGCACAGGGGGAAAGAAGTGATAGTAAAGCTGCGCTCAGTCCTCCAGCAGCAGCAAAACCAGATACAGAAATTGTTCTCTGAGCAGATAGAACCCAGAGTTGTTTCTTTAGCTTTCCTTTGGCTCCTTTAATTTTTTCTTGCTGTCAGGAAGAGCTGGGTGAAAAGGGTGGGGAAGGGGATGATTTGTGCAGCTCTTCCACTTGAGTGTAGAGAACAGAGAGCAGAAGGTGCAGTGAGAATCCTTCTAAAGTGGCCATAGATGTGTGAGGTCCAATTCTGTTTTCAAAATCGTATCTGCTAGATGTAAGTGCATGGGAGGTCATTAGACCTCTGCTGCCTTTCGGGGGGTGCGGCAGGAGGGAGCTGGGCTGCAGAATGGGGGGGCAGCAGCACCGTGCTGCCGGCAGCGAGAGCCACCGTGCGATCAGCAGCTCTGGCAACAGGGACTAGAAGGGAAAGAGGCTGGTTTTTACTCTCCGCTCATGTCATTGCTAGCCACGGCCAGACACTTATGTTTAAAATCACGCCAGTTGTTTGTGATCATGTTAAGGGTTACTCTGGAGATGAGTACAGCTAGCTGGCAGGGTTTTAAACACAGCAGTCCCTGTCTTGGGTGATCACCTAACATCCTGCTGTTTACTGGATCTAAAAATAAATTGTGTTTTCCTAGAGCAGAGAATCTAGCCTGTGCAAAAATACAGGTATTTCCAAATTGCTTTCCTGATGGTAAGTATCCTTGCTTCATCCAGCCACTCTCCTCAAATAACTACTCACCTTGGATGGATGGGGACTGGGGGCTTGTCATGTAGTTTTTCATTCAATAGGGAAAAAAAGTACTAGTAGCTGTGTGTAGATTTATTTCTGAGGGAAAGACAGATGTAAAAGTCTGTGTGAAGGTTTTCTGAGGTTATAGGGATAGGTATCCCCTTGGGCAGAAAGAAATGGTCTAATACTCACCCTGCATGGACACAGTGTCTCACCAATAATCATGCCATTCACTAATATTAAGATTCTTGTTGCATCTGAATTAATTCATGCTATGTCTGCGATGGGCCACAAGTGAAGACAAAAAGGGACAGATATGAGAGATGTGATAGGGTCTCAGTTTAAGGCTGTCCATGGACTGTATATGACATTCTTGTAAGTAAACTGACAGTGTCCAGGTTTATAATAGCTGAACTCCTCAGTTTCCTTTAGGTAAACATTTCACTCTAATGGAACATTATACCCAGGACTGTGCTTCAGCAGACATGCGTGTATATGAATTGCATAAAGATAGACCAATAGATAAATAGATATCTGGATTTAATAAACACTCGCATTCTAACACTAATAGGCTGGCGAAATCTTACAGAGAGGGAGAAAGACTGAAGGAAAATACAAAATACCGTCAAGAGTTTACAGACTGGCACAACTGGAAGCACTCAGCATCACAGGCTGAGGGGAGGGAAAGGCCTAGATGGAACAGGCAAACTCTGCATTAATAATGTTCTCCCATCTTGCAGCAAGGGATGGTGAAGGAGCCAGTGGGGTGGGTGCCTGCTATTTCTTCAGAAGTGAAATCATCATCATCCAAGTCAAAGCGTTTCACTTTTGAACTATGGAAGTAGAAGGATCCAGATATGTTTTTCCAAAGCCACAGGATCTCTAGAAGTTTGTTTTCCTTGAAAGTCAGGTAGGTGCTTTTGAAAATGTTCTTTGACTTCCCTTGAAGGCAAGATGCTTTTCCAGTAGGGAGAGATGTTCTTCAGGTTGGTTGTAGCCCTGTATACACTTCTTGATGTTTTCCCCACTATCATTCACCGAAAAAGGTGGTGCGGGGGAAAGGCACACAAAAAAATTCCTCCATTCCCTATTCCCTCCCAAACAAATACCTCTTCCAATTTTTACTCTGGGAACCAAAATCCTATAACAATGGCAGCTCTCTACTGAATTTTTTGAAATTGTGTCACTTGACAGAATACGGCCCTGACAGTCAGCTTGGAAAGCAGGAGGCTCCTGCATCCAAGAGCCTATGTGAGAGGGCTCAAATAATCCCTGTCAGTTATTTCCCATGACTTCAGAATTCAAGGCAACTAGGTGGGAAGAAGGAAGAACTTTCTGACAGAAAATGAGCAACAAACAAAAAAATGGACTTAAACTGGGAAAATTAGGTTGTAAGTTCCAGCTTGCCTGTTCTGAACTCTCTTTTAAACTAGTGTTGTCTATTACCCAAGTAAGGTCAACGCAGCTATCACCTCAGCCCAGACACCCTTTTTCGCTCTGTTTTTATAGTGCCTGGGTTTATTTTTCTTCCCTTTATTTGGCTCCGTGCCATTTCGTTGGCTGGCGTGCACCTTGGCTGGATACACCGAGGAAGGGCTGCTGGCTGCTCCATCTGCGGTGCGTCCAGCGAAGCCCACTCTTCCCAAGTGGCTCATGCCATCGATCCCGTCTGCCACCATCTCAACCTGCTCCATTTTGGGGAGCCAGCGCCTTCAGAAGCAAGCCCACGTTTTGGCCGTCTTTCATTATTGTTCTGAGCTGGACTGAAGGAAAGATTTCCCTCCTTTGCAAAAAAAAAGCAATAAAATAAAGGGGGCGGTGCAGGCCGAAGCAGCCAGGGGAAGAGCCCAAGTGGAGCCCCCCCACGCGCGGGCGCCACGTTCTCTCCCACCAGGGATCTGCAATCTTGCATGCATGAGTTGCCTTGCAACGGCCACTCGGCTGTCATTCTGTCAGGCCCATTTACAAATCGCATAACAGGTTTAATTTTGAAATCTCTCTCTCTCTCTCTCTCTCTCTCTCTATCTCTCCCCTCCCTTATTTTTGCTGAAATGGATTTACAATGAAAGTATTTGAAAAGGAATAATTATCTATATGAGCAACAGCAACACAATGCCTGCAGCGTGGGGGTGGGGCGCCATCTGAAGAAATGAGTCTTAAGTCTGAAATCTGCTTTTATACATGTCTATGTATCTACAAAGAGCTAGATATTTGTAAATACCTATAAAATATTTTATGGATACGACATGATTTTAAATTGTATGTGTATACATCAGGCATGTGAAGCCCAATTTCAGCTTTTGTTTTTCTTGTGCTAAACACCACGTTTTAAAATAATCCTCCAACTATCTGATTGTGTGCATTTTCTATCTGAAGCGATATTCATCCAGAAATTGGTTACCAAAACCTTAGAAGTGCTTTCCAGAGCATTCCAGCCCAATTTATATTTTAAAAAGGACGACCAACTCGCTCTCTCAAAGTGCGGGAGAGCCTGTTTTATGCAGTAGTGGACATGAAGCTGAAGCTTTTTCTATAGTCTCTGTCCATTTCTCTCAGTGAATTGAATCCAGTCAAAGGTCAAACTGGCCAGAGGCACTTTTATTGTCATGGTAACCATGACTTAATCAAACAATCCTGAGATTCCAGGTTTGTGGGAACAGGCAAAGATCTGAAGAGACTGGAATTAATCAATCAAAGGGGGCAGGGAGGAAAATCCTAAGATATATGACTTATCCTTCCAAATCTATTACTCTGTCCTTAAACACACAAGAATTATGCCTTGGACAAAGCCTCTTTTCAGATCAAATACCTCTGATTTTTGTTTTCTTGTCCTTTGCATCAAATTTCCTAACGTACCCCTGTCCTACAGCATTCAAACATCAGCCCAGATTTCACCAACAAGAGAGAAAGAGGAGAAACAATAATTTAGGAAAGATGAAGATTATTTTGTGAAAAGCTACTTAAAGGGGCGGGGGGTGGAAAAGAGGGAAAGGAAAACCATGGGCAAAAGCAGTCAACCACCTTTGATTTGAAAACCTATTTATCTTGTTAGTAGTGTTCTAGTGCAGATCTACAGGCAATAAATGTGTTTTTAAGGTTGCTCTGATTTCCGGCCAACCGCTGCGTGTTCTTGGGATCCCAAGGCTGCGGGACCTGCTCTTGTCTCGGGCACTGGAGTCACTCAGCAGTGCTGAGTCCATCCAGCCCCTGCTCTTTCCTGAGAGCCCGGCTGCTTCCAGACTGTTTTGAGGTACCTGGTGACCCCTGGGGGTTGGTTAACCTGGAACTCAGCTGGGGCTCAGGCTGCTCTTCCAGAAGGATATTTTGTACATCTTTGTTTTTATTTCAGAAGCCATTTGCATATGTCTTACCTGCTGTATTTCACTTGTGAGTCTAATGGCTGTTTCCTGGTTGGAGAAAGAGGTAGACCTGTAGGCTCCGCTCCACCACCATATTAATGGAGAGAATGTCTTGTGGTTTTTGGGGCCATGCAAACTATGTCCATGTGCCATTAAAACCCCCAAATAATTCTTGTTTTGGCTTCTAATGAAGTTAACCTCTTGCTTTGGCTTCCTCTGCCCAGAGAAGTGATAAATAAAATCATGGGGGTATGACAGGAGCAGGAGGACTTTGCTAAAGCGTTGGTGGCAGTAGGTTTGAATTGTTATGCCTGGTTAAGTGGAGGCATCACGTGGTGTTTTCCAATTTTAGAGAAGAATTAGCAAGAAACCTGAAATACATTTGCTCTTGGAGGCTTTGCTGAAGTCGGGTATCTGGAGGGTGGGATTGGTTGCATACTATGCGTGCTCATTAACACACTTATACAGTCATGGAAACACTGCAAAGCTGTTGGCTGCTCTGCTGTACTGGAAGCCTGGTTTTGTAATGTCATATAGATGTTCACCTTTCTGCTCTGCTCTCAAATGCAACGCAGGCTGAGAGGCAGCCGCCTATTGTCTGGTGACTGCTCTGTCCTAGGGACATTGCTGCCGCAATTTTGCTCTATGAATGTTGTATAAGGAATGCAGGTAATTACTTGGAAACCCCAAACCTAACTATTTTATTGGCATTCAGAGCAAGAAGAGAACTGATTCCATCTTGATGTAGAGGTATCCTTACAACAAAATGTATCTTCTCAATGCTATTTGAGATTATCTTAGCTAAGAGACTCTAACGGGTGAACAGGGGTTGGAGTTAGAGATATTGGTATCAACAAAACTGAGGAGAGTTTGGATGTTTTTTGATAGGTAAAGGCTTGTCTTAATTTCTTGTCCAGTGTCTCAAATAATCTTTAAAGACCAGGGCAAAGAGCAGTACTGATGGAGATGAATTGCTGCCTCCTGCAGAAGCGCTGAGCACCCTTCCTATCAAAACTGCTAGGAGCAGCAGACACTCAGCACCACTGTGAAAGAAGCCTTATATCCTCTTTGCTCCTAATCTGTTGATCCTCTCAGGACAAGACTGAGGAAATTGGTGAGACGAGGGACCATGGGCAGGTTATACACAGAGCCAGCACCGCACATGACCCGTGCCAAAATGAAATGCAAGTCTGGGAGGTATAAGCCCTGTAAACTCCTTCCCCTTTGCAAAACTACACTCCAAGTTCACTTTAACATTGAAGTACCATGGATCCTGAATGCTACCTTTAAAAGTCAAAGCATTTAAACTATAGGAACAGCCAGGGGCAAGGAGAGGCCCATTTCAATTTGATACGTTGAAGTCCTGCAGGAAAGCCAAACTGGGGAGGTCTCAGTTCTTTGTGCTTTCCTTCCCTCCTGAACCTGAGATGGCTCTGAGGCCCAGCCTGGGCTGCCGTTCAGTATCCTTCTTTCTTTCTCTCTCTAGGTTATAGTAAATTAGCCATTTCCAAAAAGCTCAAGCAAGGGGAGAAATTCTCCGTCCCTGACTTGCATACTGCGCAGGGCTGCTTTGCAGGAACAGGAGGTACATCAGGAAAGACTTTGGTGCATGAAGAGCTGCACTTCTGCCAGGGGTTCAAAGCTTTGTGGAGATAAGCAACGTCTCTCTGCCATGGTGGGCCCTGCCAGAGGGTGGGGGGCTGGCCACAAGCAGCATTGCTGTCTTCTCAGGAGATGCTCATCTGCCTTTTGTGGTAGATTGCAGGACACTTGCCTTCCCTGGAGGGATTAGGGTCTGTCCTGGAATTCTGTGGTGGACAGCAGTTTTTTTTCCAATTTCCTAGCTTTTATCTTGTTCCTGTTCTTTGAGGCAGGTGTAGGCCTGACTCTTGCTGTTTTATGCTGTGTCTAGCAAAGTCAGCCCCACTCCCGGTCAGGCTGTGAGGTGTTACTGCAATACAAATAGCAGGACTGTCCTGGTGTACACTGAATGTTTAGCTTGCAGAGATATGAGAACACCCCGTGGACTTTACCTCACACTGTAATCAAAAGAGTATTCCTCAGTTTACTCTAGCCTAAGCCTTTCTGCAAGCTGCTGCCTTTTACTGAGTTATCTGGTATGATAGCAATGATATTAATAGCAGGAGCCTTCCTTGCAAAGAACAAATTGCAGCTACAGCGTGGCTCCCATTGCCTCCTTGCCTGCACTGCTATCTCTCTGAACAAGAAAACACTTCCAGGTTTACTCCAGCGGTTACAATTAATGGAGATCTCCATCCATTTATCCCGCATCAGCATAAACAGTCCTATCTGTAGGTGGTGCCTGCTGTCAGCTCCCAGCCTCTAAAACGGTGCTGGAACTTCCTTGTGCTCAGAGATGTGAGCCAAGGTCTCCAACACTTTCTAGGTAAGGGCAAGGCTGAGGGTGACTACTGGGGAGCAGAAGTATAAAATCTGGGAGTCCTGCTATGGAGAGGTCTTCTACCATTGTGCTTCACTTTTTTTGAAGACATCTCTTTAAAAACCTTTACAAATGGCTGGAGGGATTTGCAAGTGATCATTTAAGGGATCAGAAAAGCCCAACTACTTGATTAAATTCTTTTACCTTTAGTAAATGAATGTTACTACTGGAAAGGGGCTGTGTGTTCTCACAGGGCTGTCCTTACAGAGAGATGTCTTTGAATAGCTGCTTTTCAGGAGCGAAGAATAGCTGTGTCTGACCAGGAAAGCTCTCTGAGGGTCCCTTCCAAGGCTTGGTCTTTTTCACAGAAGCAGATAAACCTCTTAGAACAACTCCTCTGTCACCATGATAGACCTCACTCCTGTTATAGCCGTACACAGCCACGTGGGCAGGCTTCAGTCCTTTATGGGGTAGGTGAGGATTTCTGGGGGTGAGAAGTCTGAATAATGCTGACTATTAATGCTTAATAGCATACCTTCTGGATTTATTTTTTTAGGGAAATGTTATCTGCAGCAAGCAAAGCCCCTAAACTGTATGAGTACATGTGTACCTTAAGAAACTTACTGTCCAAGAACTTGGAAGAGACCACTCGGAGTCCTACCAGATGAACTTCATCCTGTTTCCTATCAGCCATTCAGTATCTCTGTTCTGCCCTCTGTGCAGCTGGGGACTGTGGCTTTGCCAGGGAACTCTTGAGTTCCACAAGTTTCCGTTTCTGTGTTACTCCGTGTTTCTCAGTAGCATCATTCAGAACAAGACCATACCAAGATACACTTTTTTTTTTGGTCAGTCTTCATTTGATTTATAAACTAGTTCTAAATCATCACAAATTCTGATATATAGTGTTGAATTGTCTCTCCAAATAGATCCTACAGAAGTCTGCAACAGACTTTTCATCGGGTGTATGAAGGTGTAGAAGCATCATGTGAAGATGACTGGAAAACTTTGGCATTAAGTGTTTTTTTTTTTTTTTTCCCAAGTGATAGACTTACAGAATTTTATAGTTATGAATCTTGAACTCCTTGAGAAAGGACTAAGTGGGTATGTCTGAGATGTCTTGTTAGCTGAGGTAAGGAGAAAGCTCTTAAACTTAATTCCAACACTCTTGTGCATGGAGATTGAAGTGGGAAGCACCCGATTTAGTTCAGCCAGAGGAAAATGACTGATGTGTAAATATAAATCAATTCCTCCTCTTAAAAAAAAAGAAACATCCATTAAATATTTTTTAGAGAATAAAACTGATTAAGTAATTCTATCTACCTGTGCTTTTATTAAAAAATAAACAAAAAACCTAAGCCAAATGCAAAACAAAAAATACCTTCCAAGCTCACAAAAAGGGAATCCTATTGCTAAACGAATCCTGGAGTCTTATTCTGACCTCACTTTACAGCATCACATGAATATGAAGTTCTGTAGCAGTGTCCACTTGCGGAGCATGCACGGATTGAATCGCAGCCCCGGCGGTGCGGGACACGCTGCAGGGAGCTGCATCAAGCTGCTTTTGAGGAAATCACATTTCTCAGATAAATATCAGTCAGCTGCAAACATTTTTCTCTCCAGGATATGTGTGCTTTTCTAATGTTTAGAATAAAAATGTGGTGCTAGGAATTGGGAATATAGTTTTCAGATATTTGATTACTTCAGCACTAAAGCAGCGTGATAGTATTAGTGGTAGCCTTTAACGTGAACCTTGTTCTGCAACTTCCAGGCTTCAAAAACTAATGAGGAGTAAAACCGGGGGAAAAAAAGTGTCTTCTGACAAGCTGGTCTTCAGCACCTTTTTAATGGATAACAGATCTGCCATCATCACATATCACTTGGAATACATTATGACAAGACACACAGGCTAATATAATGCATTGTCTACAAAAGGCTGCAATATATGAGGGAATTTCTCTTTCACTTGATAGAGAATAAATCAGTTCCTGTTACAGAAGCTTTAGAACAGTTTTCTCTGAAGAACCTCATACCCAAAGTCTCCCAGTGCTGGTACCCAATGTAATCAGACAGCATCAGTTACTTTGTTATGGAAGTTACAAATCAGTCTCTTTACATCTGTGAAATTTGGAAAGCAAAGCATGAAAAGAGTTTCTAACTTCTGGCACTTAAGTACGTGTTTTCAGGAAAGCACAGGACGCAGGTAGGCAATAAGAAACACCAGGTTTTCACTGTGCTGAATTCTGTTTCCAGGGGTACAGGGAGTTTGATGTACCCTGAGTCTGGCTTATTTTCATTCCCAGTGTTCAGATGTGAATCCTGGGTTGGTGTTTCTCAAATCTTCTGACTGACAGACTGCTGGATGTTTGCCACTGGCAGGGCAGTGCTTTAGAGAGGGTAATAACATCAAATGTTATTCCCATCCAGGGAAAACAATGAAGAAAGAGATGTGAACTTAAAACTTAAACCCAAATACCTTGTGTTATTGAAAGACTAGTACATGCAAAACATTTTTTATTAAAAAAGTTTGATCAGCAGAGCAGTATTAGGCGATGTGAACACACGCTTCCCTCAGCAGGCACGACTATTTCTCTAATCAGCTACTGTCAAGACTCCCTCTTCTGCTCTGTTTCTTCCCCAGCTGCAAATAGCACTTCTAGAAATACATCCCACTTCCTTGCCCTGGTTTTGCCTTTTCAGTCAAGAAAATATAGCGCACACTTAAAACATTTTTTAAAGTGCTCTTCAAACTTTTCCTGGTGGGTCGATGGGTGGTTGAAACTGGAATGACCCAGGAGCACTGAGTCATCTGCTGGCTTTTTTTTCCCCATCTCCACTTCTATAAGCAGTGATTTGTTTTCCTCCCTCCTCTTGATTAGCTCTATAATACACTCAGATTGTAAAGTGAACTCAATTTTGTGTCTCTTATATTATCTGTAGTGTCTCATTAGTCTTGGTACCATTATAACCCCACTCTGAATCATCATTTGTATGTGGATGTTTGACATATCAGCTGATTGTCCCCTTTTCTCTCTCCTTTCCCATCTCTTCTGAAAAGCAACGAAGCTATTTCTGTTGATACTTAAACATCACAATTTCTCCCACTAACACTAATAGCATAATGGCATTATGAAGAACCTTCCTGCCGTGCATTTTTGTGTGACGTAATGCAAACAAGGTGAAACTCAATGAAAACATCATTAAAAGTTACCCTCTTAAAATTAATTCAAATAAGAATTAACAAGAAGTTTAGACCAAGCAAATGCTGGTTTTCAGGGATTAACTGTTGAACAAAGTATTCCCAGAACAGTTTCAGTTGGGGCAGATTTGACATGGGAGAAGGTACCATAATGTCGATATGTGCATGACCTAGGCTCTAGTGCATAGGAAACTGGTGTCACTGCAGATAACTGTGTCACAAAACTAGTCCTGTTTTCACCATTCTCCTAGGCTGTGGTGAGAATAATTTCCCCAGGGCTGATAAACTTTTATCCAGATTTATGCTAAAATTGGATTTAGTGTCTCTTGCTCCTGTATATTGGGCAGTCAAAGTACTCTTAAGCTCCCTTGGGCTTTTTCTGCTCTATGTAATACAGCACGAGAGTCTTGCATGCATATTGCTTTATTTTTGTTTTATTGACACTCATAGTTGCAGCCTGATTTTTTTCTTCTTCTGGAAACCTTTGTACAAGGAGCTGCCACTTTTAAAAAATAAAATAATTAGAAATACTGTTACTTTTTGTTTGTTTGTTTTTAGTTAACCCCGGATGACAAATTTTGGCAGGTTTTAAGTACTTGATATCCCACAGGAACGAGCACTGTTTTGCAAACGTCCTCAGATTTTCAAGACCTTGTTCCACCAAATATGACTTGCATTTTTCTAATATTTTTCTTTGCTCGGCTTCCCCGTTGTCTCATTCCATGTGGTCTCACTTGACTCTTGCTTTAACTATGATAAGTTCTCTTGTTTTCCTATTCATATTATCTTCACAGCCACATTTATTTATCCTATTCAAAGCCAGGCAAAAATTTCTTAGCGTTACAGTGTTCATGGAATGGTACCCAGAAAATGCTTCTCAAGAAGCACGGCTTATACGTACAAGCGGAGTTCTGTGCACACACAGCAGGACTTGGTTGGATCAGGGCTTTTCCTTGATGCAGTTTTGCAATGCGTTGGAGCAGCTGTTTTGCTGCAGCAATGGGATGCTGAGCTGCCAGGCTTTCCTCATTCTGTGGGCTCCTAAAAAGCCATATGATTAGGAACCATTGTAGAAAACTACAGTTCTTTGCTCCACGAGTCTAGTGAACATTGTGTTCAATTGGTATCCTTGATGCAGAAATTTGTTCTTGCAAGTAAAAAAGATGCCTCTGATACTTAGGGCTCAATTAAGGGCTTAGTTGAGAGAAGTGGTGCTTGGGGATGCCAGCCCGCCTGGGGTTATCGCTGAAAGACCTGTTGGTGCTGCAGATCTGCTGCAAAGCAGCTGGGTGGCCCTGTCGGGCTCTGCCCCGTGCTGGCCAGCAGTGCCCGGGCAGCAGAGTGTTGGCTGCTCTGCTGGTGCTTGGGGAGGCAACGGGCACCTCTGCAGAAAAATGTACTGCCCAGCACCTGCCCGGCTTCATTTTCCTCTCTGTGTGTCCTGGAGAAAGGAAAAGCACTGACAAACAGGACAGTGGAAGGTGGCAAGGAGCTCGTCTTCCTTTGCGTGCTGTGAAAGTGAGTGGCAGGCTCAGGTCCGCGCTTTTCCTAATGCAATAGTTTTGTCTATGCGTCCCCTAGCAAGTAGCTCATTGGGGAGATACGTGTTCTTATTTGGTTAATTAAACATTAACATGCAAGCATTACCTTACACAGGTAGGTCAGGACTTGCACAGAAATTAGAAGGCTCCATCAATTGCTTTATTTTAGCTTTTGGAATGGGTGAGGATTTGTTTTCCTCTCCTGAGTAGTTGCGCTGTTATGACTGAGCAGCTGAAGGGCCCAATTACCTGCCCTGTGCTGTTGTTTGTGAAGCCATTAGAACTGACAGAGTGTGATTAAAACCAAGAAGTTATCACTTTTTTCTTGAGGCAGGAGGGGTGACTGTTTACAGATGAATACACACCAAATCTACAACGGGAATAATTTCCTTACCCACTATGTAATCTCCTCTACTTCATTACTGGCTGAATGTATATAGCTGTATAGGTTTTTGTGTGCATGAATTAACACTTGTAGCTAATAGCAGTAAACTCACAAATGGACTATTACTTTTTATAGCCTTTTAGCAGAGTCAGCCTAATGGAGCAAAACTGTTAACAAATTAAGATACATTTGACAGGACTTCAAGCAGGCATCATAACGCGGTAGTCACTGTTTGGGATGCAAATGCAAAGCTATTTGTAGAAATAGCCTGTATCTCAGCTGGTGTGTGGTGGCAAGTGCTAAATCACACACACATACACCCCCAAAAAAAAGAGAGTTGAAGCAATAGTTTTCTTGGTGAGATTTTTCAGAGCAAGGAACTGACTTCCTTTAATATTTGTAACAAGCCTGTCACATTTGTAGCGCTACAGGATATATAAAATAATAACAATAGTCATAGTAAACGGAAGTCATATTTGTCTACTTATGGCACCGTGTATATTTAGATATTGTACAACTTTTAGGCTACAGGAACATCTGATCTCCTGGAGAGGGTGTTTAAGCCATGGACAGAATATATTTGGCAGTGTGAATGAAGGGCTTGTGGAGCTGGTTACCTGAGTAAGAATGGTTGTAAGAACGATCAAGTTTGTTCAAAACAAGAAATCTGCTGTAGCCTGGTGGGGTGTGAGGTTTCTGGGCTTCAGCTCCATTTGGTTTCCTTATGGAGTGAAGAGGCAGAGGCGCTGCTGGTGGAGCAGCCGATGTGTGTTGGCTCCACAGAGTAGCCGCCCACCTCAGAGCTTTCTGCCTCTCCTGGTCTGTGCCTTCAGCCCTGTCATTCTGCTTTTTATTAGAGGTTTCGTAGAGAATCTAATCTCATTTACCTCATCAAGCCCCATCTCAAAGGCAATTTTTCAGTCAGCTTTAGCTCCTCCCTGGTTTTGGAGCTGGCTGATGGGTGCTTCCAGATGACGTTAGTTCATTTTCTGCTTCACCTTTCCGCAGCTCTACACTGCATTTGGTAAGACAGAGATGCAGCACGTCTTGAAGCTCCAGCATAAGGTGCACCCCACCAGGAGGATTTTCTCCAGTGCATTATTATTATTTGATCTTGTTGACTATATGCAGCATCACATCATGCACCTGCATATATATGCTCCTATTGAGGAGTTCAGTCCATGCTAATTAGTAACTCAAACCTAGAGACATTCAAATTGTTTTTACTCTTCTATCTTGAACCTTTTCCTCCCTCGGGTTTGCTAAAACTTCATTCAATGTCACATGAAGACTTATTCTTCTCCTAACACCTTGTGATATTCTGCTGAGAACATCCAGTGTTACAGTTCCAGCATAATTATATTTCCCTATAGGTGTAAAATGTGTCTGCATCAATAGCTTATTAAAAGAGTGTAATAAAAATTATTACTCCCCAATTCTGCTATTAATATAAAAATTCAGAGCCAAGAAAACTCCCTGATCCTTCTTATGCATCTGTTGTAATGTGGCACAAGAGCAGAACACCTTAAGCCAGTTTAATCCCTTCTTTTCACCCTGTAGCAATATACATTGGCCCAAGAGAGTAACATGAATTGAAGGTTTAATTTATTAATATGCAATAGTGACAATGTCAAAAGAACAATACATAAAACCCACACAGAACAGGATTACACAGTACGTAGGGGAAAGCCTAGAGCTAATATTTAATATAGCAAAACACAGCCAAAAATAACTTCACATTCAAGGGGCAAAAGAGGGAGAGCTCTGCAGGTGCGGAGAAGCTGTGGCAAGCAGCCTCTGCCTGCAAGTGCACAGCTGGCCCCAACCAGCCGTCCTCTGGCAGAGCATCCTCTGTGCTGGGAACCCACAGGGATCGCAGTGCTTTCCATGAGCACCAGCTGGTGGGGCAGCGACTGGAGTTCCCAGCTATCACCTCATCTGCCTTAAAATCTCTCGTCATTCCAATTTAACAGTGCACACAAGAATCAGAGCAGCAGACACAAGTGGCACACGTGGAGGACGAGCCGCAGCAACCTGCAGCAGAGAATCTCGCAGGTCAGAGCGTTTCAGTAAGTGAAGCATGAAACCAACTGTTCAGCTAAATTGTTCACTTAAGCTTGGATGATTAAACTTTCACCATCAGCCAAAGGATCCTGCAGCCTTAGCAGGGGTACAGACGCATTAACGTTTCACTAGCTTTGCCATAAATGAGTGATTTGCCCTATAGTCTTAAACCAGTAACACTTGTGTGAGTGGAAAATGTTTCAGCCTCCAAGGGACTGGCAGGTTTCAAACACTTTCTGGAGTTTGCTTTCCTGCCTCTTGCCTATAAGAACAACAGGGGAGGAAAGAACAAATGTGAAGGAATAAAGCTCAGTACTTTCCTAGCATTATTGTGCATGCAGTGTACAGCCTCTATCAGGAGAGCAGAACTCACTCTTAGAGGGCAAGCTAAGAGAGGGATGGGATGGGATAGTTGATGCCAGCCAGGACTTGTCTGTCTGCAGGTTTCCTGCTCTGACATGCATTTTTTGGGTGATGGGCTGAGGTCCAAGCTGACCATCTAGCCTGCCTGCTGCTCAGCACTGGCACACCCCTGTACGCACTCTCCAAAAACTGCAATAGCTAAGAATTAGATGGTCAAAATATGGGACTTACTTGTGTCTGATTGAAGAGTCTGAGTCCGGCAGCCAGGGCTCTGTTAGCTATTGTGTCTGTAGAATCACCCCCCTCTAATTCCTCTTCTGGCATTGCCCAGCTCTGATCTATTTGCTGCCCTTCATTTTGCTGGAGTTGATTGCTCCCTTCATGGCGTAGTCTAAATTAGAAGAGCCAGGTCAGCTCAGCAAAGCTCTGCTGCTTTAAACTAACTCATCTCCTCTTGGATGCCACACAAGATACTGAGCTCTCAAATAGCAATGATCTCTAAAAGGCAGGAGGAGGCTGTGGAGATGAGAAATGAGGGCAAATCAGGAGAGCTACCTCTCAGCTGAAACACCGGCAGCTGGAAGAGTTTGTGCGCACACAGCCTGGCTTTGCTGCGTGTTGTGGATCAGAGTCCACAAGCACAATGGAAGAAGAGGAGGAGAAGAAAAGCAGTTGAGATTGCCCTTCCAGCCCCTTCTTCCCTGAGAGAGGTAGACAGAAGAGGACGCTCGTAGCAGCAGTTCTCGTATGAGTTAGCAGTCATCTCTAAAACTTTACTCGCTGGCGTTTCTCAAGTGCCAGAGCCTGGACGGGTTAACGCAGGTCACAGCCGGCCTGTGCCACGGTTTCACATTGTGCTGCCTGCTCTTATACATGGGGCTTCTATGATTTATTTGGTAGTTCTTTCGAAAGCTTTACTTCTAGCTAGTTGGCTGAATCAATGTGTGCGCTGTCATCCAGAATGGGTGACTGTCTGCAGGGTGGGCCCTCAGCTGAGCAGAGGCGGCACATTTTCCTCGTTCTGTGAGGACAGAGAGGTCAGGAAGAGCTGTGTCCCTGCCTGACCACTGCAGCCTTTCAAGGTCTTCATAGTAATCTGCTTTCCTCCTGCGTTTGCCATTGCTCTGCAATTTCCTGTATTGTCGTAGCTTTTTTGAGTTTTATTTTGATACTCATTAAATCAGTGATTATATTTTGCTCCACTGAAAGCTTTGTGTGGTGCATGCCAGGGATTTATCAGCAATAGCCTCTGTGTTGTGCTGCCAGTTACCCAGGGAAAAATTGGGGCTGCGAGGGGAAGGTTTGCACAGGGCTTTGCATGTGGGGTATGGAACAAGTCCAAGTGTGGCTGTGGGCCACCACAGGACCAAGTCACCTTGAAAGGGTAACTGAGTGTTGTGTTGACGGTAATGCAATGCAGAGTAGGATGAGGGGTCAGGCAGCAGAGATATGCCCAACAGCAGAACTGTATGGAGCAGAAGACAACAGGTCCCTTGGCCCCTGAGCCCAGGCACTCTTAGGTGACATGCCCAGTCCCCACTGTGGCCTTGTACAGTGGGTGAAGCAGTTGCTGGGGTGCAGACAGAATGGTTGCACCTGCTCCATGGCCTCATTGACCAGAGGAACGTGAGGCTGGAGACAGATAAGTGAGTCTCGCTGGTAAAATGAGTTTTATGTCAATGTCTCCCCAGCTGGTTTCTGCTCTGCTGTTAGGTGAGGGGGAAAAAAATTCTGGTTTGCACAGTTTCTGTGGTTTTAAATATCTCATTGTACTACATCAGCCCAATCTGGGGATATGATAGATGGGGTGAAAGAGAAAAGCGAGAGACAGAAAATGAAGAAAGGTCCCACCCTGTTCAGTACAAATGATTCTGCCCTAGGCTGAAGAGGGCAGAAGGAGAGAATGACAGACAAGTGTTCAACCAGCAGTTGGAAGGCAAACCTGACAAAGAGCTGAGAGGAAATAGGAGGGAGTGATTCTGCAATAAAGGAAAAAAAGATTAAGATCTGACCTAGATACAAAGATCACTCCCACCCTGCCCTCCACTTGCGAGGTCAGGAGAGGTGACAAGGAGAGTGAGGTGTCCCAAGGATTGCTGCCAAATTCCTCCCAGGTTTGGAGCCCACATAAGGAGGCTCAGCACAAAACACAAGGTCTCTGCTGCACCATGTGGGTGCTGGTGAGGCTGAGGGCAGCAGAAATAATCTTGTTCACGGTGTGTCCCAATTCCTCAACTCTTCACCACATTAGGTAGAAGCCGTGGGACGGAGGATGGTGCATGCGGAGCAACGGGCTAGCATTATGTTAGCCTGCAAGTGAGATGCTTTTACTCGATACCTGGCTTTGCAGCAGCAGCTCAGCTCCCGCTGTGTGCAGATCTGACCTCCTCAGTTCTTTTTCCGTGCTTTTCTCCTGCCCTGTGAAGGGTCAGGCTCTTGCTGTCGTCCATCTTGAAATAAGTGGGTGTAGCTCATCTGAGCAACGTAATCTAATGACAATCTGCCAGCAGGCGAATGGTTTAAAAATATCAAGAGGTATCATGAGAAACAGCAGAAGAGTAGAATTAGGAGTAATAAAGTGAGGTTGATAAAGGAAGAGTCACCTGAAAAGTCTCCTGGGAGGTCTGCTATGCCGAGGCATGGCCTCTTGGGGTAAATGTGAGCTTTCCTATGAAACCATTCATAAATTATGTGAACTGTTTGCTTTTAAAAGCCTTGTAGCAGAGACAGCCATCCATATAAAGTCACCTGTTAACTCTTGATATTTCCAGGCTCTTCTCTTTGCCTTTTGCCAGTACCTTGATTACAAGGCCTTCTTACACTGATGAGTTTTCCAGTCTTATCCATGCCAGCGAGGCTTGCTCTGTGTGAAGCTTATTCACAAGAAATTCAACAAAAGTATTTCTTGCTCAAAAGTCAAGCTATTTTCCTTGGGCACCGATGTCCCATGTTCATATCCTGGACGTGAGGTAAATTTAAAAAAGTGTTTGAAGCGACCGTTAAATTTTAGTGTAATTTTTGAGAGTGATTTGGGTACCTCACTCATGGAGAGTTCAACCCATTTGTATTTGTGTCCATTTAAATTCTGGACAAGATTTGGATGACATGTTCCTCTGGACAGGCTTGGACCTGTGATTGTAACTGAATCCAGACCTTTGTGCTCAAACTCTTTAGTGTGAACTGTGAAGGAAGAACACCCATGTGGACTCTGTTGATAAAACCTTTGTGTACTTGTGTGAGATATATTTAAGTAATGTTAGGTGGTGTGTTTGTTTTTTGTGGAAAACATATTTAACATTTGCTTTTTACTGGTCTTCAGACACTGACAGCAAACACAAAAAACACCACATGTAGCATGAAAATAAATCTTTTATCTGCTGGCTTTCATAACCATGGCACACAATGCTTTTTTCCCACTTCACAATTTGAGAAAACATTTATTTGATCCATTTAAGTGATGAATGCTCACAAAATAAAACCTTTTTTTCTGGAATGATGACCTTGGGCAGATTTAAAGCAGCTAGGTAAGAAATCCAGCAAGTATTTATCAAAGGCTTCTAAGACAGTGCAAACTCTAGTGAGTTCAAAAGCAAGAGACTTTTAGTCTTCATACAACTGACAGGGTCATAACGTCTCAAGAATGCCAGGAATCCGTGTGGCTGTTCCATTAAACACCCCTGATTAGTGAACGTGCTGATAAACTCCGGGAGTCAGAGGTCAACATTGTGGAGCCAAAGGTACCCCAGGTATCTGAAAATGTCTCCAGAATTCATGCTTCTCTCGCCCAGTTAACCCCTTCCATCACTCCACCCATGGACACTCAAAAATGGAGAGTGTCTTGGACACTATTTTCCAGAGAATTCTGCAGAGATGTTGAGTAATTGTGAAAACTATGGAAAAAAGACCTCAGGCACCTCACATGGAAATATTCTTGGTGGCTGGTTGTTCTTTGATTTCAGCTTGAGCCTCATAGCTAATATCTGTGTATAACACCACATTGCTACTGGTTCATCCAGCCTCTCTGCCCTCAACTCCAGGTGAGGCAGTGATGCAGCAGGCTGTGCGCTGAGATACCTCCAGAGCTCTCAAACTGCAAACACAACTGCGGTTTCAAAATGCTCAGACAGGACCAGTCACACCATCTTGTCGCCGCGCAGAGCTCTCCACTTTGCTAAGGTTTTGTTGCAAGAGCTGCAGCTCCTGCCAAGTGCCTGTAGCGAGCAACTGGGAAATCCATGAAAATATGGGCTGTGTGCCCGACTGTTGCTTTTGCGGGGCATCGGTTTAAGTGCAGCACGGTCTGGAGGGTCCCAGGAAGGCTGAATTACCCCAGCAGCTCCTGGGGGTTTGTAGCCTGTTTTTCAGGCAGTTGCCCTAACTGGCAAGTCCACCCCAATGTACTATGGATGTTGTTTCTGCCTCGATCTCCCAGGCAGCAACGCAGGGCTCAGGGTTTAACCGGTCCTGCAGTATATGGCTTTTCATTCTGTGCTCTGATTATGAGCTGCTGGAGGTACTGAGGATTCATTTCTGCTGGGGGCCACAGCATGACCCCATCAGTTTCTTTGAAAATCAATAGGAAAAATGTCGGAGAATGCAAAGGAAGCAGGAACAGTCAAAGTAAAGACAAGTGATGTCCTTTAATGGCTGTAATGATTCTGAAACACGCAAGGTCACAGATAATTAGGAACCTAATTCTCCTTTGAAAGAATCTGTCAAGTTACTTCCCTACCTCAAAAACAATTGCTGATTGATGTTATTTCTGGGCTAATAAACTCATTGAAGGTAGTCTGAATGAAGGTTGTACAGCCTTTACTAGCCAGGTGGAGTTAGGTAGTCACAGCTGTAGAAGAAAACACAAGTAAAGAGGTTTTCATTGTTGTAGTAAAATAGTCTTGATGGGACATGTTTCACAAAGGTGCCAACGCTGCTGCATATAAGAGCCATAGTGCAGCAGTTTTGTTAATCAAACCCTCAGCATTTCACATTACAGAGCTCTTCCCATTTGGGTGCTTTACTGCGCTGCAGTTGTTCAGAAGTGTTGTGAAGTGGGGACAAAGACATGGGGATGGCTGGAGCTGCCTTGGGACCAGGCAGAAGTGTGCAGAGAGCCCAGAGCAGGTGGGGAAGTTGAGCAGGCACTAACATGAGTTTTACAGAAGGAGCAAATATTTGGGGACTTTTTCTGAGCGTATATCACGGTTAATGCTCCAGGAGAAGGATGCAGAGCTCTCTAGGATGCATCTGGTAGGACTTTGAAGCCAGTTCCTACCCATGTAGGCTACAAGGTCCTGCTTAGAGCTGCAAAGCAGGAGAGTCAGTAGCTAACAGTAAATGTCAGACTCCTTCCTCTATACTGCATTTCTACTCGAGTGGTTTTGGTTTTACTTCTAATTGTAAAGAGCAAGGGAAGTGCTGGTCTCCTGTAGGAGAGGTAAAAGGTTTTCTGACAAGCAGCTGGTTGAGAAGTGAGGCTCTTTTCCCTGGACTGTGTGTGCCAGGACCTATGACATGGGTCCAGCCCCAAAGCAACTTCCAAACAGCAGAGATGCAAGGCAAATTTGGACTTCAGCACCGGCGTGGGTGTTAGCTCAAAATGTACAATGCAAAATTGACTCACAGCTCAAAGGCCAGGGCCACAACCAGCGAAACAGCAACCCCACAACTCACAGACAGATTTTTAGGATTAGGCTAGGTGGCGAAGACCGCCAAGAGAAGGAAGAAGCTATATGCGGCTCTCATGTAGGTATAATTTTAAACACACTGTGACTGTGAGCTGCATTCTGAGAGGCTTCAACCTTGGTAAGGTCCTAGACTTGAGGGGAGACAGGCTAGTACTTCCCAAAGAAAGAGCAGCAGAGCTGCGATTGTTTGGATCATTTTGACTTTAGAGATGTGGGGTAGCAAAAAGCCATCAGAAAATGTGGTTACAACAAGGAGGATACAACATGTAAAAATATGATCAAATTTTCAAGTCCTGAATTCTGCCCCTTCCTGGGTCAAGTGAGGTGTGAGATTCGGGTGAAGATGAGTTTTTGGCTGGATCCACCTGCATTCACCAGGGGGATCACTCTCAGCACTGAGGCTTCAACACAATGCAAAGCAGAAATTCCAAGTTCCGCACCCAGTAAAAACTCTGGTTCAAAAACCAGCTGAGATTTCTGCATAGTGACAGCCAAGAATTTGCCTCACCCCTAATTTACACAACTCAAACATTTAGAAAGCAAAAACATGAAAAAATTAGGTATACAATAAACATGACAAGGCTGTCTAAACCTTCCTGTATGGTTATGAATTATAAATTACATATTTCCTCCCATTCAGGTATTATTTTTGGCAATGGGGATGCTTATGGCATGCTGTTTTGTTATTTAGATTTGTATCATTTGAACGAGGACTTCAAAACTGCAAATACAGTCAATACCAAGAACAGACAGGGCACAGCCGGAGCGCACTTGAGTCTGTTTTGCCAGACCAGTGCTGGTTTTCTGACAGGTCAACCTGAGTGTCTCCGTGTTGCAATATTATAGTTGGGAGTACAGTGTACGGATAGGTGGGGGGACATGGAGCAGACACGAGCAACTCTGTGCATGATCTAGTTCAGCTGGGCAGTTATTGGCCTGGTCTCGGTGCCAGCCCTGCCTGAGCCCCTGTGAGGGAGGGTGGGCAGCAGCAGCAGGTCCTTGGGGTGGGAAATCAGAAGCTGGACACAGAGCAGGTGGAACAAAGCCAGTTTTCTCGAGTGAAGCTCAACCACAGCTGGGACACCCTGTGCAGAAGTTGGGGAGCTAGCTCAGCTCCTGGGAAGCTTGCACATCAGCATCCCTGTGCCAGAGGCTTCATTGATGTGTGACATGAAGGCAGTGTCACCTCCCCCAGGAGCGCTGGGAGGACAAGTGTGCTGAGGCTGTTGATGGTAGGTGATCTCAGGGCACATGGATGCCCAAGTGGTGAGATTGCAACTTATGCAGATCTTTCTACTCAGGCTCCCACGTGGGCTGCGCTAACCAAGTCTCAGATACTTGCTTGGAGGTTGGGACTTTGTGTGGTCACAGCTAAATTGCTAAATTGCTGTTAATTTGCAACTAACCCCATGAAAGCAGCTGAGGTCTGTTCATCCCCCAGCCATACTCATATGTCTGCAGTACAATTACATACACATGGGGACGAGGGTTTCAAATGGTTGCCATCAAGTTGCCTTCAGGTTTCTTTGTGTCTTTTTTTTTTTTGTTATAGCAGACTTCATTTGGATATGGACTGTGTTATCGTACCTGGATTGTGGACTATTGTCAATGCCAAAGCTGGGCTGGATTATACAGCGGCTGGTGCAAGACCAAACCTGAGCAAAATGCGTGTGTTAGGTTTCTCTTGTTCCATCCCTACGGATCCACTCCCATTCACATTGAACACTTCCACATCTCTTCTTCAATTTGAGGTGACCTTAAAGTGAGAAGAAATGCTGCATGTGATAAACGAGCGCTTTAACTCCACAGTCTTTATTTTGATATTTACTCCTCTCGTTTAGTGGGTGATCTTTTGTTTCTAAGCAGTACTGTACTAATTGGCAGATGTACATTAGATATGTATGGGACTGAAGCCTGGATGTTTTCTAACACAAAGTGTTGGTTATCTGTGAACTTTTGCATTTTCCTTTGAAGAGAACGCTACTGCTTGAAGAGAAGACAGAGTCAAGATTTAATGATATGTCATGTGCATGCCTGTGTCTCAGCAACTAATAGTAACCTGTTTCATTAGCATTCACCCTCTTCTCTCCCTTGTATGATTCAAAGATTATTTTAAAAATTTCTTACAAGGGGCACAGGCATAACTTTCACTCCAGCTCAAAAGACACCAAGTGCTATTGTCGCTCTGTATGTGGTGAGCTCTGTCTCGTTTTTCCGAGCACTGAAGTGTCTGGAGCCCAGATTTGTAGTCAAGATTTCAGGCACATTTTTGTGGCCTCATAGTTCTTATTTGGTTTTTAATGATTTGACCTGCATTTTCATGATTTCTAATGTCCTTCCAGATGTGTTTCTGCCTGCCTGACCCTCCTGTCAATACTTATTAATTTCATGGCAATCTTCTCAAGCATGTTTGGAAACAAACAGGAAAAAGTTACTCTAAGGTCAAGAATGAGCCCAGGGAAGCAAAACAGGAATGACCGTGCTCCCTGCAATAGTTCATATTTCTGTAGTTTTTTCTATCTTGCTCTTAAATTGGGCTTTACACACACCAATCTCTAAAACATCCCTGAAGAGGGAAGTTGCTACTCAAGTCCTGGAGGTGAGAGGAGGCACCAAGGTGTTAGTTGCCAAAGTGATTCAGAGAGTCAGTAGTAGAACAAGGAGGTCCAACGCTCTAACCACTGCACAAGCTCTTCTGCTGGAGGGGGAATATATGGACATCTCAGTCAGGGTGAGAGCTTTGGCTGCTTAAATAACCATCCACCGGAATAACCTGGATGAAGCCTGCTCCAGCCCTGCGGGTAACTGGTGTTCTGGCAAACATGGTCTTTTTTCCCCAGAGTTTGTCCCAGTGGGAATGAAGAGCCTCCCAGACCTTGTTACTTGCTGCAGGGGTGGTGGGGTCAAGCAAGATAATTTTCAGAGCCTCCTCAGTGCAGTGGCAAGTGCTCCTAAAGAAAGGGTGGCCAAACCTGAAACAGCAGTAACACACAGAGGAGAAAACCTTGTGAGCAGGTTGCGGTAGGACCTGGCTCTCTGGGGCCAATTCGGGCTGTTGCAGCGGGTGGGAGCTGAGTCCTGGATGAAAATATGGTGCAAATTGGAACAAAGTGAATTTAGAAGGTCGTGAGCCACAGCCTAGGGCTGCGCTGGAGAAAGTGAGGGACGCTGCAAAGTGCTCCTGCCTCCTGCCCAGGGACGCCGCGGGGTGGCACAGGCTGTGGGCACCCGTGGGTCCCCACTCGCCTGGGTGATCTGGTCCCTTCGGCAGCCGTGGGGCTGCTGCCGCTCCACGCCGGAGGATTAGGAACGGGGCGAGGCTTTCCCAGCCGCCAAGGGCTTTCCAAAAGTGCCCTCTCCTGGCTGTGAGCGCTCGGAGGGGCTGCAGTGACCTGCTGTCCCAAGGCGCTCCACGGACCGGGCCGGGGAGGGCTGGTGTCCGTGGGCTGTCCAGTGAGCAGGGGCTTCTTCGGGCTGGGAAATCGTTGTGTGACCCGATGAACCGGCCCCAAAGGCGTCGGTACCAGCACAGTGCACATGGGGACTCCAGGTGCCCAGCTGCGTATTGCAGAAACCTGACTGTGCTTTCACAGGTGAGTATGAGCCTGAATTTGCATGTTACATTGCACATTCAAAAAAAAAAAAAAAAAGAAAGGTTGGAATTTGTAGAGGGCTTTTACTAGAGGAAATTGAAAAATATGTATCTGACATATCTGAAGACTTGGTTTTAACTTGCATCCTGATTGTTCCAGATGTTCCCCAGATGTCAAAGGGAACCAGGCATTGAAACAGCAGAACACATTTGTTTTAACAAGTTCTAACTTCAGTATTGCCAAAGAATTAAAAGCCCTGGGTTTGTTTTGATTTTTCTTTCACTGGTAACTCTAATATCTATAATTTTCTACTAATCTAACTGAAGGTGAATTTGTTTGTTTGTTTGTTTGTTTTCCCCAGACAGTGTGAGGTTGATATACATCCTGATCCTGGCTGCTTCCCAATCTTTTCTCATTGGGTTTGCATGGTCCTGAGCAGCACTTGGAAAAGAAGTGCTGTAAATGTTGGCAAAGATCAATGCATATTGATGGGGTAAAAAGAGAGAAAAAGAGAGAGCTGAGCTCTGCCACAAAGGGCTTATAAAACTCATCAGCTGGGGCTTCCCTCTTCAGCACTTTCCTTGACAGAAACATTTCAGGGCATGTGGAAGAGTTGAAGGCTGCAGGAGGGGTTGGGAACTGCCCCGATGTGCTCCTGACGCTCCCAGGACAAATTCATTTGCATTGAAGGAGATGCTGTTAGTGGCAGGCACTGGTCACAGTGTTTCAAGCCTATGGAAACTAGAAACTGAATTAGGGGCTGTGCACAGGTGTTCTACTTTAAGTTACTTGAATAAAGTAGATACAATTTGCATGCATGGATTTTCTTAGAGAAATTTGATTGTATCTGTTTTGTGTGCACCTTTGACAATAACCAAACCTAAAGCAAGAGGAGGTATGTGCACAGCTGGCCTGATGTGGGGCAGTGAGCGCAAAACGTGTCCAGTGCTTCCAGCGGTGGAACTTTGTGCATGGGCTTTCGTCAGGGAGCTGTGCCGGTAGCTTTTGCTGATGTTCCTGTGTTCGGTGACGTATCTAATATAAATTCCTACCCTGCACTCCGGCTTTGTTAAAACCCTTGGAATAAAACACGCGGGGACGCGCCCGCGCCTCCGCCTGCTCGCCGCCGTTCCTCCGCGCCGCCAGGGGGCGCTCCCGCAGGCGGCCGCCGGTTCAAGGTGGCGGTGCCGCCCGCCCCCTGCCCGCGGTTTCCGGCCGGGTGACCCGGCAGTGCGGCGGGGCATGGCCGCCCGCTGAGGTGCGGAGCGGGGCCGGGCGGTGCTTCCCGCTCTCCCTCGGCGCGCCGGGCGGCTCTCTCGCCCCTCAGGGAGCGCCGAGGCGGGGGCTCCGCTCGGCCTGTCTCTGCCGGCGGGCCCCGGGTGTTGTTTCCCGCCCCGGTCGCAGCGGTTCCCGGGCCGCCTCTCGGCCCCGCTGCGCTCCCGGGCGGCGGCAGCTGCGGAGTCGGTCACCGCCCGTCTGGTTTTCGTAGTTACTGCTGCTGGACGCGGTTTTGCGGTAAAGCTGTTCTGTGCTCTCTCTCCAGGCTGCGGACCGGCTTCGGCTCAGCAGCTCTGCAGCTCCGCGCCGGGGCTCCCGCGAACCCGAACGGCACCGCTGTCCCCGTGCCCCGGGTCCCACCGGCCCAAGATGAAGACTGTTCTGATGGTGGCGGAGAAGCCTTCTCTGGCGCAGTCCATCGCCAAGATCCTGTCCAGGGGTAGGAAAAGAATTGTGGTGGTTTGGTGCTTGTGCTCGTTGTTCTGCCAGGGGCACATCTGCCCTGGTGAGACCACATCTGGAATATTGTGTCCAGTTGTGGCCCCTCAGTTCCAGCGGGACAGGGAACTGCTGGAGAGAGTCCAGCACAGGGCAACAAAGATGATGGAGTGGAGCATCTCCCGTGTGAGGAAAGGCTGAGGGAGCTGGGGCTCTGGAGCTTGGAGAAGAGGAGACTGAGGGGTGACCCTAATCATGTTTACAAATATATACAGGGTGAGTGTCAGGAGGATGGAGCCAGGCTCTTCTCAGTGACAGCCAATTATAGGACAAGGGGTAATGGATTCAAACTGGAACACAAAAGGTTCCACTTAAATTTGAGAAGAAACTTCTTCTCAGTGAGGGTGACAGACACTGGCCCAGGCTGCCCAGGGAGGTTGTGGAGCCTCCTGCTCTGCAAACATTCAAACCCGCCTGGACACCTTCCTGTGTAACCTCATCTGGATGTTCCTGCACCGGCGGGGGGATTGGACTGGATGAGCTTTTGAGGTCCCTTCCAATCCCTGACATTCTGACATTCTGTGAAGTGCTCCGGAGTGCACAGCCCGGCTGGGGAGACACTGTTGGTCACAGGGGCAGGTGTGGGATGTGGAGGTTGCCAGACTTTGCTGCGGGTGAAGTGAGGTTGAGAAACACCCTGGTCAGTTACTTGGTTGTCCTGGAGCAGCTGCCACCTGGGAATGGTGTCTTAGTTTGTAAAATAACTGGATGGTGCTTTTTTTTGGTTATTTTTAATGTGCTGATGCCTATTCAGTTCAGGAATAAAGGAATCTGGTTTTGATATTTTATGTAGCTGGAGTGCACATGGTTTCTAGAAAGTGCCAATCAGGTAGCAAGTTGTCGTTTTGAAGATTTTTTGAAGCGATAGTATGTATTTCTTAAATCATGTGGAAAACAGAATGAGTTAATTATAACTGTACTGGTCTAGAAAACTAGCTGTATTTTCATAAGGATTTCTTGGTGGGAGGGAAAGGGTGGAAGAGATGATGGGTTGTTTTAATTGAAAATGAACTGTGCTTTAAGAAAGCTCTAAAGTGATAATTAGCTGAAGTAAAAACTTGATCAGTAAGGCGAATTTTGTGATCAGGAAGCTCCTGTCTCTAAGCTCTAAGAAGATGGCATGTCATTTCATACCAAATATCTTATTTCAATTCTTTTTTTTATCCCGTTGATATCTATGATCTTATTTTCACAGGAAACATGTCCTCTCGCAAGGGACTGAATGGCGCCTGCTCTGTGCATGAGTACACGGGATCATTTATAGGTCAGAGTGCCCATTTCAAGATGACATCTGTGTGTGGTCACGTCATGACTTTGGATTTCATAGGTATTTGTTCACAAAATATTTTAACTGATGCAGGTTGTAAATTTGTGAAGGACTTCCAATAGAAAAATACTCGTGGAAATAATTCAGGAAGAGTGTTAGAACTATGGGGGAAAGGAGGGTGAAAAGATCACTTGTGGTCAGCAGTTCTTGATTTCTGTTGCTAGTTCTCTGGCTGATCTCTTGCACAACTTTGGGCATATGCAATTTATGTTTTCTGTGCCTGAATTATGTCCCTGGAAAGTGAGGGGAGAAGAGACTCAGTTTGCTAGCTTGTAAGAGTGTCTCGGTGCTTTGATTGGAGAGTGTTTAAGGAGCGCGCAGTCTGAAGGGATATTCTCTGAAGCACTGTAGCGTATTACTGCAAAACAGAGCCATGGCAAATGGATCATGTGTAAGGAACCCTGCCACTTACTGGCTTTGAAATGTGGAATTGGATGTGTGACTGCTGTACTTCTAACAATAACAACCTCACAAGTTTTTTGAGGACTGAATTTTGAGTTATTTACACAGTGCTTTGAGGAGAAACATTTTTTTGTGTAATTGCTAAGCAATATTACTCACAGTTACTTCACAAAAATGGAAACGAACAAATATGTTGGCATGAGAAGGTGACAGAGGGTGCTCCATGGCATAACTGGCTCTAAGTATGAACAGTAAAGCAGACTGCAATGTGCACATTACATGTGCACTGTGAAAACAAGGAAAAATAGCTCCCTTGCCTCCACCTGTTCAATCAGTTGCACAAACAGAAGATGTTTTAATAGCTCATGTTACAATTTTTGAAAGGCGTGTCGTATTTTTTTTTCCTTCATACATTTCGAAGTGTTACCATAATTCACGTAATGCTAAGGGGTCCCTTGATATACAGTAAATAAGTTGTGTTGTGGTAGAAAGCTTTTCAAGGCATATCTTAAAAGCCAAATGTTTTCCAGAGTAATATTGTTTTCTGTTGTTTGGGTGTTATTGATGTTGTTTTTAATGTATATGTAGAGCTCTAGTTAATATACTTCTGTTTTTCAGGGAAATATAACAGCTGGGACAAAGTGGATCCAGCAGAACTGTTTAGCAAAGCTCCCACAGAGAAGAAAGAAGCTAATCCCAAACTAACCATGGTGAAGTTTTTACAGGTATTCTGTCTTCTGAAATTTCTTTGAGGCGTATATTTTCTTTTCTCATTGGCATTCTTTTTATTTCATCTGGAGCATATTCCGTCTTCACAGATTCATTGTTCCTATTCTTCCTGTGTTGGAGGAAGCAAGGAGACGTACTTTTATCCCATCAAGAAAAATAAGCGAAATTATTCTGCTTCTTTCTCTTTTCAACCATTGTTTAAGTACCTGCAGCCATCCCATCACTTCTGCTGTACTGTTCCAATCCTTTTTGCACCAAATAAATTATCTCTAGTACTTGAAGATAGAAACAAAAAGTATACAGTTAGTGAGGAGATAGGTGGGAGTTTTTTGAGTTGCTGAAGAACTGTGGTATTTTTTCTCACAGGTGGAAGGAAGAGGCTGCGATTGCATTGTCTTGTGGTTGGATTGTGATAAGGAAGGAGAAAACATCTGTTTTGAAGTAAGGTTTCCATTTTTAAGACTTATAATACCACAGTGTATTTGTGACATACAATACTGTCAACGTATTGTTTTGTGGATAAACAGTAGCATTCAAACGAAGTTGAATGAAGTTTTAAAGGCATGGAGGGCCTTGGTGGAAAAACTTGTGCTTTTGAACTCCTAACAGGTCAGTTTGAGTATAAATCAGTTTTGCAGCTGTTGTTCATCCCAGATGAACAATAAGGTCTCTTAAATGTTCAGACATTCCAGTGCTTTGAGTATTTCACAGCTGGAGCAATTATTTTGCTGTTCTTATCAAACTTGATCTCTATTATCTTTTGTATATTAAGCAATTAGACATTTTTTAGCATAGAGGCTGCTTTTAAGTGCAGATTTACTGCAGAAATTTGGACTCTGCACATAAAAGGTATAGAACTAAACATCTGGTGTGCAAAGATGTGATTTTTTTAACATCCTATTTTCAGAAGTCTACATAAAGAGTATTTTATTATTTGTTTGTTTAAAGAAGCACTTTTAATCAAGTAATGGTTTTAAGTTCTTTAAAACTCCCCTGTATAATAACTGGGCCCCAGAAGCTGATACATATTCACCAAAAGCTTCTGCAGCTGTGCTGGTGAATAGCACTTCACTTCCACCAGTTGCTGTTTAATAAATAAATCCTTCAGGTTTGCTAATTCTTAACATGCTTCTGAGTGGATGGACAAATACTGCTCTTGCTTATCAGTTAGTATATTGACATGACATCGTACTGAATTAGGAAAGTAGTAACCTATCAGCAAATATTTTGTGACAAGTAAGATTATTTTCTTTAGAAAAACTGACTTCAGCCCTTTCAAATACTCTTAAAATATGCTTCTTGTCTTCACCAGGTTCTTGATGCTGTTCTTCCTGTTATGAACAAACCTCGTAGCACCGAAAGGACGATTTATAGAGCTAAATTCAGTTCTATTACTGACACAGACATCTGCAATGCCATGAATCACTTGGGAGAACCCAATCGCAACGAAGCTCTTTCAGTGGATGCCCGCCAGGAGCTGGATCTAAGAATTGGCTGCGCGTTTACAAGGTGACAGCATAGATTACAGACCATTTTGTGAAAGGTTCAGGAATACTGCTGTGTCTGCAAAATATGCCTCGGAACTCTAGTGGCTAATTCTGCTTAGCACCAAACTGAACAATTTGATGCACAGACAAAGAATAAGAAATAAAAAATTGTGTTATGGCTTTGAGCTAGCCAAAGTACTATCAGCAACTATGGTATGATTTTATTTATGATGTTCTCCCACATTTCTTTGGGAATAAACAGCATTCAGTGGGGCAAAGTAACTGTGGCTTAATTAGCTTTAAGAGAGACTTCTCAGAATGCTTTTTTTCCCTAATGCTTGAATGATTTAATAGATTACTCATATCTGTGTGTGTAAGTTAATGAAAAACTTGCTTTTCTTGGGAATGAGGATATTAATGTACTGTTCCTGTTTGGTTTTTTTTCCCTCTCTAAGGTTTCAGACTAAATATTTCCAGGGGAAATACGGGAATTTAGACAGCTCCCTCATCTCCTTTGGGCCGTGTCAGACCCCAACACTTGGATTCTGTGTTGAAAGACATGACAAAATCCAGTCATTTAAGCCTGAGACTTACTGGGTGCTGCAAGCTAAAGTAAGTTTTACAATGCTTGTTTGTATATGAGGAACATATATTTTTACCAAAGAAATGCATTTACATTTTGTTCATTCATAAATTTGTAGCTGCTGACAAGAATTGACAATGGCTACAATTTACCCATGTGTTCCCATTCAGTTCCCATGGATGTCACTGCTCTCAAGAACAGATTCCAGGATGTCAGTTTTGTGTTAAAGTGGTTATTGTCTGCTGCTTAGGAGAATTCTTCAGTGCTAACCATCTAAGCTTAGACTCAGCCAAAAAGACTACTTAACATGGTATTCTTTTGTTCCCTGGGGTTCTTGGACTGACTGTGTTGTTAATTTGAATCCAGGAATTAATTAGGCTGCCAACAAACATTGGCATTGCTAAGTATTGGAGTTCTAAAGCAAATAAAATGCTCATTGTGTTAATTGGCAGTTGAATCCTCTGAATCCTTTGGCGGCTTATGGCAGTTTTGCAGCTTTGCTGCTGTCCACGCTCTGAGAGGAAACCAACGTGGTTTTGCTGCTTGTGATCACAAGGAGTTTTTTAAACAAATATGGGATAGATGGTAAAAAGTTGCCATTTTTAGATTCTAAAATGAGAAAAATATGAAATCTGGTGTCTACTGTCATCTGTTTTCTGATGCATCTTGTGTGCCATACTAGGAAATAATTGGTGCCTGTTTTCAGAGTTTTGTGCTCTTTTGTATTGCTTGCTTCATATTTATTTTTGTACATGGGTCTTAAAACACAACCTAATTACAGTTTAATAAAAATTATTGATTTTGCTAAATCAAAATGCTAAACTTTGAAGTTCTGCCCATTTCAGCCTTTATTGTTCTCAGTACTAAAATAAGAAAAGTATTTCAGTTAACTACAGGAATAATTCCAGTCATTCCCCTGACCCCAGAACTCAAAGTACTCCATCTTTCTCAAAAGCCCCTGTGAAAAAGAGTAACACTGCATGTTTGAGGCATTTGTGTCCTACTACAGGTGTTGTTAGGATCTGCTTGCTGGATTATGGTTGGAAATGTGCATTCTCGTGCTTCTATTAAGAGAGTTGGTGGGATTTATTTTTGTCCATTAGGTGAACCCTGAGAAGGAAAGTTCTCTCACTTTGGATTGGGACAGAGTGAGGGTGTTCGATCGTGAGATTGCTCAGATGTTCCTGAATATAACAAAGACTGCAAAAGAAGCAAAGGTAGGAATGTTCACTAAGTGTCAGTAGAGGCATATTTCATATACAGGAAATACCATTTAATATTTCATTTGCTGCACTTTGTTTATTAAAGAAGGGTGTAGAATATCTATTTCTTGCTTTTTACTCCATTCAGCTTTGTGTAAATGAGAATAAAGGACAAGAGAATTTTTAATTGTAGTTCATGTTGTGCCAGTGTGGTCATCTCAGCAGAAGCCACTTCTTAATGTTCACATTGGAAATGGTCGTGACTTGTGATAGAAAGTCTTCATTACTAAGAAATACTGTTTAGATCTCTCCAAACAGACTTCTTATTTCCCATGAGACATTGCATAAATCAGAATTTAATTACTTATGTGGCAATATTGCTGTAGTTAAATTTTCAATCCTGTGTATGGTACAGTCTTTATAGCAAATTAACTTCTAATTCTGCTGTGTTCAATACTTGTTTGACAGTATGTTTGGGTTCAAGTGCTTATAGCCATCAAGATTCAAACACTGCATGAAGCTTTTAAAAATCTGGATCCTTATAGTTAAGACCGTTACTTGGAATAAGTGCTAAATCCTTGTAGCACTGAAACTACGTGAGGTAGATGGGAAGTGAAGGTCGCAGTAAGTTATCTTGCTGCGTTCCCGGCTGGAGGCCCGATCTGGTCCTTAGCACAAAGGGACCTTAGCACTATAACTTTAGAATTTGGTAAAATTATCTCCAGTCACATTTCCTAAAGTAAAAATATAGTGGTGGTTACTGCTTTAAGAAAACAAAACAGCCATGAGAAGAATGGATAATGTTAGGTAGTCACGTGTTCATAGGCATAACGGAAATTATGTGTTTACCAGTTACCCAACTTCAAAACTTACTGGGAAAATGCTGTTTTTTAGGTAGAATCTGTGAGTAAAAAAGAGAAGGTGAAGCAGAGACCACTGGCTCTGAACACGGTAGAAATGCTACGAGTGGCCAGTGCTGCTTTAGGTATGTGTAAAAGTTCAGATTTTCACACCATTTTAAAGCAAAGTATTTTGGCTTCTCAGGTGAAATAATCAAGGATGTGTCAAATATGGTTTGATACCTTTCTCTCCCTATAATATATCATTTGAGGGAAGGATCAAGTTTAGAAAGCTTGTAAAAAGTGACGTTGGATAAGGTCAAGGTGATGAAAGTCTTATGGAAGGGACAAGCTATGATTTATTTAAATGCTTTGATATGATATACTTTCAGATGCAGCAAAAAAATCAGTCAGTGATGTGTAGTTGATTTTTGTTTTCTCCTATCCCATCTTAGGAATGGGTCCACAACATGCCATGCAAATAGCAGAGCGTCTTTATACTCAAGGTTATATTAGCTACCCTCGAACAGAAACTACTCATTATCCAGAAAATTTTGACTTGAAAGGATGCTTGAGACAACAAGCCAATAATCCTTATTGGGCAGAAACTGTGAGTACACAAAGCAATACCTGTACTGCTTAACAGACCACTCTCTAGTTTGTGTTTTAGAACATATCTTACTTGGTATATTATGATCTATCGGTCTTGAGAAACAATAAATATATGCACTTTCTTTTATTTATGAATGTTTTATTGTTATGGGTTTGATCTGAAAAGCTGCTTAACCTATGAAGAGAGACATGTTACCCACTTCAGCCAGCCTATTTTCTCTCTCTTCCTTCACCTAGGTAAAAGCATTGCTATCAGAAGGCATTAATCGTCCGAGGAAAGGCCACGATGCAGGAGACCATCCTCCCATCACGCCAATGAGAGCTGCGACGGAAGCAGAACTAGGTAGAGGCAAACTATCCCAACTTAAACTTCTGGTGACAGTGAAGTTCAGAGTTGGTCTGCTATTCAGTATTTGGTTCTAGGGACCATGGTACTCCTAAGAAAAAGGAATAGCCAACTTAACAAGTTAATGCCTACTTTCTCTGGGAGAAATTTGCCCCGTAACAGGAGCTTCCAAGTATTGACATGTTACTATATTTCTGTACTTGAAAGTCGAGCTTCAGCTGCGTTTTAATTTAGTCTCTATGGTTTGTGTCCAGTTCGAGGGTTTAGATTAGCGTGTGGTCTCCAGCAGCACTAAGCAGTATAACATTTTATTTGTGTTCATCTGCCTCTTTTTTAAGGAAAAAAAGAAAAGTCTTCTCTACTTTATTCTCTCATTCAAACACATTGCGAAACTGGGAGACAGGCTGGCTAAACTGACAGTCCTTCTCCAAAAGCGTCTGCATGCGGTTCATGCCTGTATGACATGGTGATTCTACAGACAGGAAATTTTAAAGGGGATGGACTTTGGAATGTTGCTTTCTTTTAGGTACCAGTTTTTCCTGTGATACCTGTGGAAACCTGGTGCCTTTTAGTGCAGATTTTACGTAGAGCTGCAGGACTTGAGTTTTGTGTGTAAGATGTTGTTTGTCCTCAGGTGGAGATGGATGGCGACTGTATGAGTATATAACCAGGCATTTCATTGCCACTGTCAGCGCTGACTGCAAGTACCTACAGACCACCATTGCGTTCAGTATTGGCCCTGAACGTTTCACTTGTGTTGGAAAAGTGGTAACTTCACCAGGTAAGACTAACCAGGGGGTAACTTGATACCTACAGATTATTTTTTTCCCCATTAATACATTGAATGGTACAAAAGTGAATAATATCACTTGCTATTTGTATTTCTGTTTTAAGAACCTCTTCCTATCCATTCTGACACTGTGCTTTCATTCAAGGAGAGTATTTACTCTTTTTCATAGATCAGCCTGACTCAAGTTGCGCACAAAATAGATCTGATGCAGTGTAGTGGGAGATACCGTCTTGTGATACGAGATTGCCTCAGTACTCCTAGTATCAGATATTTTCTGCATGGTATGGCAGACAGCTCCTTAACTTTGATCTGTATAATGCGGCCCGTGTTAAAATTAGAAAGGTAAACCATGGCCTGTTGAAAGCTGTGAAGATAAGCTCTCATTATTTTTGTTTGTTTGTTTCTTTACCTCCAGGATTCACAGAAATTATGCCCTGGCACAGCATCGCATTAGAAGAGAGCCTGCCTCACTGTGAGAAAGGAGATCTTTTTCCAATCGGTGAAATAAAACTGTTGGAAAAGCAAACCAGTCCTCCTGATTACCTGACAGAAGCAGAACTTATCACTCTGATGGAAAAACATGGCATTGGTAGGAACTTGCTTAATTTACATTATCCTGTAATACATCCAGCAAGAGTGCAAAGAGTCTGAATTGTTCCTCTGCACTATCTCTGGTAACAACCTTTCAGAATTCATTTGAATAGGTACAGTAACAATCTCTGTTTTTTCTGTTCAAACCACAGAGCCTGTAGCACCTCTTAGGTGGTGGATTGTTTCTTCCTTCACATTTATTTGCCTTTTTTAACCTTGTGCCTGGTTTCTGGCCAAAGCAGTATCCTTCCGTAACACATCCTCTATCAGAAAGAGATGATGTGTGGAAGAATGTGCCTCCCCATTCTTAGGAATGATTTCCTTTGCAGCTTGCTTCAGCTTTGCTACCTCCAGTAGTCCTTATGTATCTTATTATGGAATTTACCACAATGCAACTTTTCTTTTTTAATCTGACTTGTTTCCTGTGGTGCATTTTCATAAATTTGTCCAGTCAAAACAAACGTAGTCTCTTGCACCACCGTGTCTCTCCAGAATAAGTGATTGTGAGAATAGGTGTCTTCCCAATAGTAATTCATTGGAAGAATTGAAATAATTGTTAAATTAAATTGTTTCAGACTTTTCTCAGAACTGCAAAGGACACAAGAGTTACTAGAGAGATAAGTTATCTGCTGGAAGTTGGTTAACAGTAAAAAAGTATCTGAATTTTAAACAGTCTCAGGAGCACTATAATCTGACATAAAACCAGAGAAGTCAGAAATGAGTAATCTGGTGAAAACTTTTTGTTGAGGATGGGTGTATTGTTTTGCTTTGTGTGGCAGGAACTGATGCAAGTATTCCAGTCCACATTAACAACATTTGCCAGCGAAACTATGTCACAGTGGAGAGTGGTCGGAGACTAAAGCCTACAAACCTTGGCATTGTTCTGGTTCATGGTTATTACAAAATAGGTCAGTTCAATGTTCTTCCCTTTCCGTGCTCTTACCTTTACCCTTCAATATGTCAAGGGCTATTATCACTGCATAAGTAGCATTTCTGTCTGAAATAATGCATCTAGGAAAATATTACTAATTCCAAATACTGTAATAATTAAATCTTGTTTGTTTATTTTGATGTCAGCTTGTGTATGGAGAGTTTCCTACCCCCATTTTTTGATCTTTCATTGCTGCTTCTCTGTTGCTGTTGTCTCTGGTTAGATGCAGAATTGGTTCTTCCCACGATTCGCAGTGCTGTAGAGAAGCAACTCAACTTGATAGCTCTGGGTAAAGCGAATTACCATCAGGTCCTGGAGCACACCCTTGACATTTTCAAGAGGAAATTTCACTATTTTGTTGATTCTATTGCAGGTATTTATTTTTTATTTTTTTAATTTTTTTTTACATGTGGAGTTCCCTACGATTATTTAATTGTTGCAAAGATGCCAGTAGAAAATACTTGTATATTAGGTGCCTTTCAGAGGTTTAGGCTTACTGAAAAGTTGTGTCAGGACTGGAAGTTTCCAGTCAAATTACGTCGCTTTCTGAAAGGAGACGGACTAATTCGTAGCTCCAAAACTCTACTTCAGATTTACTTTGTGAACGTATAGTGATGAGTTCTCGAAAACTTCAGGCTAGTTGAAGTACTTACCCTTGTGTGCTTGTGCATGCTGACTGCAAAATGCTGTGTGTTTAAAAACTCTTTGTAGACAAGGAAGCATGTTGTGAATAAAATATTTTCATTCCCACTTCTTCACAGGTCCTGCATATGATTTTGTGGAAGGTTTCCCCTTAAGAAGTAGAATTCTAACATCAATGTGGTTGTCTCTTCTGCAGGTATGGATGAGCTGATGGAAGTGTCGTTTTCACCCTTAGCTGCCACAGGTAAACCTCTTTCCCGCTGTGGCAAATGCCATCGTTTCATGAAGTATATTCAGGTAAGTTCACCTAATGCTTGTAATTTAAATTTCAGTTTCTGGGGGGCATTGAGTAGAAACCCCTTTTCCATCACTGAATTTGGATATCGTATGTGGTTGTCAAGAGTGCACTTATAAAAAAAAAAGCCTGATGGAGTTTTTTTTTCCATAGGGAACAAACCAGAGAGCAGTCATAGTTAGATTTCCTGCAGGTTTTGAACCCTATTGACACTACAGTTTTTTCTGGAGATTTGTATTCTATTTCTAGGCCAAACCAAGTCGTCTGCACTGCTCTCACTGTGATGACACCTACAGTCTCCCACAGAATGGTACCATTAAACTCTACAAAGAATTGCGTTGCCCCCTAGATGACTTTGAGCTGGTCCTGTGGTCATCTGGATCCAGAGGAAAGAGCTACCCACTCTGTCCATACTGTTACAACCATCCTCCCTTCCGGGACATGAAAAAAGGTAGGAATTCTGTAAACATGCAGGGACCAGCCTCACTTGAAATAAATTAGGTGCAGTCTATACAGCTGTGTTTCTTAGTATACAGTGCTGTTCAAATTAGATTACAGATACCTAAAATTAACATCAAACTTGCCGACCAAGATTTATTAGTTACCTCATTTCTGAATACTTTTTTTTTTGTTTTATAAAATAAGTAAGAAATTACTTATGTGCATGCAAGAAGGTGACCTTCCTAGCAGCATGCAGTAAAAGACACTTGAGATTCTGACATGTTGCAAACTGGAGTGTACTTGGTATGGACAGGACTATAGATTAAGACCAGGTCTTGGGAGTGTTTGGATACTGAGATGGTGTGTCAAAAGCTGTTGAAGGATATAAGAAGGGGTAAAAGTTGCATTTAGTTTGTTAGCTGTGGGACCAAAACTTAAAGTAGCGCTTTGAAGCTTTGAGTATCAGGAGCTTTTTGGCATATTTTTATTAGGATTTTTTTATTTAAGATGTTTTGTACTAACAGTGTATAGTGCAAGTATAGAATAGCAGTAAGTTAGGTGCCATACATTTAATTGAAAACGTGACTGGATTTCATCACTAGTGTGTCCAAACTGCCTGTAATGTACAGTGACAGTATCTGGCAATTCTGAAAGCCATTACAGAAGAAGTTTTGAGCAAGGGATTATTCTGAGTCTGTGAAAATGCAAGGTGCCATTTGGGGAGCGGTTCCATTCTTTAGTGATTTAGAAAACCTGTAATATACTAAACTGTCTTTGCGTTCAGTGTCTCACCTCCTCCAAACTGGGTTGTGCGGGTGGAAATCCAAAGGGTTCCTCATGCTATGGTTTCACTTTTCCTCCACCAGGAATGGGCTGTAACGAGTGCACCCACCCCACGTGCCAGCATTCCCTGAGCATGCTTGGAATCGGGCAGTGCGTTGAGTGTGAGAATGGGGTGCTGGTGCTGGACTCCACGTCGGGTCCCAAGTGGAAGATGGCCTGCAACAAATGCAACGTGATCGTGCACTTCTTCGAGAACGCCCACAAAGTCCGCGTGTCACCTGAGACCTGCGACTTGTGTGACGCGGCCCTTGTGGACGTAGATTTTAACAAAGCCAAATCTCCTCTGCCTGGCGATGAGACCCAGCATTCGGGCTGCGTGTTCTGTGATCCTGTGTTTCAGGATCTGGTGGAGCTGAAACACGCAGCCATGAGGCACCCCATGCACCGCGGGGGACAAGGAAAAAGGCAAGGCCGAGGAAGAGGGAAAGGCCGGAGGCCTGGAGGAAGGCTCAATCCAAAGAAACCCAAGGACAAAATGGCAGCTCTGGCTGCTTACTTTGTATAACGGTCGTACAACGGAAAAATAAACTTCTTATAAAAAATCATTTCCCTTCAAGTTCATTTTAAAGTATTTTTTGATCTTCATTGCTTTCCTATTAGAAAAGTTTAACACCTTAGATTGTTGTATGCCTTGATTTAATCACAAAACAGTTTCTTTTGGAAAAATAACTGAGCAAGCCTTTAAGCTTCGAAGTGCAAGTAGAGCTCACAAACAGTGGGGAGACTCAAGAAGTCTACCTAGGCTGTTACCTGTGGCTGATAGAAATGAAGTTTCCCTTTTCTGCCATTTCTGGGGCCTTTGTTAGCAATACAAGTACCAGGAATATAAGAGCTGATTAAGATCACTGTTATGCTGCTGTAGTCTTTAGGTGTGGAATGGGACTTGTTTCATTTGACTTTGAATCTTCAAAAATAATAAATGATTAGTAGCTGTCAGATTTTTAAAATTACATCTGCAATAGCAAGAGCACTAACTCAAATCTGTCACTCTGCTGCGTAAGAGAATAATGCCTAGTGACATACAAAATGGAAATTATAAATGTGAAGGGGAATATCTGCCTTGAGCAGTGATTTCCAAATTACGGTCTGTGCAGCCAAGTTAGTGTCTTTTGGTCCATTGGCCCTGGTTATGTGTGACCTTCTGCAGTTGGAGGTCAGACAGAGTACCTGTGCTCTTCTTTTCCTCTGTAGTCACTTAGAGGATCGTACCCGATCAAATATAGTTTGTGCTGTCTGTACCACAAGTTGTCATTTCAGTGTTGCTAAGTTGTCAAAAGGAGGGTTTCCTCTTGTTTTTATATGGAGCTGTATCTAACCGCTGGGTGCCACATTACAAAATTTAATTGTACAAATATATAATTCTCTCTCCTTTCCTTCCATGTGCACGTAGCTGGTCATGTCTGGCCATCTGATCCAGTACAGTTTGTGTCATCTAAACCCTCAGCACAGTTTCAGCACCCGCGGTTGGATGGGAAGGTGCCATTGCAGTTGTATGTGGTACAAAGGCTGCCGCAGTGAACAGAATATACAGAAAGCAACTTGGCAACGTGAAGGAAAGACAAGTCCCTACAAAAGGTAACGTACAGCTCTGCTGTTTTATTTGGCACAGTGTGTGCATTTACTGAACAAGAGAACACAGTCAAAACACCACAGCCCCAAGGCTGTTCCTCTGATCAGATGTTTATGCAGTTACAGCTCAAACATGAACTATGTTTTAATAGTGTTGCTTAAAGGACACAGCCATAGGTCGAAGTTTCTTTCTGTAATTCTTGTTTGGTTGTTTTCTTCTAAATATTAAATGTTTTTTCTGGTAAAAACAAACAATCTTTGCATTTCACATAGCCTGGAGTGAGTAGCTTTTCATGTTTTAAAGATGGTCTTGCTGCAGTGTCTCAGAGCCACAGATCTTAGCATCAACTGTAACAGCTTTTAGGGTGCTTGCATTGATTCAGTCTTTTTAATCCTCTCTTACCTTTGTAGCCTGCAGTGGTACACTAGGATGGATGGATGGATAATACTGAAGGGGTGATCTCGCTTGTTCTCCTAAATCATTCAACTATTTTAAAACTTTTTGTTACTGGAACTGCTGGTAGGGAGTGATCACAGCAGGGATGTTGCAGGATACAGGCTGCTGTGGTTGAGCATGGGGATGTAAAGGGCAGAGCTGGGATAAGAATCTCCTTAACTTCAATGCATTAGAAATCTCTAGAAACCTCAGCAGTGTCTGTTGCTGAACACAGTTAATTTTGTGCTTGATGTGTCAATCTGTCATGAATCCTAAACTCGTACGGGGTTCAGCAGGAGTTGGGAACACTCAGATTCTTCAGGTAAGTGAGCATCCAACCACTGAATTAAAAGCCTGCTAAAACAGTGTAATAGTGGCCCTCTCTTTGTCATAGATGCCTCACAGAGGATCCCATAAAATAAGTTATCTCAGTATAAAAAATAAGCAAGTTTAGAAAGCATTCACCATGTTTCCCCTTTCTTTTCAGAGATGTCTTGTAATATTAAAAAAGTGGGAAGTATATCGTGTTTGCTAGTATTTCAGTAGAGTAGGGATGGATCATGAGCCAACAGCCTATTGAAGTGAGATTATCTTGGTTTTTTGTCTGTGATAAGGTTTTGTAAGGTGTTTTGCAGTAAATTATGCATAGTAAAAAAACAAAACAAACCCACCAAACTAGCATGGCTAGAGAATGGGGACTTGTGCTGCTTTTTTTATAATGGGCATTTCAGAGGGAATGAAAATGTAAAGGCATTATGAGTAACGAAGTGGGGGATTGTCTCAGAGAATAAGTTTGGGTGCCTGTGCACCTGCCAGCTGCAGGTACCCCCGTGTGTGACCGGTCAGGGCGTGTAGTTCTTTATAACGTGGAGTAGGACGGGTCAGTGTTTATTTTAGGATGCAAAGGTTGTGCTGGGGGAGCGTTGAGCACCGGGAGAGCTCGGTGTAAAGATGTCCCTCGTGAACACGTTTCTGTCCCGATCGCTCCGTTTCTGGGTGCAGAGGGTGGGGAAAAGCGGCAGAATCTGCCCTCGGGTCCCCCCGGGGCTCTGTCCGCGCTGCCGGGGAGGTGGCCCCGCCCTCCGCCCCGCCCATCCGGCCACGTGGCCATCGGCCCCGCCCCCGCATTCCAGACATTGTTTCTGGCTCCGCCCCCTCCCCGCAGGCCACACCCCCACCTGCCCCCGCCCCTGCGCTTCGCTTAAAGGAGCCGTCACCCCGCATCCTTCCCTCCGCTTTCCCCTCCCCGGCCGGCCTTTCCGCGCCCGTCCCCGCCGGCGCCTGGCCCGCTCCCGGCGAGGCGGCCGCCGGGCAGCGCGGCGTCGCCATGGCGCTGGAAGTGGAGGCGTCCGCGGCTCCCCTGAACTCTTTCCTGAAGGACTTCCCGTCTCCGCTGGGCCCCGGGGAGCCGCTGCCGTGGAGCTCCGCGGGGAGCGGCGCCCTGAGCAAGGCCGAGGTGCCGGGCGCGCTGGCCGAGCGGGCGAGGAGCCTCCTGGACGGCAGGTGAGAGCCCGGGGGCGGGCGGGCGGGCAGGGGGCTGTCGGCGCCCCGCCGTGAGGGACGGCCCCGCGCTGACAGCGGGCGGCGCGGGGAGCGGGGCTGGGGGGAGCGGGGCCGCTCCCCTGCCCGCCGCGCGGGGCCGGGGCAGGTGCGGGCGGCGCTGCCTCCTGAGGAGACCGCCCGGCCTGGGCAGGGCCCGCGGGGCCTGGACGTGCCGGCCGCTGCCGGCCAGGGCTGCACCGGCGAGATCCACTCAACCTCTCCTGGGCGATTTTAGCTTTCTAAATTATTTTTTCCCCTTTCATAATCGTTTTTGCGAGTACTGTCGTGGGAGTAGGGCTTTCAACACAGTGCTTCTGTCACAGGCCTCCTGGCGAGCTCTGTGCCTTTATAGTAATGTTTGTGTGCTCTCAAAAACATTTCTCTCCCGCTCTCGGTGCGTGAGAGATTAAATTACAATCCTGTAATTAGCCTGATAGGGCGATTCTTGTGGTAAAGTGCCAATAGTTTGAATTCAAGTCCCTAAGGGCACCTGTGCGGATCCACTTGGAAGTCTGAGGAGAGGGGGAGGGAGTCGGTGAGTTTGCAGCCTGCCTGTGAGGGCTCTCAGGTGTAAGCAGCAAGCCGCCTAGAAAAGAATTCAGCTCCTTTGCCACTGTTCCCAGCCCTCTGGAGTTGTCCTGGTGAGCAGGATGTGCTTGTGTGGGTTTCTCAAGTTGATGTTTCTCTCAAAACTTTGAGAGTGTAGTCACAACACCATTGGAAAACACAGCTCCTCTTTCAGTGATGTTTCTGTCATCCCCTGAGTTCAGGAGAGACATCTTACAACCTGCATCCTTATCAGTTTAAATTTCCTCATTAACGCTGCTAAGAATTTGGATGTGACTTGTTTTGGCAAGTTAGTGCTTCACCAGGAGCAAGTTGCCTTGGTCTAACCTCTGGTGTCTCGATGCTCTTCTCTCTCCATGTCTGCTTCCTGACGCACTTCAGCGTTAGGGCCTGCGGGTTCTGGGTGTTACAGAGTTCCTACCATGGTCTGCCTCGTTAAGGTGTTTGTTACCATAAGTCACGAACAAGGATTCTGGATGGTCTAAAAAGAAAAAAATCTAAGCAGAGAGCTCTGACTTTGTGCTCTGGTACTGGGGGTAACTAGTGAAGAAAGCAAGTTAAAGGGACTGGTTCTGTTTAGGTCTGTGTTGAATATTACCTGGTTTCTAGAGGAATTTCATAAAGACACAGAAAGCAGTTTGAATTACTTGTCTCTCTCTAGTTACTGTCTGGTGAGTTTATGAACACTTAATAGATTTTGTTGTTGTCAAAAGTGTATGGCTGATTTTTATGTACTTAAATTGCCTTAAAGATCAAGTTACTTCTGTGCTTTATATTACGTAGATGCTCTTGGACATAACGTCGTTCACTTAAATGGTGTGCCTAAAACTAAAGCTGAGGAACGCGTACCAAAACCCCCTAGTTTTTTAGGCTGTAGTTGAAAAAGATGCAGATGATCATTGCATTACTTAGTTGTGCTTTGACTAAATTGCTCTTGAACAAAACACAGCTGCTGCATTCCTAAAAGATTGTAAATGTGCACTGAATCTCTGAGCTCTTTGGAGCAAGAGTGGTTCTGCATGAGCGCTTTAAACAACAGAGTAATGCCAGCCTTGAACAAAAACCTATCATATGGCAACCCATCTGACACGTGGGCCAGAATGATGTTTTCTAAAGTTGTTTTGGAGATGAAAGTATGAAGCTGTAGGGATTTGGGAGAGGTTCTTCAAACTGTAGTGATTTTTAAAACAGTGTTTTTCTGGGTAACAAATCTGCTAACATTCTGTTGTTCTCTAGTGGGCGGATGAACAAGTGGAAGCAGGAGTGCTGGTTCTGCAATGCTTTCATCTCACCTGTCACTTCTGGTGTTTACACAGAAAGGAGCCTCCCCTGTCAGAAGCTGCATTTTTCACATACCTGCCCCGCAGCCAGTTCTGATTAGACAGCCTGCTTTGCGGAGCTTCCTGAGGCCTGAGCTGGCAAAAATAAATACAAAGGAAGGGAAAGATAGCTAAAGAAAGCAAAGCAGAATAAAAGTGCAGTAATCAACTTATTTATGCTTCTTTTCACAAAATGTACTTGGAAAACAGAAATACATAAGGAAAGCGTTTTTATTAACTCTTGTGGCTGCTCACAGGCAAACCAGTGAAGCCTATGCGTGAGGTTGTGTGCTTGGGTATAGTGCAGCACACCTGAAGTGTCCACTGTTAGGGATCCCAGCAGACTTACAGCTCAGTCTTGGACACCTGTGGTGAACAGAAACCTCATTTTGCAGCTGCAAACAGGCTGCAGTTTCCTGTTGGGTAGGCTGAGTTTGTGCATGTGGAGGAGAAGAGTGGTAGAGCCTAAAGCCAAGACAGGAATGTAGTATTTTGAAAGCGCAGGCTCTCTTCTCATGGTCCATGTAACTAAGGACCAGAACTAGAGTCTTGGTGTGAGAAATGGTCAATTATGCTTTCTTTCCTGCATTCACTACTGCGAATCAACTCGAAGTGCAGTTTTGAAGGTTAAACTGTCACGGTGACATCCCCAACACACAGGTGGCAGCTCAGTGGAAAATATGCAGATTCAAATATGACAGTGTCAGTATAACTAGGTTTAACGCTATGAAGTTGTTATTTGGATGTACCTTGCTGACTTCTGGCATTGATGCTTGTTCTGCATTTCCTTAGTTTGAGACTTCTCTAACACTCCGGCATCACAGAACCTATTTTATACGATGATTAGTAATGATGAAGGATTTCTCTACAGATCAAAGTGTTATTGGGAATCGAGTGGCACGCAGTTCTGCTTCTCATTTCTGCATTATGAGATACTTAATCCACACCCACACAGATGCGTGTGTCATGCCTTGAGGGGCACAAGCCAGCAAAGGTCCAGTAATATTCTTGGCTCATGAGAAGACATGTGGTGATGTTTAGCTTGTCCTTCGATTTGCTCGGAGGCATAAACCTTTGTGTCTTTGCAAAGAGAAACATTCTTCCTCCACCACCAATCAGCTTTGCTGTTGAGAAGAGAATGGGGTAAGGAATAACACTTGTTAGGTCCAACAAGGAGTTTCTGAATGCTATTGCTTCTCTAAGGCTCCACACTTCTCTTACATGGAAGCAGTTGGATACCTCAGGCTACTGCCCTTGAATGTCTAAAATGAACTATTTTGACAACCCGCAAATACAGCTAGCATAGGCAAACACTAGCTGGGGCGGCCAGCCACTCTCGCTTCCTGGCAGGACTTGCACTTAAATTCCTAATCCGGGGAAGTTTTGCAGATGTTTCTACTTTGAACAATTAATTTAAATCAGTGGAACTGCCTGAGTTGTATAAAGCTAAATACTTACATGAAGTTGTGAAGAATTGGGGCAGGCTTAAGTAATCTTGCTTTGCAGAATTTTAATAAAGATACGCTTTTGGGTTAGAGCTTGTGTGTTCCAACAATCTGTGTAAATGGGTCAATGTGAACAAAGAGTCCATTAGTTACTTCCAAAGCTTTAGAAATTACCCTGAGATTTTACTAACTCGTACTGTAACAGAACATGAGATGAGATCAGACCCCCAAATGCGGAAATTTCCCCTTTCCTAGGAGCTAAAACTTGTGTGACCATCCTGTGACACAGCCATAGAACAATGTGAAATTCCAGCAGCCTTCCTGTTTGAAGAGGCTTTACGACAATAACAGTAGTGAGACTTGGGCTTCCTGTTGTGCCCCCTCCCAAACGATTCCCTGTGGTTCAGTTGCCTCAGCATCCTGTTTTGTGTCTGTTTTACACTGTAATGCTCGCAGCCAAGGTGTGGCCCTGGCAGCTTTATTTTCAGCATTTCCCTGCTTTTAGAATAGTTAATTCAGCAGTTCTGATATTTTGATGTTTTTATGTGATGTAAGCATGAAGAGGGGGAAAAAAAAAATCTTATCTTGCCTTTGGTTTACCCAGTCTCTTCTTAAAATTCCTTTTGGTTTCCTTCATGTGTGAAAGCTACTAATACCCAGACTACCATGACCTCTCCTTTTAATAAATTCCATAGAATTTACTCCCTTATTGCTAATTTGTACCATTTAGTGTATGTTATTGTAATGCACTAGTACTTCTCATTGCTAGGAACATGCTTATAGCATCAGTGATCCATCGGTGAATTTGGAAACAAACTTTCCAGCTTTCATGGGCCCAGTTGTGCTTGGTAGCAAAGCAAGTGTGGGATTAGCAGCAACAGTTCACTCCTTCAGGAACACCAGTGTTCCCATTGGTTTATGATTAATAATCGTGGAATTAGAAGCATTGATTAAGTTAGCGCACAAGAGGAAAGTGGCACTTCTGCTTTTTACTAGTTAATTTAGCAAATGGTTAACAAACTGACTCTGGTAATTTTTGGTGGTGGCCAAAACTGCTCTGTTGCCTGTTGTGTGTGGTTTGTCCACTGCTGCTTCTGGAGCTGATGGAGGACAATGTGCAGCTTGAGGGAAATGATGTGCAGCTCACACTGTACGCATGTCTGGATAATAAAGGTTTTGGTAGTTCTGACCTGCCTCCAACAGTATTTAGAGGCTGGACAAACTGCTGATTTTGTGACCAGTAAATTGCTTTTCAGAAGATATTTCTAGTTTGAAACTCCCAGGGAGTTTCCCCTGTTAAAAGATACTCTCAGTAGTAATTTTGGGAAAGAATCACTTTGCTTTTGAAAAGGAAGTGTATGAACAGGGACACCTGCAATACAAGAGAGAAAAAACTTGATGAAACACTGAAAAAAAAATCAAATCATATCAAATATCAAAGTGATGAGGAAACTTTTAGAGCTGGCTTGCTGGTGTTTGTATCAGTTGCTTTGGTTCTGCTTGGAAAACTAAAATTCTCTTTCCCCAGAATTGCATATTTTTCTCTCATAATCTGTGAGAAACACCCTTTCTATTGCTGTTTGAATTTGGCATCAAGATAAGAAATACTCGATTTTGAAACAACAGGTTTAGGGCTCAATTGAAAAGTGGCTTTTTGTGGAATTAAGCCTCTCCTGTTCTGCTGTGTGGTTTTTCTTCCTGCTGAGAATGAAATGGAAGTAGCAGGTGACTCTACATTGCACATTTTCTGTACAAATTGTTTGATGGTGGCTGAAGGGCCTCAACAGATGGATTCTGGGTCTGAAGCTGCTGCTTCTGATAGTTTCAGAAGAAAATCTGGAAAAAGCTGCTTCGTGTAAAGATGGAAAGATAAAAGTTTGGAATTCTGTGTGTGGCATTGTTTATATATTGGTTTTGATTCCATGTTGTTTATCTACTTGTAAAGATCTGATGTCATTAACCAAAGAAACAACTTCTGTGCATTGTAGGATGTCAGATGTTCTCAACAGGTATATAATTTGTACTTTTCGGTCGCTGTCACCCTGGGAACTCTGGGTGCTGCTGTAATAAATATTAATGCTCAGAGCCACTTGAGTGGAAACATTCTGTAGTTGATTACAAGAATAAAAAGGGGGGTGGGAAAGAAAAGTAACAGACTGGGGAGAAAATACTGAATACAAGCAGCTTTTGTTTATGAGGAAACTTGTGACCTGCTCTCGTTTTGGCAGTACGAGAGGATCTTTCACTTGCTGGAGAACTGCTGGCGTTTGCAGATCTGCACTAAACCCACTTTGCTGATATAGCTGTAACGTGCTAGAAACACACTCTGAGTCCACAAACTTTGCTTTACTGGCAAAGCTGTGCTGGGTGCGATCTGGTGTTACAGAGCCTGGGTAGCAAATAAGTGCAGAAATATGTCTTCCCTCTTGATATAAGTGAGCTGCAGCTGACTTAGCTAGAAGCTTTTGCTAGTACTTATAGCACCTCTTTGTTTCCCAACATATATGTGTGTGTATCTAGATCTAGATCTAGATCTAGATCTATATCTGTCTATACTCTGAAAGGAAAAGAGGATTGTACAGTGGTCCTCTGACCTGCAACTGCTGCCTTATTGCCGTGACTTTAGTAATAATATTTAGAAATAATATCATGTAACCTTTTTAATTTGAAAGGTGACAAGTGATCAACAATTTGGCCAATATAGTTAGTAAACACTCTTCTCTTGATACAAACAGATTTCCTGACAGTACTATGGGAGGATGTGTGTGTTTGGGGTGGGGGGATGGGAATTATTTTCCTTAAAAAAAAAAAAAGGTAAATAAAAATTTAAAAATTCAGAAGGCTTTGCATAAACACCAGGTGTTTGGTATGTCCCAGTGAGTCTTTGTGCCACTCTCCACCAAGTTACACTGCGCTTGCTTCTCTCTGCTCAAGAGCGGGTGTTCTGAGTCTGCCATCTCCTGCACTGCTCTGCTTTCTCGGAGCTGCTGTGGACATAGAGCACAACACAAAGTGTGTAATCTGTTTTCAAGCCTTTGGAAAGAAGTGTAGTCATAGTTGAGGCTCTGGACAAGATGTGGTGGTTCGACCTCTGATCTGGATGCTTCCTCCTTGTCCACAAAGCTGTTTAATTCTGAATATACCCTCTTAAATTTGAAGGAAAGAAGAGATGGGGGCATCTTTGAACTGGTGACACTGTTTGCAACACTCAATGCAAGTGTACTGGGGATTTAATGCCCCAAATAAAACCAAATACTAAGTGATCTTACTAGTGTTTCTGCTCCCTGAAGAAACTTGTATATATTCTCTTTTCTTTCTGAAAGCTGATACTTAAGGTGTCAGTAACAGTGTTGTGATTGATCCGACATATGGATACACTGTGGCTGTGATGGCATGCCAGCTGGGCTTTTAATGCGAGATAAAATAGAGAACTGAATTGTATTGTAGAAGAGAAACGAGGTGAACGAGAAGTAATTTCTGCTCTGTAACCTATGCTAAATCTGAAATATGCAAAATATCATAATTGCTTTCTGCATCTGTGAGTAGCTTTATTTTGGCCCACAGGTATGTATATGTACAGAAGCTTTGCATAGCTCCTTTTAACAATATTGTATGTGTCCAGTGGTCCTGAATTTTTCAAGGAGAAGGGTGAAAAAAACATTTAAATGTGTTCTTTATTAGCACAAGTATTGCTTTGCTCTTGAAGTTACCACTTTTATCTATACTCAAGTTTTTAAAATGAGGCTTGTATTTTACCACGAAGTGTCTGGAGGATATGAACTCCGTGCTCCAGCCACTGGTGATCTGACTTCGGCTGGTGGTGAAGCTGCAATGCCTCATCTGCACTGTAACAACACACATTAATTCATTTTAAATATTTTTATTGTGGTCAAAACACAACCTTTTTGTTAGCAAAGAAATAGTCTGTAGCAAATAAATGTTAAGTCTGTTTGCTACTCATCTGTGTATGTTGACGCTAGGTAATTAGTGTTGCATGTGTCATAGAAATGGGGCTGACACGGTTCTTCTAAGGCTCTGTTAAGAGAATGTAACATCCTTTTCAGGAAACACACCCCACCAGCTTCCTTCTTCTTCCTAACACGGCTGTTTTCCTGCTTAGGAAACAACTACAGTATTTCTTCTGATGCATGAAGATTAAATTATGTTTGGTTCAGCCTGTCAGCAGGGTGTCTTGGGCTTCTTTGGAAGGAAGATTTTAACAATAAGTGACATTCTTTGCTTGCAGAAAAGGTTTGAAATGTGTTACAGTAACTGCAGTGGGCTTCTACTTTTACACTGGTTGCCATAGGTACTGTGCCTGCTTCCAGATACTTTCTAGCCAAGTGAGGCCTTGTAACTCTCAACTAAAGAAGCAGTTCTTACTCTTTAACCATGTATTTTGTTAACTCTTGAAGCCTCTGTTCTAGAGGATGAAATTAGAACCAGTAGACATCTAAACTGAATGAAAGATGCCATTGCCTTGGACGTCCATTTACCTCAGCTTGAGTGAAAAAAACAGGTTTACTGATATGGTAGTACTAGTATTAAGAGTTTGTAAAGTAATTGACAGAATGTTCTGTTTGGAACTGATGTTGAACTGAATAGGTAGGGTCATTTAAAAAATGGCTTTTATTTTATCTTTGTCAATGTGACAGAATCAACTACTCAATGTTGTTGTTGCTGGCTGCATAACAAATAAAGTCCCAATAAGCAACCATTTTCTTTGTATAGATTTGAAAAATGTGGAGAGGAAGGAAATGCACAGGAAGCAAAGCTGAATGAAGCAGATCGGTCCTGAGGAATCTCTGAATTTCCTTTTTAGGAACTGGGTGGCAACTGGAAAAAGTTGAAGGATGTGACATAATAACTTGTAAACCCTTTCTTTGTTACAGGCATCCTGTAAGCAGAGGTTTGTATAGGACTTGTGAGTTATAGCACTTAGCTTATTGCCTTTTGTTTGAGCTTCTTTTTACAGACCTATTTCAGCAAGTCAGAGCTCTAGAAAGCAGAAGTCTGCCAAGTTCCTAATCAAAGGATTAAGCCCTCTTCTGATGGCGAGCTGGAAACCCAGGCTAGATTTGAATTTTTCCTCCAGCACAGCAGAGAAATTCTGAAGATGACTGAAGCTGTGGCTCTCGCTGTGTGTTTAAGTGCATAGTGGTTTCACTTACTACTTTTTGTCTCTGTTTGTGGGGCTGAAACCTACTTTAACTAAAGCTTCTGACTTTCAGCAGCATCAGCTACACATCTGACATTGTTTATGTGGCTTGTATTTTCTTACTCCTTTCTCTTCGACCTATACAAACACAAACAGGAAGCAGGACTGGGGGGAGCTGCCATATCCGTTTTGGATTTCTTTCTTGCCTGACCTTTTAAAAGGTTGTCTGTTAGTGTCAGAGTGATTATAAGCAGGCATTGTTCCTTTTAACTTGGATAGGAAAGGAACCAACTCCCCTAAACATATTAGCCTCAAAAAGAAGTAAAAAGCCAATTTCTGGCTCCCCTTGATGCGGTAGGACTGCAGCTAGCACTGAAAGGGCTGCAGGCACACTGCCGTCTGTTTGAAGTACCAAAGCGACTCATTAAAGGAGCCCATCACCGCCACAGAATGCGTAGCATAAAACACGCTTCTGTTCGCAGCCTGCTGACTAACACAATGCTCGCTGTTTGCCACTGCAGGAGCTACTCGGACATGGCTGGGAGAGCACGACAAGGCCTCTCTGTCAGAAACACAATGGCAAATGCATTTTGGCTTGTTGTCACTGGGACCTAAAACCTCACTATCCTCCACTCCCCAGTCTTCTGTACCCACAAAACCAGTCGTCTCTGTTGAACCTCTGCAGAGACCAGTTGCTTCCACCATTTCTTACTCTGTAGCCAGCAGTTTTATGCAAGGCTTTCTAAATGTTTCTTGGCAAAACAAATCTTGTCCTTGACTTGCTGCAGGTGCCTTAATGTGTTATTTGCTTTGGTTGCATAATTTGATGCTTTGTGGGTATCAAACACTCAATGAACAATGGATAAAATTCTTTTTACAGGCATCCACGCTTATTTTTCATTGTGCTCACAGAAAATGTCTGGAATGTGTGTTATTTACAGTAATTGTTAGTACCTGCTGTGGAAATATAGTGGCTATAAAAGAGTTATTTTCTAGTAGCCCCATTTTAAATTTGGATGAGGCTGATTTGTTTACAGATTCAAAAGCAGTATAGCAAGCATGTGCTTCCTATAAACATGGAACTTGCATAAAGTGTTGAGTAAAAAGGAGAGGGTGTGTAGATCGTGTAGCATTATTGTCTTCTAGATGCTTACCTAAAAACTTCAGTTGAATCACAGGTCTTGGAGTCTTTTCTTAGCCTACTTCCCCATGCCAACTCTTTGCACCTTCTTCCTGGGCGATTTCTTTGGGGAACTTCAGTCAGGAGAAACTGGGTGTTAAAGGGCTGCAGGTTAGTACTGAACATGAGTTTTTTGCGTGTGCAGGGACACTGGAGTCTTCAGTAACCTTTTTTGAGATTTGTGTGTACCACACTGCAGAGATCCTGATACTGTCTGTGGTGGTGAGACAGTTGACTACAAGCAGGAAATGTTGTGTAGTGAGTAGAAACAAAATGTTTGCATTCAGAAGGTAGATTTGAAGGTAGCAGTTCCCATCAGATAGCTCAAGAGAAGGAGGTACCATCTGTGACTGGAGTGTGAGGCAGCAGTTTGAAAACATGATTCATACGTGTCTTCCTCTTTGCATTTTTGAGAAAGCGGTTGTCTAACTGAAGATCTTACTAAAGATTTGTATGGATAAATATTGAACATATGGTTTCTTGTACTGATTTACTAATGAAGCTGAAATTATTGTGTTTATTGCTTTCTAATTCTGAGGTCACCAACCATAAACAGTGAGGTTGTAGCTCAATTTAAACTAATGCAGTCTATTTTGCTTTCCCTTCCTTTTCTTACCAGCAGAGGTGTTTCACCACTTCTTGCAGCTTCGTTAATCCATGCTGCAGTTGATGAAGTTCTCCAAACAGACTTGACTGAATTTGAGCAGCAAAATGTGGAAACAGAGGGAGAAGGAGATGAAGAAAGGTTCACCTGTAAGTATATTTCTTTTCTTTCTGTGGTTTTCCCAGAGGCTGTCTGTTGGAATATTCAGTGTTTTGAAATGTTTCCCAGAATATTTGGTTAGGCTGTCTGGCAGTCAGCAGCACTCAGAACTTTATTTGCTCCTGCTGGGTATCTGTGGGATGACAGGTAGCTGTGCTGGTTTTGCAGGCAAGATGGAAACGTGGTGTCTGGAGCCCTGGACCGAGCGCGTGGGTTGGCTTTCTGGAAAGGGAAGAGAGTTTCTCTTCCCAAAAATTCTTAATGACTGTGTCCACTGTGCTTCCTGAATTGAACTGCTTGAGAACTCTTCCTCATTTGATAATTTCACTTAAATTGAACTGGTTCTGTTCCTGTCTTAAGTTGATAAACTTTTATATTTCCAAAGTGCCCTTTTCTCTTTGGTAGACTGACCTTAGCTAATTACTATGTTTTGACATTGACATCGTCACAATTGCTGTTGTGCAACCATGCTGACACCTTAAATTCATCCATATAATCCATCTTGCTTATGTCTGTTCTTGAGGAACAGATTTTGGGACCTGTGGGCCTTCTGCAACCTGAATATCTTGAAACTCAAGATCTTTCTCTTGGCAAGTTTCTCAGTCATCTCTGTCTTTATTGACTATTTCTTCTCTTCCCACCCTCCCCCATAAAGGTGGGATGCTTGAGGATGAAAAACCTGATGCATGTGCGTTCTGCTTGAAGCCTGCATGTTCCCTTATCTGAGCGAATCTGAGAGAGCAGACCCTGGTGACTGAGTAATGGGTTTGAGCCTCATGTAGCGGATGGTCCTGTTGCATTTACACGCTGAAGTGTTTCACATTAGACTTCACCAAACCTTCACTCCCAGTGCCAAGAATTTAAATGGAGCGGGATGCAGGCAGTTGAAGATAAAAGTGGAGTAGAGGTGTCTTAGGCAAACTAGTCTGTCCTGTAAGGGGAAATGCTTACCATTCCATTTCACTGGGATGACTTGGAAGGCCATTCAGCGTGCCCTAGAGGATTCATCTCCAAGCAGAGCTCTGGGAATGGCCAAGATGTGACACTTTTCCTGAAGACTATTTCAGTATTCATCTACAAGTCTGAAATTGGAGGAGGGTCAACAAAATTAAGTCTTGTTGCCCCCTGAATCTTTCAACCCTTGCCTTCATGTTTGTAGCCCTCATATGTCCCAAGAGATGTAGCAAGTTTCCAGCATTTTGCATGGGTAGAGTTGGCTTCATATCAGCTTGGCCAGGGTCTGAACAACACGCCCTGGCTCTCCTCCTCTGGCGCAGGAGAAATGGTTCTGTGTTGGCTGTTCAGGACAGCATGAGCAGTGGCCCCTGGGACATGAGTGAACCGGCCTCCAGGCATGGCAGGGGCCAGATCACACCCTCTGCTGCCCCTTGACAGAGCTACAGGTGGGCCCAGCCCCACTGGGATGGAGCCTCCCAGCACCTGGGTCTAGAACAGCTTGTGAGGACATTCTGCAGAGGCCTTCAGCGATTCTCCAGGGTGTCTCTTCCAGTTGTTTGTTCTTGTGTCACCATTGTCATTTAGATCAAGCGGCTATTCACTGTTGCCCTGTCAAATGTTATGGAAATCTGCATACTATTCTGGTTCTTGCATTGCCTCACCTCAGCAAGGAATATCTACTTTATAGGCGTGAATTTCTCTGCACGTTTGGACTGTATTTGTTTTCTCTATTTTGTAATTGCTATTACATCACTTTAACTGTGCAACTAGGAAGAAAGATGTTCCTTGTGCTACAGCACAGTATGGACACTCCCTGCATTGCAATAATAATTCTCTGGCAAAAAAAAAGCATTCTTGGAATCATAGAATGTCCTGAGTTGGAAGGGACGCATGAATGAAAGAGGAAATGATTATATAACAGCAAGGTATGTATGTGTGCCTATATGAGTACCACCGTTTGATGTGGTAAACTGCAGAAGAATTTCTGGTGTTAAGGTACTGAGCCTTATGTCAGATTTCACAAGCTTAATATTTAAACAATGATGTGTGTCCAAGTCTTCTGTTCAGTAACAGTCAAGACAGTCATGAATATGTAAACTAATACCCGTAAACAAGGCTAAGATGCTGTCCTATTTCATCATATTTGCATATGGGATGACTTAATATTTGAAAGTCTTAAAATCTTGCCCATTCACACCCACGTATTAAGCAAACCAAAAGTAATTTTGGCTAATATGTAGTGACTGCTAATCAAAGATCTATGTTTAAATCTGAGCTTTCAGTTCTCCAGGCCCACAGGTGCATCTGAAGCTGGCCGTCCACTGTTGCTGAGGAAAATAAGTGCTTGAGAACCAGGAGTTATAGAAAGGAATTCTGAGGAAGCTTTAATGCTAACAGTGTCAGCAGGAGTCAGGATAAAGTAGGAAAAATAGTTCATGCATTGCGGTTTTATAGGAAACATGTCAGTGGCCAGCAAATTATTTTTGTTGTATAGATGATCTTTTCAGTGCCTTTTGAAGTTAGTTTATTTAGCATGGAGGCAGGATTCTTACTCAAGTAACAAAACTTTCAATTATTACCTATTCTGAGAGAGACTGTATTGCAAAGCTAGACACGATGTCAAACCAAACCGTTCAGTCTGATGAACAATACGTTTGGATTAATTGATCTTTGGGACCTATCCAAAAACAGGATTTGAGTGTCTGGCCGGAGCTTTTCACACTATGCTCAATGGGTGTTTACAATTCTGCTCTGTAATGAGAAAGCAGGAAAGTGACGGAAATGTTCTTCTGTCCCTCCAGCTCCTACAACCATGTGTATTTAAAAAGATAAAGACTACAGCTTAAAATTCTAATCTGTTCAGCTCAGCTCTGAGTTGAGCTATTGACCTCAGCCAAACATTCTCAGACTTCCTTGTTACTTCAGTGTAAGTGGTTCAGTGGGACATAACCTGACCCAAAGTGAGGCTACTGCTTTTCCAGCCCTTGTGTCCAATACAGCGGCAGTCTCTTATCTATTTATTTATTTAACCTTCTTTAGTAGGGATGCACTCCTACCACTGCATCTTCTGTATTTTACATAACATTTCTGTCTGATATTCCAGACAGATTTTGGGGGGTTTTGTTATGATTGTTTGTAATGTAATCACCCACTTGATAAGCCTCTGGTTTGAAAGGGAACTAGTAAGTAAAGAAGCTGCCCTTATCCTTAATGTCATACTGTTTTACGTTGCAGCTTTCTCTCCACGTTATTCTCAGGAGCTTATTTTAATTCTTGCAGAACCTGTAAAGGCAGAATGCTGAATGTGTGTATGTAGCTCTGAGGAAAGAAACTTGAAGGAAGCATAAGCCAAAAGATGGGCTAAAACAAAGCTTATTGTTTTGTTTTTGTGCTGTCAGTGCTAGATGGAGAGTCATTGCAGCGCTGCTTCTTTAACAAGCTTCGGGATGTCTGCTTTGAGTGGCAGAAGCAGTTGCCACCGCTGCGACCAGGGAAGCGATTCCTGCTCGTTTCCATCCACGCCATCCGTAACACTCGGCGGAAAATGGAGGACAGGCACGTTCTGCTCCCAGAGTTCAATCAGCTGTTTGGATTATCCGTAAGTCTGTACAAACTCGGGGAGGCCAGTTTGTTAACATTTCAGCATTCCCATGAACACAGTGACCTAGTGATGGGTGATCAGTGAAATGGTAAGAATTTGTTGCCACAAGTTATCTATAATTTCTGTGCTGGAGCAAGGACGTACTGGCTCAGATTGCTCAGGGCTAACTACTGCTCTGATAAAGAAAGATCTTGTGACCTTGAGTTTCGTGTCGTATGTTATATAGGGAGACGGATGTTGCTGGAGTTATAATGTTCTTGTGACTGAGGTAACTGATATATTAAGAAAATAAGGGAGGATAACAGCAGTTGAACAAGGGCAAGTGCCAATTAATGAAGCTGCAGTGGGACTATGTAACTTGCTGTGTGTTGTTTCAATTCCAGTTTATTTTCAAGGATATTAAATGACTAACAGCAAACAAAGAAAAGTAATTCCCTTGCAAAGCATCCCTTTCATCCATTTTGCACACAGGTTAATTGACTTAAATTATCCTTACCTATGCAACATGTAGAAGAAAGCCCAGAATAAGCAATCTTTGCTTGCTGGTACCAGTCTCTGGGTTGTTTTGGTTTTGAACATGGATATGTCTTTCTCTCTCTCCCTTCCCACAAAAGGATGACGTTGATCGCGCTTACTTTGCGGTATTTGATGGCCATGGTGGAGTGGATGCTGCCAATTATTCAGCAACCCACTTACATGTAAATGTTGGGCTGCATGAAGACATTGTTAAGAATCCAGCTGAGGCCTTGAAATGCTCTTTCCAGAAGACAGATGAAATGTTTCTTTTCAAAGCCAAAAGAGAGGTGAGTGGGTACAGATTAATTCCATGCTATTTAAATAACACTGAGAACTGTTGGACAACATTATATTATCCAGAAAATTCTAGCAGTACAGTTTCTTTGAATCACTGGCTTATTTATGAAATAATGCTGCATGTAAAGGTGTTCTTTGATCAAATTATTTCTTTTTTTGTGAGGAAAAACAAGATGACAGTACTTGCAAATTCAAGATGAGTGACTGAGAAGAAGCGTTAAGTGATTTAAATGATCCTGACATAACAATTATTTGAGAGAACGCTCTGTTGCCTCTTTGCCTAAATTAGGCAGCCTCTAGATGTTCTGTTGTCCTACCTCTTACCTAGAAAAGATGTTTCTCTCTTCCTGATAATACGGTCACGATGTTCCTCTTTCTTGTTCCACCATTCGTGTCACAGGTGGTTGTAAGATGAAAAATGTATTCTATCTAATCTATTTAAATCAGACTCCTCAGTTTATTAAGCTTAAGCTTATTGATCAGCTTTGAATCAAGTTGGTATGATGAGCGTTCTTTCTTCAAGTGTTACATAATGGGAGGATGGTTTATTGTACAGTTTAATGATAACTCTTATTATAGCAGTAACAGAATATAGAAGTAGTCGTTGTTAATATCTTCATTTCTGTCAATGAGGTACAAAAGAGAGACCAGCATCTTCACGAGGTCTGACTCTCACTAATCTTTACAGGAAATCTAGGACAGTCAGGTTCCTGCCTTTGACATCCTCTTTTAAATAACCGACGATAAGGGGATGTACGCAGTGCAAGGTGTCTGTAGTTGCTAGTGGTAGAGTGGAGAATGCGAAAGGTTTGGGGAGACCTGTGTTTGTTTGTGAAATGTTCATACTACTGAAATTCAGATCCTCTTTCCAAAACACAGAGACACATCTTAGACTCCGAGATCAATTGTGGAATTAATAGCAGAGAAGGAAGGATATAGGAGAGGCAGTACTAGCCCTGCATGTGTTAGAATGTGTAAATACTTTATTTCAAGTCTCTCTAATCTTGTACCTTTTTTCAGGTACTTGAATTATGATTGGCAGGTCTACTCTGCTGCATTTAAGTGTGATTAAACCTAGGTTTAGAATATTGCCATGTAACCTAGTAGGGCTTGTTGAATGTTCACCTAACATACCTGCTTTGTTCTGTAGAAGCTGCGGAGTGGTACCACGGGTGTAACTGCGTTGATTGTAGGGAACAAGCTACACATAGCGTGGCTAGGGGACTCACAGATAATGCTTGTGCAGCAAGGAAAAGCTGTGACATTAATGGAGCCTCACAAACCAGAAAGAGAAGTAAGTCTGACTTGTTTTTTCATCTTGTGCGTGCTGTAAGAATCTCGCTTGAAACCTTTTGGAATCAAGCCTTCTTAAGTGTTTGGTGCTTTACACAATCACATCTATTGGATGGTAGGATTCGGAGAATTAACAGTTTATTTTTTTCCATCTGCTCCTGTATCTTGAAAAGGTTCTCCCTCCAACTGTGCCCCTTTGAAAGTACTGGTGGTACTGGCAGTCCTGACTTCAGTCCCTGCCCAGACTGGCTTTTCAAAATTTGTAGTAACTAAAGGCTTTCACAGCACTTTTTGTGTGTGTGAATTTAAAACTGCCTGCTATAAATTAATTTATTAATTTGAGATTACTGTCATTCAAAAGCTAATGGTGATCTAGTATCCTAACTGGCTTAAAGCATACAGCACTTTCTATATATTTTAAATAGTCAGGTATTTTATTATTTTATTTGTATTCTACTGTTTTGCAGGATGAGAGAGCACGTATTGAGACTCTGGGTGGTTGCGTAACCTATATGGACTGCTGGCGGGTTAATGGTACCTTGGGCGTTTCCAGAGCAATTGGTAAGACAAACCATCAGAATAAGTATTGTTCAGATTAAATTTGATTTAAAACACACCACCTGGAATTGTAGGTTTACTATAAATGACATTTAGCTCAGCATCAATCAAATATTAAACTACTCTTACTGTCTTTGCCATAAGTCTAGCTTACAGCTAGATAACTCACATAGCTTGCAGGTACATAATCTCACTGGTTTTACCGTAAGCATAGAATATTGTTTTATTTTATATACTAGCCATAACAGTCCTAATTATTTTATACTTCTAAGTCTTTTACTTCTTATAAATGTCTTTGGTACTGTGGTGTCCTACAGTAACAAATGTAGAGTATTTAATTTGTAATAAGTGGAGGAAGTAATAAATTTTCATCTAGCCTTTATGTGGTTATATTATGGGGTTTTTTGTCCACTTTAATATTAATATATCTTTCTCCTGACTGCAGTTCTTAAGTCAAATTGCTGCATCCTCTTTCAAGTCACACATATCCAGCAAATTAGGGCATTTTAATTGTAGTATTCCAGAATGTTATTAAATGAGCTTACTTTACTACTGGCCCATCAGGGCAAAAAAAAGAAAAGATCCTGGGCAAGTACAGTAGATAACTGTAATGTATGCACGGAAGCAAATGAGTGTAAATACTATTTGGATCAATAGCAACCCATGTTTACTAAGTATGTCCATATGAAGCTGATTAACTAAACACAATGAGCAGATTTTTCTGGCATTGTATTATTGTACATTTTCATAGCATTCTGAAGGCTGTACAAGAGGCACGCTTGCAAAATGAAGGCCTGACTATCTCCTTGCACAAATGTATTTCAGAGAGGAAAAAAACCTTCAAAAGAATTTCCTTAGTTTCCCAGCAAAATTAGGAAAGCATAAATTAGAGTGACTCCTTAGGAACTCACTGGATTTAGGTAGGTTTCAAACATTCTTAAAGAAACAAAGGCCTTCCATGTTTATTCCGTAGCTTTTCACTCCTCTTGTCCTGCATCAGATGCCTCTGGAATATGGTCTGGCTGCCCTCGAGGATGCTAAGAGCAAGTGGTGGGTGAAGTAACTGTTTACATTTGAAGTAATAAAGCCTTTGTTTTGATTGTTTGTCTTAGGTGACATATGTCAGAAACCCTACATCTCTGGTGATGCAGATGGAGACTCATTTGAGCTGACTGGTTCTGAAGATTACTTGCTCCTAGCCTGCGATGGATTCTTTGACGTGATCAAGCCATATGAGGTTGTAGACTTGGTCCTAGATCATTTAATGCAAACCAAAGGAGTGGGTCTCAAAGCAGCAGAAAGACTGGTGGCTGCTGCGAAGGAAAACGGATCCAGTGATAACATCACTGTTCTAGTGGTGTTCTTGAGGGATCCTCAGGACATCTTGGCAGACTGTCTCAGAGACCCTAAGAACCATGGGGCCGGTGAGGATGCTCGGAGCTCACCCTTTAATTTCCTTAGCTGTGAGGCAGCGGCCACACAGTGACAAAATCTGCCTAGTCCCAAACGTTCAAGTAAGTTCACATAAGGAACTGCTTTCCACTGAAGAAGCCTCTAATGCAACAGGCAAAACATATTAGGAAAAAAATGACAAATGGACATACTGTTAACAGAAAGGCAAGACTCCTTTTACTGAGTTCCTATTTGTCTTTTCCTTCCATCCCCCTCCCTTCAAAAAACACTGAGCAGATGTTGGGATTTGTACAGCAATTTCGTCTCTGGGAGCAGACTTCTAAAGTGTGTCCTGGGGCTGCTGGTCATATCCCTCTGCCCTGGAGGTGGTAAGAAACCGTAAGATGTATAAGCTAACGGGCGAGAATACCCATTTGTGAATTCTGCGTGAAAATTTAAATTAGTGCTTAAAAAGAATGCTGTATGTTGTATTTAATAGTGATGTTACTTTGGAGACTGAGAGGAGAGAAGCTGTCGCCATCGCAGAAAAGCTTCTTGCTGCGTGTGGTCTGTAGGAACAGGCTTGGTGTGCGAGAGACTGGCTGATGCCATTATGCTGTGTAACTTGCTTCAGTTTTGTACCAAAGATAATATTACAAGGATGGTGTGGTCTCTTTATTCAGAGGCATTTAGTTTTGTGTGTATGGAGTGGAGAAAATGAAGCTGAATGCTCCAGAAAAAGAGCAAGAGAGCTAACTAGAAATATCCCAGGCAAAACTGATACAAAATCAGCTGCTTTGGGGGAATGTTCTGGTTTATAAACTGGAATCCAATATTTAACTGCACTGAATTATTTCTCCCTAACAAACATTCTTTATTGGCTATTTGGCAACCCGAAAAGAAAGGACCCTTAGTGTTGTATTTGACAGAGATGCTTACAGTATGTATGCTCCAGCAGTTAAATATGCTCTGTTTCTGCCACTTTTTTGTGTACTATAACAAAAGGAGAATGTTATTTTTTATTCTAAGGGTTTACCTGTTTATTTACTGAATTTACAGTTGGAGTAATGTTTTGCAGTGTTACTTTATTTTGTTGTGGTTTTTATTTAAATTAGAATTTTGAAGTAGTTGTGTCTTTATTATCTGATTTTTAAAACTGACTACCCTCAAGTGCCTTAAATATTTCACCCAAGGATTGCTGGCTTCCTGTTGTGTTCTGGTGAGCCAGTTTATAGCGTTTTTAGAATGTGACTTTTTAATTTCATTGATACTAATGTTTAATGCACTTAAATGTTTCATTTTTGTGAATTATTTTAGTGGGAACTAGGTTTCAAGAAAACATCTTGTTCATTGTTGCCAAATCTTGTGGCTTGTAGTAAAAGCTTCACAACACTTACTGTGACTTACCCCCTGCCCCATGCATAAAGCACGAGTTACTTAATCGTGAAGTAACAATGAGTCATCATGACTTTCATTTAAAAACAAATACACATCTGACCTTCACAAGAAAATTTAATAACACAAACTAGAAACAGTTTAGTAACAGTTTTTGATTAATAGATGGTTAATTGGGCCATACTTTGTGAATAACTTTCTAAGGAGATGTGAAACTAAGGTGAGGATGAAAGAATCTTAATGAACATGTATGTTGTTGTGTGACTGTTATGTCCATTACATGCTGGAGCCTCTGGTGGTGTTTTGTCTTGCTCTGCTGACCTGCCCCACAGGACTCAGCAAGATCTGAAGGCTCAGTGGTAAATGTGTTAGTAATTTTTGTACCTAAACAAAAAGTGCTTTACATGTGGCAGCAAGATTGTATGCCTGATTTAGAAGCACATGGGATTGCAATATGTCAGTCCTGTTGATTAAAATGTGTTGAGTGCTAATGTTGCTTAGGGAGAAGATTTAGGTAAAAGAGACGAGATGGCTAGAAGGAAGAGCAGAGCAGGATTGTTTCTGTCCATAGTGTCTCTGAACCGCTAGCTGGTGTGCAGCAATGCACTTACCCGAGCAACTTGATTTTTTAATTTCTTTTTTCTGGATTACTATGGTTGATTGTGCGGTTTGACATAGAAACTCCTCAGTGAGCTGCCATCTCATTACACAGCAGCTCGGACAGTGATTCCCTTGTTTTGCTGTGCAACAATGGGAGCTTTTCCTCTGAGAAGGTTGCAAGCACTTTTCTACCCTTTATTTTGCTGTCCAAAAGTATTTGTGGAGATCTTTCAGTGATGGCAACCTGGTTAATTTTTGTAGTGAACCTACTTCAGCTAAGGAAGCCTTCAGACTTGCCAAGTAATCCCTTTCGATTTACCATCACCCATCTCTTTGATTTCTAACCCAGATATTCAGTGTCGTGCTAAATTCTTATAACCACTAGTGCCTCTTTGTGTCTTGGAAAGAGTTCTCATTATTAATATAGTAAGAATCATACAAAATTGTTTGATTTCTGCTATCTGAGGTTTATTGGGAGAGGGGGAAGCTATTGTATTCCTGAAGTTTGAAATGTTGGTAAATTTGTAGTATGGTTTAGTTTCTGAAATTTGCCAAACTTCCTGAAACATGGAGGGAACTGAATGAGCCAAATTCCTGGTAATGGTCTTTTACTTCAACCTTTCTGTGGCAGATTTGTATTATGGAGGAAAAAAAGTCTTAAGCCTTTCAATGAATATTTACAGCTGTGTGAGAATATCCTTATTTGTTTCAAATTTGATAGGTATACTGTAGGGAAGAAATTCTGCATAGATGTTTTCATTCTGAATGACCTAGTGCCTCATTTCTTAGAGGTGGAAGTAGAGAGGAATAGTCTTTGGGAACTTGTACAGATTTCAGGGGAGATACAAAATATTTCTCTAATTTTCCAAGACCCTCTTACTAGCTTTAAAAAATTTAGTCAGGTCTATAAGAGTTGTAACTAGGTCAAAACCAGCAGTTTGTATCCTCTCAGTGGAATAAATAAATCTTAATGTGTCATCTACAGTAAAATTTCAAGTACGATTTTGGGGAAAAAATTGTTTTGGAGATGTCTTATCCTCAAAATTTCCATTTTTTAAACTTAAACCCCAACATTTCAACTTTGAAGTTACATCAGTCATGACACAGGATGCAAGAATAGATGTTAAGTGCACTTTGAGCGTTCAGTTGAAAATGGTCATCAGGATGGTCTTACCCTGGGGATGGCAAGGCAGCCTCCAAATTCAGTTTCACTCATGACCTGGATATTACTTTTAGAAGCCACGAGCTACAATGCATAACACTGTTACAAGTGTCACCAGTGCGGGTGGTGGGGAGGGGGGGGAAGGGGCTCCAGCAGAACGTTATGAAGTTCAACTAAATAGTCCAAAATATGGAGTGGTGCTATATTTTGAATTTGCAATACTAATGTGCTGCATTAGCTTTTCTTATCTTTCCTCTTTAAAACTTCCTGGCTTTCTTGTGTTGGTTGTTCTGTTTTCCTTCCCTCCTTTGGTTAAAAATAATATGTAATTTTGGTGAGAGAATCATCTTGCCTCTCTGGGCCTTCTCAGTGCCATATATTAACGTTGGTCTACCTATGTCAAATTGACTAATTTGCCTGTTTAATTGTTGCCTTTCTCAGGGGCCTGCAGCAAAATCAATTCTGTAGTCCAGCCAAAATCTTCGAAGCTGTAGAAGTTAGCTGGAGGATCCAGGACAAATGAAAGTGTTTTCATATTTTACTAAACTCCAAATGAATATTTGCTACTGCATTTTACCACCACCCAGTGTCAGCAAAATTGTTCTTTAAAGGAGCCTGCATTTTTAAAACAGAGCACGCTTAAATCCTTACATTGTGCGTCACTGAAAACTAGCTTCAGTCATGCTGCTTAGTGGGTATCCAACATCTCTTTTACTTAAGGGTAATTCATACTTCTGCCTTTCTTTCCCTACCCACCCTCTCCTACAATGAAACATACCTAAGACAGTGAAGTCTTCTGGGTCTGACAGAGACAAGGTTACAATTTTACAAATAATATTTTTTGAGGTTTTGGGTTTTTTGAGAATACAGAGGATAGAAATGTAGGAAAATTTTTATAACAGAGGGAGATTAAGTAAAATCCACCCTCTCGAGTGATGGAGGAGTGAAAGAGAGAGACAGGAATGCATTTAAGTATTATTAACGCCTATTTTAAAAGGCAAGTGGGCTGGAAAATAGCGCTACAAATGTCAGTTCTTTAGAGTGAAATACCAGTGCTTGAAAGAATTAGAAACACACCCATTAAAAAGGCAAAACTCAGATAAGTCTTCAAGCAGCCAAGGAAGGAATCACAGTAAAAGCATCTGAGGTGACTTAATGTGACCCCTCAACACTCTCTTGGAAGCTAATGCTACTAAATGGATTTTTCTAAATGTCCTTATGTATAAGGTAGTGCTAAGCGGGGGAGCGTTCAGAATACACAGTTACTGGTCACTGTGCAACTGCTGCCGTGAGCAAATGCCGTGAAGCGCGTTAATGAATCGATCCGGCTGGTGAGCTCTCAGAAGATGAGTAATTGGGCACCGAGTGGTTACAGCAGAGTTGGCAGTTGAATAGTGTTAATCACAGTGATGACTTTAATAGCATTTAATAGACACTTATCTGAATTCAAAGTCAGATGAGATACTGCTCTTTTTAAAAAGCATTTCCAGTGTTATTAGCTTTCTGTCATGAAAAGCCACTAAAATTTCCATTTTTTTGTTGGGTGTTGGGAAAAGTGCTTATCTCCAGAATTCAGAAAGCAAGAAAAGTTGGCTGTCTGCACTGGAAAACCCATTTTCAGTTGATAGTTTAAAACCACTGTTTGAGGTTTGAAACTTCCCTCCCAGGCAGTCCTTTAAAAACCAACAAAAAGGGGCTTCCAAAACAAGGGCCGAGGAAGGCAGCTGTTTCTAAATGGCATTCCACAAAAGGCCATAGCTTTAAGGAATTGCAACGACCCTCAATGTGTAAAGGGCACAGACAGTTGAGCACCTTAAAGTCTAAATTAAGATTGCAGCTTCACTCTTTGTGTAAGTGATACTCCGGTTAGCAGATTCCTGTGAATGCAGGTACTTACTGCACAGCACCAGCCACGGGCTAGTTCTGTTCTTACAGTGAAGTATCAATCAAATGCTTTAGGGAGCAGGTAGGGAAATGTTAGCCACAACAGAGCAGACTGCAGATGATTCACATGTGATTGAGCTCTAGTTAGGCCTGAATTAAATTTCCCTGCTTAATTCTATTACTGTCCCTTTTACAATTGAGCCTGTGCCTTCAAGCAAAATCCTACTAGGAAATAATGGTCTATTCCCTTTTTTTTGAGGAGCAAACAACTCCTGATGGACAAAATGTTGTTCAGACAGGAGTGGAGAGGGAGAAAAATGAGCTTTCAAATGAGTGCAAAACTTCCTAATCTATGCTAAGTTATGTGTTCTGTCTAAACGCATGTTTATAGCAGGTTCAATTGCATTTGAATAGTTGTGCTGGAACGCAGTGGGTTTTCTGCCAAGCCGGTCATGACCTGTAAAACTGACGGCACCAAACCCGAGAGGCTGGTCCTGCCTGCCCTCCTGAACTGGCCACTAACACAGGAGCCCTGGTGAGTGTTCTGCAGCGCTGACAGCTCTAAGGGCTAAGCCAGCCGCTTTCTGCATATGCTTTGGTTGGTTTAAATATATTTATTGGATTTTACTTTATCTAAAGTTATGTCTATTGATTTCAGTCATGTCAGCTGAAAAGTAATCAAATGGAGACATGAGGGAGTGAGTGGATCTGAGCAGGATCTGATCTGTCATAGACAGTTCTTAAAATACTACCGTAAAATGGGCTGGTAGGCTCTTGTGATAACCTTATCTCTGAATAGAGCAGGAAAGCAAAATCTTACAAAGTATCACTTAAACCTTTGTTGTGTTGTGACCCGTCAGAACCTGAGCACTCAGAATCCTTTCCCACAAGCCGTTTGCTGTTGCTGGTTTGCTGTGTTTTCCAGGCTGCGCACGCTGCTGCTGGTGTGTACAAAAATAAACAAAAGGCAGCTGTGTTGGCAGCACAGAAAATTTAGCAAGATGCAGCTTTTGTCAAACAGAAGAGGACAAAATCAATAGGAAAAGAAATGTTTTCAAGCTTTTTGGAATGCAAACAATGGAATAATAATAAAAAAAAAAAAAAGGCAACCTAGAAGAATTGGCAGTGCACTGTCAGCTTAAAACCACTGTTTTAAGCAAATTAATTTGGCTGCTTTGTAATGTCTGTTTTATTTTGTTAACAAATTCCTCTCAGTCAGGGTTTTGTGTCTTCTTGTTGATACGTGCTTTTTAGTCTAAAGATAGAAGATACATTTAACGTGTTAAGGAACTGAATGTATCTGGGCTTTGTGACTAGTTAGATTATGATTATCGAATTGTCTCTCAACTGTTAAGCTTGCTTACTGATTCCCAGGAGATATTAATATAGCAAGTACTGAACTTATTAATGATTAAATGCTTTTGGATTTCCATGGACAAGAACTTCCACGGTCTTTCCTGATCTAGCGGATCACTTCTTGAAGTTTATTATCATTTGTGTGGCAATACATTAGGCATGTGGAAGGTTTGTCGCTTTGGCAAATGGAGCTGGAAGGTGTGACCACCAGTCCCCACAGGAAGTATTTATCCTTTTATCTAAGGAATGATGGTTCCTTTTGGATGTCTAAGGATAAAGAGATAATCACTAGGAAACTAGAGAGATCCTATGGGGACCTTCTCAGGGCAATTAAATACTATGACTTCCTCTTTTTCACGTTGCCCTTTCTAACTTCATTAAAAAGCATTCTGCTTAATACTGGATGATTAATGTTGCTGGTGTTTGATTTCCTGTTGTGTCTTTGGCATTGACCAATATTGGATGTCTAAGAAGAAAATCCTGTTAGTTGCATGTTATTCCATAGGAATACTTATGCTTATTTCAGGTAACAGTAGCTCTCATCCTGAATGCAGGACTTCAGAAATATTCTTGTCTCTGTATTTCCTTGTTCTTGCAGATTGTTTGTGTTTTCAAACATTTACACTGTTTAGAGTGGGGAAAAACGCGTTCTGACTTCCTTCACCTCTTCAGTTCTCTCTCTTTCTTGCCCTGGTAGGCTGAACAGACAGGTTGGTAGGGCAGCTCACCATGGGGCTCCTCACCCTCAGTCTGTCATTCTGCAGTGTCTGCTCTGTACGATAACTTCAATCCTGTGCTTATTTAGTGCTAAGTTAGATCTCCATAACTACTCCTGCTGACTTAAAAGTATGTGTTCTTATCAGTATTAAAATAGTACAAGAGCAGAACTGTTGCTTTAGGCACATTTCTTGCCACTGTGTTGGCTAATGAACCTTGAATGAAAGTAAGAGGGCCAGTGACTTTGAAATAGGAACTGTTAGCCAAGTGTTGTAGAATCGTAGTCCTTATTTATTTTGTATGCTAATCTGCACTTGTGACCCTGAGCAGAAAAGCTGCAGTACAGCAGGTTTTATAAGCTGTGGCTTAACCAGTTATCTAGTATCTTAAAACTCTTATTTAAGCTGACTGGTTTTGTGCACAGGTCAGAAACCTGTTGTCATTGATCATTAAATGCTGTGCATATTGTACATTCATTTACACGGATTGTTCTAATAGTGCTTGTGTGTATTATGCTACATTACCATATTTTTATATATATGTATGTATGTATTGCATGAGGTTTAATTGTTGGGATTTTTTTGTATTGTCACTTTTGTATTCACACAGTGCCTCATGTATCTATTTGCATATTGCAAGAAGTTGTTTCAAAGCAGTGACTGGAAACAGGTGGGGATGAGAACTCTCCACTGTAGGATCTGATGTTTCTGAAGTATTAATAAAGTATAGTGAGTTGAAGCATTGTTCGTTTCTTTTCTTAAATGTCTTTTTCATTCTAATACTACAAGTAGCTGGATCCACAGTGGTCATATTGCACATCTTTGAGTGGTTACCCTGTCATCAAATATTACTTTCCTCCATAGGGCCTTTCTGAGAAAGTACAGTACTTAGCTCACCAGGGAGCACAATGACCAACTAACTGCTGCTGCTTTTTCATGACTGTGGAAAGCAACTATGGGAATCCATTGTCCAGGTACCTCCACAATCCGAAGGCAAATACAGCTGCTCTTTGCTGATAACAGCACAGAGCTGAACCAAATCAGTCTTGTAGCATCTTGGGCACCTCCTCACAAAGGTGTTGTCTTCCTGTAGATCTGAGCCCATTCCAGCTGCATTTGAGAACAGGAGTGGACATCACTATTGATTTTCCTTGGTGGTCCCCAACACTGGCTTTACTGTCACTTTTCAATCAGTAGAAGGTGGAATCAGGACATTGCTGATTCTTGTTGGCTGTGCTGTTTTCTTTTTCATCTAGCAGGTCTTCGGTAGACCATGTGTTCAACGGCGGCTCGTAGCCAACCTTCTGCTCGGTGATATCAGTCATCTGCAGTCTCTGTTGCTGGTGGGCTTGAGCAAGAAGCAATCAGTAAGCCCATGGAAATGAATGTAAAACTTGGATTTAAAGGTACATGAAGCTAAACTTGGATGCCATTGGTGGGTTTCATTTTACAGAAGCAGCATCCACCTCAATTGTTTGAGCAAGCAATGACAAATCTTCATGTCCTGCTTAACCACTCCTGTTTGATGTATGTTTTTTTTTCAAACAATGCGCCATTAAATCAGTAGCCACTTGTTTCCTAGACTGTATAAAGTAATGAAATAACAGTGGTGGAGAGGCAGATGTTTCTGTTTCATCCTGAATTAGTGACTGTTACAGCACAAATGAGGGCCATTTAATTCTTACGGAGCTGCTGAGTTTACCTTGACTAGTATTTGCTGTTCTTACCCAGGTTCTCTAGGAAACTTCACTGGGGGTTGCTATGCAGAAATTAGTTCTTCAGCTCTACCAAATCAGTCTGGGAATGCCTGTTCTCTCCACCTGGGGAGCGGAGTGAGCAGAAGAGCTTCTCCAGAGACCAGGAGAACTGTAAGAAACTCTGGCTTTCCCCCAGTAATGCAGACTTCACACGTCTCTGCTCTTTGGCAAGGGCCAGACAAAACATTTTCTGCATCTAGATCAAGTTTGCTATTCAAGTAGCACTAATGTAGATTACAGGCTTTCATGTTACTGTTTTTTTTTTTGTTTTTTTTTTTTTTTTTTAAGAAATCAAGCATAATCTTGAGCATGTCATGCAGAAAGTTGCTTGTGTATTATGTGTAGAGACTGTAATGGGTATTTACCTGTTTCACCAAACCGATAGTGCAGTTTTGTATATGTAACTGTGCAGATATCTTACAGTCAGCATCCCTTATACAAAAAAAAACCAACAACAACTTTTTAAAAGTGTTAAGCTGTTTTTGAACTTTTCTGGTTTGGATATATGACAATCTGTTACCTGTTGTACTAAAAATAATTCTAAATATCTTGTTAGATGCTTTTTGTTACTTGCATGTTGGTTGTGGTGTGTATTTTTTGCTCTTGTTTTTTACTGGAGTTAAAATGTTTTGAAGTTTGGGTTTGCCCTGTTCTCATGTTGTTATATTGAGCCATTTGGAAATAATCTGAAGTTCTCATTAGAATGAGAAAATATTGAAATGTTTAAATGGTGCAGCTGTTATCTAGCCTTCAAATAGAAGTAGCTCTTGGAAAGAAATATTTTGAACATGCCTTGACAAACATAAGCCTGCTTATTTTATACAAGAGTTCATTGTATGCTCGAGGCATACAGTAAGGCAAAAACAACTCTTTTGCATAGCCTAAAAGAAAAAATTCTAGCTATGTTGTGGTGGGCCGGACTAGCTACACTATTTCAGCCTGCAGTTTGGTGGTGTTCTTTTTGCCCGGAAAAAAGTGGCACAAATGGTAGAAAAGAGACTTATTCCCCACATCGTATTCTAGGCTGTAGAGTAAGCACTTCCAGCAAGGAGCCTGTGCCCTCCTTGTACCCAGCCTGGTTTTTCTGCATAGACCTGCAGCTTCCGAGCCCTTGACACTGGTCCTGGCTCAGGGCGAGCCAGGAGGGGCTGCGTACAGGAAAAGGCAAATTGTTCTGCAGGTGCCTGAACGCTCCTTCAGGGCTTTGTGTTTCTGCCCCTAGAGGGCTCCCTCTTGCCTCTGGCCAAAGCAAAACAAAAAGCGGTGGGAAAAGTGATGTTGCCTGTTGCCACAAATTGTTCAAAAGAGTGCCCTGCATATTGTGTCATTCCCGTAATATTTTCATCTTGCTGGTAGGAACTGGAAAGCTGAGTGGGGAAAATTTCTGTCTCTTCCAACTAAAATTATTCTATGATTCTACGATAATACCTTCCTTCCTTTGCCATATCTTTTAAGAAGTTGCTGTGTCTCTGGCACTAATGCTGTTTTGATTTTTACTGGTTAAAATGCAGGCGGGTGTTTCAGGCTGGGGTGCAGCTGTCCGATACCAGATCTCTGGTAATCCCAACAGCAGTAATTTGGGGAGAGTGCAAAAACCTTTTATATGGGAGGCAGGGAAGAAGTCGTTCACGTAAAGAGGGGGACATAACCAGTATAGCTTAGAAGAATGTTCCTTTTTGCACCTCTTAGACAAGATTTAAAAAAATCCAAAGCCTTGTTTCTCTTTATATAAGATGTAAAAGGTAATGGTGTGTTGATCAGGCTATAAGAGATACCTCTCTTAGTCTAGAGCCCAGTTCCTTTACGAAACCAAGTTATGGTGTCAGTGTGTGGAAAGAAAGAAGAAAAAGAAGAACAATGGAACTGAAGACACTTCAGGCTTTCCATATAATTAATTATAGTTATTTAAAATCTTGTGCAAAGTCTGTGCTTGAAAAAGTTCTAAGTTATAATTAAGTCAAACTGCTAACGATGGATCTAATTGTTGGGTTACAGACAGGCGCAGGTAATGCAAGTTGGGCCACTGACATCAGATATTTCACCCAATTGCTTTCTGTTGATGCAGCTAATTCCACACAACTGTTCCAGCAGCTGGAATGACCGGCATGGGATGAAGCGTGGATGTATGTCAAGAGCTTTCCCTGACAGACTTAACTGGCCAAATGTCTGTGGCCTTTAACAGGCTCCCTGGAGCACAGCTGCTTTAGCACTGCTGCTGTTGAAACCCCTGCTAGTGAGAGACTCGAGATGGGAGAATGAATTAGATGCCGAAATGGCTTTGCCAATTCCCCCTTTCTATCGTATCAGTCACCTGAAGTCTCATATTTTTCTGAAAAGAATCATTGAAGAAAATGTCAAGTTCAATGGTGTAGGCAGGTTTTGTTGTTGCATTGGTGAGTCTGCTTTTGAAAACAAGAAGTAATCCCCTCCCACTCTTCCATGGATTTTCATCTCTTCAAAACGTTAGAAATATCAAATCGTACAGGGACAGACCTTCCCCTTTACTGCAGATCAGAAGCTGATTCATTAGCTATATTGCCGATGGATGAGGACACTGAAGTAAACGTCAAACCCTAGACATGCAGTATTAAGGTTCCATTTAGAGTCTGAATACAGGGTGTTTGGAAGTGACTGCTTGAACCACTGAAACAACCTTCCTGCTCCACAGTGCGCTATGCACTAACTAGAGGATTATGAAGCAAGTGCTTGGTTTTGGTCTGACATTAAAACCCTTGAAAAATAGTTTAATTTTTCTTTCCCCATAATGTTCTTCCTCCTCAAAATGTCTGAGACTTTTTTTTTTTTAATTGTAGCATTTTAATTGTCATATCTCAATTAGTGTCTTGGTTTTGTCTGTTTTCTAAGTTAAATAAATTGTGGATCTGTATTCTCAGTCTTAAACCTCTTGGTAACTGGTGGCTGTCACTCTGTTACTGTTTATGTATTTATTTGGCAATGCTAGCAAGAGATTAGAAAGTGGTTGTTTTCTGCAGGGTAAAAGAGACAGGGGAACCAAGAAATTTAGTATTTTTTACTTTCAAGTAGTTTAGTGAAAGGTTAATGAACAAAACCTTAATACAAATACTAACGAAAATTATTTGTTTCTCCCCCTGACTAATAATCACCTTTTGTAACGGGAAGAGATGCTACAAAGGCCTGCCCCTTCCCTCAGAAAATTGCCTTCCAATATTTTCTTGTTAATGAAATTTTAAGTCAACAGGCTATTCCCAAGTAGCAATAGGCCAAGGCAGGATGTGCATTAGCGGGCTAATGGCAGGCGTCCCGTGGCAATCCTTGAGCGCTGGCTGCATCACTGGGAGCACTTAACGCCGGCTCTGCTAAAGCACTTCTTGTGCTCCCGCTGCCTCCTTTGGGAGACTGGTCCACTGACTAATAGATCTGAGTGTCAGGAAGTCTTTCCTGTTTGTCAGTCTTACTGATCTCAGTTCCAATATATGTAACTGTAACTTCTTTGACTACTCTTTAATGAAAAATCTAAAAAGAAAGGCAAAAGGTTTTGCATAAAAAATTGAAAGAAATCTGTTTTTTCAGTCTTCACTGTAAAACTTGTAGAACGTGGGGTTTTAGTTAAATGCTGCCTGCATACGTTTTAGGCTGATGGCAGCAGGATCTGGAAGCTGGCTGGCATAAATCCGCTCATAAATAAAACCAGTGCATCTCAGAATCTGTCAGTGACCGATGTGTGTGTCTGTGACACGTACAGAAGCTGGCAGCTCGTGAAAGCCGAGCTGAGCTGCTCGGGGCTCAAGGGAAGTCGGTGAAGTTACACAATGCGCTAGTTGAGATGTCACGGGGAGGCTGAGGGCTGGGGTGTGGAGGGGAGACCACCGGGGCTGTGTTTGCAAGGAAAATGGTGTCGGTCCAGCAGCCGCTGCAGAGCGCTCCGGCCGGGCAGCGGGCGCTGCTCGCAGCCTTCGCCAGCCGCAGAGAGCGGCCGCTGCGCAGGAAGCAGCCAGGGAGAGGTTTTCACAAGGACCTGTTGTTTGGTTGCTCAGATTATATCAGTGTTCTGGCTATTGAGAGGCATTTGGCCTTTGGGTTTTGCTTTCAGCTTTATTTATTTTTGCCTGTTCTCAATTCTCTTTGTGAATACCGATATTCTGAGTCACCCAGAATGATTTCTGCCTTCATTAAAGATTCCTTCCAGCTCCCCTTCAACTGCCTGTGGGCTGTAGCCTGCCCCTGCCTCCCCCTATGCACTTTGCTGCACATATTTAGCTCGCAGTATTCCATCACTCGTCAGCTCCTGCAGCTCTGGCACTTGGATACCTTCAACCACATTAAACTATATTGTACCTTTGGTTCTTTGCACAACTTGCACCTTCTTCACCTGACCTGTACTGTCCGTGCTACTTCTGAAACATGTTTGAGATACGGTGTGAGGCTGTAGTTTATCCTACTCCTGCAGCAGCCCTGCTTAGAGCTGATGGAGTAAAATGGTTAAACTGGGCATCCAGAGCCTTTAGTCTCTTTCTGTCACACTGTGTCCGTCTTTGTCACCCTGCATAAATCCATTTACCTATTTGTGTCTTTGTTGCTTTGATATACATCAGGTTTTAAATTGTCTATGGTATCTACACCGAACACACAGGACTATGTTTCCATAAAACCAAAATTAAAAGATGCAATATGAAAAAAAAGTAATTGTATAGTTCTTTAATGGGTATTCCTACATGAATTGCTGAGCTCTATGGCACTCCAAAGCTTGTGTATAAGAAATTCTACAAATCAATAAAGAAAATAACCTAGAAGGGAGGATGGGTCTCTTATTACAGCACTAAGTGTCGATACTGTAGATGTCTTAATGCTAGTTAATGACTGTCCCTAATGGTATTCAAACAATATACATTTGCTTTAGCTTTTTTCAAAGTCCAGATGAGCTGCTCAGCGCTCTCTTAATGATGCGAATTATTTAACGCTCATTTGTATGCAGTATGCTCCTTCTCTGAAAGTACTGCACAGAATTCAAGCCAAATTCAGCCTTGCAGCTCCACTGAAGTCAGTGCTTGTCTGTGCATCTGTTGGTCGCTTTTCTTTTTGGTTTGTTTTTTTTTTTTCCTTGAAGAGTTAACTTCTTGTTATGCTCATTTTATTTTTAAAGGTAATATCAGCAAAGGGCTTTTACTCGCCCTTCTTTCCTCCCAAAGAAGCAGCTGTAAGTATCAATGCAGTTCTGTTGATTTTCATATCTCTCTCTTAACCCCTGCAAAAGGAGGACAGGCTAAGCAGAATATAATTTTTTGTGTGTTATTTTCTTTCCTCTACTTTGCACCTCCTAAGCACAGTTTTGGTGATATCTGGCACTTCGCCCAAAAATCATCCTGCAAAGAATCTCTGCCATCTGATGTATGCAAGATACCGAGTTCCTCTCTGCGGCCCAGTTTGGTTTAACACAACACAAACCGATGGAGGCCCAAGTCATGTACAATCCTGCAGGTTAGTTATGCTCAGTATAACAATGTCAGGATTCACTTTTTTTATAGCTGGGAGCAATATGGCATGGGAGCCTGACCTGGTATTTTGAATTAAAGTGGCAGCTGAAAGGTGGAACAGGCATTGTTACTTCAGGTATATACTCATTTTTTTAGTGTTGGACTTCACAACTGCAATATTCTTATAATGTCATTTTTAACTCATCCCATTTTTAACACACACACACACACACACACACACACACACACACATTGAAAAAAATAAAAAATAATCTGCAATCGTATTATTCACTCTCCTTGGTACAGCACAGACCCACAAACATCTACTGCCTGCATGGAATGGTGGAGAAGCATCCCTGCTAGATGTGCAGAGACATTTCTTGTCAGCTGTTAGATATTTGCTGGCAGCACAGGGATGAGTGTTGAAATGTGCGAATAATGGGTTCATTTCCAAGCTCCAGAGCAGATGAATCTAGATGCCCTGTTGCCCTGGTTTACATAATATTGCTACAGTAAATGGCTGCTTCCCCTCTCCCTTTGCTGCAGTACTGTCCTCCGGCTCCTGCCGATGTTCATCTCGAGGTTCTCTGCAGGCAGCTCCTTTCCTGCCCCCCAGCTCCTCCCTCCCCACGCTTGCCCATCCCTTTTGGCCTGCATCCCTCTTCCCTCTCTCCTGCTGGGATGGATGTAATCCCTGGAGGAATGTGGCCCACAGGCTTCTGCAGGACTTGGGCGTGTGACTCTGGAGAGCCTCTGATGGTGAATGCAAAGCAGGAAAAAGCAAATCTCACGTCACCTGGCAGCACAGGGAGGGAAGAGCTGGGGGGTTGTGGGCTGTTCAGTGTGCCTGGCTGGCCAGCCAGCTTATCAGACAGAAAATAGAGGCTAGACTTTCAGGCTGCATGTGCCATTTCCCTATTCATTGTGTCTGGGTGATGTATTCTCTGCCTGTGGTTTTAATAAATATCTCTCATAGCTTCTTTCTGCTTCAGTTCCCTTTGGGATAGCTCTTTCCAACTCAGCTGCATCAGTGTGCTGAAGATGTTAAGTCTGAGTGTGTGGAAAAGAGGAAAGAGAAGGGAGAACTTCATGTAGAGCATCTAAGAAAGCTTTAGCCATAACTCTGTGAAACTGCTCTGTATTACACAAGCCTCACTTGCAGCGTAAGTTGCACAAAACTCTCTCACTTAACCATATTAAGTCTTATTCCCTTTCCTCTTTATATGTCCACAGAGCATTCAAGTGTTTGCAAGGAGGATCCCAAGCTACTGCCAGGACACATACTTGTGTTTTCAATAAGGCTTTGCATATAGGATGTTGCTGTGTTTTAGTGAGTATCCTGGAAATTTCAACAGGGATGTAGGGGGAAAAAAAAAGACAATTCTGTGTTTGGAAATGGCATTTTGTCCTATGTAGTAAGCACTTGTCTTAACCCTGCTAGAGCAGAACAAACCCCCTTTTCTAGCAGAAACCAGAGTTGTTGTCAATTAATGTCTTGCTGAAAACTAAGTCTTTGCCATCTGTTCCGCCCCCTCACTACGAATGCCACTCTGATTATGTTGATTATGTAATTAAAAACAAAAATATATTTTGGTAGAGTGCTGCATAGGCATCTGTGCTGATTCTTCTCCTGTTCCTATTTACCGTCCCCTGCCCCTGTCCCACAAGGAAAAGGGAAAGGTGACAATTGTTTGACTCCTGGGCAGCTTCACCCTGGCGCGGCGGCGCTGGCTGCCGAGCTGGTGCAAGTCGTGGGAGCAGCCGTTTGAACGCTGCCGCGTTTGGGCCGTGGGTCCTTTGAACCCCTGGTTATTCAGTTAATGAGAAATCCGTGGCAGGAACCTGCCCCTTAAACTGAAGGTGCTTTAAGTTCTTGTGAGGGTTAACTGGAGTCCAGAAGAAGCAAAGTGAAAAGAAAGAGTCCTGGTTACTTCGCAAGTGGTAGCATGACCTCTGAGATCAGCCGGGCTGCTCCTGTTACAAATATGGCCTCTGTCTATCTAGGGGTGGAGGAAAAGGGAAAGAGGAGGGGTAGCTTTCCTGTAAGTGGGTTAGAGCAATTACTGAGGTCTCTTACAGCAAATGAAGTTGTCAGCGTGAGTCACATTCCCTTTTTTCTCTCACTGCCAAGTTTTAGGCAGTAACCAGACAGAGCGAGGAAAAAAAAAAGTAGGGAAAAGCAACAATGAAGCGAAGTTGAACTGAAACAACCCTTCATTCGGGGTATTGTTTGACATTTTAGTTCTGATTGTACGTAGAGATAAAGGGTCTATAAATATCCCGCCTGCTGAAATTCCTTATCACAACATCGCCTGTCAGCTGAACAAATAGGGTAGGTTCTCCAAATAATACATAATTACGTATGTAAATACAAAGTAACTGATGATATCCCTGCAGCAAATGGAATGAAGGCCTGATCCCTGGAAAGGACATTAAACCTTCTCTGTGTTAGTGAGAGATGTCCCGGTCTCAGGAAGGCAAATGGCAGATGGGGCTGTTACTGCTGAAAGGGTGGGAGCTCGGAGACAGAGCAGAAATAAGGAAGGAGATGTTTATCTGACGGACTAGACTAGATAAAAGCATCTTCTGATGCTTTTTGAAAGTATCTTAGCATTTAGTTCTGTTTAACAAATGGCTGGAAGCTTTTCTGCTCTGCTTTAGAGCTTTTAATGAAGCATTGTGATTCCCATTGTGGTCAATTGTTTGACACTTTTATTATTACTGGTATGCGTAGCGTTTTTTAATGGTTGACAGCTGGAGAAAGAAGTATTTTGTGCATTCAAACTTTTAGCACAAAGCTGCTGTTTTCTATTCTGCCTTTGTCTTTTATTCTTGCTGATGCAAATCAGGGAACGACAGAACTGATTAAATTACGTTTGTTTACTTTTCCTTGATGATAATAAGACACAGCCTGCCTTTTATAAAAGACAGAAATAGACGATGTGAATGTTTCTACAGTATTTCTAGAAAGGTTTTTTTTCTTACAATACAAAGGCATTTATTTGTTTCTTATGTCTTGTTTTATCAGATAATGCACACTTCCTAATGTATGTGGAATAAGAATAGTGCAATGAAGTACAGTTAGCAATGGATCCCATTTGGAAAGCTTCTACCTTGTTATTTTTATTAATTCAACAATATAAATGATCAGACCACATCACAAACCAAACACAGCAAGATACTTCTGTCCCTCACAGTAGGAATGCCTCTGGTTGTTACTATAGCTGTACAAAATCTCCCCTCCATTGCAGGCTTTAGGTTTATACGTACGCAGTTGCCATTGGGTTCCAGCTTCAGGATATTGGTACGATACTGGAAAGAAACAAGCACTGAGAGGCAGGGCTGCAGAAATAGGATACCCATGATTGTTTTGGTGAGTAATGCGCATGTCTTGTGGATTGTGTAATACTTCTTTTTTTGAAGGCTTGTCCTGAGAAGGGAGGCCTGCGTTTGTCTGTCCTGCTTGTGCGGTGTGTTTGCAAGGAAAAAGATCCTGGAGCGGGAGTGCGTTTCTAGAGGTCAGCAGCTGCTCGTGAGATGATAGGACAAGGTCACCGGGAGCATGGAGAATTACAGCAGGAAGATTTTGGGAGGGCTAAATGGCAGAAGCAGGAGAGGAAGAGGACAAGCAGAAAGGAGGTGGTAAGGAAGTCACTATAACACTGCCCTCGTTATTATTTTTTCCTGCATTTTTCCAGAATAGAGAAAAGTGCAGCAAAAGATGGCAAAGGCAAAAGAAAAGTGCCTGAAGGTTTCTCAGCAGTGCAGTCAAGCCTCCCTGTTTCACAGATGAAACCAGACTTAGGGACTGATAGCACATGGCAGCTGAGTTGAATCTAATGGACTGCTGGTATCAAAAATGACAGTTCTGCTCCCAGCCTTGCTGCTTTCTTTGTACGGGTCTGGTGCTTGTCAGGCCCTTTGATGAGCTCATGCAGCTCAATAAATTGTAAGAAAATGAATTCAACAACAAAAAAAACCCCATACCAGCCCAGGAAAGGAGAGTTGGGCACTGTAAGAATGGAGACTGGAACTGCAGTGAGTGGGAGAAGTACAGACATCAGATTTTTGCTGCAGATGTGGGGTGTGCTGGGGATGCCCCGCTGCTGTTCTGCGCCTCACCTCCCACTTCACCTCCCAGGTGGTGCTCCCCTCAAAAGGGCACGTGATGAACGCGGCCTGATCAGGGCGGCTGCCTGGGTAGGTGAAGGGAGGTGATCTACACAGCAGAGAAGGGAACGAACGGGACTGCAGGAGCCCAGGAGGATGTTGACGTGGGTAAGAGTGGTGGAAGAGAAACCAAGGAGGGAAGAGGAATGTTCAGAGTGACCACAGAAGGTTGCTGCAACAAGCACTGGAAAAATGATTGAATACAGGGCGATGGTCCCATCTTCTTAATCTAGCTCTTAAAGGGTTTATTCTTGTGTATACATGTAGCTGTCCCTGAAGGAGAAGTCCTGTTTATGTCCCTGATTTAGGTATACATTTCTCCAGATTGGGATTTGATAAGATGACAGCTGCTGCATTTTTATTATCCGCACCCAGCAGCAGTAAAAGCTGTTCAGAGTTCAAGATGGAAATGTATCTGTATATTGGCATTTATCCAGCTGCACTTCACAAAGGTAAACGGCACACGGGAGTGGTACGCTGCCCCCTTTTAATCCATTTTCTATAGACAGGGTACTTTGCCTCTCTGCAGAAAAGCTCAGCACAGCTACTGTGCTAATAAACACTCATTTCTCACTGCAGCATATGCGCTTCCCAGACTCATAAATCCAGGCAACTTGTAGTTGAATAACAATTAAATATCCACACACATTTCCATACCACGGTCTGGTGCACAAGGCATAGGCCTAAGTGGCTGGACATCTGCTGTCTGCTCTCCCACACTTACTGTTTGGCAGAGCATAATCACTTAATCTATCCTGTCACCATTAATGGTACCTGTAAAATTAGACTCAGAGCATCATCCTACAGGTATTTTGCCATGTCCTTCAAAAAGAGCAGTGTTCTCTTGCCTTTTCTTTTCTTTTTTTAAAGCAGCCTTTATCATAACAGTCAAAAATACTTTTCATTGCTGTTGGTCTTTCTCTCAGGATTTCCAGGCCAGGGATTCTGTTTGGCTCTTAACATCAGTGGGAAGTGAGACATCATATTGAATAGTTAGTTGAGATGCAGGTTGCTGATAGATCCTCACAACAATTTTGTGTCACTTTTACAAAATCCAGAGACTCAGTAATGCAGTAAGATAAATGTAGTGCTTGATTACAATGGATGTATTGCAGCTATAAAAGGCATCTCTTATCATTAGGCTCTGCATATCTGGAGTAATAACCACCATATGTCAGGTTGGACAACAATAATATGAGCCAGATAATTTTCCCATTGTTAAAACTTTCAAAATAAAAAAAGCTACAAATGTCTTAATCACTAATTCATTTTAGCAAGACCTAGTGCTGGTGGCTGGAGGGAACATCTTTCTGAAGTTCAGTCTTTTCCCCGGTCTGATAACAGTCTATGTGGCAGAGTTTAAAATGTTATTGTCATTTAAAGAAGTAAGAATTGTATACAGTCGTTGTCCATTTCTCCCAGAAACACCAAACAAACAGATAAGCCTTTTAGTTTGCTCTGAACTTAACAAGCCTCCTCCACTGGTGAAGCTCTATGAGACACAAGGCCTGTCTCTGCGTAGCTGTGTAGTTACCTAACAACATGCTTATTCCCTATAGAATTGGCAGAAACCTTGAATTTCCTCCCCAACTCCCACCCTTGTGAGCCTGTCAGCTGCAGACCAAGCTCCAGCCATGACCACAACCACCTCCTGAATCAGCCCCAACAATTTGCGTTCCCTTGCCAAAGTTTGTATCTGCTGGGGGTGCAAATTGCACCATCAAGGTTGCTGGTGTTGAAAAGTCTGCATCCTTCTGCACCCCAGCTCTATGTTTTCAGGCTAGGTTGATTTATCTGGAAGAATTAATTGAGACAACAAAGCTGTCAAGTGAGAAAGGCCACACTGTGAGACAGCACTGCGCTGAACATCTGCACAATTTGTATATTTGATTAGACACCTCAGCACTTGCAGATTATTGTTGTTAGAAGCAAATCTTACTTTTGCCATTTTCATATAAGGCTCTGTGCAGTAATTCTGCAGATGTTTGTCCTCTGTATACCCACATTGTTTACAAAAATGACAAATGCTGATAGTAAAAATTACATTTGCTCATTCAAACGTCTTGATATTTACACACAAGAAAAATCATGTGCTGGAGTCCAATGATGTAATGAGAGATGCAACATGGACTTCAGCAGGAGGTGGATGGGGCCCTCAAAACCTGCTTCTCTCACACAAACAGTCCCCTGATATATATAATGAAAACCTTCTTTTGTTTATAATGACAGATGCCACAGGGGGTTGTCTATTTGGATATTATTTTTTCTCTAGCAGTGTTTATTAACAAAGGCTTGAAAGTTTTATGATGTGGTGAAAACTGCATCTCTCCTGATAAACAGGAAGCGCTCAGAGGTATCGCATTACCCCTGTAACGCAACACAGATTCTAACGGCTTGGCCCTTTTTTTTCAAAATACTGTAACACTGTGTCCTTCAAGCACTCTCTCTCATCTGCACAGCTCATATCTACTATAGATATGCAAAATTGCAAAAGAAATGGTTGTTTTAAAAAGGAATGATGATTCATCAATTTCAGAGTGCAGAAACGGATGTGTGTAATGTATACAGTACCTATTTAAAAAAATGCGGTATGGTCTCTTTGGGATCTCAGGTCAGCGGATTGAACAACATGCAAGGAGAATAAACTGATAACCTCCCTTCCCTCCCCCAGCACAGGGGCAGCTTGGAGAGCAGAGATGGAGGTTTCCCTGCAGGTTCTTGGAGTGTCTCAGCTGTAAATCCAGTGGTGCCTCTTCTGCAGTTCTATCGTTCAGCATCAGCAAGGCCGGGACGTGGCCAGCAAAGGAGGAAAGGCAATTCTGCTTCCAGCCAGGTCTTGTTGTCTGCCACGACCAGCAACAGGGAAGCAAAGTGTGACACTTCATATGTGGAACCTTATATTCAGAATAACTGTGCTACGGCCTTCAATTTGCTCATAAAGGCTGCCACACACTTGTCATGTGATGTTGTATCAATGTTGGCTGAATTTTGAGCCCTGGTGACTTTTAAGTGAAAATCTAAGAATCTCACTAGTGTTCTGTTCCCTGTCAACTGTTTCTCAGCCACTGCCCATCATTTAGACTGAGTACAATGACACAGGCAGTTAGGAAGTATACCTGTGCCGTCACAAAATCATTAGCCGCATGTGTATTTGTGATGAACATCACCCCAGCTGACAAGGTCACGTGAAAGCAAGTCCTGGTAAGCTCTTTTTAGAAGGTCTGGCACCATTCCCCAAAACGGTTCCCCACAAAGGGACTTGTCTGTGTGCCAAGTGCTTCCCTTGCACAAAGCCAGATGCACTGGGGTCAGGACATCACCCCTGCAGCTCCCACCCTGCTGTTCCCATGGCTCATTCCCACTACCTGTTCATCTTACTTTACTTTTACATTCTCCCCCCCCCACCATATTCTGTTTTATTCTTCACCATTCTTTCTCATCTGCCCTCACATCAGCCAACCTGTTCATCATAAACACCCCCTAAGTCTTTAGCTATAAGAAGTATTAAAAATGAAGTTAATGCAATATCTGGAGAACAAAACTCCTAATAATCCTGTTTCTATGTTCTTTGACTTCTGCCTCTGTTGGAGGCATCACTTGTCCTGTCTGCAGCTGAACTGAGAACAAGTGGGGGAAACAGACTGCATATTTTAGTATTTGTAAATCATCAGACTTGTGAGGCTTTGTAATAATCTTATCTCCGTTTTTTATATTTTCTTGTATTTGCTGAGCAATCAATGATAACAGAAACACAGTGACCAGGAGATTGATATTATACACTAGTTCAATCTTTTTGTAAAAACTTCCAGTGCATAAAGCTTCGGCACAAGAGTGGTCATATACCAGGACTTCAGTGGCATCCTCAAAAGTCACTGTAATATTCTGTATAAATATTGACCATACGTATGGGTTTTTTGTCAGTCTTGTAAAATAACTTTTAATCTGGTGGTTCAATTCTCCTATAATCCTCAGCTTGTTTAATGAATTCTAAGTCTTGGGCAAGATGAAGCAAGCTCATGAGGAGTAGCTTGGTTTTCAAGATACCAGCTCCAGATAACTGAGGACAAGTAAAGCACACAACAATATTGAAATCACTCCGAGTTTTATTGCAGCTGACTGAGACAGAGTGTGCTTTGAGGCTGGGAAATTTCCATTACTGGAGTGCAGGTCAGTGCCTGGCTACTGCTGCTACTGCAGCTGAAAAATAAAAGCAACTTAATTTTATATAGACAGCAGCAAAATGTCACTATAGTGATTAAAATTGTTAGAATTATATAATAAGCTTTTAAGGTTGCTGTAAGATGGATCCCTTTAAAAATATTTACAATATATTAGTGAACTACTTATGCAAAAAAATGACTTTGAAAATGCAACTGCATTTTCAGGCTATATTTGTGAACAGCAAATCTAACAAGAACATGATAGATAATACAAGATATCTCCTACAACAGCGACAGATTCTGACTGTGACGACGACACCCAGTGCAAGGTCAAGATTGCTACTGACAGTATAGTTCTGCAATTAATCATCTTTCATGCTCCCCTTGGCGTGCACAAAACAAACACCGCAATCTGTTTACTAGTGTTAAGTGTGGTGTATAAGCCACCATAAGCTACCTGCGAAGTCAGAATGCTGAATGGGCAAAAAAGGAACTACAGGGAGGGGGAAAGTAACTTTGTTTTGGCATCAGTTGCCCAGCAATTGAGTGAGAGGCTGTTTTTAACTTCCCAACAGCGTAAGATTGCACCGAGATCCGCATTTTCGTCGCGCTGTCAATGCTGTGGCCGACACTGAAATGAGAATGTCTCGAGGGATTTCAGCCGCATGTCACCAGTTAAATCAAGCCCAGGTAGGTACTGACTAAAAGTTATTAGCATCTGATGCTCTTAATGAATCTTAGGATAGTTCCCTGTGGATCAGAGCTCATATCTAAGCAATTTAAGTTTGTGTCACATTCATCACCATGGTTCCTGAGTGCCTTAGAAGTTAAAAGATATCTTTATAAAACATCTTACATGTCTTATTTCACTCTCTCGTCACCCCCGCACAGAGGCTTGAGGTCCTTTTAAATAATGCTGGGAAAATGTTTTTAAATACATTTTGTTGGGATGATGGGGAGGTTCCGGTCCTGCTGAGGTACTCGGAAAGCAAATGCCATACGCCTACAGCAGCTACCAAGAAACCTGCATCTTCTGTGACTCCACGCAAATAATACAAATAACATGATAATGATTTTGGGAAATGTAGATTTAGTTTTAAATTGGCACAAAAAATTGAATAGAGTGGCACAGCATGGCAGCTACACGGTATTTGTCCTTTGCCTAAACCTGTTACTAAATCTAATACTGTTTCCAGGACTTGTAGGACCTTTCATAGCATGAGATTTACTTTTTTTTGAGGGACCTATTTACAGAAGTTAACAGTTCAAGTAGACATGTAAGAGGACAGAGAATTTCTAGACCCTGATCTTAGGATGAACTCAGCCATGTGAGTCCCGAACTTGATATGGAGATCGTCGAAACCATGGCACTTCTAAACCACCCGGTTGTATGGCTTGGCTGTTTCCTAATATCGCTTTCAACCTGAAGATACTGTGTTTCTGCTTGGACAAACTCTTCTCAGCGGTGATTTGACTTCTTTTTGAAATAAAAGGGTTTTCATCATCTGCTATCATTTTTTACTAAGTATCACCTCTTTTCCCCCAGTGTAACCCTTTATTTTGATCCTGGAACTAATAATTTTGTGAAAGCACATTAATGTTCTTTCCAGAAGTGAGGTTTTAATGTCACCTTTTTGAGGTAAAAGACCCAACATTAAGTGCAGGTAATGACAGTGTATTTAAACAGGTTAAAAAGCAATTGATAACACTTCTGCGTGGTCTATCTCGTTAACGGGAGTGCTTTGCTGAAATACATACACTCAGTTCTGCCACAGGAGATGGTTGGGAAAGCATGCCCTAGCAATCTGACCGCTTATTTGGGTTTAATTGGATTAGACACCTATTTAAACACAGCACTCAAGGAGCTGACCGTCTTTCTGCAATTTCCTGGTCTGCCTGGTTGGTTTCCTTTTTGATCACACACATCCCAGTGAAGGTAGAAAATAATCTAGATACACACCAGTTTTAATTAAATTTGCTATGACAGGTTGTGTTTAAGCTAGATTCTCTATAATCATTTGTTTTGCATTTGCTGATGACAGATTTATTTATGTATGTAATCAGAACTGTAAGCACAGCTTCATTTTTAGAGCTAAGAGAACCTTTTAAATAACATTTACTTGGTTTCAGAAAATTTAAACATTTATTCACATTTACTGCTCTCTAAAATTACTGAGAAAATAAGGCTGTGTTTCTGAAGTGCAGGAGAACACATCACAGAAAGGAAAGTGAAAATAAATACATCGGAAGCATTATCCCACTCAAATACTTAAAAAGCCAAGCTGTATCATTGAGGGAGTTTATTAGATGGTGTTGGTCACCTATGCCAGCTTTCACTCCACCAAACTAGGCTGGGGCTGTGTCTGAAACCCAGACCCTGCTGGGCTGGAGGGAGAGTCCTCGAGCTGCTGTCTGGGTAACCAGCTGCACAACTGGAACCAGAAACTCTTCCCTCTCGACTTCTGGTCAAACAGCCATTCTGAGGCTTCGGGGGATGTTAGTCAGTTGTAATCAGGAGGTTGTACGGCATTTGGAAGCAGCTACGGAAAACTGCAATTGTTGGGTGGATGTCGAAGGAAGCTGGCGAGCAGCACGCAGGGCCAGAAGGTGGTGGAACGCCAGAAATGAGCCGCTGGGAGAAGGAAAACACAGAGCACATAGGCAGGGACACCTTCAAGGCAAGGACAGACATGAAGAAGCGGCATCGTCAGCAGAGATGTCAATAGTAGAAATGGCAGCAGAAAGAGTCGAGAGTAACAAGAGGGCAAAGTACAAACAGTAAGAACTGTGAGCAACTGGATTGTCAAGTAACAACTTCTGTCTGAGCACTGTAAACTGGAATGCAAAATTAATAATTGCTTCTAAGAGAAAAGCTTGATAGTCAAGGGGTAATCAGATGATTCCACACGGGGGTCTTCTGACAGGCTGGCATGGGTGTAAACGTGGAGACACAAGCATGCTAGGATGTATAAAGATATGTAGTTCAACACATTTTCAAAGAAACAGAAGATACAGCACATCTCAAGCAGTGCTGGCAATAGTAGTTAAAGCAGGCAGCAGCAGCATTTCAGATCAGGGTTAATACTTTTTGTCAAGAAGGTTAAATTGTGGGGGAAAAAAAAAAAAATTCAGAAGTGGTTAAGATCCTTGTGCATAGTTCCTGCAAACGTCCAGATCAAGCACCAGCTACTGCAGGAAAACAGGACGGACACTGCTGAGCAGAGCCAATGGCACAATGCAAACCAACTGCATCCCAACCTCCTGTCCAAGCCCTAAGTTTATTTACATTTATATGGGAAACAACTAGGAGGAAAATATAATTCTGTATAAAAACAATCTGCTAACTAGGGGTTGCAAAACTAAGCACTGAAGTTAGGAAATGTCAGAAACAAACTTGCCCTTATTACAGCAATTCATTTTTCACATATAATAACCTTGCGCTGCGTGCCACCAGCGGGCTGTAGCGCAGCCAGGAGCCGCGCGGGGCTCGGCCGGGGCTCGCTACGGAGAAGCGCTTTTCCCGCAGCGCCTCACGGCCGCACAGCCCGCGGTAACGGTGTCACAGCGCCGTGCGGGACCCCCGGCTCTCGGGGCTTCCTCCGGGCGGGCGCCCAGCGACTGGAGCCCCGCACAGCCCCGCCCGCTGCCGGGAGGGCCGGGCCGGCTCTCCGGCGGGAGGGCGGCGGGAGCGGGACCCCGGCCCGGCTCCATTTCCTGCCTCCGGCTCCGTCACCTGACGCCTCTAATGGCGCCGGGCGGCCGCGCGCCCGTAGAGCCGGCACGCCCACCACGTGACCCGCCCGCCGCGCCCCCTCCCCAGCGGCTGCGGTTACCGCAGTCCCCGGCCCCGCCCCCGGCCCCGCCCCCTACCCCTCCCCGCCGCTCCCTCCGCGCGAGCCCCCGCCCCTCCTCCCCTCCCCCCGGCCTGGCTCGGTGCGCGCGCGCGGCCGGCGGCGTCTCCTCAGAGCGGCCGCGGCGGGGACGGCGCTGACGGGGCCTCGGAGCCGGTGGCAGCGGCCTGTGCTGCGGAGCGGGCGGCGCCTCTTTCCATCCCTCCCGCATCCTTCTCCTCGTCCCCCTCCTTCCTCCTCCCCCCGCCTCCGCCCCCCCCACGCAGTCACCGCGGTTCCCGGCACGGACAACATGGCGGCGGTGTCGGGGGCCGGGGCTGCGGGCGGCTCTGCCAACGCCGGGGGCCCGGAGATGGTGCGGGGCCAAGTGTTCGACGTGGGACCGCGCTACACCAACCTCTCCTACATCGGCGAGGGGGCCTACGGCATGGTGTGGTGAGTGCCGGCAGCCAGCCCGGCTGGGGCAGCGCCCTTGCCCTCAACAGCTCCCTCCCTCCTTCCCTCCCCGCCGCCCTGCCCGGCCGCAGCCTCCGCGGGGCCCGGCCCCGGGCTCCGGCCCGCCCGTGTGCCGGGGGAGGGGAGGCCGGGGCTCCAGCATCTCTGCCTCGCTCTCCTCAACTCTGCTTTCCCTCCCGAGGCTCGTCCCTCCGGCATCCCCTTTCCCCTCCCTCGCTGCCGCCTCCCCCCGCTTCCAAAATTCCTCCATCCATGGGTGCAGCTCAGCGTCTCGTTTCCTTTCAGCCGTGCGTTTATTTCCTTGGATATTTTTCGTCCCCGTCTCTAGAGTTGGTTGCTCTCTTTTATTTTCTCCCTCTCTGTAACGCTATTGCAGGCGATCAAAAAGGGGGAAAAGGCAGAATCCTGCTAGCAGCTCCGCGGCCCTTTGTGCCCCCGCCAAGGCTCACCTGCCCGCCTGGCCCTGGGGTCACGGCTGAGAATAAAAGTGAATTTGTGCATAGGAGTTGCTGCCCCTACCAGGCTTTTCTTAGGACGTGCTGTCTGTGCCGCAAAGCCTGCCAGATTAGTGTCTAAATTAACATGTATGCAGGTGAAAGTTCTCTTCAGCCATTCTAGCTTTTGGTTATTTTTTTTTTGTACCAAGTCTCACTAAAAAGCGATCGCGTGTGTTTGCTTTGGTTGGTATCACTCTTAAAGACTTGGGTGAATTAGATACTAAAGACTGAAAAGGTAAACTAAGCGGATGGAGAGCGTGAGATGGGTTGTTTTTTTTTTCTTTTCAATCTAAATGAGTTGGGATGATGCTCCGTGATGCTACGTGTAGTGGCTGGGTTATAAATCTGACGTGCTCAGTGGCCTCACTTAGGATTTCTTATTCTGTCTTCTATTAGTAAAAGAGGTTAAAAACCGCCTTACTTCTGAAATAATTTATGGGATGCAGATGAAAAACTTCTTTTGTTATTGTTTTGTCAACTTTCTTCCAATGCTGCATCTGTTTCTTCAGCGTGCTTTTGACCAGAGGTACTAAATGAGATTTACGGGCTATGACTTCATGGAAGCTTTATCAGCATTAATTTATTTCTCTGATGCTTCGTCTTTTGTAAACCAGTGCATTTCTCAGCAAAGGCTCCTGACAGCCTTCAGCTGTATGTTACAGGTTTTATAGCTTTAAGTTTTTGCATATAGTCATTGAATTGTGCTGGCCTGTTAAGATGAAGTCATCCCGTATTTCAGGGTGGAAGCTTTCGTCTAGGCCTGATCTAAGCTGGGAGGTGAGCCACTTGCGAAGTTTTGAGTTGTGGCCTTTGCTTTTTTTGCTGTGGGAAGAACCTTCAAAATGTAGATCAGCAATCCTGTTTACAGTGTAAAAATATCCTTGTTATTGTTTTAGTGCTAGAAATCACAACAATGTATCGAGTCCAAAACCTGTTAATGTAGCTTATGGTACAAGCTGTACTTTATTACTGTGTACTTTATCATCTGGGCTAGGGCAACTAAACCAGTGCAGATAATCTCGGTACTGACTGCACTGGTTTACACTTGCAGTCTGATTTAGGAAAGTACTTGGCAGCAGTATTTCCAAGATGTACACTCTGTATAGTGTGGTTCATGTGAAACGAGGTGTTAAAAGTGTGTTTAACAGACAACGTGTTAAAGCTGAAATATTTCGCCACAGATCAGAGATTACAAAGAGCAGTAGGATGGCAGTTGATGCCCTTTTTTGGCATCACTGTGCTAGTGAGCAGATACAGGGGAGATGGGGCCACTTTCTGCCCCTCCAAATGCTACGTTATTAAGTTATATACTGAAACTGTTTCCCCTCCAAAACTATATAAGGTTATCTTTTATTTAAAAACTTGCTCCAGTATATTGTCTCTGCTCTGAATGCTGTACAGAATTACTAAAAAAAATTCCAAATCTCCAGTTCAGTTGAAATGTGCACTTGGCTCTTGTATTTTTTACTCTAAAATTATTAATGCGAAATACTAAATTGAGTATGTTGTGCACTTCATTATTGCTTTTCTGCCTTGGGTGTGAAATGACAGGGAACAAAGTCTCAGTTTATATTGTTATACTTGATAAGGCAAGTGTTGGATGCACTTGTTGTAGTTAAATGCCATAGCAACTGTAAGGTTTTGTAGTGCCTAACATACAAGCTCTTATGATTAAATAAGATTACTTATAAATCAACGGAGGTATAGGTTATGCAATTTAATACTACATGTTTCTTATCTAGCTTTGATTGCTAATGCAGCGAGGATCTGCAGAAGCCTCTCCCTTGGGGGCGGGGTAGAGGGCAGGCTGCGTGCAGATGGAGATGTTTCCTGCAACTGCAAAATCCATTTAAATTTCTGCACTTTAATGAGGGAAAGCAAAGCAAGCTTTGATGATTTTGTTTTAGACCTACAGCTAATGCGTACAACTTGGGAGATGCTGGTTATTTGCAAGTGCATTGTGCCAGAAGGCTTGTTATACAGAAAACAAGTGACTTTACTCTTAAAATCCTTCACTCTTTTCCTTATTTTTCCTAAGTCTTGTATATCTAGGTTATTGGATTAGGGAGCTGAAAACAATAAAATTCTTTTAATTATATTAATAAAAGGGCAAATTAAGTATTCTTAGGATAGTGCTGTTACAGTCAGTCTTCCATTTTGATTTTGCAGCAGAGAGAATAATGTTTGAGAAATATTGATCGCAACATAAAATAACAGCACAGGAAATAGAAGATGTTGACTGAATAGACTGTACGCGAATGTTCTCTCATCTGGATTTGAAAACCCTTAAAGGCATTGATCTATTTTCTCCAGTGCATTCTTTTTTAACCTAATCAGGTTTAGAGTAAAAATAAACTTAGCAGTGTATTTATTGCTGTGTTGTGGTTGCACTTTCTCAGCTTTGCAAGCAGAAAAGGCATCAGGCAAACCCCCATCTTAATGTCCTCCAGTTAAACTCTGCCAAAATTGTTCATCCTTTTTGATACAGGGTTGCATCTTACTTGGCAATTTTGTTGCTGGAGGTGCAGAAGTTAATAAGTGGGTAGCCATGCCAGTGTTCCTTTCTAACCTGTTGTTTTCAGTATTTCTGCATGTGAAACTAGGGGATGACCACAGAGCAAACCAAGTTTTAGCCACAATATTCAGCACTTTCCAGGACTGTAGGACTGTCTTTGAGCAACTTAGTCATACAGTCATGTTTGTTATTCTGAATTAATGTATCCAAATATATGCAAATGTTGTGTTTATTTTTTTCTCTTCCCTTTCTCTTTTGTTTAAGAGTTGTTTCGTAGGGCTTTGGTGGGAAACTCTTCATGTAACTTGCCATTTCTTTCAGTGATATAGGGGATTATCAACCTCAGAGTCAGCTGGGACTGACTTTCACACTAAGTCTGAAAATTTCAGAGCTGCCTTTCAGACACAATAAGTGTGAAAGGTTTGTGAGATTGTCTCCTCCTTCCCAAATGTGGGTGGGCTTTTTTTTTTCTTCTTAAAAAAAAAACGAACAAAAAACTGTTAACAGGCCATACTTTAAACACACTGACACTGCAAAATAGTAGGATTGTGTTGAGCTTTAAATTTCTGGTGTGAATTGCTCTTCATCAAGTTGGTCAGTGGAAATTTGGTCAGGATGATCATTTGACAGCTTAAAACAAGTCGGCTTTTGGGAAAGAAATGATGAATGGGATTGTGATAGGGATGTTGGTTTATATTCTGGGTTTTGGAAGTCCTTTTTATAATCAGACTTATGTGAATGTGAAGTATTGTTACTGCTGTGAATAACTGCATATAAGTAATAAACATGAACACAGTTGGAAGAAAACAAACTTGAAGCTCAAATCTTGCATTTCTTGGCCTGAATTTGACCGTGTTGTTACAAAGACATCTTTGTGTTACTGATGTGCTATAGAAGAGTGATAATAGAAGTTCAGGTAGTCAATAGAGGGACTTTAAAGTAATACTGAACACAATATTTAAGCATTTGGCAGTAGTTTTTTCAAAGTTCTGCTCCTTTCTACTGTCTCACAGAAGAGCCCTACTTGTAGAAGATGGATAATTGAAAATGAAATCTGAGAAGTGTATTCATGAAGAGGCTTGAAACAGAAAAAAAAATCAGGGATAGAATGATCTGCAAGGTGTAGATATTAAAAGATGAAAATAGAAAACTTGATGAGCTTGTTGATTGTGTAATATTTTCTTTTGAGACTGCCCTACGTTACACAAAAAGGTAGCATTTGCATCCCTGTGAGGGTCAGGTGGGCGGGCTGCTCTGTGGCGAGGATCAGAAACAGCCTGTAAGTTTTTTTTTCTGTTAACCATTGCATTGATACGGACAAAGTACACTGTAATCACAGAGCAAGTATAGAGATTGATGTTCCTATTTATATGTGCTTTTAGGGAACACAGGTTGGGTATGGGTGTCCATACCCAGTAATTAACATGTTCTAGTCTTTGTCATGAGGAAAATGGGGAGCTGATACAAGTTAGCCAGCCCCCACAGATCCTTCTTATCAGGGAGTGTAATTGGTGGCTACTTATCAGCTTCTGCCCTCTGGGGAGGAGGTCCAGGTCAGTGTTTCCCTTCAGTCACCCAAACTTGTTTAATCTGAGGTGGAAACACGAAAGGAGCAATTAGAGCTGCTTTTCCCTCTCTCCCCTGGGATGTGACAGGAGGTCCGCAAGCTGTGCAGCAGGTGGCAGGGATGGGACAGCAGCTACTTGCTCGCTCTGGTTGTATCAGACCTGTCTGTGAGATTTATGGAAGACGAGAGGTAGCAACTTCTCCCGTCCACCCAAAGTAATGGGATATTAGCTTAAGAGTTGAGGGATGCAGCTCGGGGGCACTTGCATTTTATAAATAAATACACATTTTCTTAACATAGCCTGGTCCAGCCCACAGAAACAGATAGGGATAACTTGTGTTATTTTTTTTAAGCCTGATGTATTAAGGAAATAAGGCTTATGTGGTTATAGTATCTGTATGTGGTTGCATCAGTCTGTCTCCTGTACTCCTACATATGATTCTTGAACCTGTTGCCTGCCTTCTACCAAATTTGACAGATGGTAGAGGTCTTAGAGATGGAAAGTTTCTACAAGTTTCTTAAAAATAGGTATTTTGCTACAGTGAAGAAATCCTGTATGCTGCTCAGTTGAAGAAGAGGCTGTGTCAGGAGGTCACATATGAGAAGTCTGACTTGCCCAAAGAGATGTGACAGATGTCCCAGTTTCACAGATGGATTTATTGGTACTCTGGAGAAATGTGTATTTGTAGGACACCAGGCTCTGTTCAGTGAGCTCCCTGTTTAGGTGTGGGGATCTACAGCCCACAGAGGAGTTAATACTTACCAATGGAGTAGATGTACAGCATAACTTGATTTGAAAACTAGTTCTTTGCCAACATAATTTTTTTAATGCTTTTTATGTTGATGCTTTGTCATAGCTTTCAGCTCTGATCTAGTGATGAAATTAACTGATCAGCTGGCTATTTAATAAAAATATTTTATGATATCTTGCTGTGGAATCTTTCACAGCATAATGTAGGTTGAAAGGGACTTCCTGAGGTCATGTAGTCCAACCTCCTACTCAAAGCAGGGCTGATGTCAAAATTAGATCAAGTTGCTCAACTTGTCCACTCAATATTTCCAAAGTCTCCCGGGTGGAGATTCCACAACACCTCTGGGCAACTTCTGGTTCTAGTGTTAAACCAATTCCCCAGTGAATTTTTTGCCCTTAAAAACATGAGAGTTTCCCTTGGTGCAACTTGATGATCACCTCTTGTCCTCCATACTGTACCTCTGAGAAGTGTCTGGGTCATTTTTCTCTGTATCACCCTTTATGTAGTTTAAACCAGTAATTAGATGCTTTCTTCCCACCCACCTCTTTTTTTTTTTTTTTTTTTTTTTTCCTTTTTTTGCCCTCCTAGCCTATAGAAATCCAGTTTTCTCTATTTTTTTTCTTGTATGTCAGGTCCTTCAGCCCACTGTGCATCCTAAGGGTTTTCTGCTGGACTTGCTTCAGTACTGGGAGAAGGGAAAACCAGACATAGAATTCCAGATGTGGCCTCACAACAGTAATCCCTTTCCTTGACCTGCTGGCTACGTGCTTAATAACCCAGCCCAGTCCATGGTTAGTTTTCTTGGCTGTGGGCAGGTGCTGCTCATGGATGAAGCTGGATGTTGTTCTGCTAATCTAGACAGTACTTTTACGTGCACTTAAAGTGAGGTATTTTAGGAACGTTTCACATAATGTCTGAAAACAAACAAGCCCCATAACATTTTATTAAGCTATTTCAATTGTATTTGATTTTGATTTCCAAATCACTCAAATGAAGCATATGGAGCCATAAACATATTATAGAGTACAACTATACTGTTTTGTAAGGTAAATTAAATTAATAGGATATGTGAAATGCAGCAAAGCGTAGTTTGTTTCAGATGGTTTATTTGTGTAAAACCTAGATTCTATTAATTGTTAAGTCAGTTATTAAAGAGAGTTGTTTGCTTTGGAATGAATCTCCTTTTCAGAAGGGAACCTATTTTCCTTTACATTATTAAAACTTTTGGGCTTATAAAGAAGCTATTATCAAACTCATCTTTTTGCAAGGTACATTGAAAGCCAAATATGCATTGCTTAATCAGCTTCTACCAGGTAGATTAATAAGATTCAGGTAGTAATAAATGTCATTCAAATGGGGGTTATTTGATGAGATTATTTTCTTATAATTGATATTTTCTTGCCATCGATGGTGGACTTGGCAATGTTAGGTTAACAGTGGATGAAACAGTTTGTGTGTCTGTATATATAGACAGACGGCTTGTAGAAAGGCTTGAATAGAATATTGTTCTATTATATTTGGACAGAATCTTCCATGACAGTCCAGTTTTTAGTGGAGTTGTGCAAGTGTTTTTACTATTTATCTTGTTTAGCAGTACCTAAAATCACAAGTTTTGTTAACAGAAGATCTCGTCTCTTGAAGGTTCTTCTTTTGTATTTTAAGAGAATTTTCATAAAATACTGAAATACTCTGTGGTGATTGGAATGCAAATGAGAGTTTTTGTTAACATGGTAGAAAGTAATTTGCCTGTGGTGTGGGTACGTTTTAAGTACCAGCAACTTGCAATTAGACTTACAGTTTATAATATGCAATTACTTCACTTTGCAGTTTTCCTTAAAATTAGCAGCTGTTACTGCGGTGCCTTCTCAGTTGTTTGGAGAGAAGGCAGTTTGCTCCACCAGATATTGCTGATGTGTCCTGCGTAAAACTTGAAGTCATTTGAGCACTGCAAATCAATACTCCCCAAACTGCTTCAGTCCAGAATTTGCCCAATTTTATTGGGATTTGGATGGTGCAAAGTACCCCAAATGACATTCAGGCTGACTTTTATATTGGATTTTTCTGAGTGTTTCATAATTGTGAAATATCTTCCTTTTAGTTATGGGAGCTGACATGTCTTAATGCTGATACCCTGCCTGAACAAACACAACTGTTAGTATGTCGAGGGACTAGAGTTTACTGTTGGCATGTCTTTTTAAAAAGATAGAAAAAACATGCAAAAAATGCCTTGTAAGCGGATACTGAAGGGAAGTAACTTCTGATAGTGGAGAGATGCACTGTCAGTGCTGGTGGTTTGGGTTTTTGTTTGTCTTGTTTTGCAAGCGGAGTACTGAACTGGCCGTGGTAGGGTGGACAGTAGAGCTTGCTTTCTCTGGCGCTTTGTGATAGTTTTGATTTTGCACTGATTTTTCTACAGGTTTAGGAAAACCTCTGCTAAGTATACATGGATGATCTTGTTCAGTGTTTTATTTATTTATTTTCCATTGGAGTGGAATACTGTGAACTGTCTCTTTTGAAGATTTATGTAGCGTGGAATCAAATAAGCTAATTCCTGAAAAAATATCATAATTGTCTGGATTTTTTCCTTTTTCTAAAGCTGATTAGGGATTGAAGTCAAATTAGAACATTATTAGACAGAAGAGTAAACCACACTGGGGGATTTGTTAATGCGGTTTCACTCTCAGCTCTCTCCCCTCTCTCTAGGAAAGGACGATGACTCCTGCACACATTCATAGTGCTGCTCTGCTGGCAGCAGTTGTTTCCTTGACTCTGGAGTGACACTGCTTGTGGAATTGACCCACCATTGCTGTCTTGGTGGCTTTTTGTTGCCTCTTGAGAAGCCATAAGCACAGGAGGAGGAAGCTGGCGCTTCATCAGCTCGTGTGGAGGTTGAGCTTTCATGACAGTGGGACCTCAACGCTTACGCTGTGGTTTCCATGACTGATTTGTGCTGATCTCGGGCTGTGGTGCTTCTAAAGGAGCAACCTTTCCTTCTGTGCCTCGTGTTGGGTCATTCCTTCCTCCGCTCTTGTGCTGGTGCTTACAGAGCTGTAGAGTTAGCCGTGGTGGGAACCTGGCTTAGGTGAAGTTACTTCATAAAAGGTAAAATGTAAAGGTGGTAAGTTGATGTGACTGACACAAACCCGTCGAGTGCTAGTACTGACGCAGGAGGGGAATGGGAATATGCAGGTAAAGACTTCTTTACTGTTCCTGTTCATAAGCTGCTTTGACTTTGAGCTGCTTTAGTTCTCTGAACTGGCACAAAGAAAGCAACCGCTCCAAGCAAAAAAGTGAGAAAGGAGCAGGGTTGTCAGGCACAAAAAGGGGAGTGAGGTGCAACCACTCCTTTTAATTCATGGAGCCCTTAGGTTGGCTCAGATGTTGTTGAGCTCTTACAATTTTAGCCTGAAATTGATTCCCACAGGAGTTGTCTTTAAGTTTATATAGAGAGAATAAAGCTAGTGATACTTAATATCATAATATCTTATCAAAAGCGATGGGTGCTTTTGGAATGGAGGTTTTATTTTGCAGATAGGAAGAGAACCTTGAAATATAACAGTGAAGTTTGCCTAAATGTTAAATTTGGCATAGATGCTATCGAAGGAAATATTGGCAGTGGAGAACCTGTAAACCTCTAAAATGGGGAAGCTAAGTGGGAAGGCAAGATGTGGAAAAAATAGACTGTGTAAAAGTTGTCTGTTTTCTGAAGACCAACTTGAACTGAAGTACTATAAAATAAAGCAGGCATATATGGCGATTTGAAGTCACAGGGCATCACAGCTAAAGGTATAGAAAGAAAAATACATATTAGAAGAGACTGAGAGAAGTGATTGTTTTTTTTTAAGCAAGTAAGATTGGTTAAAGCACCATAAAGTGAAATGACATCTTTAGCCAAACAATACAGAACCTTGGGTGAAATGGCTAATATTTTTCTAATACTAGATATTAAGGTGCATTTCTGGAATTGCTGTTTTCCATAGTTCTGCTTAGTAGGTGCTAACAAAGCACAAATCATCTGGTCTGCCACACCCTGGATTATGAATTGACTGAGTTTCTGGCGAAAGTGGTTTATTTAACAGGCTCCATTTTGCATGACTAACTATTTATTTTCAAAATACTAGGAATGATCTAAGGAATTAAATTATTAACTCTTTATTATGTGCATAGTAAATAGTTTAAAATTGTAATGCTTTGGAAGGTTCCATCAGATTTTCCTTTTCAAATACTGAAAAATAAAATAATGCTTTTGTAACCTACTAGAATCATTTGAGTAGATATATGAAAACAAATTTCCTATAGGAGGTTACAAAAGTGCCTTAAAAATTTGTGATGTGAAGGGCAATAACCTGTAGCAGATCAGAAACTGCCAAAGAGTTAATAACATTTATGAGTAATTATTCACATTTGTCATGGGCGGAAAGAGTTGCCATAATTATGCCAGCAATCTTTAATACTAGGATTGATAGTGAATGTTATGAGAGAGAGAGGACTGAAAAAGTAGGTGGTGAAGATGAAGGCAATGCAGCTACATTTTCACGCAGTAAGCTTCAGAAGTTAACTAAGAGCATGATGGAGCAGTCTGCATTGATTACTTGGGCACCTCGCTATGGACTTGTGATAAAGGACACCGGTTTAGAAATTAGATTTATTTTTCCCCTGAATCATACAGAATCCCAGAATGTCAGGGATTGGAAGGGACCCTGGTTGGAAAATAAAAACAAAAATAAAAAAAATTGCCAGGTGAGTTTCGGTGTCTGGTCCTGGGGCCACTTCTGTTTAATCTCTTTATCAATGATCTCGAGGAGATTGAGTGTGCCCTCAGATGACACCAAATTGGGTGTGAGTGGTGATCTGCTGGAGGGTAGGATGGCCATACAGAGAGATCTGGACCGGCTGGATTGTTGGGCTGAGGCCAGTTCTATGAGGCTTAACAAGGTCAAGTGCCGGGTCCTGCACTTGGGTAACAACAACCCCAGGCAGCGCTACAGGCTCGGGGAAGAGTGGCTGGAAAGTGGCTGGCAGAGAGGGATCTGCGGGTGTTGACTGACAGCCATCTGAACATCAGCCAGCAGAGTGACAAGGTGGCCAAAATGGCCAACAGCATCCTGGCTTGTATCGGGAGTGGTGTGGCCAGCAGGACCAGGGCAGTGACTGTCCCCCTGTGCTGGGCACTGCGGAGGCCAAACCTCGAATCCTGGGGTCAGTTTTGGGCCCCTCATGACAAGAAAACCCTTGAGGTGCTGGAGTAAGTTCAGAGAAGGGAACAGAGCTGGGGAAGAGGCTGGAGCACAAGTGTGATGGGAGCAGCTGAGGGACCTGGGGTTATTTAACCTGTAGAATCTCTGTAGACCTCACTGTCTACTGCTACCTGAAAGGAGGTTGTAGCATGGAGGGTGTTGGTCTCCTCTCTCAACTAACAAGTGGTAAGATGGGAAGAAATGACCTCAAGTTGCACTAGAGGAGATTTAGATTGGATATTGGGAAAGATTTCTTCTCGGAAAGGGGTGTCAGGTGTTGGAACAGGCTACTCAGGGAAGTGGTGGAGTCACCATCCCTGGAAGGGTTTAAAAGTCAGGTAGTTGTGGTGCTTAGGGACATGGTTTAGTGGTGGGCTTGGCAGTGCTGGGTTTATGGTTGGACTTGATGGCCTTAAAGGTCTTTTCCAACCTAAGCAATTCTATGATTATAGGCTAGTAGTGCTTATGCATGTTTCCTAAAGACCGAGAAGATAATACATGCAGCTATTTTTTTAATGATCAATGGAGAGTCTCTGTAGCATAGCAATAGATAAGAGTGCGGAATTACAACTTACTTGACTTTTGTCCGAGTAAGATGAAAAAGTACATGGTGCTCACGTTCTTAAAGTTATTATAATCTTTTTGTAGCTTGAAAAGCAACTAGACCCTTAAGGCTGAGGTTTGTTGGGCTTGCTTTGTTTTCTTTGTGTGTGTGGTGTTGTTTTTTTGTTTTGGGTGGGGTTTTTTGTTTTTGTTTGTTTGGTTTTTATAATCTAATATTTAGGTAGCTCTCCATTTTCATGGATCTACTAACTGTCCTACATAGTAGGAATTAGTCTGTAAAACTAAAACTTTAATGGATCAAAGTAAAAGTTTATTAAGATGTCCTTGTTTGATTAGCTTTTTTTCCTGAATTCACAGCTGGGAAGCCTGGGAGATGTTCCGTTACTGAGAACCTATTCTAGAGAAAGCTAATAAATCAAAATAAAAACTCTGAGCTAGAGATGGGTTGTCTTTTCATAAACTGAGGTCTAGTAAAACAAGGCAAGTATGCTTTAATATGAATAGGTACATATGCCTTTTAAAACCAGGTGCTGATTCAGTAAGTTAGTGCTAATAAAAAAGCTCTAATGAATAATATACTTATTTATCTTCAAAAATATTATGAATAAATGGACAAAGTACACCTACTTCTAGTAACCATACGTGTTTACAGTTGGGGACAAAAAGTATATTCAGTGGTATAAAAATGGCACATTACTGAATGTCCTTAAATATGAAACTGTCTTTGACTACTTTTATCCTTTTTCCATTTTTTTTTTGGTAAAAGAATAACACACTGTAGCTACTCCCTGTATTTTAATCATCTAGAATCAGAAACTAATTATTCTGAAGAATCTTTAAGTGTTAATATCTGAATAAAAAAAAAAAACACAAACCAAACTAAAACCACACAGTCCCCTCCACAAATCAGCACCCATAGCACTACCTTCCTACTTTCACCCACCCCCAAAAATCATAGTGAGCAGTCTGTTATGGTACTGCTGGTTATTACTACATCATAATACTGCGGGGTTTTTTACAGCAGTCTTAAAAATAAGTTTAAGCTATTTGCATTGTAACTTGATAAACGTCAGCATGTTGTAGAAATGTCCGTGATTGAGCTAAATGTAGACTGAATGGAGAGATTAAAGATCTTCATAGATCAGCTTGTTTGCTGGGAATTATTTTTGCCTCTCCTCTCCTGGTTGCAAGCAGAATTATTCGATATTTCAGAAAGACTCTTATCCCTGGATATGCCCTTGGAATCTTGTTTCCACAGCAACACAAAGCTACTGATGAAACATCCCTTTTAAACTTCAAATCAGTCTTTTATTTAGAGTTGTAATTAGGATGTTTGCTGGTAGGATCGTGTATTTTAATGCGTATATATGCATGTGCTGAGAGCAGCCTGTAGAACAGCCGTAAGGTGAATAATCCTGAAGTGCTGGAAGAACATCCCATGGTGGGGTGAGGCTTCCAGCCGCGTGGCACAGGAGTGTGCTGAGGATGGGGGTGCCCACAGAGCAGGCGGTTGTTTTTCAATGGTTATATGAAGAAACAGCCCTCTGTGGGGTGTAACTCTTGCCAGGAGCTGGCTCCCTTCCTCCCGCAGCTGCAGCGTGCTCTCACTTGTTCCAGTTCTGCTCCAAAATGAAACATGTGAAGAATCGAAATGGATGGAAGAACATGCAGCAGCCATTGTGGGTAGAAGGAGCTGAGCTTTGGCGCTTGTCCCGATCTGTCTGGTGAAAAGCTTTCCTGCCTCCAGGAGGAATGAATGGGAGAGGGGCGACATGTCAGAGGTTCCTCTGAGCAATCAGTGTGCAGTTTTCTGCAGGCTGCTCGGAGACCGCCTTGCACTTTCTGGTCATTGCATTTGGAAGCAGGCCCACCTGGGGCTTGTTTTTTTCAGAAGGAAGATGGTACCGCAGCAATAGGAGGCTAAAACGCTGGCTTGAGAAGTTGTGAGGTGCAACTTCTTAGTTATAAGGGCTCGTTTGTTTATTTTGTACATCTGTGAAAGATGTTTTACATGTCAAATCTTCCTTATATATTTACAAAAAACTTTATATTAGGAATTATAAACTGTACTGCTAGACCTTGTATTGATTTTCATGCGATGTCTTAAAAGTATGTAAATAACGGTGCTGTTGCAGGTTGTCTCAGGATGGTAACCACAGCTTGAAATAGCAATAATGTTGTGTATACTAGAACTGGGCACTTGAAAAATCTATGTTTAAATTTATCACATTACAGATAAATAGCACTCACAGCTGAATGGTTGCATCAGCTTGTGAAGCTGCACATCATTGGTGTGGAAATAAATCCTTCTTTCTGAATATTTAAAGTGTCAGTAACTGGATTAATCGTAATGTGAATAACACGCAGGCTGTTGAAGGAAAGTTCTGTGTGCAATGATTGGTACATGTGGTTAATGATTAGAAACTAAAATCTGTAAATTAGTACTCTAAAAGTTGTTAGTATGTGAACTGTTATTCCCACCTTACAGATTTTTCTCTTCTCTAGAAAAAACATCTAGACAATAGAAAGTTCTTGCCTTTAGAAGGAGTCCCAGTTATCTGCTTCAGTGAAAATATCAACAGTTGTTGTGAGATTTAGTAGAAGCTGAAAGTCTCGACAACAAGGTTAGACTGTGCACACTGGGACAGCACTTCCAGAATGCAAATAATCTAAATTTAGGATGTGCAGGGTGGTGGATGGGGTTTATATGCAGAGCTATTCCTTTTTGGTCTGTAGGGGGAGCATGGGTGATTATTAGTTGTAAAATTAGATCTCTAATTCTAGCTAAGGCTAAGCAAGATGAATCCTGCGTTAAGTGATAAGCTGTTATATTAACTGCAGTGAGTTAATGCATCGAGGGTTTGGATTTGCACTTTTAGTAGCTGTTTTATTTGTGAACACTCCACATGCACTGTGTGTGAGCAGCATATTTCTGCAGCAGAGTTCTGGAGGGTGGTGGGTAAATCTGGTGTTGATGGTAGATGCTGGTTGGATGGAGACAGGAAATGCTTTGGGAAATGGTTTGGTCTGACCTGATTCTGTTAGTTTATGGTGTTTCCTAGGTAGTGAAACAGATATCGCTATCTGGTTTCATAGGACAAATATGTGTCTGATTGTAGCCTATGTGCATGAGAAAACACTACTCTTCAGTTCTACTGAAGTTTGTTGTGATATGTATGTAGCTTTTACAGTTTTCTGTAGCATGCGTCAAATTGAAAAAGCACATTCTTTCTAAAGGGTTTACTCAAAGCCATATTTTCTTGGAGGGCTGTGACTGAGAATGTGAAATGGTGTAAACTTTAATACAGATTCTCTCTGTACCTGTATTATGCATGATATTTAAAATACGCATAAGCAAGTGTACTAACTACATATATTATTAGCTTCTTGTTCATAGGAATTGAGATAATATTTCATACGTTTAATCAAGTTACAGAAAGGTTCATATTTCAGAAAGTGTGACAACAGAAAGAAATTCAGTGTTCCTTTTAATGTTTCAAGTAGGTGATATTCTGGTTTTGCTCTCCTTAGCTGAGGCTTTGCAGTGGGAACAGCAACGCATGCTTAGCTACACTGGTGTGGTGAGATCTTCTGATACCCACGAGAAATGACTGTATGCAGAATGTACAGTGGAGAGGAAACTGATTGCATCTTTACTGCAAATAGTCAGCTTTTTCCCCACACCAAATCATGTGTTTTGTAGTCGAACCATCTGAAAGCAAAGTTACCCACCCTTTTTTTAAATAACTGCATAAACCTTTTGCTAAGAAAACGCTTCAAGAAACGTATGTGAAACAGCTACCAGAGAGCAAATCTTGGTATATTTAATTGATGGATCCAAGTTCATTGAATCTGTACAAAGAAAGATGCATATTTTTCATCAATAACCAACCTGTGCTTGAGAAGCAATAATTTAGGGATTTACCAAATATTGTAAGAGATTAGGAACTTTTATTTAAGCAGCATCCATTAGTAAATGTTGGCATTTTGCCTTTTTCTGCTCTGCATAGCTGCTCGTGTCCAGTACTTTGAAAGGAGGTAACATTCTGCATTGTGAGAGAAAAAAATATGCTGAAGTCAATACAAAGAAGGAGGTAGGAGGCTTGTTCATAAGGCTAAAATGGTCACTAGGACTCTTTATTTTCTTTCTCAAATACAGGTGGTTCATGCATCAGAATTATTTCTGATTCTGTTTTCTGCTTGTGACTTACCTTACTGGTATATTGTAAACACCACAGGTGATTAACTAAGAAAATTACTGAAGACGAAGTGCTCTTGAAGGCTATGCCAAGTTCCACTTATGGCACTTTATTATTATCTATTTTGGGACTTAAGAACTGCTATTATGTTATCTATGCATAGGTAATAGCAACAGTTGTAATGAACACTTGCTCTTAGCATGTGGAATTTCAAAGCACTTTGTGAAGCATTTGAGTTCATTGCTTCTAGAGGCAAATAAATTGTGCAGTCCATCTGTGGTTATGGACTGGAGTTACAGAGTGATTCTGCAGGAAAATCATGCAAAAAAGATGTCGCTACATATGCACGGGCTGTATGGAGATCTTACTGGTGGCACAAATTTTCTCTCTTTTTTAATAATGAAAGTGAGAAACGTTAAGCACTTGCATACAGTGGTAACAGCGCTGTTTCAAAACCACCTCACTGCACCATAAATCTGCTTAGTGGTAGAAGAACCTCGACGTGGCCAGGTATCTGAATTTCTTTTAGGTCTCCTTTTCTTATTGGATTTTCATACTTCTTTCTGATTTACACAGTCACCAGATACCTGGGTATCTCAGCAGAGTGAGGCCAGTTAAGAAGGTTTCAAAGAATGTTCTGAGACTCCATTATAGAAAGTTGGTGGAATGTAAGGCCTGCTTGGCTAGTATGTTTATATTTTTATATGAAATAGTTGACACTAACAGAAGTGTTTAAATATAAGCTTATTTGTTAATTTCCAGACAATACAGTAGTGAATAAAAATAAATTTGAAAGGAACAAGAATCATATATACACATTTAAATTCTATTTGTTTAATTACCATATACTTTCAGTATAAAGAGAAGTTATTATAATTAGATGCTTTGTCATTCGTATAAGCGAGACCATAGAAAACACCCCAAAATTTGTAAGGATTCATAACATTTTTACTAAATAATGACCTGGGTCCAAATTTTAGAAAATTATGTATGTTTTACTGAGCCTTTTTACATGGCTTAGGCTGTGGTATTCTTCATAAATGTGTAGGCATTTCAAACAGAAATACTGCTTTATTGGTATAGCCAGGAATGCGCTCTGAGCTGCTGCGCTCACAGCGCTGGCAATGCAGCAGCCAGCGTGTTTGTTAATGTGGGTCACACTCACGGGTTGCCTGCTCGTCCTCTGCTTGCTTCTGCTTTGTGTGCAGTCTGATACAGCCCTTCTCTGTTGCCGTTATCTTTGGAGTTGTACTCGGAAAGGTGTTTTCACAACTTCTCCATCCCTTTTGTTCTTCAATGTCAGTTCTTTGTGGAGATGCAACAGTGTAGCTCAGTGGAGCGGCAAAAGGTTGTGGCAACTGGATTACTTGCACGAGTTAGACATAGAATGTGGGATTCTGCTGCTTGAGAGATGATTTCCGAAGGATTTCCTGCGCCCTCAAGTGAATGGGTTAACACAAGATGAACTCCTTGTCTCAGACAACTTATTGATTATAGCACATAGAAGAAGACTCAAACTTGGTTGTTCCACAGGCTGATAAAGAAGATGAATTCTTCTTTTCTTTGTTCAGGTATCCGAGAATCAGCAGATTCTAAGTCAGTTGGGAAAGATGATGACTTGTAGATACACGATTATGCTGGTGATACAAAAACAGTCTTGTGTGTTCATCAGATTAAAAGATATGTGCCACCGTCACCTCTCTTAATTTTATAAAAATAAATGTAAAACAAATGCACTACCCCCATATTCAGTTGAATTCACATTCTAGCTTTCTGAATTGAATTAACTTAATATTCCTTATAACTAATGATATTGATTCTCTTCTAGTTCTGCCTATGATAACGTCAACAAAGTTCGAGTTGCTATAAAGAAAATCAGTCCTTTTGAGCATCAGACGTACTGCCAGAGAACTCTGAGAGAGATTAAGATCCTACTGCGCTTCAGACATGAGAATATTATTGGAATAAATGACATTATCCGAGCTCCAACTATTGAACAAATGAAAGATGTGTATCCTTTCAAAATTCTGAAGTTATTCTGCAATGTTAGTGATGGTTACCGCCTTCTGTGTTTTGATTGTTTCTCCCTTTTCATCTTCTTCCTTACTAGATTTTAATACAATTTGGCTTCTGTTATTGAAAATTGGAAGGGAAGTTCATGGTGTTTGATGGCTTTATAGATGTATAGCTAGATTTGATATGTAGGTGAACACTAGTTTTGTTTGTTATTTTTCAGGGGAAAAAAAAAAAAAAGTTAATTCCTATGTTCCAAGCCAAAGAACTCAACATTGTAGAGATGATTTTGTTTAGCCATTAATCCTAAAAATATATTTGCTCTTGATAGAGCTATTGTTAGAACTATCTGATTGCTCTGAGGATAAAATAAAATGGCCAGACTCTGCTGTAATTGTCTAAAATTTTCTTAAAAAATAGAATGGATACATCTTGTGGGGGGGAGGTGAAACACAACCCCTGGTTGTGCAGAGCTGCCTGCATGTGTGAAAAGTCCCAACTGCACATGGGCAGGTAAACATGCTGGATTAATATATACAAATCTGGCCTTTTTGTTATACTAATTGATCTTCCATGAGAAACCTGGCTTTGTGTAGGTGACTTCACATGGATGTTTCATGTATGAAGACTTAGCTGAGAGACTCTACTTGAGATACAAAGCCTAGTTTAGAGTCAACCAGCTTAATTTCCCGGAGTCCATGTTCATTGGTTCCTATGGGTTTCGTGGATCTATGCCCAACAAAAGGCATAAGGCAGGTAGAAATGGAATTGAATCTGGCTAAAATGTTTTCACTTTGTAAATGATCAGTATATTATTTGAGTTCAGTTGGTCTTACGTGGGATTCTGAGCCTGCATTTCTGCAGCCGTTTTGACTAATGTAAGTGGATGCTGCCCATGGAACGATGTCCTGGTTGGGTGATCCAGTCTGAGTGCCCAGAGGAGAGGATGGGAACGCCCAACTAGAATGGCAATAGTAGGGTGTTCTCACAAAATCTTATTTTGGTGAAAAGTGATCATGGAACTACACCCCAAGGGTTTTGCAGCCAAATTGAATTAAGAGAGAAGAAGATTTTACTTATTCCTGCCAAAGCAGAAAAAAACCCACCACCTTTTCTTTATATTCATTCCAATCTTAGGGAAAAAAATCTGACTGAAAATATTAGGTTTAATTTTGGTAAGCAAAGCACTGTTGTGTTCAATGTAGCATAATAAATATATAGTAAAGGAGAACAACAGCCAAATTTTTGAAGTGGAACGGTGACATAGAAGCCTGACCAGATATGATCAGATCTTCTACCTTCATGCTTTTATGCAACTGAAAGCAAGTATCTCAGAAGTTTATTACTCATTAAAGTAAAAAGCAGTCTTTTATTTCCTGGCAAGTGGGATAGGAATCTGATCATATTAAGATTCCAATAAAAATCAGGCTCTAGTGTAAAGAAATAGAGGTTTATGATGATTAATTGGAGAAGAGCATGTGCTGATGCCTCTTAATTTTATAAAGGGCTGCATCATGTAACAAGATTGATTTGAATCAGAACTCATAAAGGAAGAAACAGCTACATAGATTCATAATTGTTGTGAAACAGACATATTGTTACAGAAGTTTCATCTGGTACTGTATGTTGATATCTAATATGACACCACATTTGTTTTGCTGCCTTACATCTGATGCCTGACAGATACATTGTGCAAGATCTTATGGAGACAGATCTTTACAAGCTCTTAAAGACTCAACACCTCAGCAACGACCACATTTGTTATTTCCTTTACCAGATTCTGAGAGGGTTAAAATATATCCATTCAGCCAATGTGCTTCATCGTGACCTCAAACCTTCGAATTTGCTGCTTAACACCACTTGTGATCTCAAGGTCAGTTGAAATTTCTTATTTGCTTCCAGGGTCTTCATAATCTGCCTGCTATACACATGGGTGTTACTGGAGATTAATGTGATTTTTATCCTGGAAAGATTGCCAAAACATTATTGGTTTTGATAAAATAATGATTAAGATTTGAGTGACTAAGAACTCACTGTTATGCTATTTTAATGAGTGCATCACTGTTTCCATCTGGAGGCTGACTTTGAAACAGCCTCTTTGAAAGCTGGGTGAAAGTACTTGTCTGAAGCAGGGTTATGTTTACCTAGAAAGGAAACTCAAAACTATAAATTTCAGGTCTTGGTTTCTCTGTGTTTAAAATGTTAATTGTTCAGTGTTGGAAAAGGACTTCATATTAGTGGGCAACTAAAATGGCACGTGAAATTCAGTGCTGATTAAATGTGCAGCAATTACTTGGAGAGTGAGCACATTCCTAATTTACATTTCCAGCGCTGGGCTCTGTACTAAGCTGATACTACACAAGGATGATCTTAGAGCTGTTATGCATCTTGGAAAATGTCAGCTCAATGCTTAGTAGCGTTCAGTAAAGCAAACCACGTGTGAAACAAATCAGAACAGAAATAGAGAATAAAACAGAAAACATGCCATTCTACAGCTTTCTGTTGGTTTGGAGTTTTCAGTTCTGTGTGATCGTAATTATCACACTTCTCCCTATGATATCCTTTTAAAATGAGGAGACCAGGGCTTCAAAGTACTTCCCTCCGTATCAGGAAGAACTGTATAGCCTGGATCTCTGCTGGAAAATACTGCTTGAGGGAAAGAAAGAACACAGTAGAATTTGGTAAAATTGTTAGTGGCATAGGGAGGGTGAATAGAGAACAGTTGTTCAGTGTCTTTACCTGCCAAAAAGGCCGAGGTGGGGGGAAGAAAATGCTCAGAGTGAAAGGACATAGTAGTTAACTTGCAGAATTCTTAAACTGTGGAATTTGGTACCATGGAGCACTGTAGATATTACAGATAATGTGACTTAAAACACCAACCAAATTAATAGAAGAAAAAGCTGTTGAAAGCTGCCTCTGGTTTTACAGTCCCATGGTGGCCAATCCATGGATGATGAGACTGGCAGAGCAGCACTGTTACGTTCCCTTTGACACGTTATGTTATGTATTTGCTGTTGGTCTCTGATAGAGCGAGATTACGGAGGTTACTCTGATCCGACGTGCTACAACTGTGTTTGTTGCACACTGTGTTGCACTTAATTACACTTTATTTTTTATAGCAGCTCTAGCATTCTCATTTAAAAAAAAAATACACTCCTCAAAATGTAAACCAGTTGCTGGCTGTTCAAGTTTGTCACAATTCCAAGAAAAGTCCTTGCTGTTCATACGCTGGTCCATTCTAAAAACTGGCTACATGGTCAGTTTGCTTTACATTCTCACTGCCACTTGTCAGCGTTTCCTAGTCATCTCTGACTCCTGCCATGGGATTTCAGCAGCTGTTATTACATCAAATCCCTTCAAGGCATTAACCCCTTCGTGAAAGAAGTGGAGTAAAATCTACGATGACTGTGTGACAGAAGCAGAACAGAACAGTTTGAGTGTAGCTCTGTGTTATGTGCATTTAAAGGCAATAATACAATAAAAGTCAATGCTTTAACACAAGTAAGACAGTCATGAAAAAGACAGTAAGCTTGCTGTATGGCAAAATAATACTATATGGCCTTAGTGAGTATTGTTCCTGTTTCTCTGTAAGGTTATAAAAGTGGCACGTGGCTGCAATATGCACTGCCTGGTGCAGAATGCGGTAGTCTGTATGACAGAGCATATGCTTTTTCATAACCTAAAGGGAACTCTGGTTTTGTATTAATACCGCATCTAAAGTTTAAACAGCAGAATTGGAGAGAAAACTAGTCCATGTTAGGGCTTGATGAATGCTGAACTTGTACTAACTCGTTTCTTCTAGGGCCGTTCTGCAAGTCTGTGTGTCAGCTATGTATGTGTGCATGCTTACTAATTTGGTTATTGTACATAAACTCAAACCACAGCATACTGTGAAAACGAACCACTTACTTTCTTCCAAAAGTGTGATTTTTATGTTCATCTTCACTGGTAATGCTGTTGGCTTCTTTCTGTAATGGCGTTATGAGAGAGCTGTCCATCTTTTCTGGAGCTCAGAGTCCTACAGGTTATAACAAGAGCTCTTTCTTTCTTTCTTCCCCCTTAAACATGATCTTGACTCCTGGATCACAGACTCCATTTCCAGGAAGGAAATGTAGGAGTCTCTATTGACACAATTTGTCTGTGAACCCTGTAGCTTGTCCGAAGCAGCTGAAGGCATAGTGGACTTAGACTGTGCTATGGACTTAAATGACACCTTAAATGTGATTTACCACATGGTGAATGAAAACTCGTGAAAGTACATAATTTTGACTTAACTACTGTCTCTTGTTATGTATTTTCAGTGAAAGATTAGATTTGAGAATCCATGAAAACTACTACCTTGGGATCTCTGTCCTGTGAGAGTCCTGGGTAATAAAAATCCTGGTCTTCTCTTTTGCAGTCTGGCATCTTGCCTGTGAATGAGATTAATGTACATACCACAGGCTGGAATATACTCTAAAATAGTATCTAACATTTTTAGAAATATTTTCACATGCTTTCATACAACAATTGGGCCCGTTTTGCAGTTTTGTAAATGGAATAAGTTACATAAACTATCATGACTGTGTAATTTTCCTAGGCTAGTGGCATTAATATTTCAGAAAATGAGGTCAAAGTTATTTTAAACAGATTCTCAGCTAGTATATTGCAATGTTTTCAGTGTACCACTCTAGCTGAGAATCTATTTCTTTGATTTGTCTAAAACATTAATACACTGTATCAATAAGTTGTGATTTTCTATCTACATAGTGAATACTTCCAAGTATTAAACATGCAAGAATTGTTAGATATTAATACCTTGATAGGCTTGAAAGGAAGGTGATGAGAGAGGCATTTTTTTGAGGAAAAACTGCAAGTTGTTTGTTTAAGGATTTTACCAATTACTTTAGAGATGCAGCTGTTTCAACTAGCATCTTATCATTAACAACTACACTTAATGGAAGCCTCTCCTTTTCCTTTTATACACATATATACATGCACAGACCACTTAATGATACAACTTCAAATATTTCAGTGTATTAGTTGCACTGTTGGGTGGCAAGTAATTTGCTTAGTAAATGGTAGTATGTATGGGATCCTCATAAGTGTTCCCACCTGCTTGGTAGCTTCATCCATTTTTAAGATATATCTGCTTAAAAAAATAAAAGCATACCTGATGCTGATTACAAGAACATTGTTTTTGAGAAGAGGAAGCTAAATGTATAAATAAGATGCTGGCATTTTATTTATTTACTTATATAGTGGGGAAGTAATTCCTTCTCTCTTACTAGCATCTCTTCTGTCTCTCCGAGGCATGAAGCACTGACTGACATACCTGGGTCTTTCATTATGCAGATTTTTATTCTCTGTTATGTCAAAATGCCAAGAACATGTTGCCTGTCATTATGTTGCTTTCACAGATTCTTTGTCTGTTTCAGTTCTGATTGAGAAGCCTACCTTCTTCTCATGCTTTGACTTCTATCAATTATTTTTTGAACAGGCATAGTGGACTTGGATTTATTTGTTTTCCCTGAACAGGGTGGCTGTTTTGTTAACGTGCTCTGTTGCCACAGGACAAGCAGTGTCTGCCCGCAGCAGGGTACGGTCAGTCTCTGTGCTTTGTCCCTGGCACCCAGGACCTGAGGCAGAACTGTGACCTCTCCAGCTCCTCCTTTGTCCTGCTGGTGCTCCTGGGCAGCGCTGCAGCTGCTGAGAGAGCTGCCAACGGCCAGAAGCCTCTTTCTTGCAGCTTCAGCCTTGATGTCTTTCTCACTAATGGTGTTTCTTCTTTTCTGCTTAACCTGTTTCTGCTCTAGTCAGCAGGGGCTTTTTGTCATTTTAATGAGCTCTCTCGGTCATTAATCTTCCTTTCCATTCCATGTGCATTTTTCTACTTGAATTGAAAGATTCACAGGCACCTTCTTTAATTTGGTTCTTTCTCCTCACTGTGGACCGGAGAGTGAGTGTCTGTATTTTTTCTTAGTAATAACAAATCGTAGCACTTTGCTTATGTGTAATAGTATAATTCTGCACAAGTCCCTTGCCTATAGCCTTATCTAGCTTTTTTCTGAGGTGAGGAGGAAGGGGTTGCAACAGTTTTGTCTGCCTGCGTAATTATTTTCTGAAGTGCATGAAGCTTTCCTCTACAGTTTCTTTGCCTCTGTCTTCACAGGAGTCTCTTCTGATTATTTGCACTGATTCTCTTTATGTAAGCTGCTAATTGCACACAAGGCAGCTGTTCTGTTTCTATAGCCAGGGAGAACCTTGACGTGCTTAAAAGGGTTCTTTTTGGTTTTGTTTTCTAAGGATTTAGGTTGTGGGTTTTTGTTGTTGTTTGTGTTTTGGTGTGTTGTGTTTGGTGTTTTTTTGATTTTTGTTAATATGTAGCTAAAATCAGAGGAGTCATCTCATGCAGCTTGGCTTATGAATTTCATAACGGCCTTTTCTTCAGTCCCTCTGTTTAACAGTCAGCTGCTGAATCTTGTCTTTCAGATGCAGCTTTTAGTGGGCTGAATCACTCTGAACTGATCTATCAATTGTTTCACAGGCATGTCCTTCCAGGAAAATAAAGGAGTAGGTTGGCAAGGCACTGTGAGGCTTCTGCATCTTTGGCAGCATTATCCATTAGCGTTTTGATTGACTACAATATATTATTACTTCACATTTTTAATATAATCAGTGTACACAACTATCAAAGAGTAAAATATTATAAGATGTATGCATCAGCGGAACCTCCTGTTTGCTACTCCTACATTTGATGCCTTGTTTTTCTGAGAGTACATATTCTTTCATGCAAATACACTTTGAGTGGAAGTTGATCATTATCATAAACTGGTATTTGCTTAGTGGTAGCAAAAGCATATGAATGTGTCTCCTGCCATGTACCTTCTGGAAGGTAAGAAAGGAACAGCTGCTGTTCTCTAGAACACTCTCTTTCTTCACATTTTGAGTATTAGTTTCTCTCTGGAGAGAGGGCACTAAATAGCTCTGAAAGCCCTGTAGCCTCCTTCCCAGAATAAGGAACTCACTAGTCTAGATCAGAGTTTATTTTTCTTTCCATGGTTAGATAAAACTATTTTCCTGATACAAGGCTGAAAAATATTTTCTTGCATGGCATTTGGGTTTCTTGTTGTTGTCGGTTTGTTTGTTTTCGGTTTTGTTTTTTTTGAACTCATGCTTTATTCAGCACCTATAATCTCTCCACTCTACCATTATCTCATGATTGGATGGGATCTCCTGCAGAGATGCATTTATGATGGTAGCTTTTGTAAAAAAGGGTATTGAACTTCGCTACAAATGTGTTAGTAATTTTGTTTTCTGGAAATCTTAATCTCTTTTCGTTTTCTGGTGAATTCCCAATAACAGGTTGGAGCAATATATTTTGCCACTTATCTGGCAGAGAAGGTGTTAAGTGCAACATCAGTTGTGCACCAGGAACAACTTTTTCTCCCAAACGGCTTATTTTTCCTGGCCCCTGCATGGTCTAATCCAATACTCTTTGTGTTTATGTCCAAAACATGTTTCTTAAGGTTTGCACAATAATTTCTTTCTATAAATAGAAGTTACCATCCCCACATTTGTAGGTGTTACATCATGTGTTGAGGAGCAGTGAATTAGTAATGTTGTAGTATTGGAAACTGTATGTCTAATGTCTAACATGCCTTTTTCTTTAATGTCTTTAAAACCAGATTTGTGACTTTGGACTGGCTCGTGTTGCAGATCCAGATCATGATCACACAGGATTCTTGACAGAATACGTGGCCACGCGTTGGTACAGGGCTCCTGAAATCATGCTGAATTCTAAGGTGAGAACCACAGCGCTGCTCTGGTGCTTCTGTTGCTGGTTATTCACCTGTGAGTAGCAGGTTTGCTTCCACCTCCCCGTGGTTTTAGGCTCACTCATGCAGAGCCTTGAGAAAATGCAGCAAAGGATTTGCAGTGTAGCTACTGGCTCGCAACAACTTTGAGATTCCAGATCCAATTATTGGCTGCTACAGCTGAGTAATCGTGTGTGAGTTCCCATGTGTCAAGTTGTTTGCCAGTCACGAGACGTCTTTACATCGCATGCTCCTCCACAGAACAGGACAGAAGTACTGACAGTGAGAGCATTTTGCTATCGTCTTCATCAAGGCTTGCAAATGTTGCCTTAATATTATCTTGACATCTTGATTTAGGTTTAGAATGTGTAATGAGAATGAATCTAATTCTGAAGGCATGTGATCATTATGTGCCAATCTTAATTGCATTCCCATAGTGTTAATGAAATAATCTCTTTGTGTTTTTGTTCTGGTTTTGTTTGATTTGGGTTTTTTTACACTTGGAATTATTCTTACGTTCTTCTGTGGCTGTTTTAAGGTGTATCTGGTCCCTGTATGGTGTGAGCAATGGATATCTTTCATAGCCTTTGCATTAGTTTCTACAGCCTTACACTTACTTGCAAAATACCTATGTGACATCTGTGTCTGTTTTTAAATTCCTCAAAGACTCTTTCTGTAGGATTATGGCTTCACTGGTGGTTGTGTTTTATTTGTTGTGGCAACAGTGTCAAATGTGCTTCTAGAAAATAGTCATCTGACCAATTGAGGTTGTTTTTCCTGCTTCTTGTGTTTTAAACTCATGTTGAGGCCATAAACACAGTGCAACTTAACCTTACTTTTGGATATCCATTTACATTTATCAGCAGCTTTTACAAGAAAATATTTGTGTGTGTTTCTTAAGAGGTGGCCAACTTAGAATTTTCCTGGCCTGTAGTGTGAATTTTTTAGAATGACAGTGCCTTGAAAACAAACAGTCAAGTGATGGGGTCCTGAGAAGCCGGTGCTGAGGTGCTGTGGATTCAGCATTACTGTAGGAGCAGTTGATGGTAGCTCCCTGCTGGTAACGCTTTTCTTGTGGCTAACACAGGTTTTCTGGACGCATGAAAATATGGCCATTGCTTCCATTCTTCATATATCACATGCACTATTGTTGGCCTTCTCGTATCATCTTTACTACTTACTTACTGTTGTGTTTTACATACCAGCTAAAAAACAAGCTGGTTTGCCCTTTGACCCCTTGGATGCTGAAGGCTGCTTGCTGGTGTGGTATTTAGATCCTGTTAGGAAGAAGGATGGCATTTTCGCATGTGTTTAGCATGCCGTTAGGAGCTACAGAATTAAGAAGAATAGCTTGTTTCCAAAATTTGTTAGTGTAAATTTAGGGAGTCTCAAAACTTTGCAGTTGGTAATATATTGAGCTAGACTTAGAGAATCCTCTCAGAAAGTGTCACTTGCATACTTCAGCTCGTTACCCCTTCAAAGCAGCGGTTTTGATATACCGTTCTTAATTATTTCATTCTGTACAGAAAAATCAAACAGCATGAAGAAGCGTGACTCATCTAAAAAAAAAGATGTGCGTGAACTTTCAAAATTTACTGAAGTAACATGTTGCTGCAGTGATGCAAAAATTCATTTGGCAAGAATGTGGTTTTGTTTTCCTTGCAGGGTTACACCAAGTCTATTGACATCTGGTCAGTAGGCTGTATTCTGGCAGAGATGCTCTCCAACAGACCCATCTTTCCAGGAAAACACTACCTTGACCAACTTAACCACATCCTCGGTGAGCTTTGTAGACAAGTGGCGTTTCCATGTCCATCTTTCTCTTCTTGGTCAACGAACAATGTAGGGATCTGCAGGAGTAACATCTGTTCACTGTCAGTATTGCTGCAGTGGTTTCTACAACAAATTGTTAATTTGGGGGCTAACTAGAGGATATTTACCAATTTATTTTTTTAAAAAAGCTTAAATGTACTATTAGGTCCAGGCCAATTTAAAAAAAAATATCTGTAGATAGACCACTTAATTTTATCTTTTAACCAGATTACTGATCGTTAGAAAACTCAAATGCACCTGTTTCTTTACAAGAAAAAAAACAACTTAAACCTTTTTAGTAAAGGTTTCTAAAAAAATTCCAAGATATTCTATACTCTTAAAGCATTTGTCCAAAATCTTCCCAGCAGCTCTAAGTTAGAGTTTTAGCAAATGTGATATAACTGTTTTAATGTGCTTTTCATAGAATGCAGTACTGTTTGTAATTTTTTTTAGGTATACTTGGATCCCCTTCCCAAGAAGATTTGAATTGTATAATAAATTTAAAGGCCAGAAACTACTTGCTTTCTCTACCACACAAAAATAAGGTACCATGGAACAGGCTGTTTCCAAACGCTGACCCCAAAGGTATTTTATACTTTATCACATTGTATCACATCTTCAGAAAGGGAAATGATCTGTATTGGAAATAGAACGTGCAGGTCTGCTAAAACGGCTGTATAAATCTAATATAAAATCAGAAACCAGCGTGAAACCCTCATACTAGCTTATCTTTTTAAAGCTATTTTTAGTTACTCTTAAGATTACCTGTTGTGGTGTTTGATCTTTAATTTACACGTAAAACGTAAATCCTAACTCTTGTTACTGTCTTTGAAAGCACGATCCACTACTCAGGTACTGGACACAGGCATTGGATTTTGACACAGGCATCAAACAGATCTCAAACTTCATTTCTAAAATGGGATATGAGAAAGCTGCTTATTGCCAAACTCAGTATAGTCTGTGCAGATCAAACAGGATAATTTCAATCCAAGTGTGGGGCCTTAGGCAGTATGACAGGTTAACATTTAATGGGTTAAAAAATTCAGTTATGATAAGTGGAGCAAAAGTTATACAAACATGGAATATAATAATTGCTGCCTTTCTTAACAAGGCTTTAGTAAAGGGTAAATATGACTTTGTTTTGCCTTTTACATTCTGCTTCATGCAGTTCAGGGGTGGGTGTGTTCACAGCCCAGTGCTCTTTTCCCTGCTCTGACACAACCATAAGTCACTTATTTTTTTAAACTGATATGATAATTTACTTTTAGTGAAAATGATCAGGTACTGAACTGCCATGTAAAAGCTGATTTCTGCAGATGGAACTGTGTAGTGCTGATTATCCTTACCATTGGGAGAAACAGCAGTGATTTATTCTGCTTTTATAATAGTGCTTATCAATGTGAGAATTTTTACCGTGGGCTTCTGATGGCTGCAGCTGTAGCCGCGCTGCTGTGCTGAGCTGCCAAGGGAACGTGCAGTTTGCACAGTTTCTGCAACGCCTTCTCATCTCGAGTAGCTTTGACAGCAGTTTTTCAAAAAGCTGTTTGTCAATCATTCCAGTGAAAGCATTGTCCGGGACACGCTTTAGCATGGAGTGAGCATGTGAGTTTCCAGTGTTGGAAAACCGCATCAAAATATTTGATGTTAATTGCTGTGCAAGTTTGCAGCTTTTCAAGCTGCCATTGGATGCAGTGGTAGGGCCTGTCTCTTCTGCAGTGCTGGCTACGCATCTCCTCCTGATGCAAAGCTACAGCTACTTTGTTGCCATAAGAAGCCTGTAGTTAAGTTCTGTGTCATAAATTACGTGGTGAGGAAAAGAAATGGAATGGAATTCAGGATATACTGCAGGTATCTTTGGGCTTCTTGCTATAATCGTTCTGGGTTTTTTTCTTGGAAAAGGAAAATGGGTACAATTGAAGTAGTTGAACAATTGCGGTAACTCTGACCTGTAACATTTGTACAGAATTTCATCAGACCTCACTCTCTGTCTTACTGGATCTTCAGGTTCTCTATGGATACTTTATGACTTGTCTTCAACAGATTTTGCCTGAATCTCACGAATATGAATATATTTGTATCTTAGCTGGAGAGTATCTTCTGGGCAGCCAGTTTTGGTGGAACAGTTCATTGTGATGATCTGGAACTCCTAATGACTTCGGGATGATATTTTTGTCAGTAAACAGCCAAGTTTTCTTTTCAGAATAAGAACATATTTGTGATTACTTACTCATCTCGGAAAAGCTCTATCTTGGTTTGGATTTTTGTGCCAAAAATCCAAACCATCTATTTGAGTGAAGAAAAATCCTGATCTCTTCCATTTCTACTGTAGCTAAAACCAGATTCTACTGTGGGGTTTTATGCATTTCCTCACTTGACATCCATTCTGACACTAGAAGGGCCTTTGCAAGGGTTTTACCTCCGTTACAGCAGATGGTGCCAGAGGCAGCTGTAGCCAAGGAGCTGATGAGATCGGTGGGCGAGGAGACTCTGCCCAAGTTACAGGAGGAATCAGCTGCTTCTGTTGCTGCTACTACAGCTGGGGAATTCCAGCTGTAAATTGAAATTAGTGCAAAACTTAGGGCAGAGTCTATTTTCTGTGTAATATTGGTGTTTACAATGCTTTTGTGCTTTAAGGTGTGTATTAAACTCTTGCTCACTTTTTTTTTTTTTTCCTCTTAGCACTTGATTTGTTGGATAAAATGTTGACCTTTAATCCTCACAAGCGGATTGAAGTGGAGCAAGCTTTAGCCCATCCATATCTGGAGCAGTATTATGATCCAAGTGATGAGGTAAAGACATTGTTAAAATGTCAATGTTGATCAAATGATGTAATGGGTTATTTTCTTCATTAGTTTAAGGACAGTGTTTCTGCTGCTCTAATGGAGTTGAAGAAATAATTGCACAAATTTACCAAAATTTTGTATTTCTTGGTCTACAACCTTTTGGAGACGCAACGCAATAAATAGATGCTAAGGTGTACTCTGCTGAGAATGGAACCTCTCGGCTCACTATGTTCTTGTTTCATAATGTCTGAGATAAAGGTGGAGAATAACTGAGTTTGCCATCAGATTACGCAGTTACAACCCCTCAGTCTGGACTTGCTGTAGTTTAGTATCAAATTCTGAGATGTCAGGTTACTTTTGGAGCAGAAGTAGGGGCAAAGGAAATTAGCTAGTTTTTCTTAAGGGATGGGTATGCTTATTCTGAGAAATTCACATGTTTCAGGTATTTTTTTCTTCGGGTAGATATGAAGTTATGAGCCTTTAACAAATATTTTAACTTGTGGTTTAGATTTGAGTATCTACTTACTATGGTTTAACTTAGAATTTGATAAGCTGCTGTATAAAGCACACAAAGGACAAATAAAATGAGTTCTTCCTTGACAACTGCACAGTATTAGATATTTTTGTGAAGTGCATTTTCAGATTTTTTTTCCCCCCATACAAGGACTACATGAAATTCCACAGAACAGTAATATTAACAACAAGTAATGTTTCTTTGTATTATTCAGCCTGTAGCTGAAGCGCCCTTCAAGTTTGATATGGAGTTGGATGACTTGCCGAAGGAAAAGCTGAAAGAACTGATTTTTGAGGAAACTGCTAGATTCCAGCCAGGATATCGATCTTAAATTGTGCATAGGTAAAGTCACAGCAATACGAACCCATGGGGGCAGGAGGAAGAATTTGGAACTTTGTTACCACTAAAAACTGAGGGGTGATCTCATTAATGTTTATAAATAAATAAAGGGTGAGTGTCAGGAGATGGAGCCAGGTGTTAAGACAAGGGGTAATGGGTTCAAACTGGAACACAAGAGGTTCCACTTAAATTTGAGAAGGAACTTCTCAGTCAGGATAACAGACACTGGCCCAGGCTGCCCAGGGGGGTTGTGGAGTCTCCTTCTCTGCAGACATTCAAACCCGCCTGGACACCTTCCTGTGTAACCTCATCTGGGTGTTCCTGCTCCATGGGGGGATTGCACTGGATGAGCTTTTGAGGTCCCTTCTAATCCCTGACATTCTGTGGTTCTGTGAAATGTAGAACTTACCTTGTTTCTGTTGATATGCTCACAGGTGTCAAAGGAGAGTTTATGCTTAGTCGTTTGACCTCAGTTCTGTCTGTTGCTGAAGAAACTTTTGAAAATACAGTTTTTACTTAAATAAAGTAACTTCTGTGGCCACTGGCTTGAACATTCAAAATACTATATTTTATTTATTTAAGCTTACTAGCTAACATTTGAAACCATTTTAATAATTAAAAGGTAAATCTAAGGTTAACACATCTGGCCCGTATCGTTAGCTGTGCATTGCCAATAGAATTAGACCTGGGACACAGCAACATGCGTGGTGTTTATTTCCCGTCTGTGTTTTCTAAAGCTAATTCTGTACAAGAGGCAGTAGCTGTACATGTACACATTCTGGAAGAAAATGACCTAAATTTTTAGGAGTAAGATGAATCCTGTTACTAATAGGCTGTAGTAGGAAGGGAGAGCAAATAGCTGACATTGGTAAGTCATAGTTCATGATCTCTCCTGCTTGCCTCTTTGCCCAGAGCATACTTACCTGGGTTGTGTTAGGGATTAAGGGATAAAGGGATTGGGGATAAAGATATCAGTGATCCGGTGCTAGCGGAAATTCCTGGTTTGCTAAAACTGTTACTTTAAATGTGACTATGAAGAGTTGATGTGGTTTATGTGATGCTGAAATTTAACTATTGTACTCAGCTTGATAATGATATGCTGATATTTTGTCCTAGTCATTTGTGGTTAGAATTATTAGCTATTCCACATTGCAACAGGTTAAACATACATAGCTGACATCCCAGTGAAGGCCAGTCCCCAGGAGGTGGCCTAAACCGGACAGTAACGGTCTCTTTCTGTGCCTTTCTGCTCCCCCTACACACACCCCAGGACTTTTAAAACTATCTCAGTGTGTTTATTTTTTGAGATTCCAAACTTCCTCCTTGGCTGTTGTTTTGGAAGTGAGAAGCAATGTGAAAATAACAGATCATTCAGATAAACAAATAATGTACTTCATTAATTAGTTCTGATTAATCTTCCTAATATTTGGAAGATTTAAATTTTCAATTTAAAATGTAATTTACTAATATTCACAGTCTCTGGCGCCTGTTTTTAACATATATTGGCACACAGTATAGATAAAGCATAGAAGTAGGAAGGTGTGCTTGTTGTAAAAGGGGATGTTAAAACCTTCTTCACTGAAATGTGTCTCTGCTCTTTTTTGTAGGACAAGGACTTAAAGGACTGGGCATGCTCAAACGTTGCTGTTCCTCTTCCCAGTTCTTTATTGTTGGTCATGTCTTGTGGCCTCTCTCAGCTTATCCACTAACTCCTTTGAGCCATTCAGGAGGGCAGTTCCTGGTAGTTTTGGCTTCTCATGCTTTCAATGAATCTTTTAAGGCTGAAGAATTGTAATTGACACTCCTATGCGTAATGCCCATTGTTGACCTGTTGCAGTACTGTACTGTAAGTGCACCTACTGCTGGCCGTATTTTAACTGCTTGCTTTCTGGTTTGAAAGATGCAGTGGTTCCTTTCACTCCTGGATCAATATCCAAGAAGATAATTCATTAACCTGTAAGAAGTTTACACCATGAACTATGTTTTTCTGACTTTACTGAAGTCGCTGGCATTTTTTTTAGAAAAGCTACTATTCAGGGCACTTTAAGTCAGTGACATCCCAGATTTTTTTTTTTTGCACTTCCTTTTTAAATAGAAATGGGTAGCATCCGGCAGAGTTTATACCATTATGCAATGGATTACAGCATAAGTTGTGTTCATGTTAATCTTGCTTATGCACTTGTTTGGGTGTCCTGTGCTGTACATACAGGTATTCTATACAGCGTAAGAGCCACATAGGAACCCAACTTAATTGAATTCATCTAAGAAACATTTTTTTCTTCCATGTAGAGACAAAATTTGTAGCTTTTTTTCCCCTGCCTTTTCTAAAAGAGATCATTTAAAGTTTAACCATGTTGGAGGCATGGTACTTCCAAAGTTCATACCATGTAGTGGTGTTTATAAGACTTGTGCAAAGAGAATGAGTGGCAGCTCGCCAACTTATGTTTACTCACCATGTGGTGGAAGATTAACAAAGAACATAATGGCACGATGACCTAATGGCGAATGCTTTTCTCTGTGGAAGGCATCCATGTGCGGTGGCAAGCGAGAAACCAAAATACGATGTTAATAAATTCAATCTACATACTGCATACCAATGAAATGCTTCAGATGAGGATGATAGTTTTTACCTTTGAATCTAATCACTGACATTCAGAATTCTTGCAGAGAGGAACACTGCATCTTTAAATGAGAAAGTCTGATTTTACTTTTGCTCCTACAGCATGTCAGCATCTCAAGTTCATTTCTTGCAACCTACACTATGGTGATTTGTAATCCAGCCTCCATGAGCTCGTGACATGAAGTACTGTTCTGTTGTCAAGTACTATCAAACTTTTCTGATAATGCTGAGTTAGGACAACCAAACAAAGCTAGCACTAAATAATGTTTAAAATTGTATACCTTTTAATGATCTTTTCAAGTATTTGTTACTGAAATTGTATAATGTGGAGTTTACTAGGTGTTATGTTCCAGTGCAGTGCCTCCTTTTCTTTCCCCACTGCTCTCTGTGGTGAGAAATTTGCCTTGTTTAAAATAATTACTGTGCCCTCGCATGACTGTTAAAGCTTTCTGTGCAAAGATGATTGTCTAAGTGCCACATGCCTATGATTGAGAAAAAAATAATCTATTGTTACCTCTGAGTTGTGTTCAACTGAAATGCTATTCAACAAATAACTTAGGAAAAATAGTTCTATTTTTAGCTTTTCATATCTCTGCTGTCTTTTTCTCATTTTATTTTGGCAGCAGTGAAGAATGGATTGTATAAAGACTGCTTGCTAATATGAACAAAATGCACTTGTAATTCCTGGAAATAAATTTAAATCTTATATCTTCACATTAACATTAAGAATTAGTTTTTGGTTTCCTCTTGGGTAACGTGTTTGAATGGAAATCAGGTTCAATTGCTACTGTAGTATATAAGGACGCTTGCTGGTTAATAACTTCAGGCTCCTCATACCATTTAGTCTGCTCTTCAACAAAATCTAGAAAGCCATTAACTTAGACTTCAATAGATAAGGGTGCTTACAAGATTCCATTTCAAAATTTTCTTTTTCCTATATTTTTAAGTGTTAGTCTGCCAAAACTAATTTTTATTAAGCAAGGGTTCATCATTAAAGGGCATTTTCTATTAGGAAGTTCCTGTGGTACATAAATCTCTGTTGCGGGGAACATATTAGGAGCATTGTCAGGACACTGCGCAAGTGACCATTGAATTGTGGTATGGAACCTATGCTAAAAACATTTCTATGGAAATATGCACTTGACTGTTGATACTAGTGTAGAAATTTCTCAACATTTCTACACATCTTTACCAAAATGCTTTTCTCACTGAGTTTTGAAAAGTTGAAATATTTCTAGAATCTCTGCTACTTGTATGATCATCATTACTACAGGAATAATTTTTGGCATGGTTGGAAAGATGACTGTTACTGAAATACGTTTGCAACACCTCCATCTTAATTTATTAAGAAAGAACTTTTGTCAGTTTACTTCATCTTTCTCTTTCCAATATTTTTTTGTTTTTTTTAATACTTGCTTTAATTTTGGATTTTTGGAGAGGTGTAGACTCACCCATGCATCGTGTCCCTCAGAATGAGAAGCCGAGGGTTTGCTTTACCCAACATCTGGTGCTTTGGGGCTTTCTTCCTTAGCTATTCTTGCTGAATCCAATTGGCATCCATCAGTATCAGTAACCACATTCACCAATCCTTTACCGAATCCAGTAAACATTGTTGGGTTGAATTTGTTGATGCGACAAATGCAGAAGCATGATATTTTTTTTTTTGGTCAGATTTTGAAAATAGTTTAAAAGAAGGTGCCTATAACAACACTGTGTTAGGTCAGTTATTTCATCATTTTACATTGATTTTTTTTTTCTTTATGTAGTTTTTATATTTTAGAGTGGAGAACAGCAACTCCTAATCGAATTAACATGCATGTTTCATGGTAAAGGTGTTTTGAGAATAAGGAATGTAAACAGTTCACTGTCAAAAACATTCCAACCTTACAGCTGAAGAAAAATATGCAAATATAAATTTCTCACGGATGCTCTGGCAAACAAGCATCTTACTCTGCTGTCCTGACTGTCACCAGACTCTTCCTCATCAATATCGCACGTTCTATCCAGGCTGAAGTGTCCAACCCGCGCTGGGCTGAGCGCTGCACCGGGAGCTGTCGGGCTGCAGTGCTGGCGTTGCTCAGCAGTGGCCAAATGAGACCCGAGGAGCTGAGCGTGGTTTTCCTCACAGAAGGAGAAAAAGAAAAACCTGTTGTTGCTGCCCACTGTAATATGCTACAATATATTTATACCATGTCGAAGTTGTTTGCTGAGCAACTGTACTATAGATTTAAACTTTATTAATATATATTTGCTTATGTTAGTGTAGTTTATATAGTCCTTGGTTATTGATAAATTTATTGTGTTGTTACAGCACAGTGATATGGTATAAATATAGGTCTATGCATACACACCATGTACTCATGAATTTGGTCCCTTGCATAGTACTTTTATATTTGTACAGCTATGTCTTCAAGCAATCCCAGATTTTAGGGGAAATATTTTTGTAAATGCAGTGGTTTAAACAAAAAGTCCAAACAATCCTTTTACTAAGTTTTAAATACATTTGTGGTTCAAAATGGTTTAGTTAACAATTGAAATCAAGACACTAAATTAGTGAAAAGTGCACATTAGTAAAGTGAAGCTTACAATGGTTTTTGTAGCGTGTGCTGTGATCAAACTTAAGTCAAACATTGGAGGAAATGTAAAGCTTGGACTACCTTTGTAAATCTAGAACAAATTTCTAAAGGTTGCAGCTGGTTTACTTACTATTGTTGCCTTTTCTTGTGTTGTACCAGTGTAGAGCACTCTTAAAATACTCAAACTGCTTTGTCTTTGCTTTGTACTGTTGGTGCCTTCTTAGTCATGTACCCCAAGGTCCTGCATAGCTACTTTAGTTAATGGTAAGTTTAAAATAAAAAAGCAAAGGAAGATTTTATAAAAAAAAATACATTCATTTTCTGTATGTTCTTATTCATTGTAACAATTAAACGTTTATATTGTGACAGATTTGTGATTTGGTTAATCTGTATAGATCAATTGTAAGTAGCAAAGGTTTATATTTCGTCTTATTCTTTTGATGTTGTAAACGTATGTGGTTTTCTTTTTTGAATCAGGTAACTTAATGTTCTGTTTTGTTTTTGGCATCTGAATCTTGTAAAAACAAATGCGAAGAAAATCATTAAATTGTGTCCCTGTATTACCAAATCAGCATAGTACTGTGCATATATAGAATGACTGGAATTTTGCTTTACAATGAACTGCTGTTCTGTAAACCATAGCTACACGATGTGTATTACTTTAGCTTATCTAAAAAGTTACTGTCGTTTGAACACCACAGTGGTGAGTAGCCTACATTTCATATTTGTAAATATTCAAGTTTGCTTGCTCCACTGTATGATTATACCAGCTTGAAATTAAATTAGGGAAACCTTCCAAAAAAACCCAGGTGAAGTTTCTTCATACACATGCAGAAATGTTTTATCTTTCTTGCAACAAAGTTATGAAATCATCAGTATTTTGAACTGTTGAGCACAGAGTAATGCAAATAGATCCCAGCGTATCTGATGATTCACAGGCTTTTTTGGCACTCTTTATACTGATATTCCTATAGCTATCGCCTCGTTCCCATGAAATCTTGAAAATAATTACTTGAGCAATCCTTAGAGAGCAAATGTTTTCATTTTACTACAAAAAGGTTTTTTCTCAGGCCAAGGGTTTTAAATGTGTGATTTCTGGGAACAATGCGAGCGAGCTTACATCACTGTAATGGGCGTTTGATGATTTTTTTGTAGCCTAAAATCAGACTGTGCCAAAGAACTGAACTCTTAAAAGATGTAGTTGGATAATGGCAGCTAGAAACTTCTCTAATCAATATGAAAACAGAAAATGTGACCTGAAACTGAAGAGAGTTTAGCTGTAACTGACAGTTCTGTAACAGTTCTGAGAATTAGCTTGTCAAAATCCATCTCTCCATCCCCTCTTTGGCTTTCACAGCAGCGTATGTAAGGTTTTTTTTCCAGAGTATTACAGAATTTCATTTTTGCCATAAATAGGTTTATGCGTGTTTTCTTCTTAGCTGACTGTAGCTGCCTCTCGCTGTCTTTGTTCCCTCTAGCAGAGCGCTGTGTTTGCAATGGCATCTGCTTCCACAAGTTACTTCAAGGTATGACTCCACTGCAGCTTGTCTCAGTGGGGGTTTTGACAAGCTACTGATTGGCTCAACACTCTGGTAACCCTTGTTTAAGTACAGTTAGTGCGAAATATTAATAGTTCCCATATTTCACCACAATTGGACACTGATTCTCTCTATTTGTGAACTTCAAGTGTAACAGGCACTCAAACTGTTGGAGTCAAAGACTAGGGCTGGGTGTGGGCTTGTGGCCAGCGTGGGCTGGCCTGGTTCAGCAGGAGCCCCCAGGGTGCTCTGCAAGCTGAGCCCGGTGAGGTGGTTGCACTCAGATACTCATGAAGGCTTGTGAGAAGCTACTGAGTACGTTTATTTGAAGAGATTAGTGTAGGTCTGGTGGCATCAAGCTTTGTAGAACTGATCCCTGGAATTTCTCTGCAGACCGAAGATGGCAGTTTCTGTGTTCTGTATGTTTCATTTTCAGTTTGGTTTTTTTTTTTTTTTTTCCTACTAAATTGCATATATGTAACACTTGACAAGCTTCAAAAATAATAAAAACATTTGAGGTGTGTAGAAGACTTAGAAACTTCATCACATCAATACGCATTGTGCCTGTTGACGGTTATCTTGCTCTGATGTATCTTTCCACCATGCATGGAACTCTTCAGCTAGATTCAGAAGAGTTCTGGGGCTTGAACTCAGGCTCTGAAGGTGGCTTTGGTGAGTCTGCAATGTGACATCCTGGTGCTCTGCCAGCACTCACATCCCCTGTCGGAATGTGGTTGCACTCAACATGGTGTTCATGTGAAGTCTGATGCGAGAGTTCTGTAACCCCTCTGTCTTTCCCCTTTGTAAGTTACTCATGCTGATAACTTTTCTTCCAGGTGTTTTCCAGACCTCAGCTTGTTTTTTCACTACAACTTGCTGTTGACTTTTTTCTTTGTCTCCCTATTCAAAGTGAGTCTAAAGTCCTAGTTGTTTAAAAAAATCTTTCTTCTGTAGGATTCATGAGCTTTTTGATGGTAAACAACAGATTATTGATCCTGTTAGTGAAACTGTAAATCTACTGAAGAGGTAAGCAAGGAAGTTGGAAAGTCACCTGGGACTCTTCCTCTTGGAAGCACAGCCTGTGATCTGGTATCTGTATGTGGGTTTCTGAGAAGACAATATAAAAACAGAAGGAGCAGAAAGGAACTGTGCATTTGGCTGAGATGTGGCATAAAACCCCATTCCACTGGCTTCCTTTGCTACTGTTGGGAACTTCTGCCTGAAGTCCAACAGTCCCTGTTTCCCAAGTTTTCTCTTTTTGACTCTAAATCTTTAAATACCTTGTGGATACTGAAAGCTTCCTGCTGCCTCCCTGAAGTTGCCTCTCATCTTGCTCTCAATGAACAGACAGAGCCCTTTTACCTTAAGTTCCTTCCATTTCCATCTGATTAATGAGTGTGGCAAACAAATGTGTGATCCTTCTAGCTTTTCATTTTACTTGGTATGGAGGCAGCTTATGTTTGTACATGAGGACTGAAAAAAGGAGCCCTGAAGTATTCTGTTTCTGATTTCCCAAAAAAGAGCAAGAACTATGTTGACAGCATGTTGAGTGTGCAGCATTTTCTCTTCTAAAAATAGGAGTTAAAAAATACTTTCATTTATCTTGTCTTTCTGTGAGTTTGTGCAATGCTCAACTGCATTAGCTGTTGACTGAAATACTAGTTCTCTGTGTCTCCTGCCACTGCTGCTTGGGCTGGGCTGACCTCTGGTCGTGCTGAGTTACTCTCTTCCTGCAACGCTTCTGTTCCTCAGGGTTTTACACTTCCCATGTTGGTGTTTTTCTCCGAAGTCCCTTTGTCTTCTATGACCGACTCAATGACTTCACTTCTTTGGTCTGACTTTATCTTGCATGGCTGTAATTACCTACAGTCTCACAGGTCGACTTTTGTTTGCTTTTTCATTTTTCCCTTCTGCAAAGCTGAGCCAAGAACACGGTTGTGCTTGTGGAGCTGAGCCCTGGGCCGCTGGTCACAGCCTGTGGCTCTGGGGAGGAAACGGGCAGCGCATGGCAGCTCCTCTCCTGCTGCTGGTCGCTGCAGCGCCCGGAATGGCACCAAGGCGTTGTGACGTGACCTGTTCATTCCATCTTACAATTTTAATGCTGACCTTGAATACACAACCCAGAAATAACAATGGAAAATTTTAGTCTTTGTAGCCATGATGCATGCTTCAGCACACCTGAAAACAATATCAAAATTCAGGCTTTTCTAGCAAAAAAAATAAAACCCAAAGCTCTAAGGGAATGCCATAGATTAAATTTGCTATTACTAAAAGACTTGAGATGCACATTTTAGGGGTTTGTTGTTGTTGTTAGATTCAAGACTAAATGGCTTGCTCTGAAGATGTTTTTCTGCCTTAAAAGTGCAAATGCAAAAATGCTGAATATTCAGAATTTTGGTTTGAGATTCACTGAACTGATTATACCACAAGTAATACAAACAATTCAGAGGAAGGTTTCTTAGTCAAGCCTTTCTTCTAGTTTACCTTTGATTTCAAGAGCTAGTACTTAGAAGGAAATTATGACTAAAAGCTCTATATTGTAGTTGAGACATAGACTCAGGAGTTCAAACTTTTGACTTTTAAATGCATTCTATGTTTTTAAAAAGCTTTTTGTTAGTTTTTGTACATGTATATACTTCTGCATGCTATTTGACTAGCTATGCCACAGACGCGGAGGGAATGCAAACTTTTGCAGGCCAGCTTACATGCTCAGAAATACTTTAATTAATGTTGTTGATGTCTGTGTTTGCTTTCACATGCAGCATAAGCGCAGCACTCCAGGCAAACAGGCAGGCATTAAGGAAGAAAAAGAAAAAACACCTGTGGTTATTTCTTAAGCATTCTTTTATAGCTAAACTTAATTTATAAACTTGTTTTTGAGGGTGTGTTTGGTGTTTTGGGAGTACTGTATTAAGCTGTTTTTACAGCTGACGTGGTGACATTTCTCTAAGAATAATATGCTGTCGTTCCAGCATGGCAAAGGTCTGCATAATTCATGTGTGCTCAGCTTAATCACTGGTTTTCTTCTTGAGACAATAAATGGCATTGTACCAAAAGCAATATATCCTGTGTCTAGTTAGTAGTGGAAATAATTATTACTGTGAAGCTTTTATTTTCATTGTCTTTCCAGCGCTTGCCACTAGCATGGATCATGTGCACTGACAGTTGCTCCAGGCTATTAAAGATGTCTGGGGCGGGGGGAACAGTCCTGAATAATACTTTCTGGAAGCTGCTGCTGTACTTTGAAGCAGAGAAGGGTTGCATCTGATGCTGCATTAAGCTTATTTTCTGAGTCTTATCATCAGAATACATCTAGATCTCTAGAGTGTTTCTCCGGAATTGTTCCTCCACATTTTTCCTCTTGAGAAAGGCCCAGGCTCAACACCAGCATCGTTAGAGCCAAGGATTATAAGAGAGCGGAAGGGTTTTTTTTTCCTCTGCTTGATTTTTGGGATTCTGCTAAGCTATGCGCAGCCTTATTAGATCACAGCACTGTAAAAAGACTTGTGGAATGCTGCAACTGGTTTTGCTCACCAACTGCTTAAGACCAGATAAGACCACACAGGCAACATACATGGGAAGTCTCTAGGCTTAAGTTCTGTCCCTCCTGCTTCTCCCGTAGCAATTCCATGCTACTGGTTCTGCAAGTAAACCAACCCTGGATAACTTTCCCTTAAAAGAGATAAGGTTTGTTTTTTTTTCCTTTCTGGGTGCTCAAAAGGGCAGGATACTAAGACAGTTATCTCCCCACCACTTGCATTTGACTGCTAGTGTGTAGTATATATCATACTGAAGTGTTGCTGTACAAAAATTTCAATGCTGAAGAACTTGCTGTTCTTAATGTGTATATTCCTTCTCACTGTAGAAAAATACCTACTTCCAGTTATAATTAAATAGCTTTTCTGCATTTTCTGTGCACATTTTTCTCTGCTGCCTCCTCCTCTTCTAGATGTGACTTACTTTACTGCTAATGGTGTTATAAAAACTGTAGCACTACAGGTGTCATGTGGTAACTTGTAAATAAAATGACTGTAAACACATGGTCAAGTTATTTGTGGTGCTACTCTGTAAATGTGTGACATACCTTAGCTGTAAAGCATAACTGTGCTTTCCTGAAGGACCTATGCTTTGCACTTGGTGATTATGAAGTCGCTGTCTGTGCCTTTTACAAGAAACCTTTCGGTGACTGGCCTCCTCAGCAATCTGGTCCTAGTAACAAGTTGCAGGCAACTACAGCATTGACAGCAATTATTTCTAGGCAGTAACTTTGCAGCATAATTTGCTAGATGACAGCAAATCAACGCTTATGTCAAACTGATTGTCAGTGGAGCAATAATACATTTTTATGTAAATATCTCTAAAAATTTGTATAGTAAGTAGAGAACACAAGATTATTTATGGTTGGAAGCTGATTAGGAAGCTGTTGCTGTGGTAGCGTTTTACCCTTGGAGCCAATCAGCTCTAGCAAAGGGCTGTCTGTTTCCTATCCAGTTGAGAGGGTGGCGGACAAAAGTGGAAGAGGTCTGACCTGTGTAGAGAACACAAAGTGCTGTGTTTTGGTTAAAAAAACAGATACACTGCTCTGCTGCATTCCCTTCGTGGTTGGCATGCTGTCAGAAATGGAGCAGCAAACGCTCTGTGGCTGGCTGCAGGGCTGTGCAGGCAGAGGAAGGTATGGCAGGCACTGCCAGGAGCTGGTGGGGACGTGTTTATGAACAATACTGCCTTTCTCTTCCAGAAAACAGTCCTGAGATCTAATTAGCAGTCAGTTGTTAAGCTCTTCAGAACAATTTGCCTTCGTGTATGCATGTGTTGTGGAGGGCCTGTCATTGGTCTGCGTACCAGTAGATAAAATTTAATGTTTAAGGGTTTTCATGCCTTTTCTTTGGGGGATGAATGTTTTAGTCAGCCCTATGGAATACTTTGAGAAAATACTCAAATGACTGAATTTTCTGCAGTGCTGGAGAGATACGGCCTGTCATTGCCAACTACCTGAGGCTCCAGTCAGCTGTATTTGCGTATGCAGGTAAAAAACACCTACTCCACACCATGGCAACAGGCTCTTTTTAAAAAGCTTGTCTGGGCAGGGGCAGGTGGGCTGTTCGAAATGTGCGGTTCATAACGCTGTTCCTCCTGTTGAGTGCCTCTACGGAATCATCCTCTGCAGTTCTCTCTTCCCTGTCCCTCTGGCTTCATCCCATGGTTTTTCCTGCCAGTGCAGACTAAATGATGTTGCTTGTCGATGTGACTGATAAAATTTTGCTCCCTCTTCCACTCTTTAAGTTCATCTGGAAGCAGAGTTCAGTCCAACTTTAATTCTGAAATCGGTCTTGGCTGGTGGTTTTTGTTTGGGTTTTTGCTTTGGCTTTGGTGTTTTTTTTTTTGGGGGGGGGTGAGAACTGTTGGTAGTTATTACAGGGCTGAGCTTTTTGATAGGCAAATGACACTTCCTTGTGAGACAGTAATAAAAACCTTGGCAAGCCCCTTTGCCTATGCTTGCTTTGTTTTGTACAATGGACTTGACAGAGAAATAAATCAGAACAGATTTTTTGCTTTCCTTGTGTATTGTGCTGACAGTCATCAAGAACACACTAATTTGGGAGAAACTGCTTTTAGAAATTGCTCCGGTTTAGCAAACATTTTGTGCATTAATTTTAAAATAATTGTCCTTGTGATCTGCAGTGTGAGTACAGTTATTTGAAGGGACAGGCCGGTGGCAGTCAGGCAGCACGTGCACAACATCTAGTTTTGAGTTCTGAAACTGCCCAGGAGAGGAAAAGCAAATAAGAGGAGTCATAGCTCTTTTAAAAGCAGCTGATGAGCCAAAAATGCTGTTTGATGCTGTCTAATAATGTTAGCTATGTTCAGAGTATAAATAGTGCCAAATAAATGAGCAAAGGACAAGTAATTTGCCCTCTGCTTTCAAGATGTGGACAATCAACAGCTGGGCCAGACTCCTTCATCACTCTACTTCGGACACTGCCAGCCATAGCTAGTTAGTTGAAAGTGTCTCCATTAACACATGTACTTTTGACTACAAATTCCCTTCATACTTTTGTTAAGTAATTAAGAAAATTGCTTTCCATTCAAATTAGACCTTTAAAGTCAGGGGAGAAAGAAATGAACTTTCAGTGTTGCTCATGACTTTAAATGATTTGATATGGTAATATTTCTGCTTCTTGGCTTTCAGTTGCTCCTATAGTTCTTCACCTCATTCTCCCCTTCACATCTCCTTCCCTGTAACTGTTACAGTCTGTGGGAGCCCGATTCTTTTCAAGGTATTTAAGTGAATTAAGAGGCAAGTACCACATGGAAACAGTTCCACTTAACACGGATCAAGCTGTTTCTCAAAGCAGGAGCTGTGACACAGTAGCCTGTGGCCTTTTACCATAAGGGGTAATTGAGGTTTATTTACAGCAAGCATATTAAGCTGAACAATTCAAAGAATAAACATACTCAAAACAAATACAGCCCCGTTCAGAATAAAATGTCATGTCCATGACATCTACTGAATGGAATCTCTGACAAGACAAACCCAAACAAACAGGTACTAGAAAACAAAAATATCTTGGAAGCGATGCTCTTGAATGAATGAAATTCATGTATGTGACAGAGATTGTCTGAAGGTGGTGATTATAACCCAGTCATTTTTTGGGGGCAGAGAGGTGGGCAGCAACAATGAAGCCTGTGGCATTTCTTGTATAAACATTTCTATCTGCAAATTGCCACACACCTCCTCAAACAAGGATAGCAATTAATTAAGCAGGAGAGTCCATTTCAGCTCTTAAGATGCTTATTCCAGATATTCCAAGTATTGCTTTGGCATTTACTTGCTCTGAGAATGGATTAATGATGACATTTTTGTGTTAAATTATTGAAATTTGGCATGTGTATATTTTGGTTTTACTTGAATGTATTAATCACTTGAACACCCAGTAATTTTCATGATGAAAAGAAGTGTGACAGCCTTTCAGTGATCCTGCCTTGCCTACTGCCTGCTAAATGTACTTGAATTTGGAGGAGGGGGAAACATTACTTGCTTTTCTTTTGGAATGTACCCTTCCATGCCCTGGAATGTCTTTAGAATGAAATAATCTTCAGGTAGACTAGTGAAAATTACAAACTCTCTGTATGGCCTGTTCAGGGATAATAAATACATCTGTATACCCTTTGCACCTACTTAGACAGTGAAGAGCTGGTTAATATCTAAAAAGCTTGAGGAAAACAGATAATGTAAACTCAGCTCATGCTCTCCCATAAACACAATTCCTATATCCTGCTGGTGACTAAACCACGGGCTGTCAGTTTCCAGAGCTTGGTAATTAGCAGAAGTCACAACGCTGCTGGGTGGTTTTTCCAATGCCATGTTGTTTTTATTAATAATTTTGTCTGAACATCAAATTTTTCAGCAATAGGGCTATACAGTCTCTAGAGCAGAAAAAGAACACACCTAAAATTTGCCATAGATGTAATAATACTTTTTATTCAGCCTGCCACTAGAAACCTCGCATCCATGAAAATCTAAATAAAAGCTGTTGAAGGAAAAGCGTAGCTGTAGCTTAGTCCTATGTGCTTCATAGCTCTCCTGCCCATTCCAGGAATTGTGGAATTGTTGGACTGATTCTGGCCTGCAGCTGGGCCATCTGCTGGCGAGAAGTTGCCATGAAAATTGTTCATATAAATAAACACCTCCCTGAATGACAGTTTGAGGTGATCACTAAAGAGCAAAATTTATAATAGTAATACCTAGAGTGTTCAAAAAAATATTGTGGAAATCCTCTAGAATGATAGCTCCAATGTTTATCAAAGGCTAACCTAGACACAGTTTAGAGCAGGAACATACCTGTGAAACTGTAGTGAATGATTCATTTTTTTACATGGTAGGTTTTGGGGTTCTTTTTTTTTTGTGTGGGTGTTTGTTTTGTTTGTTTTTTGGGGGGCATTTTTGTGCCTTTTTTTTTTTTTCCCCTCCAAGCAGGCTGAGTCTCACAGTGTCTGTGGAATATGACTGGTCAAGGCAGTAGAAATGAGGATCAAAAGAAAATTTTGCTGCCTGGGGACTGAGTTGATAATTTTTCCAAAACTTGGATACCGATTGAGACGACATATTGCAATATTTGCATTTCATCCCTATGTTGCCTGTCAACCTTCTGTCCTGGTGCACTGCAGAATGTGAAGCAGCAACATTACCTCTGTCTTTAAGTAATCATTATTGCATACTATGAGATACGGCTGGTAGCTTTTATGCTCAGTGCTGGATGCTGCTGTCTCAAGCAGATGTAGGATGGCCTTTTATAGCTTCCAACTGCCCTTTTTCCAGTAATTTAGAATGTTAACCATGCTGTGACTGAAAAGAAAGGCTGAGTCCCCTTCGCAGCAGCCCAGTCATGCTATTTCTTTCCTGTCCTCTTCCTTGTTCTAACTCACTGGGCTACAAGCTACACTGGCAACTGTGGCAGGCTCAGAAAATGTTTTGACAGACATGTAAACTACCAGTGCAGACCAGAGGAAGTATTCAGTAGCTGTACAGCACAGCACACAGCACAGTGTGTAGGTACTGTGTGTGTAGTGCCTTCTGACTAAGCAACACTTTTAATGCAAATATTTTTTCTTGGTACAAAAGCTAGCAAGGAATTCTTCGTATAAAACTGTAATGCAGCCATAAGCAAACTTAATTTATGAAATGCACATGACGTCCAGCAGAAAGAATTAGACTTTCATAATATTAATTCACTAAGTGTCAGTCTTCTCAACCTGCACTTATTTTCAGATCTCTGAGCATGCCTGCAGGGTATATAAAATGGAATTCTAGATTTGGAATGTGCTCCAGCTTGGCACTTACATTACAAGGTAAGGCTGTTCTGTCACTCACCTTTGGACATCATGGATGCTCTACATGACATAGCAAGAGAGACTGTTCTTGCCAGGCATATTTTGCTGGGGCCTGTGACTCACTGTTGCACATTCTTTGTTTCCATGTCATGTGGATCAGGGGATATGTCTTTCATATTAAGACTGCAAAATACATGTACAGCTAGCCTCATCCTGTCATGTAACCAACTCCATACCAGTTTCTGGAAACATGATTTGTATTCTCTTCATCTCTGCCATCTTGCACCTCTGACAATATTTTTAGAGAGATTAATGCAATTTCTGATGCAATTGCTAGAAGCTCTTTCCAGTAACATACAAGCTGATATGCAACAGAACCGAAAATCTTGTATACCCTGTCAGCTTACCGCCTTCCTGCTGCCAACATTGAAGGTGCTAAAAGTGAACTACTCTTTTTTTTCAGTCTGAAGAAAATATATAGTTGTGCTATACACCAAAATATGAACTTACATATGTGGGATATGAACAAGGGCCTTGCTGAGCTATGTGGTCAGTGAGTCCAGGTGTTGGTGGCCTCTGTAGTTTCTGCTGTGTGTTTTGTTCTTTCCTATGCTGAGTTATGGTTTGAGTGGTCAAGCAGTCAAATCACAGCCGTTACTGAATACGTTTCTAGTCCAGGGATGGCAGGAGGAAATAAATTGAAAGGTATCTGCTTTTTTCTTCCATTCAAATGCTAGCATTTTATTTGAGGACAACCACTTGGTTTAGAGAAGAAAAAAAAGTTGCCAAAATAAACAACACTCATCTGTGCTTATGTTTTCATAGAAACTCTAGGCAATTCTTCAAGGTAAGTGGCAAGTTACTTCACTGGGCACACCAAGTTAATAGTGAACAGTAACATTACTGTAGGTTGGAGTTAAAAAGTGCTGATAGGTGCTTGTTCTCACTATGTGCCTGGCTGAGGCTTCTCTAACAGTAACAAGGAGGATGTAATCAAATACTATGATTGATAGTGTTACATGAGGAAACAGGCAATGCTTGCTTGAGCTGATCTTGTCTTTAACCAGTCTCCCTATTTTTCTATTACCAGAAACATTCGACCCATTTGTTCTAAAATTTATAAAGGAAGTTCATATATTTACTTATCAATATGTGTATAAGGATGATGGTAACAACAGTCAACACGTTATAAAAAAAATCAGTACAGTTTCAGCCACGAGATGGAGCCAGTGCAGTATCAGGCACATCTCAGTTGGCGAGAATGTTACATGCTATTTTGTCTCTAAATCCTTCAGCAGCTTTAAGAGGATTGTTTGCTTCTCAGTTACTGAGACAGCAATGGAGAAAACAAAACAAAAAAAAAAACAGAAATACCCAGTAGTTAGGGTACAGAATTAATGTATAAATTATTCCAACCCACAAATGAAACTCTTAAAGCTAATCTAATAATGAAAAATAAAAATCAGTGATGCTTCTTTTGTGACTCTAAATAAAACTAGTCTTTAGGCTCAGTTGCATTCTCCAGGGGTTTACAGAATTAAATAACTTGAGGAAAAGAAAGAAGGGATGATTAAGAGGGAAAAATTAAAGAGTGGCAAATAAGGCCCTTGCGTTAATCTTATAGAATCAGGTGTATCTATCTAAGTAATAAAACAGCAGAGGCAGCTCTAGCAGCTACTGCAGAGAATTTAATACAGTAAAAATCCCAGTGAGCAGGGCAGGAAGATGGAGGTTTCTCCATACATTCTATTTCCAGTAATCTTTTTAGACACTTTCTAGATAAGTTATTATAAAGAAATTAATCAGTAAGGCCTGGCTGCAGTGTCAAGTTATAGTATACAACCCTGTGTTCTGACAGTTACAGAATATCTATGTTTTCTTCTTGTTATTACTGTTCTCCTCTTCAGTTTCATTGTTTCAAAGTTACACTAGACTCATACTAATTAAAGGCTTTTCTTTTTGTCCTTCTCTGATAGGAAATTTCCATGGCCAACATTACTTTTTACTTTCTACAGTCATCTCGACACTGCAAAAAAGAATGAGCTTTTTAACAATATCTGTCTTCACATAATTCTAGAGAATAGTGTGAGTGTGATACCTTGAAGTTTTACCCTGCCCTGCTTCATTTTGCCCTGTAAACAATGGGCTGGCTACTACAAGAAGTCAATCCTCCTAATCAAAACAGGTTCCTATTTTTTAAAAAATTTAATTTCCTAGAGCATAGCTTTACTAAGGAACCCTGTGTTCTAATTCACCTTTGAAAAAATTTAGGTGACCTGCTGGTCATTCTCAACAAGAGATGTCTCCTAAATGTAGGCAGACTTTTAGCTCGTACAGTATGTCTGGACCCAATTCAGGAGAAAACACTAACAAGCTGAAAATGTTTGTACATCAAATAGCTAACTCTTTTTTTTTTTTCTCTCCTTTTTTTTTTTTTTTTTTTTTTTTTGCTTTCCACTTGCTATGAGATTATCCTTAGCAGAAGTCTTCATTAAAGTGTCAGTGCGTTTATGAACAGGCCAGTCACATCTCCACTTCTTTCAACTTAAGAATGAATATGTTTATATAACATATGATCTGCACAATGGTACTGCTTGCAGAAAAGAAAAATGAAGTTAAACGTCTGTAGCACTCATTTTATATTTCATATATTGTTTATTCAAACAGCTAACTGTATTAAAATAGTTGCTGTGAGGCTGATGGATTAATAACAAATTAATGGTAGCAGAAAGCATTTTCTTAGCATTGTATAAACTATCATTGTCTAAAAACATCTATAACATGGGGTCTGTGGGGTGGCCTAACATTTTTATTAGACCAATTACTGTGTTATCTCTTCCCAGAAGTCCATTTTGCTTATATTCTCTTAAACATCAGTGATTTTCAAATCTGTGTTTCAGCAGTTAGAGAAACTTCACTATATGTTTCTAGTAAGTTATTGAAAGTGGTGTCTCTGATATATCTGAAATGCTATTTGTAATTCAGGTAAGGTAACAAACTAATCAAGATTTTGTTTCCCTCTCTATAAGGCTTCTCTGGGGTTTAAACTTTACAAATCTTGCTTAGAAAGAAAGGTGGGAACAGGCAGGTATTCATGTTCCTGAAGTGGGAACAGCAATTCTGAAATGCCTTTGGGGATCCTAATGAAGAATCAGTTGAACACCTGGCAATTAACCAAACAGATAGATATGATAATCAAGCTGTCTAAATAGGAAAAGAACAGTCCTGTGCTTGACAGGGACAAAAATCGCTGCTGGAATCCACAGTTCAAGAAATCTTTTGATAACTTGGAGAAGGATCTGAGAAGAGACACAAAAACAACTTAGAAATTGAAACATGTGCTTTGTAAAACGCTATTACTAAAAAGGATGACTTGCTCTTGTATCTACCGTGAGTCCTGTTGTCTCAGTCTTACAGATGAAGGAAAAAACAGCTGAACAATTAAACTAAATACATTCAAGGGAGAAATAAGATGTAAAGATTTGTCAATGAGAGTAATTAATGACTGGAAAAAGGAATTAAAAATTTGTAGAGACAGGATGTTCTAGGATGTTTTCCTAAGGGATGTTCTGGTTCAAATGACAAGTAATATCACCAGTCACATGGCTTCTATCTTACAGCAAGTTGTACCACATGATTACAGTAATCTCCTTGGCCCTATTTATCTGTGAAATGATAGAATATGCTTGTGCTGGATGCCCTAATCTGGACAGGATACAAAATGAGGATGGAAATGTAAGTCTAGGATTTTAAATGAAAAACACACCTCTTGGCAGAAGGGAAAAAAAGAGAAGAAAAAAAAAAATCAGCAAAACCACAACACAACCTAAACCAGAAAAAGCTTGAATCCCTGCCTCGAGCCAACTGTTTTACATATATAGGCAAGCATATGCAGAATATGTTTTTATAAAACATGTCTCAACAGAAAATTGAGCTCTGCTTTTCTACAGCTCGCAAAACACAGGTTTAACTTCTCAGATAAGTAATAGCTGGCCAACAATTAGCCAGGGAGTCTATAGCCACATGAAACAGATAACAATTCTATAAAAAAGGTGGACTTTATAATATGTATGTGTACATTGAAAGCTTATTTAGTTCTTTTTATTACATCTTTCTTTTGCCTCAGAGAAATGTGTCTTCTGCTTTCTTTACTGCTAAATACAGACAATACATGCTAGCATTTGCTTTTACACTTTAAATGCTCCAGTCCTCATAAAGTGCAATTAGTTTGTATGTGGTGTTGTGCTGGTTTATTGTGTTCCCACTCCTGTTTGCATGCTAAATTGAGGTTCAAATGTTCCACTACACTGTGTAATTTACTTACCAGGAATAAATAGCTGGAAAACTAATGATGCCATTCCCAGTCTCATGGTAAAGTGAAGTCTGATTCTTGCCTACAGTCTCAATGTATCTTGCTGGAGTTACAACCTAGCCTCCTCAGCATTCAGAATTACCCAACCAATATCAGGGGTTCAGAATAGTTCTGTCTTTTCAGTTTTTGGATATGATCTAGACCTATTCCCCCTCTACGCACCCACAAGGAGCTTGGCATAGTTTAAAATAACTACTACTTTTCAGAGATCAGGAGGAAATTATAGTTCTCCTGGGTTAGGTTCTAAGTTCGCTGACAGATGTCCAGTCATGTACACCAATGGACTTTCATATCAGAAATTAGATCAAATTACTGAATTCTGAAACAGGTCACAAACAAGTTTTAAGACTGCTTATCACTTTTGTCCTGTTTTCGATCTCTAGTATGCTTTCACGTTAAGTATCAAAATGAATCTGTATTCGATAGATAAAATGCTTATGCTTATTTCCCATAAAGAGAAACGTGAGGTAGATTGCCCATAGACAGTAAGATTTGGAATTTGAGAGTTAGGACTGAGAGATATAATGTACAGCTCACAGCACTGGCTAAATCTACAATTTTAATTAAAATGGAAAGATCTTCTAATGTATACTTTTGGTACTGCTTTTTGGCCTTGAATCTTCTTTTGTAGCAGTCTAAAGCATATCATAATGAGCCAAAACACTTGTGACCCCAATTTTAGGACCTAATTGCTACTGTATCTCACCTTTGGGTCCTGATCTGTGAATCCTACAGTTAGAGAGGTTGTAATTGATTGACTGTGCCAGATACACAAATTGAACAGTTATAAATTCTCCCATTAGAAAAACACTCTTGTTAATTTTATAGAGAGATATGCGCATGCATTCACACATTACAATTCTGTTCTGCTCAAGTCTCTTGAAAGACTTTCTGCAAATCCAGTGACAGCTAGCAGGAAAAGCAGAAACAAGAAGTTGCAGGGCTTCCTCACTTACTAGACTAGGCAAGTAGCTGCTTGCAGTCCCTGTAGCTGCCTCTGCTTTTAAGGACAGTCAGAACTTCATGGATCCAGTATCTTTTCCTCTCCACAGCTTGGCTAGTACGAGAAACAATTTTCAAGAATAAATATGGCTGTCACTTGTTGTTATGATCACCATTTTCACTACTGTGCTTGTATCGAGATGATTCTTTTTGTTGGTCTTGTATTTTTGTTAAAGACCAAAAGGAGTATATAACAAAACCTGAATGCTTATAGGCTCCTACTAGTGTTATCTTGCAGTGAAAGGTCTAGATTTTCTAGTGAAAGCAGATCTTTAAGTATTATAAAACCAAATTCGGGGAGGGGGAAGTAACTTAGCTACTAAGGTTATGTTGAAGGTTGAAGGGCTTGTATGCTGCCTAATTCCCTGATGAACTTACCTACTTCAGGTAGGACACTTGTCTATCAGTCAGTCTGAATATCAGAAAATTTTAGTTAACATCTGGTTTTGTTATTTCAAATGTCACATGAGATAAAAGGAGCACTTCCACAGTGATTCTGGGCATAAAAAGAGCAATTCAGATTGTACAGGTGACAAATCACCCTCCAGTGGTGTGTACTTCAGCTAAAACAGAGAACACAAAACTTTGCAACTCTAGGACCAACAGAGATTTAACATCTTGAGGAATCAAAGGAAATAAAGATTCTGACATTCTTTCTCAGTTTGGGTCCTTCCTGCCTCTACCTGTCCTGTTTCAAGTTTGTCCTGTTTTCAGAATGGCCTTTTATGTTTTTAGATACCTACCAGTTCTACTTCTAATGTGCTAAACCACATGGACTATGACTGCATGCTGTCTCTCTGACTCCCATAATGCAGCGAATTCCAGAACTACAGACCATAACGTTGATTAGAATCTTAACAAGGAACAGCAACATCCCCCCTCCATTACAGAATTATATTTAAAGAGAAGTTTCATGATGCAGAGCTCACAACAGGAACATAGACAAGACCTGTCAGTGTCAAAATCAGTCCTATTAAAATGGTGTGCAGTGTATTACTGAAGATAATGTGATTATAATTATGACACTACAAAGGATTCAGTAGTAGCAGTAGTAGTAGTGGTAGTACAACTTCTGCTTTGCTAGTCAAGATCAGAGGCCCGCTCTGAAAGCCAGACTTGACCCTCAGAGTTTACAATCTAAACAGTATAGAAATTAAGATGCAAGCGTTTAATTTCTCCCACACTTCTTAGGTTATTTCACTGTCTCGGTGGAAGTACAGGCAGTACTTCCAAGAACATCACGCTGTATCAGAGGTTTATTCATACAAGCAACCTTAGTCTGCTCCTGAAAGCACTGAATACATCCTTGACATGTCTTTATCATTAAAACATTAAAAAAAAGAAAGAAAAAAAATTGAGAAAAAGATGGTATTCTAACAGTGCAGCTTGTGTGTTTGTTACTAGGGAAACAAACAACAAAGAGAAAGAAACCCTTAGTGTCCTTGTCATTTGGATCTTCCAGTGGTGAAGCAGAGCTTGTGCTAAAACAACGGAAACATTGTTCTGCTTTCGGGATCCTTTGCTGTCCTCACTGAGTGACAGACACTTCTTTCTCCCCTTGTCCATCTTGTCAGCTCTGAAAAGGAGAGTCACTTCTATATTCAGGATTGGACTGCTGTGTGGGGTTTTTTTGTTTGTTTTTTTGTTTTGTGTGTGTTTGTTTGTTTTTATTTTTAAAATTCCTCCAGTCTATTTTAATGTCTGTTTCTGTGTAACCTGGTTAGTTCCTAACACCTAAATCAAGATCACAGCTTGTCTCTCAAGGCAAACAGAAAAGAGAAACCCTATGTTACATTCACATCTGTAGAAAAGCCTGTACAGCAGCACTAGTAACTCTGAGTTTGTACTTCCAGTCAGCATTGGGACAGAGCATCAGCAAGACTTTAGAGAGGGTGAGAGGTTCTGCAGCATTTGCCACATTTCAGCTGTGCAGCTGTGATCCCTGAGCAGGACTCTGCACATGTGGTATCGTTGCTTCTGAGGCTCAGGGGTTGTGTATCGTGGTGGGAGCTTCACCACCAGTTTCAGTGAAACAGCGAGGTGTCAGTCATTGCTTACGTGGACTGACACCTCACTTTGTGGGTTGGGAGGACGACCTGCAGAGATCAGTGTTGTTTTCATCACAACTTTCTGCTCATTGTTTAATATTCCTCATTTCTAATCCTCAAAAAGAGGACAGAAGTTGGAACTACAGTAAACATACTGTGGTATAGTACTTAGAACCTGTAAAATCCAATGTAAGTATTAACTGTTTTTAAAAGGCCAAAGCAATTACTTCTAAAGCAGACATATGGGAACTTTTTTTACACAATTCATGCAGCTGGCTGCATGAATGGGGTACAGGATCAGTCAGACCAGATGCCAACAGCTGTCCATCTAGTCAGGTATCCTTCAACTTGATAAAGAAGAATGGAGTAAGAAACCTGTTGTAATTTCTCTGCTAAATTATGCTACATCCCTGCCTCCTTCTCCACTTATTATCTTGTTGTATATCTTTATGATACATCTCACCCAACTCATCTGTGGGAACTGGATTGGGAAGCCTGAGGTGGTGCACTCTGAAGTGAGGCCGAACAAACCAAACGATTATCACCTTTCTCCTTTTTACAAGACTACAGCTACCAGCACTGGAGCAAGAGAGATGACAGGAAAATTGCAATAAAAACCCTACTGGAAACACTCTCACAGATGTTTGTTTCCTTCTGTTTTGCCAAAAACATATTTCTTCTTTATCGTGCGTGACTTTTTTTGTACTGTTCTTCAAGAATGGCCATTAATTTGCCATTAAGAAGGAAGAAGCATGTGACAAAAAAATGTATGAACATGCGAATTATAGTAAAAAATTGATCAGCTGAATAAAATAAACTAGCACACGGTTTATTGATTATAGCCACTAGCTGAATTGTAATGGATTATATTTCTCTAATATTCTGCAAAGTACCAAGGCCCCTTGGGTAAAAAGACCCACTTGATAAATATTTGGAAAAAAATATGTCAGTACTGACAAGAAGAAAAGGAGGCGAAGGAGATGTTATTGATGCTGCATTTATGTAGCGTGACAAAAGAGCCCTGCCTTGGGGCACAAAGTGGAAATGACAGCTTTGTCACAGGCTTTGTCAGTTTGTATCTCTATACTCTTTGCCCATGGAAATAGAAGTGTACAGCCAAAATAAACTAGGGGCCAGCTTTTATTTACTTTTTTAAGGAAAATAAGATCCTTGCCAGCAGACCTCAGATGCTTCAGAAACTACTTGTATGGGAGTTGTATTTTGGTTTTCTTAATCCTCAAAATAGTTATTCTATACCTTAACAACTGTATAATTTTTTTCTTTATAGGCAATGAACTCTTTCCGAAACTCCCTTTCCAGAAACAAGTGCTCTGACCCATTCTACTGATCTTCCCATCTCCAGCTGGGCTTTTTTCCTTAATGTCTTTTCTGCAGCACTGATTTTCTAACACACTTGTGTGATCTTCCAGAGTTTTGCCTACTTTCAGCAGAAACATGGAAAACAAATACTCTCCTGTGAGGAAAAAAAACAAACAAAAAAACACTGAGCAATCCTACATTGCTTATTACAGTGCCTTCGCGTGGAAACCCTTCTGAAAATACTCAGGGATGAAACCATGACCGAGAGGGCTGCTCCGGCTGAGAATTTACCTCGCGTTGGTTTCGCTCCCCGCCCCGGGCAGCTTTTTTCCTCAGCTCTTTTCTCCTCAGCTCTTTCTTTCCTCCTCAGTTCTATTCTCCTCAGCTCTCTCCCCTCAGCGCAGCCCGCGCGGGCGACAGCCCTCAGCGCGCGCTTCCCGCCTCGCACCGCCGCGCGCCCGGGCGGGGGAAGCGGGGACTGAGGGGGCGCTCTCTCCACGCGCACACGAACACGCGCCCCCCTGCCTCGCGCACAACAGCCCGCGGGGAGGGGGAGCGAAAGGGGGCGGAGCGACAGGGGGTGGAGCCAAGCCGCGAGCTCGCTCCGCCCCTTCCTCCACAAGGCCGAGCGGGGCGTGTGGGCGGAGCGCCGCGCGCCCCATAGCTCGCGCGCGCCCCCCGCAGCGGCCGCCGCTTCTGTTCCTTCTCCAGCTCCCAAGGGGGCGGGGCGAGCGCGAGGGCGCGCGCGCGCGCGCCGTGATTGGCTGCCGGCGGCGGTGGGAGCGGGTTTAACGGCCGCAGCACCCCCGGGCCGGGGGAAAACAAAACAAAGGCGGCGGCGGGCGGGAGCGGCAGGATGCCTCGGCCGCCTCTCGGCCCTCAGGGCAGGAGACGCGCGCCCAGCTCCCGCTTATGACCCCCGGCTGCCGCCGAGAAGGCACCTTCGAGGCGAAGGAAGCCGCTCCCCCCAGCACCCCCCGCCCCCCTTTGTTTTTCGGTGAGGGCCCGGCGCTGAGCCCTTGCCGGCCGCCGCGTGAGGATCGGGGGTCCCGCTTCCCCTCCTGCCCTTGCCCGCCGAGGGAGAGGGGCCCAGGAGCGCGCTGCTGCTCGGAGTCCGGGCTGGGGAGCGGAGCCGGCACGGCGCAGCGGTGAGTACCGGAGCGTGCGGCAGCCGGCCCCTCACCCAGTTGGGATTTTTTTTTGGGGGGACGGGCAGGCAGTTCCGAAAGGAGCCCCGTGTTGCACCCCCGGCCGGGGGCCGTGGCTTCCTGTGCGCGCGGGGCGGGGGGCCACCAAGGCAACTTTGCTGGCGGGAGGAGGGCTCGGGCGCTATTTATAGCGCCTGGAAATGACGGCAGCGCTGCCTGCCTGCATGTAGCCTCCTCGTTACAGGGCGGGTGGTGATGGTTTACATAATTGGAGGGGGGGTAAGGCTGAGCTCGGCGGGCAGCGGTGCGGTGGGGTTCCCCCGTCGCTCCCTCCCGCCCTGCGAGGGCCCCGGGAGCGGTGCGGCGGGTCCCTGCTCGGAGTCCGGCGGCTGGCAGGGAGCTGGTCCGTGTTAGGGTGGCTGCGCACGGCTGTCCCCGGGCTGCGTGCCCGCGCTCTGGGGGAAACGAGCCGTTGTCCTGCGGGGATCGCTGCGAGTGGGAGAGAAAAGGCAACGGCGTCACCCGCCGCCGCGGCTTTGTGCTCCGGTGGGAGGGAGGAAAAGGCTTAAACACGCATGGAGCAGCTGCTCCCTCCCGGCAGGGAAACCGAGGTCTGGCTCTGCCGGTAACTTTCTAATCGCATCTTTTTTTCCTGTTATTTGTCGGTATCGAAAGCGAAAATGAGGCGCCTGTATATCAAATCTTTGAGATTTTTCTTGACGGAGTAATCAAATCGCAGCTTACCGAGAGTGCGTGCGTAGGCTTTGTCCGGCTTTGCGGGGCCAGTCAAAGACTCTTAAGTTTATTTTGTCACGCCTCTTGTTTTTTTTGAGCCCGGACAGAATGACGGAGACGCTAATTGCTCACACATCTTATTTCCCCATACGAGCGTGTGGTTCCAAGCAGCGCTGTGACAATCCCCACGCAGGCAGGGTCGCCGCTTTGCGTGTCTCTCTTGCCGGTGCCCGGCTCATTGAGCGGAGCTACTCTCACCGCCCCCTGCCCAAGGCCGCCCCCCCGCCACGCTTATCGCGGTGTTTGTTTACACATCCGGGAGCCGCGCGGGGCGGGGCCGCCCCTCCGCCCCATTGGTCGCCCAGTGCCCCTCCCCGGTGACGTCACAGGGCGGGGCGCCGGGCCCGCGCTCTCTCTCTGGGGGGCGAAGTGCGGGCGGCGGGATGGGGCTGGTCAATAACGATTCATCTCCCCCCTGGTTCTAGACTGGTAGGTACGGGGACAAGTCACCCGAAACATGGTCTGGACAGCCATGTAGAAATGGCTAGACGGCAGTCTCCGCGCTTCATTTTGCACTTAATACTGCATTTTCTTTCAAATTCCTTAGATCTTCAGGAAACCTGTCATGTGCATGACCAAAGCACAGACTGTGCTGTTGTCCAAGAATAAGAAAGAAATGGTTGCCTCAGGTCTTTGCACTGCTTTCCACAGAATGCTGAACAGCAGCTGTGGAACTTGATGCTGCTCGTAGCTATCAGAGTGAAGCAAGGCTGGATTTATTCATCGTTACTAGAACAAGCTAAGAAATTATTTAAGTTTTGAACTTGCATTTAACATCCCTACTTTGCCTTAACATCCCACTGTTCTTACAGTGTGTATTAAACACTTAGGATTGCCTTTTATTTGAAGACAGCAATATCAAATACAGTTTTATCAGAAGAGCTTTGAAATTCTTTAATTTGTGTAGTTGAAGGACTCAGTATATTGAGTCTGAAAGAGTCCAGATTGCCATTAGAAATGTGAGTTAAAAATACCTTGAAGAAAATTATTTTCCTCTTACGTTCAACTTGCTGAACTTTTGCAAGCATTGAATTCATGTTTCAGTTACTAATGGAAAGGGTCTAATCCAAAGTCAAAACATCTTTGCTTGTGGTGCCTTTCATTCTGAAACCCTGTTGGGTTTTTTTTGCCACTTCTGTGAATGGAAACAGGATCTGTATATTTCTAACATTAAGAGTTCAAGCTGGGAATTTCAAGAGAACTTCTTTTTAACTTCCAGGATTGTATTTCTTATGTCATCTTTCTTGTACAATCTGCTGCCTCTAATAAATGTGGCTTAATATCTAAGTGTTCTACAAAAGCAACACATTCTTTCAAAGACAGTAATCAATCTTCCATTATATAATTAAATTATCTTGGTACAATAGGTATATAATATTTGTTTAAATGACTGTATTAATTAAGTTCAGTTCTTCCTACTAAATGGATTAATACTTCAAATATATTAATGTATCCCTTATCAAATCTATTTTCCTTTTCAGTGACTAACAAAATCTTAGTCACTGTGATGTGTAGATATGTGCTTTGGATGGCAGCTTGTTCCCATTGTTGCTTTATTTTTTGGTTTGCATATGTTCTGCTTCATGTCTTGTTTGTGGCTTATCTCTGCCTCTGCAATTTTGTATAAGAAACTTTCTTACAGTAATTCCCTCAGTAGTTCTTTAGTCTTTTCTCCTGTTGCTATCATAAGCCTAAGATATAAAAAAGATTGCGCTAGGCCTGCTGTATAGTTCACTTTTTTCCAAGAGTACTTTTGAAGCACAGTTAATGCTTCCTATAAACTATCTTTAATTTTTGTAGCTTTCATTATCTCTACTGCTATTGCTAGTACTCTATTGCTAGAAGAGTGGTTAACTGCTACCCGGAGCACAGTTTACAATTGTGATAAGTGTTTTGCATGCTCGTTTTAATAGCTGGATCAAGATGCTGTAAATTCTTTATATTGGCTCTCATTTCTGTGTTTGTGCTGTGGACCTGCGGTGTCAGTCAGCTGATAGCTGATGACATCAGTGACTCTGCAGTGTTCGTGTCTGGATTGCACATTAACTTGCCACATATAGTGGTAGCTGTTGACCTTTGACAGATGAGTAGATGTTATGAATATTTAGAATCTGTAATTTTCAGGCAAAATCTGAAAAAGGCTTGCTTAGCAGGAAGGTCCAGCCTTCTCAGTTTATGCATATAATGTCTCTTACAGGGACTCAGAGAATTAAGAATGCAACTGGGTATTAAGTATGTAGAATTTACCTTTTATTAGTGACTGTGATTTTGGTAGTAGCATCTGTTAAGACTGTTCTGGTAGAATAGGGAAGTCTCTAATTAGTTTTGGTCAGGACACTAGTCAAAAAGGTCTTTGCCTAAAGGCATAATTCTGCTGAGCTTAAAAGAGGAGGTCTGGATCCCTCAATAGGGTAGTGGTATCTTGCGTGATATTTGACTTAAAGCTAGATGCAATACAGCAAGATTTTTGCTGAAAGCCCAAGTGCGGATATCTGATGTGTGTTTATTGTTGGATATAGCAACTATTTTCCAAGATGTCTTGTCACTTGCTATATTGGAACCAACCACTGGAACTTCAGAGACAATTAAGTTTCTCTAATCTCCTGCATTTTTGCTGCATGGATGTCCTAAAGAACATACCTGGTATATTGTAGAAAGTGCTCTAGTGTTTCATGAAACACTGTTGGAATCTCTTCCTTCATTAGACGTGTTGGAGTAGATTCCACTAGCAGAACAGAACTGCTTGTTACTATGTTGAATGGAACTTGAATTGAGCAGCTTCATAGAAAAAAAAGGAGCCTGTAGTATAACCAGGCATTTGCTCTAAATAACACTTTGCTTTGTCTCTAGAATTATTGAATAACAAGTTTATTCTGGCCTTGTTGTATGCTGCTAATCATTCTGCTCTTTTCACCTACAGGTTGTGACTGTTTCTCTTCTGTCATTTGTGTGGAAAGTGCCACACACACTCCAGAACAACAACGGCTTTTGCTTGCATATTCCAGTGTTTCTTTTGTCAGCGAGTTCAGCAAAGTTGTAATTCTTCAAGTGCCAGCCCTGAGCTGAGTGAGGAGCCACCAGCAGAGATGGTAAAAATGACAAAGTCAAAAACGTTCCAGGCTTACCTGCCAAACTGTCATCGAACCTACAGCTGTATCCACTGCAGAGCCCATCTAGCCAATCATGATGAATTGATCTCCAAGGCAAGTGGTTTGTTTAGAGACCTCATGAATTATTTCTTAACCAAAATGGTTATCACTGTGTCATTGCTCCCAGTAGATTAGGGATGCAAACTGATGCATACTTCAGAGTATCTTCCCTGAGTTCACTCTTGGGTCATACATGTTGTGTACTGAGGACTGTATATATTCTGGAAACTTCTGAATGTGATGTAAAGGCTTATCTAATATATTCATTATATTAACAATCTCTGACTACTGTCAGGTAGGTACTATTTATGAGCAGTCATATCTGAGAAGTCTGATAAGAAAATTATCAGAAGAAAGCATGGATATCTGGGTAGGGGTTACTCTGGGCATGGTTATTCCAGATAAAGATTGTTTTTACTCTATTTGACTGAAGGTCGGAAAACTGTTTCCAGAATGTTCCACTGCTGTGAACACATTTACTTCTGCTGTATACCAGTTTCTGAGGAATGTGATTAACCAGAGATGTTCAAAGTAGTTGGACTGCCTAAACTTTAGAGGATGTGTGGATCCTTGAAACAGGCGAGGCCTGTCCTTCTTACCTGTTGTGGAAGAAACCAAGATTTGTCATGTATGAAATACTTAGGAAAACTTTAAGTTTGGCATAAATACTTGACTGGTTCATTCCTTGCTTCAAATAAGCTACTGACAGATTTGATCTTAATGGCATCCTGGAGAAAACAGTTGCTTTTCAAACCTCTTAATACACATTGCTTTCTATATAACTATTTTGTCAAATAAACTTTTTAGTGGCAAACCATTTTAAACTGACTTTATCTGTTGCTCTTGCCCGTTCCTGTGTTTGGCAGCACTCAGGTGATGCTGGTTTTGAGTGCTGAAGAGATGAGGGGTGTTGAGAACGCTGCTACTTCTGAATTGAGGTTTTGTTTGCATGGGGAGAAAGCATACCTGCTTGATTATCCTTTAAAGGGTTATCAGGGAATAATGGGTCTTCCCTATGCTGCTTTTCCTGTGTTATTAATATTTTTGATCTTTGTTTAGGTTTCAAGACATCTTTTTAAATTCAAATAGTAAAATTTGTAACAGTTCTTGGCAGTGTTACTTATTGCTTGCTTACTTGCTTACTTCTGCTCTGCCTTCAGTCTTTTCCCCTAAACAATTATTTTCCTCAACTTAGTACGTGAGGCATGGAACTGCAAATGTGAAACAGTGAGCTAGCTACATATGTAAAATGATGTCAAGAAATTAAGGAGGACTTGTTTTACTTGTAATTAACCTGAAAAAAGTTCCTCACTTTCTTTATAGTGATTGATCTTATTTTGTTTTGAGGAAAAATAAGAGAAATATTCAAACAATGTGAATGCATTTGAATTTAATTTATTTCCACATTGATTTCAGTATTTGAATATAAGGGGTCTTCTTGGCAACAGTGGATTCTAATTTACAAGTAGTAATAACTTCATTATTCACTACATGTTCTGGGCTGAAAACTAGTGGGAGAGGTTAATCTTTCCTGAGCTTCAGGTTGTAGATGCCTACAGGAAGAGAGGAACTTGAGATGTATAAATTCATCAGGAAAACACAATCCAAGCACACATACTTATTAGCAAACTTTTACTGGATTTAGGTTTTTGCATGTGAAATAAACTGCCAGTTATCACATGAGCCAGTTGTTCTCCAAGGTCTCAGGAGTTTTGGTCAGTAGAATATTTTTGAATGCTCTTAAGCAAATCACATGTTCATATTACAGCTTAATAAATTCATTTCAAACATGAAAAAGTCAAATTTTCAAACAACATGGAGAACTATTTTAAAATCTATCTACTTTAAGTTGTTCCTAATGGTGTTGGGAAAAGTGTTAGATATGGATTCTGCTTTTTCTGGCTTCCATAATTTTCAGTGAAGACAGCTTAAAACATTTCTCTACCTGCAGGTTGACCATATGCTTATTTGACAGGTGATCCATATTCTGTCAACTTAAGATTTGACCGTATTTTATTGTCTATATCTGTGTGATAATGAGAAATAAATTTAAATGTGAAGTGTGTCTTTCTGTATCTTTGTAAAATAAAAAGAAAGTTCTCATCTGTTGTATTTGGAACATAGCTTTAGCAACCTCATCGTCCTTTAAGCTTAGGTTGTGTATTTTCCAACACTGGAGAAGTTCTTCTGATGGAAACAACTGCAAAGCAGTAGTTAGATACACGAATAACTAGTGCTGTCCTGGGGAGTGGTGCGAGGAAATAAGATTTGATTCATTTTAAATGGAAACATAGGTTAAGCTGGAAAATAAAAACCAAAGAAATCCTAGACAATGTGTAGACAGAACCATAAAAGGACTAACAGATGAGTGTATGTGAACCTTTTTTTCTGAAGTTCTCTTAAAGCGCTTTCTTTGCCCATAGCATGCAATGAACTTAGGTTAATGAGAGAGTTTTTATTTATATTAACAATATCTATGTTCCCAGTTACTATACCTAGCTGCAGCAAAAATACTTAAATAACCCAAAGTGTAGCAAGTTCATTCTATACAGTCTAAAGTTAACTAAGAACAGTGCCATTGCTGTGCTGGTTTGGGTTTATTGATGGAGCAGAGAATTGGACTGTTGAATCCGATTTCCTCCCCCTTCCATGCCTCACTTTAAGGGCCTAGTTAAAAGCTAAGCTCTGGGTAACACTAAATACGATTTTTGGTTACAGATTGTCTCACTTTTTTTTCCAAATGCTTGCTATACAATATCACTCCACAACCCTAGTGCTACAAACACTCTGCAGCAGGTAAAGGCAATGGGTATTTGGCATTTAGCTGTAACTGTTTAAGTTGGGTCTTCTCCCCACCCCGCATTTCCTGGGTGCATGGTGATTGTTGCTTTCTTCTTCTGTGTGGTCAGGGAAAAAAAGAGCCAAAGTATATGGTGTACTCTTCATTTAAAGCAGCTACACCTACCTTTCTGATGTGCTTTGAGGTATAAGCATTTGTTATACCTGACACCATAATGCTTCCAACTTTGAATGCTGTGAAATGAATGGCGTTTCTCTTAAACGTTTATCTGTCAGGGAAAAGTGAAGAGTGCTGCGTATTTCTGTCAATCATCCCTTTGATTCTGGTCCTCAGAATACCAGACTTCAATACAGATTTGCAGTTGTTCTGCTTTTGACAACTGTTGATGCCAATTGTCTGACAAGGATGGCAGTGCACACGAATCACCTTCTCATTTTATTTCTGTTCTGTTTGAGCAGCAGGATCTCTTTCTTCCCTTAGAATTAATCATCAAGCTCTTTTTTTTCCTTGTGCCCTTGCTGGTGATAAATTGGCAACCAAGAGTCATGGCAGTGGCTTAGAAATAAGAATGCAGACTAATAAGAGTATAAAAATGTGCTACCTGCACAAGTGAATTCATCATTATCTGTAGTTATCATTTTTTTCTGCAACTATGAGAGGACTCAACATGTTGCTTTGTGTTGAAATCTGCTTAGTGATTAGAGCATATGTTTCTTGGTATTTTCACTCTACAACCTTGTGTTTCCTGTGTCTAGGGAGGAGCTTGTGGAAAGAGGAGGAATGGGAAGAAGGCTGGTTGAGAACAAGAGTCCCAAACTAGAAAGTCATCAGAAGTAGAGATGTTGACAGTCTGTAGAGCTGAACACATGTGCATGTCTATGAACAGTTGCCGTAATAATTTATAATCCCAGTCATTTGGGGAAAACACTCATTTGAAGGATGCACAATAGAAGAAATAACAAACTGTAGATGACTTTTAATTGAAATAAGTGTAATTTTGGAGTGGTGGTAGGTAGCTCTTAGGCACTACTGATTTCCAGTGTTAACAAGTCTACAAGTACTGTTTGTTCTGTTTCTTTGGTGAAGTCTTCAAAGTGAATGTTAAACGTTAAGAAAAACTATTGGACTATACCAGTTTTCACTGTGCTGGGGGATGTTCAGAGGACAGGGAAAGAACCCGCAGCTTTTTTACTTTTTTAAAGAAGCAAATGAGTATTTTTAGAATAATATCCTACTATGAGTACAGGCAGAGAAGTAACTTCTACCAGTAAGTAACCACAGGCCTTAACAAAGAGCAAGGCAAAAAGTTAATGCCACAGGAGGCACTTGTTGGATTTAAAATGTTCAAATAGCACATAAAAAGCAACCAAACAGTATATGTTAATAATCCCAACAATTTAAAAAATTGATGTAATTGAGTTTGAAGGGAAAACCTCTACAAGACTCTTTGAAGTCCAATGGAGGTTGCCACTTGTGTGGCCTATACAAAATATTATATGTATGCTGCTCTTATAGCATTCTAAAATGAGTTTTGTGAAAGGCTTAACTGAAAGAGCTTTCTTCTGGTTTGTTTGTACATGGTAGCGAATGTGCAGTGATTATTAGCAGTGGTTAATGTTATAGGAGGCATATGTTACGTGAAGAACCTAAGTTTTAAAGCACTTGAGAATGGCTTGTACCTACTAAGTTCCAGTAATTGTTTAGCAATTCAGTCAAGGTCCAACAAATTACAAAGAAATACAAATACCTAATAGAACTCTTGAAGCCTCGTGGATGTATTGCAAAGGATAATGCTCTGTTACTCAAGGTTGGCCTGCTTGAAAGACTTCTAAATCATCTTACAAAGTGCCTTGATGCTGGGGTTGGAAGAAAATCTGGATTATTTTGTTTAGTTGCCTGTATAAATACTGTCACTTTCTTCTGTCTCATTCATTGCAAAGCATATCTGACCAGAGCGGGAAAAAGTCATATGAAGTCACAGAACAAGACTAGATGTGTCAATATTTTCAAGAACACATTCTGCATGAAGGTACATATACGTAACTGTCATTGACCTCACTGGGAAATCCTCGCACCTCATGGTTAAATTTAGTTCTCCAAGGCATTCAGGATGTCTGCTGTTTTATTATTGATGAGAAGGGAAAGTCTTCAGCTTAAATAGATGCCAAAATATTTTTAGCCTTGCTAAGCAATCTGTGTTTTTGTCCTCTGCTGTTTAACTGATGAGTTCAAGAGGATTTTTTTAAGGTTTTATTGTCTGTAAGTAAATGTGCTGTTCTTAGCTTGATTCAATTTGATAATCTCCTTTGCTTATGACATAAGAGTACTTGGAAAGACAGATGGGCCTGTTGTATGCTTGAAGGCCATTTTTGTTCAATGCTGAAAATATTGAGAATGGGCCTAACTTTATAAATATTCTGGTGATTACTTTCTTGAAGAGGCTTCTAGTTTTTTGGGTTCTGTTTTTTTCTCTTGGGGGAAGAATCTAGTTTTTGGAAGAGAACCAATCTCCAGAAAACATCCAAGAATAGATTTGAAGGCTTAAAGGAGCTGCAATGTGTGCAAAGGAAGCGTTCTTCTCTATGGGTATTTTGACGTAGTTATTTCTGAAACAGATGATGTATAAGTCAAGATAACTTGTCCTGCCTGACAAAGTCTTCACTTCAGGAAGGATTTGCAGTTCTGAGGGTGTAATTTTTTAAGGTTATTCTCTACATATTGAACTTTATATCTTCCTTTTTAAAAATAAGTAAATAACTGAATGAAAATGTACTTCAAAAAAATTAATACATGTTATGGAGTCATCTTGGACTTGCCTGGGAAGGAGCTGAGCAACATTATCTCTAGTTGTCTGCAGTATTAAGGAGTTAGATCTGAGAGAAATACCAAATGGTGCAAATAATTTTTTCTCTGATAATTTTATTTGTCTGTAGCTTATGTTGAATTCAGTTTTCTGAATTCATTTTGCAAATCTTGGAAGTCACAGGATATTCTTACAGTCCGTGGTGCATCTTACTGAGAGGGTAATTTCAGACATTAGAGCCCTTATATATGTATTTCTGGTTTACCTTAAAAATGCTACCCCTAAGAATACTGTCTTCTGAATTTCTGAGTAATATTTCTTTGAATTGAGTATTTGTTCAGAATACTAATTGAGGTTCATCTGTCTTGGCCTGTGAAGTGAACTCTAGCAAATTGAAGGAAACTGAAGAAAACAGAACAACAAAAAACCCCCTTTAGACTTCTTTAATGTCCATTCTTTATTTTTCCATGTCATGAGTAGCTTGCAAGCTGTGCTTAAGGAACATAGTGTTAATGCAATTTTGACTTGCTTATAGTGCCTGCAATACCTTTAATACATGAGAAGATGCCGGTTTCGCTGGATGTTTTCTGTGCTGCATGATCCCTAGCCGCACAATCTAATCCTGGCTGTGGGGAATAATTAATTACATAAGCTTTTTGGTAGCTTCCCTACCCATGCCCTTAGGTATGCCTTAGGGCAGTAGATACATGTTCTGCTTAACTGATACTTCCTTTTCTCCTCGGTAAAACAGTTAATCCTGGTGTTAGAGGTAATGATGCGTTTAACTTAAAAGCACAGGTGATATCTAATTCTGCAGATGTGTACTGGTGTATAAGTGAAACGTTTATAGAGTTTCTTTAATACAAAATGTATTGCTGACAGAGGTCTGTCAGGTGGCTTGAAGAGATCATAATACCAAAGTATTGTTGCAGTCGACCTTAGTATAGTTCCCAAGCATGTACTTCAGGCTGTGCTGAAACACAAAGTTATGGATCTTGTAGATCTTCCTGTAGAATTGGACAACTAGTCAAAGATGTGGATTTTCTAGGGAAAAAGTAATAAATCACTGCAATATTAATAATTGAGGACCATGAAAAGGCAGACTTAAAGCAAGTTTGTTTTAACTGTGAATCTTAGTTGAACCCAGCTTCGAAGTAAAAATCATGGTTGATGTGAGTTCTGGATGACAGTTGGTCACACTCGCCACTTTCTTCTAATTCCTCTCTACTGGGTGGGATGCATATTTAAGACGCAGTTCTAATGGAATGTTCTGGTTTGGTTGTGATTGCTGTATAGCGCTAGCAATCTTGGACGTGCCGAACAAACCTTGCAAAGTAAAAGTTTGCGTTTGCATAGCTGATGTTTACTCTTCAGAAGAGCCGTTTGTCTGGAGACTGGTTTGAACAGTTATGCCTGTTTGTCCTTGACGCTGCCATTTAAAATATTCTCTTCCTTTGAGGAGCTAACACACAGGGTGTTTAACCTGTCAGCCTCTTAAAATTCATATCAGTATAAGTAAATCATACAGTGCAGAGTGTGAGAAACTTCATGCCGGTAAAAAAACAAATGTTTGTTCAGTAGTAATTTTTATTCTGGTTATGCAAAATAACTCAGTTTATAGCCAAGTTACAAGCTTAGCAAGCAGTTCGGGTGCCAAAATGAGTTGTCCCCTTTTTATTTCTAGTAATAGGATGCATCAGGAAGTAGAGCTCTGATAATGAATCTTTCTTATACCTGTTAGTAGGTGGACCCTACATGTAAATCAGTGTTCTGTGGTCAAGAGAATGCCTGTGTGACAGATGTACATGTTTTTGTGTTGTTCAAATAGTTTTTCTGGGGAAAGGAATGTCCTCAGTTATTCATATGAATAAGAAACTATAACTGCGAAGCTCTAACAGGTGGAGAAATTAATAAGAAAAAAGGCATGGGAATGTAAAAACTGGTATCTTTATAGTACTTTTACTTCAGTCAGCTATAAGAGTTCCACATGGATGGATTGCAGACCATTAAAAGCTCAGTGGCACATGGATGTTGTGGTTTGACGCTTGTTCTAAAGGAAAACCAGAGTTGCCTAGACCCAGATTCTGTATTCCAGAACACAGTAGCACAAGTTGCCACAGGTTGAAGTTATGTGTGAGTGATGTAAACATGGAGGAACTAGTTTTTCCCAGCTGGACTAAGAAACAGTTGTTCTATCACATGTAAATACAATGTTTAGCCTCTAAACATGTATGTAGGCGAGAAAGATGAATCAGCCAAACTCTGCGAAGAAGCAGCTAGGGAAGGGGAGAATGGAGGAGCTTTTCATGACGGGGTGTGTTTGAACAGATTTTTCTTTCTAAACCCACTCTCCCAGGAAAAGGTTCTGGTTTGTGTTGCTTTTCCCTCTGCTCTACCCTGATAATTCCAAAAATTGGAAGGTAATGAAGGCGGCTGTTTCTGAGGGGAAAAAACGTAGGAGATTACAGGGATAAAACAACCACGAGGGGTGCAAGAAAAGTCATATTTAAAAATTCATCAGGAATAAAGAAAAACTAAAGCAGTACTTTCTAACCTGTGGTTTGTATTTCATTTGGCTAGAACTTTTTTCAGCTTATGAAACAAGAGGGGGGGAAGGGCTCCTTTTTCTGCTATTCCTGGCATCCTGTTACTGCCCTCTGCTTAATTTTGAGAAATGCAGGGTCAAAGGAGAGCTTTTATTAGGTGGTATTAAGTCAAGACTAAACATAAACTTGGCAGAAATAATTGCATAAAGTAGTCCAAAAGGTCTCTTGACTGTTGATTTGTTCTGTAGTCTTTTTCTTTCCCAGCCAGCTGGGAAACTTCAAGTATGGTATATAAGCAGTTTTAAAAGTGATTGTGTAGCACCAGACAACCCCCCCGCCCCACAATAATTTGTATGCGACTGGCATGTGTAATTACATGTAAATACAGAAAGTAGCACATGGTTCATTTAGTAGGAGAGAGTATTTGTTGGTGCAGTTTGAAAAGAGATTTGTGAATTCTAATTTGCTAAATAGCGTTTTTAAAGCAAGGAGGAGAAATGGCTGCAAATTTTTAAATGTACAATTTTTTACAGTAGCTTAACCAAAAATAATGGTCATCGTGGCTTTGAAAGTTCCTTTCCTTAATTTCAGGTACATGAAACAAGGGAGTTATACTTGTAAGTTTACTTCTTAGTGAATAAAAGGACCTTTAAAGTGTTTCCTTTGCTTTTTCTTAAATTTTGGGGTTGCACAACTGAAGTTTTCTCTCAATTCATTTATAGTTTACTCAGGCTAGTTATTTGTTAATGGGTGGGTTTTGAGAGTGTATACGCGAATAGTTTCTGTCTCCATCTGCAGTCAGCATTCTCTACTTTGTTATCGATTGTGAGACACTGGCTCTAATTTAGAGAGCATCACTTATTCTATAGAAACTACAGATTGTAGGGTCTGTACCATTCTGTCCGTTTTGTGATGTGTTCTTAAGTATCTCAGGAGAACCAAACTAGCGATGGGTGGGTTGGTTTGGTTTGGTGGTGCGGTGTATGTATTACTTTCTGGCAGAGCTGTTGGGACTAGACTCAGCTGAGTCTCTCCTTTCAAGGTCGCTCTTACCTGAAGTTTTAGCTTTCACTGTACTGCATCTTTTTCCTCACCTTGTGAAAAATAAGACTTGCAGTCCAGAAAAATGGACAGAGCACCTTTCCTTTTGTCTTTGCTGTAGATGAAGAAATATGTTCTGTGCCGCAAAAATCTCCATTCAATCATCTTAAATGGTTGCTAAAATAATACTGAAATTTTAATGCTATAAACTGTTAAGTAGAACTTCTCATCTTAGGGTGAGATGTTATGAGTAGCTAAGGGCTGTATGTAACCAGTTACACTGCCACCCTTGCTACATCCACAGCCACAGATTGAACATTTTGTTGCAGTAAATAATCTGGTTAATGTTGATCAAAAAACGTTCATTTATATACATTTCCCTTTTACATATCTTTTTTAGAAACTGTTCTGAGTAAGTAGTTAAGATACAATAATTACTCATGTTGGTAATCATTAAACTGGCAAAAGACCTATTTTGGTGTCAAGTGACTTCTAATTATATAAGTAAATACATATGAGAAGAAGAATCCATTGCAGAAAGGTCATTTTGCCTATGGTTCCATGCCTCATGTTACTAAAACCGGTCAAAAATATTCAAGTTGAGATTTTTCCTTCCAAAAACCTTCCACGTTGATCTAACACAGGTTTCAGAGAAGTTGGTCTTTGATCTTCAATACTAGAACTGCAGGGATTCTTTACAAAAATGGTACTGCCTCTTCAGCATAGATGAAAATGTTAATTTTCTTAGAAAGTGGGTTAGGGAAGGGAAATTCTGGGAAAAAAAACCCAAAAAACACAGACAAAATTAATACTGTTCAGGTATTTTTAAAATGGAATTCAGTGTGGAAGAGAGAAAAAAGAAAAACTCCATTTCAGTGTGATCCTGTTTGAATGGGAAGTAATGGCTATGTCCGCAGTTCAGAAGGAACAAATCAACACGTGAAAGCAGTGATGTGTCTTACATACATGATTTGATGTTTTACCTGTGGCTGGACTGGTCTGCTCGTTAAGTTTTGCCAGGATGTTTGTAGCTCAGGCCTTTACCTCTTCGTTAGTGTTTGCAGAGTGCACAGTGGAAGAGCTGCTGGTTTAGTTTGGTCCAGAAAGAACAAAGCTGTAGTTCACAGGCATTGAAACTGCTCTGCAAGCCAAACCAACCCCCATCAGTGTGGCTGATTAGCGGTTTTCTACTGTCCTACTGCTCTAAACTAAAATATTAATTTAGATTCAGGCAATGAAGTCTAACAGTCATCTTTTGTCCGTAATCTATCAGGAATGTGGGAGATGTGAAAGTATATGGCGGCGCTTAGGTGTTTGATAAGAATAATTGTATTAAAATAAAGCTGAGCTTACAAACTGATCAGATGCGTTTCCTGAATACAGTGTGCTGGTTTTATGATTGGTCCAGCATTTTGCCAGACTTACATCAAATGATGCAATTAAATTGAAATAAAGCATCTTCTGCTGGGTGCAGTGGGAGAGGACAGAGGAGATGGAAATAATTCCCTTTGAGTTAAAAGCAGATATTAATTAGCATGAAGGATGTCCAGGAAAATGAGAATTGCTATCTTGCGTTATAGATGTTTGCATTATAGACATCTTACATAGAAAAATAATACTTAAAACTGTTGCTAAAAATGTAATGTGACTTAAAGTAATTCCCTTGAAATAGTTTGTATTATGTTTATATGCTTACTAACATGCCCTTCTGGAACTAATTTTTTGTTTGGTGGGGTTTTTTGTGGGTTTTAACAAGTGCAATTTGTTTGTTTGTTTGTTTCAGTCCTTCCAGGGCAGCCAGGGGCGCGCCTACCTCTTCAACTCTGTGTAAGTATGTTGTTATGGTTATGCACACTACATACAGAGTCTAATCTTTTTTGTATGCTTCATACATGGAAAGCAGTAGGAATTAGTTTAGCTGCACTTTGCCCTGTTCTTTTTAACATTGTCTTTACTCACCAGCAATAGTTATTACAGACCTACCTCCCTCTGCACATATTAGTTTATCTTCTATTTTAAGTAATTCTGCTAATAGCTGAAAGTTTAGGGGAGGGTGTTGATTTGAAATCCCTTTTGTGTATGTAATGATAACTGTCTTGAATAAGAGTTGTCATCTTGAGATGGTCCAGAAATTAAAATATATTGTGTGACTGTAAATTTGCTTTAGAGAACTCTGCTGTAGTCCAAAGAAGAATTTTCCAGTGTGATAGTTAGGTACATTTACAGGTTAATGTTCCAGCAAATTTGGTACATTTTAAATGACCTTGAATATTGCAAATGTGCTAGAGGCAAAAGGTCTCTGTGATCTTATCAAGCCTAATATTTGCAATTTTAGGCACGTCCTACCCATGATATAAAGCTTTCTGAATTTGCTAATGGATGTATTTTAAGTTTCTAATATGCAGGATTGCATTTTTGTCTCCTATTTTTTCAGCAGTTTATTGTGTTGCAGCATTTTGGAAAAAGAAATGCAGTTAAGTGTCTCAGTCTATTTTAGACCAGAATAATGGAACTATAACTGCAAAGGATTTGATTGCAGATCTTTGAAACTCTTTTTGTAATGTAGTCCTTCAGTGGTTACTTGGGACTTTTGGTATAACTGTAATAGTAAGAATGGGTAATAAAAACAGCAAAAATGGCAAAATTTTGCTCTCGTATAACACTGTCTAAAAATTTGTTTAGATTTGCCTGATGTTTTCTGCATAGACTCTTATTAATGAAAAAGCCAGCTTGATGCAGTACTTCATGGGATCTTTTGTTTTTATATTGCTGGTTGTTCATCATGGCTTAGTCTGCTGATCTGTAGCAAAGAAATATTTATGAGGCTTTTTCCTTGCTGCTATTTTGTAGCTGGTTCTAAATTCAGCTGTTGGTGCTGATTTACTGGTACAGATTTCCATTATAGAGGTCTCAAATTGTTTTTGAAGAAAAGCCCAAAACTGTAGAGGTGTCCAGTTACTGCTTAGTGCTCTGTTCTCTGAAACTTTAACTGTTCAGCCTGTCTTTGTTCATGGGAGGACGTGGGCATCACCGACAGTTTGCTCTTTAGAATAGCCACTTGAAAAAAGAAAATACAACCCCATTTTTTCTTCCTGTCCTTCAGCTCAGTGACACAGAGGAAGTTACTTTTACAGCATTGTAGAAGTTAGGGACTTTTAACTATTACTTGTCCTCCAGAGAAAAGGTGGATACCAGGTAAGAAAAGAAACTCCCGTGCAGTTAACATAGAGTAATTTCTCCTTCTTTTTCAGGGTAAATGTGGGTTGTGGTCCAGCAGAGGAGCGAGTTCTTCTGACAGGCTTACATGCTGTAGCAGATATCTATTGTGAAAACTGTAAAACCACTCTTGGATGGAAATATGTAAGCAATATACTTAAGTCTTCAATAGATGTTTATATGTTGAAGCACAGATATTTGAATAGGCCATAGAGCAGCATCTATACTGATAGTTAGGTGAGTTAGTTGTAGTGCTTTTGTATATATCAGACTCTAACATAGTTTTGCTTCCTTATATCTGCTGGGATGTTGGAGTAGATAATAACTTCATTCTCGACTGCAAAGCAAGCAGGAGCTAGAGGTGCTAGTATAGCTATCTAGTGCAGCTAGTACACCTATTAGAGAGCAGCGTAGGGGAAAGGGACCTGGGGGTCCTGGTGGACAGCAGGATGACCATGAGCCAGCACTGGGCCCTTGTAGCCAGGAAGGCCGATGGCATCCTGGGGTTGATTAGAAGGGGGGTGGTTATTAGGTTGAGAGAGGTTCTCCTTCCCCTCTAGTCTGCCCTGCTGAGACCACATCTGGAATATTGTGTCCAGTACTGGGCCCCTCAGTTCCAGAAGGACAGGGAACTGCTGGAGAGAGTCCAGCGCAGGGCAACGAAGATGCTGAAGGGAGTGGAGTATCTCCCGTGTGAGGAAAGGCTGAGGGAGCTGGGGCTCTTTAGCTCAGAGGAGACTGAGGGGTGACCTAATTAATGTTTACAGATATATACAGGGTGAGTGTCATGAGGATGGAGCCAGGCTCTTCTTGGTGACAACCAATGACAGGACAAGGGGTAATGGGTACAAACTGGAACACAAAAGGTTCCACTTAAATTTGAGAAGAAACTTCTCAGTGAGGGTGACAGACACTGGCCCAGGCTGCCCAGGGAGGTTGTGGAGTCTTCTTCTCTGGAGACATTCAAACCCACCTGGACACCTTCCTGTGTAACCTCATCTGGGTGTTCCTGCTCCATGGGGGGATTGGACTGGATGAGCTTTCGAGGTCCCTTCCAATCCCTGACATTCTGGGATTCTGTGATGCGATTTCTTAATGTTCACTTTAAAAAAAAAAAAAAAGGGCTAAAATTCTCTAAGCAGTGAGAACATGGAGAGTTCTAAAGCAAGATCTGTCATGCAGTGGATCTGCCCATTCCACTAATGAGAAGTTTACTCCTGTTTCCTTCTCGATGCTCTTCATCCTCTCTTTCCTCCATCCCACCCTTGATTTGGTGTAACCGATATGGGATGTTAGCCGGAATGTCTCCTGGTTTGTATTTTTAATGGAAGTTTGATGTTTAAAATACTGAATTTCCCCAGCTTAATTCGGTGTCTTAATTTTTCTTTTTTCCAGGAACATGCTTTTGAGAGCAGTCAGAAATACAAAGAAGGAAAATTTATCATTGAACTTGCCCACATGATAAAAGACAATGGCTGGGAGTGAATTATAACCTTTTTCCTTCTGTTTGGACAATATTCTGTGGAACATGCTTTACAAAGACTAAAGCAAAGTAAAGGAAGAGCTTGGCTAGAGTGGCCCTGGGAATATCACTGAACTCTGAAACCTCACAAATGAGTAGTGTAGTGTAAGTGGCTATTTCAGGCCATGTTTGCCTTTTCTCCTTGTGTAAGTTCCCTCTTTTTGTACGTGTATTATTGTGTGAACAGTTGTTTTGGAACATTTTGGATGACCTTTTTCTAAACTCTCAAACTAGAGAAACAGTTCACTAATTGAAAACGGATTTTACTGGTTAGCATCTATCTCTGACCTATGCCTTTAATGCTACCTTCTGCTGTGCATGCTTCTTGCCTAAACACCTACACTCCAGTCCTGTAGAAGTTCTATACCTGAGCAGTCCGAAAGAATGTATGGGATGGGGTGCTTTTTTATATGTAGCAATTTCTGATGTGTTTGGCAGTGAAGAGGATGCAGTATTGTAGTTATTTCTTTTTTTAAATTTGAGTGTACCATAACCTGTGTACATCTTGTAGGTGAATTGGTTAAAGGTACAGTGCTCACCTAAAAAATATTTCAGTTGCACTGACTGAAGTTAGCAGGTCTCAACTTGTTAGGAAAGGTTATGCTAGAGGTTTGGTATCTTAACGAAATACCTTAGAAGGATTTAAAATCAATAATGCTATAGAATATGTTCATTTAAGACCAATATATTCCCTAAGGAGTTTGCTGGATAATAAATTTATAAAACTATAGCTTGCAAGATTAAAAAGGCAAAAAAATATATGCATCTTCTATTTTGGAAAATAAAAAAGAAATTGGTGTATTAAAAAAAAGTTTTGGTACTGTACCTTTGCCAGTAACAGGGACTTGTGCATCAGTAAAGTTTTATGGCTGGTTCCATGTAACTGTATAGTCCTAATGCACTGGACAAAGAGGTTGATATCAAGGAAATTTGTTGAAGTATTCTGCTTCTGCTACCTTTGAACAAAAATATTTATTTTTGTGAGAAATGGCCAGAGCCTATGACATGAAAATTAATATAGTACCTGTAGAAAAAGGAGGGGTAATAAGAGGGAAGGGAAGTTTGACTCGGTTTTTCATAAAATAACAAGATAGTTTTTAAAACTTGGGGGTGGGGAAGGGGTTTCTTGGTTTGCTGGCTAAATCATCCCCAAGTACCTTTTTAATAGAAAAATTTGTATGAAACTCGTCTTCTCTTTTGTTCTCACGCTGTTTCTTAAATGGAACGAGTTAATGAGAGAAACTTCTGGAAAGTGTATGCACAATATTAGCTGCTGGTATCTGCATGCAAATTCTGAGCAACTATGAAAGAAATGCTCTACTTAAACTTGCTAACTTTATTTTCAAATTAAACAGTCTCCGAAGACCTTTTGTATTTTGATCCTTTTAATACTTGGGGACAAAATGTTTGGAAAAAAACCCTTTAACACTACATAAGTACTATAACTGAACAATATGGAAGCCTTGCAATACAGAATCATTTTCTCTCAATAACAATTCTAATATTGCACCTGCAAAATTTAGTCATAGGTGCTATTGCTGCTGTTATGTTTTTGGGAATCTCTGATAGGCTTTCTGAACTCTGCTGCACTTTAGAAATTTTGTCATACCTGAAAAATTATGCCAATGGGTAGGGGCAATACAAATCCTTAAAACCAGCTTTCCGGTGTCTTCATGGACAAAGAGAGAAGAGAGTTCACCCATGTTTACGCATTCTCTGTGATGCAGGCTGGCTACACTGCATTCAAGATGTTGTAGTGAACTATACCTAGAAACTAAAAACAGAAGAATTGGAGAAGTAGTTCAAGCTGTTGGTTTCAGTCCGGAGACCTGAAGTGGTACAGCCGTGTTCGGTCTGGATTTTGTGGCTTACATGTTTACTAGTTCGTGTTCACATCGTCAGGCTTCAGAGTCTCCTTTTAAACAATGTTGTTGATGCAAGAGATGGGCTTTGCTGTTGCCTGTCTCTTGATCTTTTTGACCTGGAATTCTTGGGACGTTATTTTCCTCTATTGTAATGTGTGTTGCCAACAAAGGTGGCACTAAAACTTCTGTCAACAAAAAGTTTGTGTTGGCTTCAAAGTCCAGTTGCAATGTTGTTACTTGTGAACACACTGATGTGAAGTTCGTGTCTCTTTGGGCTTTGCTTATTTCCTGGCTACAGCCTTGTTGAAGCAGTACACTGGACTGAAGACAAAAGTAATGGCTGCTTTTCAGTAGAGAGCTGAAATTAAAGGCAATATGTAAAGTATTGAAGATTTTTCTCTCTAAAATTGGGGGTTTGGCTATCTCTTGTTAGTAAGTTAATGCTGTCTGTAACACAGTCTGGTTCTTACTTAGAAATTCAACCTCTTTCTTCAGTGCATTATTTATATTTCAAACTGGACATTTTCACCAAAACCTTAATTAACTTTCATGCCAAAGGCTGGGACTTCATCGAGTGTTTAGCACATAGAGCTTCGGACTACTGGCACAAAGAGTTAATGATCTATATCTGATGTTTATGGCTTTTAAGAGAACCAAACAAAGCAATATTCGTTTTGGTCTTTTGAGAGTTAATGCTTAGGAGGAGTAAAGAGTAGAACTAACACAATTTCTATTTCATGCTGCCATGTAACAATTCTTGAGGCTCACTCTATTGAGGCTATCTGTGAATTTTCTTCCTGTGTTGTTTGGCAGCATCAATGATTATTTTCTCCCCTTGTAAAGATGTAGAGAGTTCTTGTTATTGGTTTTGGTGAAAGTAGAATCCAGATAGAAATGGCTGCTGGCTGATGTGAAGAGGTCAGTCTGGTCACTGAGCCTTCCCGCAGTCATTTGAAAGAAAACGAAACTTACTTGAAAAAAAAATTTTACTAAAGCATTTTCCCTCTAACCAATTTTTGTAATATATTAAAGATTATATTTAAAGTTTGTATGTGTTTGCTCTGGGCAAGTTTACTTCCCCTCCAACTTGAGCACTTTTGTTACTTGTACTGGTTATTTTTATTGTTGGTCTTAACATTTATTTTGTATTTCGTTTTTTATAAACTGTAACAAAAAGCTTTTGTGAACCTTTGTTTCTTGCTGGCTCTTTCTTGGACCAAATGAACTGACTATGAGCTGGCTTAGAAGAAATGTTCATTGGGATGCATAGGAATTTGCTAGCAAAAATGTACATGTATTGAAAGTTGTTTTTTCTCTGAACCTCTAAAGCCACGCCTGTCCTAAAGTAATTAATCATAATTTGATGTGACTTTAGTAATCTGACCACACATGCTCTGTCTAGGTCCAAAGTAATGGCTGTAACAGTGGTGTCCAGGACTGGGTCTGCCTCCAAACACTAGAGTCATTCTTTGGCTGGTCACTCCAAGTACATTTTGATTAATAAAAGGTGATGCTGCCATCTGTAAAAATTCTGTTAAGTTGCAAACTTGCTGTGAAATAAGCTGCAGAATTTGGTGAGAGATCGCGGACACATCAACCCAATCACTCTTTGCTATATGCCCAGCAGTTTAGTAATCTCAATGTCATCTGCCAGTAAAAAGGGCCAGAATATTAATTTCCTTTGTTCATTGTAAGCTGTACAATGACGGATTGTGTTAATTAAGTTTGTTATAATTCCATCTTATTTTCTCACTAGCAAGGCCCAATGCAATGGCCAATCTGAGTGGTGTGCCTTGCATGCTTGCCATCGCAGTCCATGGGAGAGGAGAGGCAATACAGTCTGTGACATTTCCTTGAGTTGAAGTCTGGCCTCAGAGGTTCTGGCAAATAGTCATCACTGTGCCTATAACCAGACAGTCATTCAAATTTATTACTGGCGTATTGAGTTAGTGCAAGAGCTCATGAATGCCGTGTACCATTTTTGGTGGACTTAGGCTTCCCTTTGACTAATGCTTGTAGAGCTTTTTCTGCACGCTCATCTCAGCAGTCAGATTGCAACAGTAGTGACCTACAGTCTCGCAGACCAAATTTCGAACATCTCTATTCTTTGATATGGCATTGAGTGGAAGAAGCTGTCAAATTATTGTTAAACTTTTTGGACACTTCATTGTATTTTCTTGAGACTCATGTTGAGCCAACCAGCAGTATGAACACTCAACGCAAAAGGAACAGACACTTTGGAGGTTTCTTTTAAAAGGACTGTTACAAATGGTTTAAGGCCTAAAGCATGAGTCGTAAATCGCGGTTGAGTTGTGCCTCATTGTTTCTTAAACTCTTTACAATGCTTTCTTTTACAGGTGACATGGCTGTGTTGCTGTTTTGTCCTAGCAATACTGTACATTATTTGTTGTTTCACTATATTGTATCTACTTGAGGTATCACAATAAAAGCTTTCAATTGTTTTGTTGAGTTACTTGTTATTTTTGTGATGTCTTTTCCTGCTTAATTTAGATTCTCATGCTTTTTTTTCATCTCTTAAAGCCACAGAGAAACACCATCTGATTTTTATGTGGTTTTAAGAACGTCACTAAACATTTGTTCTTTTTCCTTTCACTGATCTTCCTAAAAAATAGAAAATTGCGGTGCTACTTTTAGAGCTTTGGCCTGTTTGGAGTCAATCATGGAACTTCTGCAAAGTGCTTTCAAAAAGAGAGTCAGTTTGTGCATACCCCAAAACCGACTTTCAGAGAAACTGTAGGAACTGTGTGTGTTTTCTGTTGCGGTGTCTTGGTCACCGCAGACCAGAGGAGCACTCTGAGCACTGGGACTCAATCTGTTATTTCTGCTTTAGTTGGGAGGAACTGCTGTAGTTCCTCTAATCAAATTAACAGTCTTCTCACGTGTTAGTGGAGTTAAAGTCTCCACTGTGAGTCAGTAACAAGGATGTGGTGAAGATGGGTCTTCTCCATCCAAGAACCCAGGTCATAGTGGGCTTCATATTGACTCAGATGTAGGTGTTTTATTTGCAGGAGACACGGTGTGCTGCGTGCATGGCTGTGAAGGGCTCCCGCCAACATTCACACATGAACTTTCCCTAATGATCATGTCAGTACATCACTGGGTGTCCGTAGCAGCAGGTTTGACAGTGGCTGTCGGGTTCTTCAGTGGAAAGTCTCTGTGTAAAACAGCAGTTAGGATAAGAAGGGGTGATTAAGTAGAAGGGAAATAATTACTGTGATAAGGTGGCTACTTTACCGCTGTAGCCCCTTTGCAGTGAGGGGACACTTGACTCATGTTCAGCCCGGAATCCACTGGAGCCCCCCCGGTCCTTTTCAGTTTGAAAACGGAGTCTGTGGCCCTTATTGACCATTTAGTAAATTGTTACACCAACCAAAGTGATGTTTTCTCCTGAAAATTAATCTGTAGATGGTCATACTGATCTTAATGCTTATGATTACAAAATCAAACTGGGACTTTACTATTAAGCACTTCATATTTGAAAGACTTCATATTATTAATTTTAAATACTTCAACCAATACCTCAGTTTAAACAAGTCCCCAAAAAAGCTCTGTTGATATACTGATAGTAAAATATGCTTTAAAATTTCTTAAAACTGTAGCAAGGGAATATTGCAGTGGTTTAGTTTACTATTCCGTATGATAATGGGTGTAGGATTATCCTTAATCACATTAAACCATGTGAAATAAATACTTTTCAAGGAAGTGCTTCACATCAGACTTCCTTGCTAGTACAAGATGTAGGTGTGTGTTAGGTAATATTGAAGTGGTGATGAAATTTTCCTGGAAGCTCTGAACTCCAAGGTAGGCTAAATTGTGTCATTGTGATAATTCAATTATTTTTAGCATGCTAAACCAGTAGGGTACATAAAATTCAGATTAAAAATGTCAGTTGTTTCCATTTGAACGCTTTGGGTGAAGTAGGAAAGTAGCAGAAAGGATACATGTAGGATTTTGGGGGGAGTTGGGGTTTTTATTTGGTTTAGTTAAATGTTCAATTACTGAACATTGGCAACAGTGCATCAAATATGACCCCTGTGGACTGCCTGAGGCTGAGAATGAAGTCATTCGGTGCAGGTTTATTCCGTGTCTCTTCAATAATCCATCATTTCATCTCACAGAGGGATGAGGATGCTCTACATATGAGATCAAACAACATTTCCATCTTGAGGAAATGGAAGATAGCCTGCTACCCTTTCTTTTATTCATGCACTTATAAGCTGTCATCTCAGGCTCCTTTTTTCTCTTTTTAACCTTTTCTTGGCTTTACTGTCTTAGAGAATGATAAACTATCTTACCAGATCCAAATTATATATATATATGGATAAAAATGGCATTTTTTGAGAAATTTGAGTATTCATTGAATAAAAACCTAATTTTTGACATGGGTATAATCAAAGTAGTAAAGATTCAAATAACACAGATGTATCTTTCATGTTCGAGATGATCATAGTAACATCCTGTTAAGTTTTGGTGTAGCAAAAGGACTGTAAAAACACCATCAGCAGTTGGATTACCAGAATGATACTGGCAATGTGAACTCCAGTGTTGCGTCGGAACAGCTGGAGGATCTCTGACTTCCAGATAGACGCAGATGGGCAGATGCCTTATCTACAAGCTGGGAACCTTCCATTTTATGCCTTTTTGCCTCTGTTAAATTTAAATAACTGGACCTTAGTTAAGGGTTTTTCTCTCATGCATGAAACTCTGGTTGTAAGGTCTCTATTTACAAAATCCAGTTATGCTAAACAGGAAAACAGTCACAACTAAAGGGCTGCAGTTTGGTTACTCTGCCCATGTGAGGTTTCCCTTCCATTTTAGTCTCTTTCTCTGCGCCCTCCCATGGCTCTTCCCCATAGGGTCCAACCCAGGGAGCGGAGCAGAACACCTGGGCTGCCACTCGCACCCCTGACAAGCAAAGCAGCTGTGGATTAACTGAGGCTGGACAAAGTAATTCCTTGGCTGTGAAGCAGCTCTACTGAGCCATGGAATTGATGAGCATTAACTTGCTTCTCGTCTAGTGAACACTGGGCTAACTTGAGGGTTTGGTTCTGTCAGTTCTACAGCGTTGCAGAATAAGACTTGAGCTGAGGTCACTCACTGCAGGGCTGAGGGTCTGAGATGCTCTGTGATCCTGGCAGCAGTTTAATCTATGCTCGTGTTATGTATAAACCTGATTGCACAAAGAGTTTACCTTAGTAAAGATCACTCTAGAAAGATAATGTAGTCTTTTCAGTATTTAACAAAACAACGGGCAGTTCTTGCTCAGTCTGATTTCTGTATTTTAGTAGCAAATAGCACAGTTTAACTTCTTACCCAAATAGACTTCAGAGGTTTCAAGCTCAAGCAAAGGCAATGGCAGGACCAAACTAGCCCTTTATTCAAAACTGAATTTGCATCCTGACATTAAAATGTATACATGTATGCAAATTCCATCACAGCATGGAACATCGTGGCTCATCCTCTACCTGCAGGAAGGGATGCAAATGTTCTTTAATTTTCAGAACACCTTTATGACATCATTAGCAATGATCATCTGCTTTATTTTACACCTGATGAAAGTTAAATTAGTTTTACAAAATAATTTATGAGCAAAAGCCTCTAGTTTGGGACCTAGAGCTGATGACAGTGCAGCAATTGTGTACGAGCATCTGAAAAAGTTTTCCTGCTCCTGTGTATCAAGAATTAAAACTTCAGTGGATTAAACAGCAGCCTGATTGCTGCTGATTTCGCTAACCTTTCTATTCTGCACGTCTGTACAATACATATGTCAAAGCTGGTGGCCTTGTCCCTTATTGCATAAGGCAGACTATTAAGGTCATACAAGATTACAGCCAATATCATCTTTGAATTTGGCTACATCCACTTCTGATCACACACTGGGTTTCGTCAGCTTCCTTTGTCCCTAGGAACAAGAGCTGACCTGCACAGGTACCTTCAGTCCCTGTATATTTGGGATGACAGCTCCTTGTGTCAGTGTGAGAATGGGGAAGGGATGTGACTGAATGTGGTCAAAGTTTTCAATTTTTTTGAGCTTTGGGTTGAGTGGCATTATCAGCTTGGTTTGAATTGTGATTCAAGTTATTTGTCCATTTAAAAGTGAAATCAAGCTTCCTTCTGCGTGAATGGTTATTCAGAAGGTTTTACTACTGAATTTATGACCCGCTCTTCACAGAGATACAACACTAAAAGTGAAAAAAACCCTAAAACCCGACTGCAGGAGCTCTGTGCATTGTCTGGTCAAACGTTTTTCCCTAACTTTCTTTAAAAGGCCACTAGAAGTCAGGGATCTTGTGACAGGGAGCAGGGCTGCCAAGGGTGAGAGGAGCTTGTTTTGCAATTGGGCCTGGGGGGGGGGAATTGCTACATCTACAAGCCAGGTTGCAAATGTAAAATGTGCTTTTGGGGGCTGGGGGGCTTTCCTAAACAAATAGAAAGACATTTTCTGCCATGCACAGGGGAAACCTGTTGATATTATCACAGTGAGCCTTTGGTCTGTTGATCTGGAGCTGCTGGGCACTGTGAAACCATTTTGAGAGACACAAGCTAAGCACCATAAAGGCAGGTTTGGCAGGTATGTCGGGCGCTGGGACAGGAGGCGAGGGCTCCGATCTCTGCAGCGCTGGGAGGGCGGCTCTGCCTCCCAGGAAGAAGCTGAACCTTTACAAAAGAAGTCTCCTACAACCTGCCCTGCAGAAAGAGCACAAGTGCAATTCAATGGGAAAAGATGAAATTCTGTGACAGTTCATGTCCCCCACAAGCCATCTATCTCTGTGTCTTGTGTTAAATGGCAAATGAAACTCTGCTTTTTGTGCACCCAGCAGAGAAGGGCGCCCCTACTCTGACCCCCTGCTCTCTGGGGCAAGAGGCCCTTTCTGGCCGTAATCTCCTTACAGGCCTGAATTAATTATCTGTTTCCCACTGGCGGTCAAATAAGCATAATTGCACTGGATGGCACGCTCTGCTTCTTTGCACAGGAGAACTGATAAGACTGTAAATCTGCTTGTCTACTTAAATTATCTTCCCTCTTTTCTTCCTCTTTTATCTTCCTCATTTTACCACTTTTTAATGATATCCATAACAGTCCAAAGTCTGCAGCATTTTGCTTTTTGTTGTTCCTCTTCTTTCCCCTCCAGCATGCAACACCCACGGGGCAGCACTAACAATTCATGGTTACATGCTGATATTTCATGGTGTTTGATTCACTGCATGACCAGGGAGCCGCCGTGTTTCCACCCTGTCCGGCTGGACCCTATGCCCGTCCTCAGACCTCAAGGGCAGAGGACAACCTGCTGCTTTGCTACCAACCTATCGCTGCTTTACCGATTAAACTCCTGCAGCGAGTTTGAGGCCTAAATACTGTTTCTCTGTCATGATAATCAAAAGAAAATGAGCATGTACGAACTGCAGCCCCCCAGCGATGCTTTGTCGCCTCTGCTCCTCCAGGTCCCAGGCTGAGGAAGCCAATGGATTTTGCTTTAGCAGCAATATTTTTCTCCTTTCCTCCTCTCTTCAATAATGAGAAGTTTCTTACAACGTAGAGGCTGCAGACACAAATTAATGCCTTTTCATTACCTACTTATAACATACAAAACCAAAAGGTTTCTGATGTCATGCTTTCAATGTTTACTAAAGCAGAGACTTTGCTCTGGCAGACCTCTCCTTCACCGGCCAAAACTCACACTGAAGGTTAACAGCTCCCAAAGTTAATGATTATCTTTCCTTGTTTGCTCAGTGTTTCAAAGTTAAAACATGTAAATATGACTCTCTGTGTAATTGCTCTGGTCAGCCAGCGATGAGCACTGCAGAAAACATAAACACATCTATTAGCAGAGAGAAATTGTACTCCCTTGCCTCCCCGGGCTCCCAGAAGTGTCCGCTTGCCCAGAAAACAGCCAGCACAGGAGGAAACAGTCCCGCTTGGGCTGGCGATTACACGGAGCCTGCTATGAAAACCCCTTCTCAAAATAGCAATTTCTAATCTCTCTCGAGGCCGTTAATCAGGTTTCTAATCCGGCAAAGCTGTCTGTACTGTAACATGCTGCGATTCCCAAGCCTTTATTAGAAAACCCTCTTGGTTACAGCATTGACTGAGTCAGGGGACTGATGGCAACATTTCTCTGAGCAGAAATAGCCACAAAACAAATATTCTGAGAGATAGGTCTGAGAAAGTGGCTGATGCCATGACCTGGCTGTCCCTTACCTGTGAGAGCTGGATGCTACCGAAGTCTCATCTGTGTAGAAATACAGCACAATACCATCTCCTAATCTGAGACTTTCTGAGGACTGAAAGCAATCACTGATTCTCTGGAGACAAAACAATAGCTGGTCCTGTCCGATCACTTTTAAATCAGATAGAAAAGGCCTGAATGTGTTCAGCTTCACAGGAACAGAGGTTTTGCTCCTGTACTTTGGATAAATTCCAGCTGGGGTAATTGCATCTGCCTCTTGCCTGGCTTTCCCTGGGTGGTTCTGACTGTCTCAGAGGACCTGATGTGTTGCAGCGGGGGAGTGTGACATGGCTGATGTGCTTTCGCGAGTATGTGATATTTGCAGTATTAATGGGGATCCCTCTGGCAAAAGGCACTACATAAATGTAAACTCATCACTCACCAAGCGACTCAGCATCCTCCTGCATGGCTGTACACAAGCACACTGTGTTAGTGAGGCAATGGGCTGTTAAATCTCCTCCTGCTACAGGAACTTTAAGAGGCTCCCTGTGTCCCAGGCTGATATTTAGACTTTGAGGCTCTGGTTGAAGAGATACAGACTCTGAGATGGTTGCAGGGATGGTTGGGGCACCGTGACAGGGATCGGTCCTGGTGTTCAGCAGGATCTCAGCTTGATTCTTATGCCTGCAAAGCCATTTTAAGCCGAATTGCCACCAGTCCCAGGTTTGCAGGAACTAACAAGAAGGTTTAAAGGGAAAATGTGCCACGTACTGACACTGCGCGCGTGCTGCATCAACACCTCCCTAACACATAACCTAAGAGGGAAGAAAAAGTTTAATAACACTTGGGAAATGAATTGTGTGAGAGCCCCAGATAACGGAGCACTGCTAATGCTGGGATGTGCACAGCTGTGTGCCTGCCCAGGAAAAGCCCCCGCCGCCTCCCAGCCTCCTCTCCCCTCGCTGGCCCCACACAGCCACACATGCTGCAGCAGCCCGTCTGCAACACACGTGAGTGGGGAAGACGATAAATACAGTGTGTTTTGTTTCTTTATTTAGCATGTTCCTCCCAAGAGGCTCCAAGGGCTTGAACTCGTGGTTTTACTGAGCTTGCTGTTTTTCTGCCCGTGCCCACGTGCGCATGTGCGTGCATGGAGGGGGCCTGTTTGGTGTGTGGTTTCCTTCCCGGCAGAGTGAGATCCCGGGGGCCGAGGGGTCTGGAGCAGCCCTGTCCTGCAGCCGATGGCCTGTCAGCAGAGACTGCGGCAGCCCCTGTGCCCATCAGCCCTCAGCATCCTCCCAACTGCACCCACATCATGCTCAGATCAGCTGGCCTCCCCTGGGGTTTTGCTTTCGCATTCTGTTGTTGACATTTGCCCATATATTTTAGCTTCATTTTGCTGCTCTTTTTTCTGCCATCCCTCTCCCCTCATTACCGCTGTTTAGCCAGTGCTCGGGAAGTCTCCTATGCCTTGTGAAGCCCAAAGACGCTGTTGCTTCCCCACACTCTTCCCTTCACATCTGGCTGGCTCCAAACCCCATCTCCCATTGGCAACCCATGCCCTGCCCCATCCCACTGTCCAGCTCCACACTGCACAAAGGAGCTGTGGAAGGAAAAAAAAAGTTATCTGAAGGTTAGCACAGGGCAGGTGTGGGGCTGGCACCGTGTTCCTGCCCCGCACCGTGCATCCTGCCAGCTGGAGCCCTGCGTAGTGTAGCCGAAATGAGAGCACCCACCTCTCTCAGCCGCAAAGCTGTCTGTACTGTAACATGCTGTGATTCCCAAGCCTTTATTAGAAAACCCTCTTGGTCACAGCATTTACTGAGTCAGGGGACTGATGGCAACATTTGTCTGGGCAGAAATAGCCACAAAACAAATATTCTGAGAGATAGGTCTGAGAAGGTGGCTGCAGGGGCACAGGGCCAGCACGTCCCCAGTGCTGGATGCTGCCGGCACCAGGCAGTGACTCATTTTGCTGCTCGGGGCTCTGGGTGTGGATGTCTCACTTGTTTCTCACCTTGGCAGCAGCAGCTTCATCTGGTCAAGGGCTTTTTGTCCCTGCCCGGCATGGAACAGCGTGGCTGGCACGTATAGTCCTTGTCCCCTGCGCAGCATCTGCTCACCCCAGGCCACAAGCTAGAGCAAAACTGCCTACCTCATCTGTTGGTTTCCTAGAAATCCAGTGGCCATCTTGGCAAGCAGAAACCCAGTCCACAGGGCTTGTTAAATCAACACAGCAGGGACCATTATGGGGAGGTTTGCATGACAAAGTGTTTGCAGCTGTGTCAGAGGGTGGAGAGTGTTTTTGAATCTTTGCTTTTCCCATTTGAGCTATAGAGGCAAAACAGCCCTTCAAAACAGCACACAGGGATGCAGCCTGCGTGCACAAGCTGGCGAATTGGAGCCCAGAGCCCGTGAGGACGCCCTGTGTGCACCCGCGGTGTCCGGGCACGGCTCAGCGGCTGCCAGCCCTGGCGCAGGGCAGGCGAACGGGCAGCGTTGGGAGCTCCCGCTGGAAACCAGCCCCGGCCCAGGGAAACAAGCTGCCGGGCGCTGTGCTGGGGCCGTTAGATGCTCAGGCTAGCGGCACTGTAAGAAAAATTATTCAAGTGCAATGAGCGTAACCTGAAATGCAGCTGCAGCAATGGGATGTGGGTAGCCATCCTCCTGGGGGGCCTGGGAGCCCCATGAGCCCTTCTCCAGCCCTGACTGCACCCCCAACCACACAGCAACCCCTCCCCTTGCCACTGCTTTATTTTGCATTTCTTGGCTTTTCTTTTATCTTTGCCTTTTTTTCTGTCTCTTTTTTTTCCTTTTTTTTTCTTTTTCCTTTTTTCCCCTTTCCTCTCCCCTTCTTGCCTCTTGCTGCTTTTCTGCTGTGCCACAATCAGACCAAGTCTGACAGCCAGGAGCAGTTACTGGTTTTGTGAGCCACTGGTGTCCAGCAATACCGTGGCCTGGCTTTGCTGGCTGGGACAAGATCCCTTTCCTGGGGAAAAGGAGCAGCTCGGGAGCCTGTGGCTGCCTGAGAGGCAGCCTGGCTGCTTCAAGGTGCAACATCCACCCCCTCTGACCGTACGAGTTGTAGTTTTGGCGCCTGTTAGTGAGCATTTACACGCTGTGTTTTTGCCACTCAAAAATCCCAAGGCTTGTAACAAGAGCTGGGGCTTTAACCAGCACTGTCTGTGTGAAGGGCTTCATGGAAACTTCTCTGGTTTCTGTGGATGTCAGTTCTGAAAACCAAGCTTATCTCCTCTGAGCCATGCAGTAGGTCCCTAATTTGAATTATGTACGAGAGCCGAGGGCAGCAGACAGGCTGTGCCAGCACCTCCAGTTTTCACATCACGAGTCAGCAAAACCTGCTCCTGGGCTGGCCCAGCCGGGCTTCCTGGGCACCAACAGCCAGCTGCAGAATCACTAGAGCTGGTGGTTACTTCTCTTCCTCATTTTTTTCCCCATTTTTGCCTCTTTGTCCCATTTTATGTGAAGCCAAGTTGCATAAATATTTGATCCCCTGAGGCTCTGGACCAAGAAGCAGAGGTGGGCTCCATCCTCCTGGGGAAACCTCCTGGTGGTTGGCACCACCTGGCTGCCTAAAACCCAGCTGAAAATGTCTGTGCTTGGACTGCCTGCAGCTCCGGGCAGGGACCTGCCCGTGTGTGGGCAGGTTATGGGATGGATGCTGAAGCCACTCAGTGGGCTGGGACATGGAGCTGAGGACCATCCTCTCTGCTCCACGTCGCTCAGCACCCTGCCACCATCCCGGACAATTGTCTCCCCCGTGTGAGTGCTGAGTGGCATCCGCTTTGGCTTTGCTGTTGCTCCCTGCGGCCTCGTTGCACTACAGGCTTGATTTTAATGGAAGATGAAAGCGTGGCAGGGGCACGGAGGCGGCAGAGCCAGCCCCGTGCTGAATGGAGCTCAGGCTGGCACCGATTCCTCGACAGTCGGCAGCCCTGCCACCGTGAGCAGGGCGCTTGCAAGCCCTCACCCTTGGAAAAAAACACACACACTAAAAAATATCAGGCCAAGCTATAGCAATGTGTAGCTTGTTTTGTTACAGATTAATTGCTGCAATAAACCCCAGGCACTTTGCTGAACTGCATGCTTAACCTACTCTTCCGATGCCTTTTTTTTTTTTTTTAAGACAGGCACAATGTAAATTGTGATCGTTGCTTTTATGGGGAGCTCACAGACTGCAAAGATGTTTGTCTTGCATCTGCGCATCTCCAGGCAGGAGGCCGGGAGCTGGTGGGGGGAGCCACCTCTAAGCACCCAGCCCTGGGGACAGGTGACACAGCCATGGCCGGGAGCCAAGACCCTTCACTCCAGTGCTGGGTAGAAATGCTGTGCAGTGACCGATTAATTCTTCCTGAGTATCTGCTGTGTCCTCGCAGGGGCTGCCGGAGCCTCCCTGCCCCGCTGCTGCTGGGAGGGCCCTTTGCCGGGCACAGGGGTGCTCAGCCGGTGCTTTCCTTGCTGGAAAGGTTTCAGGTGCTGCCTGGAGAGTGAGGGTTTTGCTGACCTCGCAGCCTGTAATCTTACTCCTGGACTTGAGACACCTCCTGAAGCCACTCCTGGCCCCGTTCCCCGCTCCTCTGTCCCCAGGACAGGCTGTAATCGTCTCTTGGCAGGACAGCCCTGACCTGAGCGCTCTGGCTCCCAGCAGATTTCCCCAGCCTCGTTGAGCATTTGCAAAAAAAAACAAACCCAAAGATTTATTCTTGACAGCTCAGCTGGGTGGAGAAAAAAAACATGTTGCTCTTTACGTCTATTCTTAATTTTGGCTTTTTTTTTTTTTTATAACAGAGGTTGCCAATAATAATACAGCAGGAACAGCTTCTGGCCCCATAACCATCAGTTTTCTACCCTTTTCTGTTGCAAGTGCCAGCTTGGTTTCCTGCCAGCCCAATGTCTGCTGACAAAGTGTCCGGCAGTGATGCAGCCAGGGATTAGAGATGATGTGAGCAAGCTGTACTCTCTCAGCCCTGGATAGTGATGGGGCCAGTAGGTGACATCAGGTGTCACTGGGAGGTGACAATTGGACCCCCCTCCAAATAGTTGTTTATGGAAATATGGCTGGATGAAATGCAAAAGCAACACAGACAGATAGGGCTTATAGATCAGTGCTTTAGAATGGGAATTTTCCAGAAATACATTTATTCTGGAAAGAAAAAGTTCCCAACCTTCCTGGTCCTGTGGGATAAGGGCGTTGGAGGGGGCCCAGATGTGCCCCTGCAAGAGCAGACCTGGGAAAAGCCCCCCTGTGATGGGCAGAGCTGGAGCTGGGAAAGTTTAACTCAGCCCTGGCGAGGTGGGGTTGGTTTGTGTGAACCAGTTTCCTTGTTTGCAATGGGTGTGAGGCTGGCGAGGGAGATGAGCTCTGCCCCAACGATCCCCACCTGCAGCCAATGCCACCCAGCGTCCCCGCAGACCTGGCATGGATAAGCACACTGTTTGCTTTATGGGGGGGGAAATACATCAGTGTCTTATAATGTGACCCTCCAGGTTATTCACTATATAAATACATTGCCTTAAATAATCAAAGCTGTAAAAGTCAGCTGACGTCTTCCTTGTGTCTCTGCCTGCCTCTTTGCAGAGCTCAGCAAGGCCTGTGGCCAGAAAGCACAGTGAAAAACAAACTTATACAGCTGAGCACCTGGGAATGATGGGGACCAAGAGACAGCCCAGGACTGGTCCACATGGAGCATGATAGAGAAATCAGGTTTATTGCCTGGAGTGAGGCTGGTGTTGTCCAGGCAGGGGCAGGGAATGGCCAGCACCCAGGCAGGATGCCTGCAAGACCTGGACACGATGCCTCAATCTCCTCGTAAAGAAAAGCTGCTTCCCTTCGTTAAAGCTTGAGAGTCCCATTCACCGACAACCCTTTTCCCCAGCATCCCAGGCTCTCCTTGCTCTCTCTGGGGGTGGCCACAGGGCTCGACCCCCATTTCTGTGCCGCTCAGGGTGCCTGGTGGTGGCAGTGGCTGTGGGAGAGGCAAGCGGGCTGGCCCCAGCATCCCGGCGCTGGGATGGCTGAGCCTTTGTTCCCCTGCAAGCCCTGGGCTCCCCGCTCCCCACTGTGGCGCTGGCCCACAAACCCAGCTGCAAACCCGTGCTGTGCAACAGCTAAATACTGGGAAACTGGGCAAGCGCCAAGAACTGTGATCCCCAGCCATGAAAACCTCCTCCACAAGCTGACTTCTCTTGCGAAATAACCTCCTGGGGGGGCTGAGCTGCTGCCTCTGCGGCCCCAGAAAAGGGGTTTGGCTGTTCAGTGGTGGCATCGCCTGCAGCCTTGTCCCATAGTGGGGCTGGGCAGACACAGGTTGCACCAAAAAAAAGGCCTCTTTTTTTTTTTTAACTCTTTCCTGGGGTTGCTCGGCAGCTGCAGCTGCCCCAGCTTCAGGTGGACAAAGCTGAGCTGTCGGGTGTGAGCCCTGCACAACACACAGCGTCAGCCTGGCTGGCTACGGAAGGGCCACAGGTGCTCTCTGCTAAAGAGCTCAATGAGCCACAGATGAACGATTTCTTTCTCCCGTTTTTGTTATCTTTAACTCCAGTACCATCCAGCATGGTGATGGAATTGGGCCCTTTAGGCTATTTAGAAGCAAAGATGGGAAAGAGGGGGATGTTTTGCAAATGCCAGATTGCAGCTTGATCAAATCAAGGCAAAATGGGGTCTGCGCAAATGTGAATGTGTAAAAAGACAGCAGAAGAGCATCTGGGGCTTCTCATGCAGAGGAGCCTCCCACTGAGGCAAACAAACCCTATCCTATGGTCCAAAATGCTGCCAGATCCTCGGAGAAGGTGATGGTCCCCCTGAGCTGCTGCAAACCCCGCAGCTTGCCAGGCAGACACAGAAAGTGCAGGACCAATGTTGTGGCAGTCACGGCCAGCCCTGCCCTGAGCTGCTTTTATTCAGTTTTCCTATGGTTAAACCCAGATCTTCCCCGTTCTTGCTTGTCACTTTTATTAGCGTTTCTGCTCCTTTATTTATAACTGCAGCCTTGTCTCTCACACCCACGGGCACACGTGTTAGTAAGACGCCTCTGCACCGGGGGCTGATCATCCTGGGATGTGCCTCAATCTGCCACCGTGTCCCAAATCACCCCTGGGGGTGGAGGCTGTGAGGGGATGACCAGAGGCCAAGAAATTTAGGGCATCAATGCCATAAAGCCTTTAACATCACTCTAGTGTCACCTAGATGTGGCTCCTTAACCACAACAATAACAAGGAGTGTTTTTCCACCCTACCAAGTAATCAGAATGATTTCCAGTGCTCCCTGTCTCCTCACAGTTGGTCTCCAACATATGTGTTCCTGCCCGCAGGACCCAGATGAGTCCCCCCGTGTTTCGGGAATGTCGGGCCACTACGGCTTCTGGTGCTGGCCGGGACTGTGCAAAACTCAGTGCATTGGTGCTGAGCGGTGGAGCTTGCTGCAGGGCTGGAGCATCCGCTGCCGGCCCCCATGGTGCAGCAGTGGCTTGGCAGCCTGGGAGGGTTTCCTTTTTTTATTAGTGAGCACGCTGAACTTTCCCATACTCCCCACAAGGTTCCCATGGATTGGGGTGAAATCAGGGCTTGGCTCTATCACCCTTTGTGCCGTGGCTTGGAGAGCGACAGGCCTGGTTTTGGTCCCAGCAGAGGGGATGGAGGCAGCATCACCAGCACCTGTGCCCTCCCACAGAGCTGGGCATGGACATGGCACCCGACCTTTTCTCTGGAGAAAGGGATTTTTCTTAACAACAACAACAAAATCCCAACCCTAAACATGTTTTTTAAGGAGAAATAAAGATTAGAAATACTGTAAGTGGTAGAGACAAAGCACCAAAAATAGCATTCAAAGTTTCCTCTGTGCACTCTCCCTGCAGGCAGCCTGCACTATATTTGTCTTCACTTGCCATTTCTGCTGCAATCAATTGGCAATTGCCATTGGCAAGGAACTCATCTATTAAAAGCTTGACTGAGATCTGTGGTGAAGATGTCTGTAATAAAAAAATCTGGCCATTCATTAATAAAAAATAAAATAGTGTCCTTCTCTGCACATCTTCCTGGCCCCAACAAAATCCACCAAAATCACCAGCAGCCGTGTTATCAAGAGCAGCCGTGGAAGCCCAACACGGGTTTCCTTCCACGTGGGGAGGGATTTGCTCCGCAGCCGCTCGGAGACTTGGAAGCACTTGGCTTTTGTTGCGTGTCGGTGCCTTATCTGCACAATTTGCTGCAGGCCACCCTGGGGAGGCAGATTCCTCCCGGGTCAATTGCTTTTATCATAAAAACAAATGTTTTCTATCATCCCTTTCATCCTGGGATAAAAGTGCAGATAGAAATCACACGGCTCCCCATGCTGCCTCGGTGGGCCATGCTGCTGGGCGCTCGCTCTCCTCCCAGAGAAATGGGTGGGAGCAACAGGGAAGGGAATTGGGAGCCTGGAGTGGTCCTTGGCCTTTGCCTAAAAAAGTAACCCCATGAGGCTGCCTAAAAAATAACCCCACAGTGCTCCCTGTAGGCACACGGCTCTGCCCCGGCTTTCTGCCCCAAAGCATCACGGCCAGCGCTGCCACCCAGTTGGCTTCTGCCAGACCCAGGCACAGACTGGGAGCCCGTCCGAACCCCCTCTGCTTGGGGAAGGGACGCTGAGGGAGGCAGGAGGGTGACGGGTCCATTTTGAGGCTCAAGGGACACAGCCTGTAGAGCCAAGCAAAACAGCGGCTGCGGAGGGGGATACAATTGCTGCCTATAAATAGCACTGGGAAGCGAGCATTAGGGAGGGAAAAAAGCTATTCAAGCTAAAGGACAATGTTGGCACAAAAGCAAATAGATATAATTAGCCATTAATAAATGGAGGCCAAAGATTAGAGAAAGTATCTAATATCAGAAAAGTGAGAGCTTGGAAGGCTTTCCAGGGAGAGTGGTAGAGGAGACCTCGACCAGTGTTTAAAACAGGCTGTGGCTATTTTTTTAAAGTCATTAAGTTATGAGTTGTCAAACACAGCCTGCTGTGATTGCAGATGAGCCTTTTTTTTTTTTTTTTTTTCTGTGTAAAAGGGAATATTTGGCCTCTCTGTGATGTCAGGAACAGCAGAAGGGCCTGGGAAGCTGCTCTGTGCACAGCCCTGTGGTACAAATCTGGTGCCCAGTGCTTCCTTGGGCAGAGAGACTGATCCCAGCCCTTCCCAGAGCCCCTTTGGCTGTTCTGCCCTTCCCAGCCCAGCCAGGGACCAAACCTGCCTGGAAGGACACCCGGGAGGCCCCAGGTCTACATGCACCCCGGGGGGCCCAGGTCTACCCCGCACCCCGGGGGGCCCAGGTCTACCCCGCACCCCGGGGGCCCCAGGTCTACCTCGCACCCCGGGGGCCCCAGGTCTACCTCGCACCCCGGGGCCCCCAGGTCTACCTCACACCCCGGGGGCCCCAGGTCTACCTCGCACCTCGGGGGCCCCAGGTCTACCCCGCACCCCGGGGGGCCCAGGTCTACCCCGCACCCCGGGGGGCCCAGGTCTACCTCGCACCCCGGGGGGCCCAGGTCTACCTCGCACCCCGGGGGCCCCAGGTCTACCTCGCAACCCGGGGGGCCCAGGTCTACCCCGCACCCCGGGGGCCCCAGGTCTACCCCGCACCCCGGGGGGCCCAGGTCTACCTCGCACCCCGGGGGCCCCAGGTCTACCTCGCAACCCGGGGGGCCCAGGTCTACCCCGCACCCCGGGGGCCCCAGGTCTACCTCGCACCCCGGGGGCCCCAGGTCTACCTCGCACCCCGGGGGCCCCAGGTCTACCCCGCACCCCGGGGGGCCCAGGTCTACCCCGCACCCCGGGGGGCCCAGGTCTACCCCGCACCCCGGGGGCCCCAGGTCTACCTCGCACCCCGGGGGCCCCAGGTCTACCTCGCAACCCGGGGGGCCCAGGTCTACCTCGCACCCCGGGGGCCCCAGGTCTACCTCGCACCCCGGGGGCCCCAGGTCTACCTCGCACCCCGGGGGCCCCAGGTCTACCTCGCAACCCGGGGGGCCCAGGTCTACCTCGCACCCCGGGGGCCCCAGGTCTACCTCGCACCCCGGGGGCCCCAGGTCTACCCCGCACCCCGGGGGCCCCAGGTCTACCTCGCAACCCGGGGGGCCCAGGTCTACCCCGCACCCCGGGGGCCCCAGGTCTACCTCGCACCCCGGGGGCCCCAGGTCTACCCCGCACCCCGGGGTCCCAGGTCTACCTCGCACCCCGGGGGGCCCAGGTCTACCCCGCACCCCGGGGGCCCCAGGTCTACCTCGCACCTCGGGGGGCCCAGGTCTACCCCGCACCCCGGGGGGCCCAGGTCTACCCTGCACCCCGGGGGGCCCAGGTCCCATGTGGGAGGGCTGCCCCTGCCGTGGGGCTCAACCAGCTTCTGCGGCTGGCGTGCAGGCAGCAGTGCAGGCAGCAGGACAGGCAGAGGTGCAGGCAGCAGCGAGTGCCTGTGTCTATACGGGTATGGTGGTGACAGAGAGAAGGTTCCTCCTCAGTTGCTATTTCCAGTGGATGAAGTCACCGGGCTGCAGCGCCTGAGCTCAGCGGAGGGTGAGTCAGTGCCGGCCAGGCCAAGGCACCATGCGCAGCCCCTCAGAGCTCCCCGCAGTCTCCCATAGTGCTCACAGCTCCCTGCAGCACCCCCCCAGGACAGCAGCCACCATGCCCTGCACTAATGCTGCTACTGCTGCCTCCCAACAAAGGGGTTGGGTGTGGGACGTGCGCAGTGTGGTCGCCCACGCCACTGCATGGCCACAACTGCTGCTCACTGGGCATCAGCAGCCACGGCTGAAACCTCCCAAAACCTGCCCAGGCTGGTGCAGGAGGTCAGGGCTGTGAGAGCATGGAAGGGACTGAGCTGCCATGGTGGCTTTCACACCAGCACTGGGTAGGGCTGACCCCATTGGGAGCCTCTCTCCTCTCCGACCTACCCATTGAGCTCCTTTTGCTTTTTTAGAGGTGTTTTCTGCTGCAGGGCAAGAAGCAAACCTGCCACTGGCTGTTTGTGCTGGGATGGTGAGCTAAAGCAGCATGTGGGATGGGCAGGTGGATGCTGGTGGCGGGGTGGCAGGGCAGGGGGTGTGATGGCACGCCGTTGTCCCCCCCAGCACTGCAGCCTGGTCACAGCCTTGCACCGCAGCAGGGGTCCCAGTCCCTGTGGGTGGCAGGGACGGGGACACCCCTGTCTGAGCTGAGGGGGTTGGATGTCACTGCCATGGAGGTGCGTGTGCTGGAGCAGCAGGGCTGTGCTCACCAAGCTCCAAGCGCAGCCTTGGCTCTGGCCCCTTCCCCGCAGTCATGGCACAGGGCAGTCAGATTCTCTGTGGCGCCTGGAATAACATTCACTTTCCGAAGAAAGAGAGGAAGCGAGAAATCCCTGGCCATGCCGAGCAGTGTAACCCATTGCCGGTCAGGGCGGGCAGCTGCCCACCTCCTTCCTGCTTGGTCCGATTTAGTTTGTTTGCCTTCTCCAAAGCAAACAGTGTTGAAACGTGTAGGGGGGGGTTGTGTTTGGCAAATCCCCCCGCTTTGCTTATAAAAGCTGCTTCCTGGTGCAAGATTTCCAGCATCCTGTTCCTTCCAAACAGCACTGCCAAGGGGTGGCGGGGGGTTTCCAGAAGTATGTGGTGTTTCTCACCCAGTGTCTGAGCACTGGCTTTACCCACCGCCTGCAGCAGCACCGACCCACTGGCACCCGCTGGCTCTGTTGTGCTCGGCCTTCCCCTTCCTGCTGAGCGGCACCATGAAGGGATCGGCCATGGACTGGCTGCATTTAGCACCTGAGCCCTTCACCGCTTTTGCTTTACCCCTGGCCATCTGCCACCCATGTCCAGGATTCAGGTGACATGGAACAAACCCTCAACGCAGCAGTGCAGGCAGCATTAAACCAGCACGCTGCTGCTTTTGAACCAAAACCTTGTACCTCCCTGCAAGCTCATCCACACGCTACATCAAAGCTCAGATCATCAACATCGAATCAAAGCCCAGGGAACCAAAGGGGCACAAATGCCCCTTGCCTGGGCAGGGAAGTGAGGGCTCATCCTGGCTTCTCACTCTGAGGTCTCTGGAGCCAATCTGGGTTAAAAATCACAGAAACAGAGCTCAGCAGCCCCAGCAGAGGCTGGGGTCAGTAGGTCGGTACCGGAGCCAACACACAGGCATATGCCGCGTGGCAGGTGCACATGGAGGCACCAAAGGTTGGGAAACCTCTGCAAAACCTTCTAGGAATTGGCCCAGAAAGTGGAATTTGGTTCCCCTCTGCAAGGCTCCCAAGGACACCTGTGCAGGCTGGAGGCGCCAGTGTGGGCGGCTGCCTCAGGGCAGGGATGTGCCACCTCTGTGATGCACCCAGTGAGATCCCCAAGGAGCCCTGGCACTTCTCTCATCTCCTCTGCTTTAGCTCCGCTGCTTGGTGGGTCCAGCAGCCACCTCAAGGGTCTGATTGCTGCAGCTTGCACATCAGGCTCCAGCAAGGTGTCCTGGCACACTTAGCATCCCCGTCGTACTGACCATCACAGCCTCCTCCAGGTTGCCTCTGTCCGTTCATCTCTGCTCTGCTTCTCATACCAACAGCATCCCAAGAGCGGCTGGTCCAGGGCCTCAACATCTTCTCTGTGCCCACTGGTCAGGCTCAAGAGGATATGACGGCCCTTTGCCTGGAGCAGTACCTGGTAGAGGTGTGTTCTGTGTGGTTTTCAGTTCACAGTAAGAAGTGGTAAACCGGAGTAAATTTAGCACAGATGGGAAATGAGTTGGACTGAATTCTGCACGTGCTTCTGTTCCACCCCATGGAGCCCCTTGCCCTTATGGCTGAAGGTGGCTTGGGCTCTGGGGAACACTCATTGCTGGGTCCCTGACTTGAAAGGAGCTGGAGGGAGAAGCAGGATTTTCTTGGAGACCTTGAAACACAGAGTTTGACCACACACGACTCACAATTCATGGCCCCATGTGAGATGGGCACCAGTACAATCCACCACACGATGCTGAAGCAGAGCAATTGCTTGAATGAGCTCCTGCTTCCAGAGGAGTAGGCTGGAACAATTCAAGCCAGTGGGAAACAGGCAAAATTAAACTGAACAACAATATTTTGAGCTTTTTTTCTTGGTAAATATGTAAACAGAGTTTCAGCAATTTAGCTTGAAAACCATTCAATTAGTGCTGTTGCCCACGCAGACAATACTACAGTCCTTGAGAGGCTGGGCTGAATCCACACCAGAAAAAGTGAAGAGCTGAGTCTCCTGTGAACCCCATGTCTTTGTGAAGCTGTATGGAAACAAGCGGTCAGAGCTGCCAGCCCCCCCCCACATGCCACCACCTTCTTGAGGATGTTTTATGCTTGTGGCGGTTGCTGCTACAGTGCCAGATCTCAGGAAACTGAATCTACTGGTCACCCAGTGCCTCTGGTATGGAGCAATGCAAAGTAAGAGAGCGCTGGTGTTATTCTGGCCAAGGCCAGACAAAAGCTATTTCAGCCTCTGGTTAAAATCCTACTTTTTCTTTCTAAGCACATTTACTGGAAAAGTGTCAAAGAATGTAAAAATGTACTTACAAATAGCACAGCAGGAGTGATTTTCTATAGTAAAGCTGCACAATTCCTGCCTATCCCTCCAGCCACAGCAGGACCTGGTTTGGTTGTTCCCTTAACACACCATCCTTGCTGGAGAACCAAGCAATGAAAGGGGCAGAAAAGGTTTCAGCAAAGCCTCCTTCCTCACCTTTTCTGACTCACGTAGTGGAAACTCTGCAAGTCACCCAGCAAAGAGCCAGGTTTTGTAAAAGACAGGGCTACACCACGCTGCGCTGCTCTCTGGACAACCACCTTATGTCCCCCTGAGTATGGTTCACCATTTTCATTCATCTTTTAGAGAAAAGCTTGTGTCACATAGTCCCTGTGGTTTTGTCGATCAGAAGATAAGCTGAAGTTAAAACAAAATTGACCACATATGCAAAAATACAGGTGTGGGAAGGAGGAGAAAGGGGGGAATTCAGAAGAAAAATGTGCTGCAGAAGCACCAATGTTTCTGTCACCCTGTAGAAGCTCTTGGTGCAAACCTCAGAGCAGCTGCTGATGGGCACAAAGCCTCAAAATGGCTTGAGCCCCACACCCCACTGCAGCACCCTGGGGAGGAACCAACCCCAGCAGAGCTGCTGAGAACTGGATCCAGGTCAAGCAGTGAACAGAGGCTGAAGAGCTTCACCCCTGCTCAGAGCAAAACTAAAAGGTTTACACTCAGCCCTCCCTAGAAGCCAGGAAATTGCTCTTTTGTGTCTGATGTTACGGTGGGAAATTGTAATGAAGGCCGTGCTTGGAAGGGCAGCAGTCTTTCATAATAATATCCATTTTAATCTAGTAAAAAAAAAGGCATTTTACTTTTAAGGATTTCATCAAGCTGGCTATTTCAGCTCTAGTAGTGCTGTGAACCACACGACTCAAAAATGGGTTAGGTAGAAGGGATCAATAGCAATTTATCTGGAAAAGGCCAGTCCAGGAGAAACAAGAGGTTTCAATACAAGAAACTCAGCTTGAGGAAAGTACCGTCATATTCCCTGTTCCAGGATTCAAGTATGTATTATTTCAAACTTATACACTGCAAAATGTTGCAAAACAACCCCCCCCCATTCTTCTTTCAGACTAGTCTGAACTTCCTATGATTTAACAAAGATGTAATCATATCCGCAAAGATCCCAGAGTTCCTTATGAGCATCTTAAAAAGTAGGAATGAATCATTTCCTCATGTAACAATCAACTTTGCAATGCCATGATCCTGGAGATGACAGTTTAACAGTCCAAGGCAAGCACTCAAAAGAAAATAAAGCCATTTAATGCAAAACATTTTACCAAAAGTTTGTACAGCAATTTAATATAAATGGAATCTTCTCTTAAAACATGAAACCACCAATATAAATGTATTGTTACAAAGCTGATTACAAAACTATCCCCTCAGCCACAGAGAGAGGTAGGGAGGGTATTTCTGTCATTTGAAAACGCCTAAGATGAACTGAAAAGTAATGTTCAGGATCTAGACTTCTATGCATAAGTGATGGCAACACACATACGTTGTTGGATTAAAACACAGATGATACATCTTCAAGCCATCAGGCTTTTACTAAACTTCCTAATAATTTGTGGGTAAGCAACAGAATTATCTGGAACACCTGCCAGCTATATTATATGGCTTTCCCTAACAATGGGAAGCCTGATGTCAGGGCAGACTACAGTGTGTGCTCCCCTGCACGGAGCAGGCTCAGACTACAGAGTGTGTTCCCCTGCAAGGAGCAGGCTTTAGGGATGGTTTAAAAAAAAGTAGTTTCTATTCCTGCAGTTGCTCCGGGTTGCACCTTCTGGGACCTGAGGGCAGGTTTGAACTGGTGCATCCTGGCCCCACTGGCTGACCAGGGGCTCAGGGAAGTCCAGTCGTAGGAGGAACAAGTGGTGCAGCCACCCCAGGCTCCCCATCTCAAGTTGCTGCTTCCCAGGCTGTCAGAGAGCTACATGGGTGCAGAGAGAGCTCATTTTGGAGCAAGCGAGGCCCTGCAGAGACTGACAGCTGTCAGTCCAGCCAGGCCAGTAAAGAGCAAGAGACAGAATTGGTCCTTGTTGAGAACTCGCACAAGGCAGCTGGAAGGGCAGGGCAGGATGGGCTGGAGCCCTCTCCTCCCCTCAGCAAAGCACTACAGCAGCACAGGCGCTTCCCCAGCACATTCATTCCTTTATTGGCAGACGTGGCGGTCTGGAAACAATTACCTGTAAAAGGAGCTCTTTCACCGACATAGCTGTTCACTGAAGTAGCGTCCTGCGAGGCTGGGCTCTGCCTGGTCCGCTGCCAGCCAAGCCGAGAAAGGCTCCAGCTAATCCCCAGCGGAGCGGGGCTGCCTGCTCCCAGCTTAGCAAAACAACAACAAAAAGGCCTTCGAGGAAGATGCAGTGGGGGGAACGCAGCTCTTTAGAAAACAAAGCCACATTAACCAGCCTTAACAAAGCAACGGTTTTCTTCTGCAGTGGAAGGGCAGGCTGGTGCCTTCCCTCCCCAGGACAGACTGTCTTTCGGGCTCTTCGGGGACATGTGGGAGGCCGCCTTTTCTTTCTGCTGCGCTGCTCCAGTGCCGGGCTCCCCGCACTGTTACCAGGAGCTGAAGTCCCCGAAGCCTGTGCTCTTTTTCTCTTTCTTTGGAGCTGTGCTGGTTGAGGGTCCATCATCTTCCATGCTGCGCTTCCTGGAGCCAAAAGGAAAACAACTCTCAGGGACTATTTACTGTTCAGGGAGACCAGGGCAGCTGGATGCCTCTCCTCTCCCATCCCTTATCAATTAGAGAGGAGTACAGCTCTGTGCCAGCATGGGGACCACAGCGGGGTGGGGATGGGGGCCTCTGGCACACCCAAAAAGAAAGAAAGAGTGTCAGTGGGGATGGTTCAGGTCAGGCTTTTAACACCTCCAGGAATGTGTTCAAAACCCAACACATTCTCCAGGCCAGAGCTGAAGATTTAACAGCTGTGCTTTTTAAGCACAGTCACGATGAAAATGTGAGCCACAAGTTCTTCCCCCACCTTCTCACCTGCATTTGTGGCAGCAAAAGGAATTATGAGGAATTAGGTGTAAAGCAGCTGGGCAAATTTTTCAGATCCTTTCCTGTTTCTTGAGCACAGCCTGTTGCAGTCACTGCTGCTATTCTCAGCCTTTTTCGAGCAGAGTTTGCAAGCCCATGGAAACACTATGCATCCTGCTCACATACTGTGGTTTTATTGTCAGGTATCAGTAGCCGGTAGGGAGAACTGAGAGCCCTGAACCTGCCAAGGGGCTGCTACAGACCAAACCCCCAGTTTCAAGGCAGGCTGCAATGAGTGAAGGACTAGGCAAGAAAATGAGAAGTCCTTTCCATTCTACTTGACCTTTTCCACAGAGCTGCAAACTCTGCCTGGCCTTCCTCAGTAAATACAGTGCAGAATGGCAGTACTTTTAAGCTGAACATAATATTTTAAGGGACAAGCAGTATTTTGTAACCGACACACCAAACTGACCTGCATGGGCTAAGGCATTTTTCTTCTCACAGGTATGCAAATGCCTGTAAGTCACACAGGCACATACAAGCTGATTAAATAGCTGTCCAGATCTGTCAGATCTGTGTATGCATAAATACACACCTCTGTGCAGCAGACAGACAACAGCATTTTTGCAAATGCTTTTAGAGAAGTCTATGAAATATCAAGTGGAAGGCATTTATTTTAATTTATCCAAAACTCATGCAAAGCTGCCACTCAGGTGGGATTCTGTACTGTCCTTAGGAAAGCAAGTGCTGCTGCCAATCCTGATGGGTGTACAAAGGGTGTCTGGAAGAGGATGCTTTAGAAGCCTGTACAACCAGCCAGGCACGCTGGAGCTACTCGCCAGACGCTCTGTGCTCCCACGGCAAGCCTGGGAACCTGCTCCCCTTTCCACCCATTTCAGTTGTGCTGGTACAACAGTTTGTGCAGCTGAACATGGAACCAGATCAGCAGACTGATACAGGCTTAAGGCAACTACTTCGTGCAGAAGAGGAGCTGCTAAAAGAGAAACGTCTGTGGGACTGTGGCCTTTAGAAATAGCTGCAGAAGAGGAAGAGAATAAAAGATGGTGCAGGAAGTGACACAGTACAGTTCCTCAAGGACTTCTGAGCTGTGGAAGCATATCTGCAGTTCTTAAGTCAGCACATGCTGTTAAAGACTAACTTGGTCATGTTAGAATGCTAAAGAATGAAAAGCTCAGTTAACTTATAATCTTGGAAAACAACAGAAGTAGAGGGTACTCTTGACCGTTAGGACTGCATGAAGGTGTCTTTGCAAAGCCTGCTGGCACAAAGCAAACATCTGAGCAGTGGCACCGGACAGGGCCAGCATCCAGCAGGAATGGCAACTGAAACACTCAACAAAGATCAGACGGGCAGGGAACTCACGCTGCAGCCATGTTAATGTATTTTCCAATCCCCTGACGGTAAGTTTTAGGAGTCTGGACCTCTTTCTTTGGTGGGACCACCTCAGCTTTTGTTTTGGCTGCTTGTTCTTCTAGCTGGACCTTCTCTCTTTCTGCAGCAACCTGTGGGAAGCAAAGAGTGCAATCTGTTGCAAGGACCAGTCAAGAGTAAGGAGAAAATGTCTACAATTCTCTGCAGCTTTAAAGCACTCTAAACCAGCAATCAGCGCTGCTATGATTACAGGGCAGGCTTGAGGAGACAGACCTCAAGGGCCACTACAAACAGGCTGTCTGGCCATTATAACAAAACTTCTCTCTTCTCACTTGCAGCCACCCACAGCTACTGTGGGCATCTGGAAAGGAAGCCATTGCAAGCGTGATGGACTGGGAGCTGTGCCAGATTTGGTTACAAGATTCTCCACCGAAAGAGCGGCGATGACCCTGGCACCCAAGGCAATGCCGAATGGCAGGTTTTTACTCTTAGCTTGCAAGCCTATGGGCCCGTGGGGTGCCCATGTTCAAAGAAAAGGCATTAAGTTATGAAGTTCTCCAAAGCAGAGCTTTGGCCTTTCAAAAAAACCAACCGACTATCCTCACCTGGGCGTCTGCCTCTTCATACGGATCAACAAAAACGGTTGTGGTCTCAATTCTTATTTCTTCCTGGGAGCAGAAGAGAAGAAGAGCAAATCAATCTGCTGATTAAGTTGTGCCATCTCCCCCAAGCTCAGCTTTCAGAGAGGTGTCACACTGTCACACATGTTCCTTCCCTCCTGCACAGCTTCTGGTGCTCCACACATACCTTGGGACGGTCGGTTTTTGGGTCACTTTCCACATTCTCCATAGCAGTCAGAGTCTCAAAGCCACCAACCACCCTAAAAGAGGAAAGACGCAGTTTCCAGCTGTCACAAGACACTTAAAACATTCCTGCACCATTATATGTAAAATATCCAATTTATGCCCATTACTATAATGATTTTACAACCATGTTTGGAGGAAGGGAAATCAATAACTTTCTTTGGAAGACCTACAATGTCATTCAGTGCAGAAGGTGGGAATTTTTTCTCAAGTCTGGGATTAGAATTTAAAATGAAACAGAACATGGACAAGTCAAACCCTCAGACGCAAAGTGAAGCCTTTTGTCCAAAAACCTGGTAGCCACACAAACCAGCAAGATAGAGAACAAGTGACTGTGGACAGCCGTCTGTGCAAAAAGACACAAACCCATTACAGAAATGGGTTCACTTGCTAATGCTACTTCCATAAATTTGCAGCTCACTTGTTGCTCCCAAGAAGTTTGAAAAACAAGCCAAACGACTTGGTCAAGAAAGCAAATATTTTTGTTAACTTGTGATTTTTTAACTTTTAAAAAAATTGTATATCTAACCAAAAAGCATTATTAAGAAGAAAGGGAATCGTAACGATGGCACTACTGGAGAGCAGTGACAGATCTGTCTGCAGTAACAGCAGTAACGCAGGAAGAACAGGATTGCTCCTGAAGCATTTCGGGACCGTGGGCTTGTGAGGGCTCTGGGAAAGCAGCAGAGCATCGAGTCACAAACACCAGATAACACCAGCACACTTTTCACCGCAGTGTCTACTTAGGATGATGTTAGATCCCTGGCCTCTTGTTTTTCAAGTCGACACATACAAATACTTGCTTCAAAATGTTTAAGAAAGGCTGAAGACTTTCTGGACTGTTGGATGTTCATTTTCAAAAAAAGTGTGGAACAATGGGAAAGTTCCAGAAAAGGATGTTTAGAAAGGATAAATGGGGTGACCCAGATAATTATAAGCCTGTCATCCTGGCATCTTTCCCAGCAAAATAATGGAATAGCAGAGACAGGACATGATTAAGAAAGAAAGGAAATAAGTAATGGCAATCAACAAGGTTTCGTGGAAAACAGAGTCTGTCAAACAACCTTCTATCTTTGAGACAACAGATGTGGTTAACATGGATAACAGTGTCTGTGGAACAGACTTCTGCAAGGCGGCTGATATTTTGATTGAAAAACCAGAATGATATGAAATGAACAAAACACACATTCAATAAAAAAGTTGCCTGACAGGTGTCAAAATCTAGTTTTAAATAGAAACCATTGAGTCAGTACATTTCCAGAGGGTTCCTGCTGAGATCAGACCTTGGTCCCAGGGTATTTAACACTTTTATCCACATCATCATCCCAAATTAAATTTGAAAATAGCTATACTTAGAAGAGCAGTGAATAAAGATGAAGACAAGCCGTCGATGCTGAGCGATCCAGACCCCTCAGAAAAGCAGGCTGTAGCTGGACAACATCTGTTTTAACAGAGCCAAGCCACATGGTCAGGAACCAAAACCACAGCCCATACTAACAGCTGTGGGACAGTGAGAAGAAGCCGTTACTCTCTAAAACACACTCCTGGAGTCAAAGGAGTTTGGGGCTGGGAGCTCGGCAGCAAGGGCAGGATTTCTCCCCTTCAGTCCTCCAAAGCTTGTCAATATTCTGTAATCAGGTTGTAACTTTTAAGAGCAATTAAATAACTCATATGTGTAGGCTAGAACGGCCACATTCATTTGCAGCTGGAGGTAGGACACTGGGGGAAGCTGTACAGGGCTTGAAGACCCTACATGAACTTTGGAAAGTTCATGACAAAACCTCAGTTTTAAAATCCTCCTCCAGGCCAATATCAGATTCACTTACAATACTCATGATTAACACAGAACCTAAGATATATTCACTGTGTTTTAATTGCCCCTAAGGGAAACTTTTGATTTAATATTGGAGGATTTTCTAGCCAACAGCTCCATTAATTATCTGCTCATATGTTTTCATTTAATTAGGTTCTGATAATTTGAAATAGCCAGATCAGCTATGCACTGGCAATCTCAGCTGAGTAATCCCATAGCTAGACCTCCCACAATATTAGCCCTAATGCATTTTGGTGATGCTCACGAGTCTTCAGTTGCTATGCTAATTAAACTTTATTTGGTATACTTTGTCACTTTTACATTTTAAAAGGCTGTGATAGACATGGCATGTAAATGACCTAAATAGCCTATTTTGACACGATTATAAAGGGCAAGGGGGAAGACGACAAAGCTGTTGTGCCTGCAGAGCATGTCATTCTCCTTTGTTCTTAGCTTCTTGTCTCTAAAATGGAAAATTGCTTTCTTTTACACCCCTGGATTCTCTAATATTTTGCACAGAGCATCTCTATGCATATTACAGTGTCAGCACAGTGAGCTCTCAATATGGGTTTATGTCTTTAGACACTGCCATAATGCCAATAAGAAATAACAATGAATTTGAATACAAACCACTAGCTCAGAGAAGAAAGCTCTGACCAGAGGAGTTGGAAATAATTTACTGGTCACTTTTGTTCAGGGAGCACTTGGAAGCTTTGCAAGGATCAGGCCCAGCTGAGGCTGGTGTTTCATCAGTAACAATTAAAATCCAAAAAGGACAAGATCTGATTGCAAACATCACCCATCCAGAAAAACTGAATTACTCACTAATGGGGGCAGTCATGGCTGGATGCAAAAAAATTGAATATTCCAACTTAAGGTCTCAAACCATAAAGGATTTTGCAAACTTTCCTCAGATTCGTGGAAGTAGAGAGACAATGTACCTGCAGACTATCAAAACACTACATGTGTCTATTGTCAAATCTCATGATGTTACATCGCAGCACTAAAATCAGGTTGATGCCCATGCACTGGCATCTATTTCAGCAATTGCTCCTCACAGAATGAGGAAAGCAGCACACCAGAGCAGTTTTGGGGGCTCTTTGCCTGTCCCACAACACATATTCTGGGTGTAAGAAGAAAATGCTCACAGACATCTTGCCAAGAAAAAAGCCCATACAAGTTATATATAGAAAAGAGCACCAGATAAGTACATTAAAACATTAAGAAAGACCTCTAGAGAGAGAGCCACTACTTAATATTATTCTAATAGCCACTAACTTTGAAGAAAAAGAGATTAAGCCTGTTGTATGAATAAATCTGAGTCTCAGCACGAGGAATTCTGTACATCATTTTCATTAAAGCAAAATACGAACTCGAGAAGTTCACACTAATATCCCTTTATACCCTTTACATGTGTATGTGTGTTACACAGGCGGTGACAGGTCACACCCCCTGGCCTTTCTCATTCCGTGTCACTGGTGCAAAGTTGGGAGCCCAGCAGGGAAGGGAAAAGGGATGAAACAAGTTTAACCTTTTCCACTGCTTCTGGCTCTATTCCTTTTATAAGGTGCCACACATGCTTTGTCCTAAATTGACCAAGTGAGGTTTAAACACGTGTTCCGATGACATCCTGCAGTGAAAAGGATGATATTTTCAAGACATAATTTACATTGGAACAACCATGGAAAACGAGGGTTTGCTGTGTACTTCCAGTAGATGTTGAACAGAGAAATGATGATCTCAACTGTATATTTAGCTCAGCATCCCTGAGACAGCTTGTTGTATTTTTAGAGGAGCTTGATAAATGTTGCATTACATTTAAGCATGGACGACAAGGTAGGTACATTTAGGTTTTTTCTGTTAGCATAGTAATGAAAACAAAAATCTGCCCTTACTTGTGCAATTCTTTTTTCTTGAAAACAGAGCTGAATTAGCACTGGAAATCTTTGCATTTCCAATTAAGAGATGTTATTTAAAAATCTTACTTCTTGTTAAGGATCCTTTATGCAAACTGGTAACCTTGCTTCATAACCACTGCCAATGTCTTTGCATGAAGCATAAGTTAAATATCTGGAGCAAGCTCTATCCCTTTGCAATACGCCAATGAAATGCTGCTACATTAGTGCTGCTCCCAAAGAAAACTGCAGCTCCCTTGCAGTCTCACAGACGTTCACACATGGACTTCCTATTCCTCATATTTTTGTTTAGAAGAATTATAGGAATCAAGCTTTATGCAATACGGGGGATGGCAACAGTCCAACATGATAGAATTTCCTGGTCAGAAGATGATATAAAAACAATGTCTGGACTTTTTTTTTTAGTTCTTTAAACTAGAAACAGAAACCATAAAGAAACGTTGTTTTGTAAACACTTTCTGCCCTCAAGGTTATTTTTATAAAAAGGAGTACATATATTTATATACTCACAGAGAGACAACAATATATACATGCACAAACACGTACACTCAGGACAAAATGTTTTCTATGTATACACCCAATCTGAAATGGAGTGAGCAATTTGAACTTGCAACAAGGATGCAGTTGAAACATCTCGATCTCTCATAAAGGCTTAATCCAGCAGGCAAGACACAGTAACGAAGGGCGCTGAAAAATAAAATAACTTGGAAAAAAGCATTTTGAAACCAGACTCAACAGGCGAGCCCAGCACGTAAGGACTCCTCTGCTTTGGCACAGGTTCCTCTTCAGAGATCATACCACTGTTTTGGAAATGACAACAGCCCTTGTGCAGCTCCGACAGCCCAGTTCTCATGTGCTACATGAAACCAAGGCCACGGCTTCCACAAAGAAGCCTGGTTTATTTTCCTACCTTGCTCTTCACTCCTCCCCTGGTGCCTGGGGAACAGACTCGGCAGTGCAAAATTAGGTCAGGCTCCCTATACAGATTCAACAGCAGAATCAGCTCTTCTGCTGTCACACAATTTTTCCATTCTTCAGATGTATTAAAGCAGAAGAGCAATAAGAACATGAATTTCCCAGGTTAGAAGCCACTGGGGTTCACTGATTCAGATCATAACAGGGAATTTTACAAGTGGAAACAGACACTGTGCATTATTTAACCGTACCTGAGTAACTGAATAATGCCTGGTAGCTGTTTTATGTAACTGACTACTCTAGAGTAAAAGAGTTACTTTCATTGCCCCATTCTACAGAATTGCAGTAGAAAGCATTAAACAGGTTAAGGAATCCTTAATACAGAGTGATACTTATCCAAGGAAAGAAAACTCTCTTCCACAAAAGCATCTGGCAAGGGAGGAGGGAAGAAAAGACTAAGCTGAGTGCACATCAGCTACTGACTGGTGTCTCCAATGTGACCAGGTTTGAGGTTTCCCAAACCACCTTGTTCATTATTTCTGGGAAGAGGAGAATTGAAGATTGAGTGGCAGAAACCTTGAGAGACAGTTAACATTTATCTGCTTAAACAGATCTGTGCAGCCACATACAAAGGGGACAACTGTCCTCCACACACTCAGCCCCTGTCTCGGTTGCCACATCCTTTTCTCAGCTCTTGACAAGCACAGGTGATGCTCTAGTGAACACACACAACGGCTGCACAGACACTTCCCAGCTTTGCCACTGTGACCACAACACTTTTCTCTCCATTCCCTCTATTGCCCTTCTTTTTATGGCATCACATGCTTGCAACTTGCCCTCACTTTCAAGCCCACTATGCCCTCCTTGTCCTAAATCTCACTTGAAATTCAGAGGCAGCATTTCTCTCCTCCTGTTGATGAGCATGGCTCAATCACCTTCCACTATTATTTTAAACATGCACTTTTTCATGTGTCCCTTTAGCTTTGGAAGAGGCTCCCCCAAAACAACCACAAAGGCATTTCAGTTTTTCCTGGGGTTTTCTTTTTCCTTGGTTCTGAAGCAAGTGCAAACCGTTGGTGGAAGATAGGCAGAAAGGGGTCACTATCACAACTTCTCTGTATCTACATGCAGTCTCTTTACTACTCACTCAGCTCTCTGGGACAGAAATTGTTTCTATTTCTTCTTACAAAGGGCAGATGTACCACATCTCTGATTCACAAGATCTATGAGCCATCAGAGCAATAGAAAACATAATCACAACCGGATGGGATGTGCTTGCATCTAAATTTCATAAAGCACAGCAGACAGGAATGTGAGCCTATCCCAGTGCTTTGGCTGTGACATCTCTGTAGCTCGTGCAAGAGCTGCTGCCCCAGTTGCAGCACAGGTAACGGGGAGTCCCCTCACACACAGCCCACCTGCAAATGCTTCTCATCCACTCTGTGCACAGCAAACGCATGTTGGTTGGTTTACATTATTTGAGCTTCTAAATTAAACCTCTTACCAGCCAGCTAGAAGCCAGCAAAAGCCAACAGTTAGTTTTCATGTTAATTACAGCATTCTTTATGTCAGGAGAAATGGTAATTACTAGAAATGGTAATTACTAATTTAATCTAGGCAGCTCTGCTGGAGCAGGAAATCCGTGCAGCCTGCAACACACCTCCAAGGGAAGGCATTCTTCTCTCACTCTCTGCCTTTGCTTTTGCTCCCCATCCATGTCAAATTATCTCCTTTATTTTCAGTAGCATCCATCCTCGTTATTGCCACGGCGGGCAGGACAATCACGACAAGATACCCTCCCTGTCCTCCAGCCGCAGGCATCTCCTGAGACTTGAACATTCCAGCGCACCAAGCCAGACACGTGCCACCGCTCCACAGCCCCGCTGCCTGCAGCTGCTGTGTTTTCCAAACACACTTAACAGCCAAACATCCAACTCTTAATAGCTGCTACTGGGCAAAAATTGTGTTTCAAACCCATGGGGACATGAATAAGATTCAGCTCTCCAGAGGGGAACTTTCCAATGTGGCACCCTACACGGGACCCAAAAAACCAAGAAAGGGGTGGGAAACAGTTGCTCTTTTGCTGTTTTTCTGTTCTTCTCAAAAGTATGGAAAGTCTGCTGAAAAGTTCTATACAAATCACAAACAAGTCATATTCTGCTCTCAAAGATACATATATGACACTCACTAACATGAACCAGAGCCGCATAGAAATAGCTGAGGGTGCAGTGGAGATCAGAGTATTTAAGGTTTTTATATTAACCGAAATAAGTAAAGTCACAACAGCCCAGTAAGCATCCAGTTAAGACAATCCAATTTAACATTCATGGAAACAAAGAATTCTGATTTCATGGGTTTGTTCTATTCTTAAACCTAGATATTATTCCTAGATATGCTTCCTAGATATTATTGTACTATACAGCCTAAGATCAGATATAGTGACCAAATCCTGGAAACACCCGGGATCTAAAATAGCAAACTGAATCTGCAGCTTCATTAAAGGTACAATCTCTGGAATCTTTTGGCTTTATGGCTTTATAAACATATGCAGGTTAAAACAGCTGAAGGATGGGAGAGTACAGATCTCAGGAGCCACACACATCAGCCTTTTATATTCAATTTGTAGGTAAATTGAATTATTCAAATATTCCATTTGTAGATTAATATAGGACAACTGGAATGTATCTATCCCAGCATCTTCATTTACATGCAAAAGAGTCCAGAGTAAAATTCGCTTGCTCTGTGTTCCGGTGAAAATGTCACTCGTTTTTAATGCAGGGAACAAATATGATTCTAAACCAACATTTTAAATGAAGTTTCTCCTTTGTATTTCAGCTAAGAATATTAGCAGTGCTCAGAAAGCAGCAACACTTCTTTATCTGGCAACCAAGTTCAGATTTCTGCAGTAGCAAGGATAATTCAAAAATCAAGACAGTCTTTGCTAAAACTACATAAACCTCTGCTATATACACTTAACCAGATTTACCTGGACTGAAGTAATTTCTCTCTAAAGGGCAACAAACAGTGTGAAACATCATTTGAGCTATTTTACTCGTAAGGTACTTGTGATGTTACGTGTGGTGTAAAGGCTTCTTGGAGCACATTGCCTGCACCACTGTCAGCTCGGCCACTCTCTAAATTCTGTCCTGGTGCACTATGTTAAAAGTGGAGCACATTGGGGAAACGGAGCAGAGACACCAGAGGACTCTACAGGGTGCTCACTGAAGCCAGGCTGCATCCAGAACTGAAGAACAGTCACATTTTCAGCTGAGCTGTCCTAACACAAATACTATTTGATGAGATGGGAGGCTCAGGTTAACACCATTACTGTATGGGATTTAATGGCATTTTTGCAAGGAGGACTCTAATTGTAGCATAAGTGAAATAGTCTGAAGATATGGGTAATGTAACTCCTCCAAGAATATACTTGCTCTCAGTTTTCAGTATTAGAATTTGCTTTAGTTATTTGCTTTCACCAAATGACAAGGTAACTTTAAATTTTTCTAAGACAGACCAGAGAAAGGAAAAATAAATATATTGCAAAGGGTGCAATTACTGCAGAATCAGTATTGGAACTCACAGCACTAAAATAATTGTTTAAAATGAAACCAGCTTCTGCCTCAAGAACTCACATGCAGACAATATGGATTAACTATACCACTTTCACTGTACGGCACTATTGTATGACATCCAATCAAAGTAAACAGTACATGCATTTATTTCAATTGCTGCCTTTCAAATGGATAAGCCATGAAAAGAATCAAAAACAAATCATCATTTTAACAACACTGTAAAATCCTTGGGAACTACCAATGAAGCAGGCTAGTAAAATACCCATTGCTGCCATTTGCACCAAGGCATTTTTTAGAACAGCTATGCATGACTTGTTAAATACCATGTACCTGCAGCAGAGGAGGCAAAGAACAAACCATAATATAAAAATTTTGTAATATCTTCTGTAACAAATACCTTGATATTTATTGTGTGAGGGCTTGACTGTAAAAGACTTGTGCAAGAGACTTCTTTATAAAGAATGAAGTTCCTTGCTGTCTTGGCATTGGTATTATGTTCATATATATACATACATAAACATGTATGTATGTACACACATCCAAACAAACATACTGATTTTATACCAATGATCATCGTCAGGAATAAAAGAGAAAAAGAACAGAATAAAAAAAAATAAAATAGGCGAAAAGACCTAACCTATGCAGAAGTTCTATGTACTATGCCATGATGAAGAACAGCCTTGTCACAACTAATTTCCTGGTTGACAGCTCATAAGAGGATGAAAGCAGTGTTGAAGGGGTAATCTCTTGTGTCCCAGCAATTAGCATGCACAAATATTAACGTGGTTGGTTACAGGACGGTGATTACTTTGTTCATGACTCCCTGGAGAGCCACCCACAGAACGGAAGTAAAGCAATTTACAGTGATGGAAGGAGAAAAAGGCAGAGTCTCGTGACTAGCACTGATGCCATGCTGGCCACCTACTCATGACCAGGAAAAGTGGATTGTGAGCCAGGATTTTGCATCAGTTCAATTGCAAGAGTCACTCGACTCTTCTCTCTAGGCTTGAGAGGCACAGGAAAGCACAACTGCTATATGGCTGCTCACAACGTCCTCCTCTTACCTTCCAAAAACTGTATGCTTCTTGTCCAGATAAGCACAAGAGCGGAATGTGATGAAGCTGGAAGGAATAAAGATGTAACAGTTAGCATATCATCTCATTGACACTCAACAACATCCAGTAATGCTTAGAAACAGAAAGTGTATGTAACAGCCCCCCAATATAAGACAAGCACCCCTCCTTCTCTGGGAGTCCTGCTGGCCAAACATCCTTTAGCTCCCATTTCGTGGGTTTCGGCTTGGATTTCTGGAGCTTTGACTTCTCATTTTTACACCTTACTAACATCTCTAAACGTTACTCCAAGCATGGTGACTTGCACAAAGTCCAAAAACAATCTGAGCATCCATCTCCTTGGCCAGGCTGGCCCTGGGAAGCTCACACAGACAGGGAGACGTGCGTCCCGCTGGACAAGAACACTTCTCGTGCATGACTGCGAGCTTGCATCCAGCAAATACAGTTCATATAAGACAAAAGCCTTGTCAGTGTACACTTCTGTCTTTTAGGATATTTATTTTTGCATTTCTCTTCCATTATATTGGCCTGTCAGTGATTCATTTCTCCTCTGGACAGAGCAAATTTGTGCTTTGGATACGAACATGGCAGAAAAATACTTAAAAGTGTCAAATGTAATGAAATATTGTGAAACATGGATTTCAATTTTTAATTAATTGGACTTTCAATTTTGAGGGTTATAATTTTAAACTTAAACACAGAAACTAAAACACCAAAATCCAAAGCAACCCTTACTACCAAAACTTTTCTCTGAAGTTTAATGTTTCTTTGGGAGACTTGGACGACAAGCATATGATACAGAGGTTTCCACACTGTGGTCTGCAGACCACGATGGCCCATCTTGGCTGGACATGCCGTGCTGGCTCTCCTCCCTGTCTCCATCTGTTACACTACATTAGAGACAGCTAAAAATATATAAGCATTCCAAAAGCACTTTTCCATATAAGCAACTGCCTCAGGAAGTTATATGATTGCAAATAGGAGGAGCTGCGATCCACCAGATGATCTATTAAGACATAGCTTACCCTAGAAAAGATTTGAGATGCTGTGCAGAACGCAAACTCTTACACAGGGCAAATATTATAACTTAGCCCTGCGCTTGGGTTCTAGGCACCACTTTGTTCACAGATATCCGGTGCTTAAGATTATCAAGTGGTCAGTTACATAGCATTGTAATAAATAAACAAAAAAATTGAACAGCAGCAAATACACAGAGAAAGCTTCATCCACCAGCCACAATAAAAGTAAGGACAAGGGAATTAACGTAGCTCAGGATGATCCCAGAGAAGTCCTGAGCATTATTTGAGCATCACCTTACAGAGAGGACCCAGCTGACTGCTCTGTGGTGCCTGTCCCCTATGGGGAGAAATATTCACCCATTTCCTAAGGTCACAAGAGTTGCCAGAAGTGTCTAAACACGGCCTCGGAAGCTTTATAAATATGGGCAGCTGGAGTCTCTCAAGGATTTCACATATAAAGGAACTTTATATTTCGTTTGCAAATTTTAGGGAAACACACGATCACATTTACAGCAGCAGATGATGTGACTCAATATGGCACATCACTCATGAACCGTCGCCGTAACTTCTGTTTCTAGAATCCCTTCCCTTTAAAAAAAAAAGAAAAAAAAAAAAATGACCTCTGCTTTCCTCTAGTGTAGCAACTGAGTGCTGACACTAACATTCAAATCCAAAATAAGCTCTACGGCAACCTGATCCTGCCCAACATGTGCTTAGCTTAAGTATGTGAGTGAGCCTATTGAAGGCCCTGAGACAAGCACTTGTGTTTAACTAAAGCTAACCACACTACTGCATGGTTTACAAGCCATAGTAAATACTGAGCATCATGAAGACCAACATCAAGAACCCCCTTGCCAGCCCCAGCACTGTACACACACTCATACCTGGGGCTCCCAATAAAGGTACAACTTTTTTCCATTGCAGTACTCAGAGAACAACCAATAAATAGCTGGCTCAAAGTGACACAGAACATTATCAAAAGACTGCAGGCAAACACACATATTAATGTTACACATAAAAAAGGTCATTACAACTTCAATATCTTTAAATTTTATTTGTCGTTCTTCCTGTTTCTCCATTTTTCCCTCATTTTAGGCTTCGCTCTGCTTTTGTACATTGAAAACCAAGTCATTCTCAATGCCAGATTCTGCGGTCTGCCACGTCTGGGCTCTACACATTTCAACAGTGCAGAATTGTTCTCATTTGTTTAAAATCAGGCAAGTAAAGAGAAGCAACATCTCCATAGAGCATATGTTACACTTCATTAAACCCTTTCAAAAAGTTCAATATAGGCTAAATGTAAACAGAATGGAGAGGTGTAATGATCTTACAGCGATAACACTGCAGGGACACTGACAAAAACGAACAAAAACTTCAAATCATAAAAACAGAAAAGGCAAATTAATGATGATACTATAAACCTACAGACCATCCTGCTGTGCATTTACTTCGCTCTTCGATCGGGTAACAGCAGCTGTAGCTCTCCTGATTTCAATGTGCAGCACTCGATAGAATATTTCACTTCACTGAACTTTAAAGAGAAGCTCATAAAACGTAATTTGTTTTCTTAACAGAGTAAGACACAATGTCTAGAGGGGAACAATAAAACACAAAAAGCAAGTGACTACTTACAACTGCGATTTGTTTGTGTTGGGTCCCGAATTGGCCATGCTGAGAACACCACGTCCCGTGTGGGACAAATTTGGCTTAAATTCATCTTTGAAAGGTTTTCCCCAGTAAGATTCTCCTCCTTAAAAGAGAAAAGATCACAGAATAAATGTTTTCACTAGTTTCCCACTACATTTTGTAACAGGCATTGGCATTAAATTCAAGGTTTCTGGCAGTTCCGATCACTATATGTACAATATATTTTTACCTCATCCCTGTCTCCAGGCTGGTTTTTGAACACGGCCTTGAAATCAGCTGTTTGCAACTGGCAACACAATTCTGTGCCCCACACTATCAGCTGCAACAGCCCAGACAGTTTATCAACAGCATTAGATACTGGGTGCCGAAAAATTGTCAAGGATCTGATTTTTTACTGCTGGTCCACCATATTTTTTGAGTCATTAAAACTTTAAAAGCAGCCTCCTAACAAAACATAGAACAAAGAATTACTACTTTAATTGCACTCTGGATATAGCATTACTTCCAGAAATAAAATATCAGGGAGATGAAATACATTAATAGAACCAACTAAGAATAGGAGCTATAAGCTCAACTGCTTAATTCCTGGCTAAACAATGAAGAACGATGACATACATTCCTCCAAAATAAAAGGCAAAAATTAGATATTTGGACCAGATAGCTGGAAGATGTAAACACAAATGCAATGAAATCAAAAGGATGATAAAACTTCGCACAAGCTGCACACCCAGCCCTCCTAAACTGATTTATTTTCTGTGACTGTGGATAGAAAGGGGGTCTGGGAGAGCCCTCCCTGTGGCTGTCATTTTTACACGACTTATGGCAGATCTGACATTTTCATTTGCACTTTCCTCCAGGATCATTCTTAATAAGAAAAATGAAGGCTGAGATGACTCATAGTTCTACAGTCAAATCCATAATCTTGTTTGACAAACCATGAAAAAATATTTCACCTTAGGATAGTATTAAAAATAAAGCAAATAAAAGTATCCAAACAGTCAGCGAGACTGGTCCATCTGCAGCACCGGCTCAGGAACCCTCTAGAGGAACCGTATCACTTGCGAAGCAGGAGGTCAGTAAACGGCTATTCGCACATGTAACACAACAAAACAATTTGATGACACGGCTGCACAGGCAAGCAGCAAATAAAGCTGAGGGATGAAACAGACTCCTACTGAAAGGCTTATCCAGAAAATCACAAGAGCACATAGAATGAGAGAAGAGTTTCAGACGATACCATGAAAACGAAGCGTCACAGGTGGACGGCTGCAAGTGCACATGGAACTAAGTAAGAAAGAAATTTTGGAAGAAACTGACCCACTTAAAAACTAAATTAATCATGTTCAAAAGACATATTAATAGAGTTGAGTGTTGCCTGCTCTGCAATTTGACAAGAGGCAGCAAAAGGGGACAAAGCCTATAGGGATTTTCTGTAATCAGGAGTAGAGGAGGAGTGATTACTTCAGCAATCTTTGGCTATTGAATATTTTAAGATCAGCTAAATTACATCAGCTTGATCTCCCATGCCAGCTTCTTCCAGTAGCGGGTGAAAGGAACACGGTACAGCTGCAGCCATCTCTACTGTCTTGAAGATGGATCCCAAACCCAGCTATTCTAGCCAAATAAAAAATGTTCACCCTATTAGAAAAAGTCTTACCACAAGCCAGTGATTTTCATTGCTAATGAATTTCCCTGTGTGTTGCTATTTGCTAAGAGAGGTTACTTGTGCAGTGCCTTGGTTACCTGCCTTGTTCAGAAAAACAAAGTTCTTGTAGGTTAGCAAATAAACAAGTTACGCTCAGAATACAGCAAGGCTCCGGGCCAACAGGTGCTGCCCAAAACTAGAAACACACCTGCAAAGCCTGCAGAGCCACAGCCCCGCAACAGCACCGTGCTCTGCGCACCATTGCTCCTTCCCACTTCGCCTTTCACAATGTTCACCTTTGCACTTGGATCCACCACTGCGGAGCCGTCGCTTCATGCCCTGCACTGCTGGGCCACGGCCAGAGCTCTCTGCACCCCAGTATCAAACTTCACTTTGATTTCCCTTAGAAAAATACTTAATTTTGCTTCAAAGGACCTCCTGAAGGAACTCCTCATTATTTGTAAAGCAGACGCACTTGCTACGAGTCCTATCCCAGAGGAGTGTCTGTCACCCAGACATTTTCAGATACTACACAAACATGAACACATCCCATTGAGATGGTCCATAGCAGCAAGTGGCCAAACCCTTGGGTCTGTTACACCCTTCATACGCTTTCAGCTGATGCTGGAATTTCGGTGCTGTCAAGCTGCAGAAAGAAGGTGGAATCCACCCTGAAGCCTTCACTGGTCAGAAAAATAATTCAAAAGGAAAGAGAAAAATTGTGAATGACAGAGAGACTCTCTCTTTCTGGCACAACAAGCAACCAGACCCGAGAGCTTGCAGACAGGAGCAATAAGCCATGATCTTTAGGTTTTGGAATATTTATTTTTGTATGATTTCATTTCAGATCATACACTGCAGGTCAGAATTAATCTCATATGTACGAAGGGTAACTTTGGTTCATTCCAGTTCTCCGGAAATAAGTGCTAATATTTTAGTAGACAGTTACAGCATGAGACCCAGTCCCTGCCTCCCTCTCTGTCTGCCATACAGCTGTTTCCAAGGCTAATTCTGTCTGCCCGGGAGCTGCCGGCAGGAACAGAGAATGGCCTGTGCAGCATTCGCCTAAAAGGCCAGACGTCCTATAAAGGACATAGCTGAAGTGTCTGCGGAGCCCTGGCAGCACGGACTGGCAAGGGCCGGTGGAGACACTGCAAAGGCAGCGAGACAGCAGTACAGGAATAGTTTGGGGCTTTTTTCTTTTAAAGAACCCCCCCCCAGATCTTTAATTTAAGAATACTTAAAAAAAAAAAGAAAAAAAAAAGGGGTGGGGGGGGAGACAAACGCAAATGTATTCTCCTTATATTAAAAATAGCCTGAATGTGCTGTTTGTCCAACTCCTGCTAACCTCTGGAATCATTCCAGGCTTCAAGTATCTGCTTGAAGCAGGACCAGACAGAGCAAGCCGGAAGATGATGAGTTAAATGTATATATTTTTTCAATACTGGAATCCAGAATCACTTTCTCTCTGAAGATTAAGTACAGATCCCTCGTTAGATCCTCATAGATCCCTCGTTACTGCCACAGCAGCACAGAGTCAGCCGGAGAGTCCGGAACGAGGGTTTTAGATCCTTACATTATACTCTCTATGGTAGAGCTCAATGTAAACTTGGGAAAACAAGTCCCAGGCTCCAAACCCACCACTAATAATTATGAGGCATTCAGAAGTATCTAGCAGATTTTACTGTGTTAATTCCCCACATGGCTGGGAGGCACGGCTGTGCCATCTCCTCATGTTCTGAAAGCAGAATGGATGCAGACAGAGGAGGTGGGACCATCTAACTCCAGCCCTCCCATGCTACACTACCAATATATGCCATAAAGAGAGTTGGCTCCTCCTTATATTCCCCAAATCTTCCTCTAAGAGCAAACAGATCACTGCTGACTATATATGGAGTCACAGTGATGCAAAAACATCACCCCAAAGCTGACACACCAGCCTTCAAGCAAAGCCCAAGGAAAACAAGCATTGAGTCTGGGTGTTAGAGTCACAGTGGGCAGCGCTGCCTGTCGCTTCACCTTCCTCTCAGTTTACTCCCTGATAAGATTATCTTTGGCCACAGCCGAGCCCTGTGCCTGCTGGACATGCAAATGTTTCTGAGATCCTATTACAAAAGGGGCTGGAAAAAAATTCTGGGGGCTTCTGTGCTAAAAACCCAGAGGGGTTCATGCAGCAGCAGACATGGGCCCACATGGGTGCTGGGAGCGCCAAAGGGAGCAGCACTTACAACCCCGCACAAGTGGGTCTCCTGTTTGCACAAAGCTGGAAATGAACTTGGGATCAGCCACGGAAATACACCAGGCCACCTTCTAACAGCAGCATCCACCCTGTGCCTTCAGGAGCTGGAAGGAAGTTTTGCACAATTCTGTAAAATAAAAATTGCATGTCCACCCAGATACCCAAGATTCAAAGCTGAAGGCAGCTGGGAGCCACTTGCCCACATTTTTAATAGAAGACAAAAATTCTCCTAAATTAAAGAGGTATTTACCTAATTCTCACACAGAGATGAAACCAAACAGACCACAGACCTCATAGAAAAAATTAGGCTGTATTCATCATTTCCATGGCTCTTCAGAGTGGCAAGATATATTTAGCTTGTAACAGAAGCATGGTTATTTATTCAGTCTCCTATCTGCAACTTGTGCTGATGGGGAGAAGGTGAATAGATCTAAACATCTGACATCTGAAGCAATCACACATTAGCGACTACACAGAAAAAAGCCACGTTCTCAGATTGTCTTTTGAACTAAACCAGCTTACTCTTTCATAGTCTTTGTTCCTTCTAAAGACATTTTTTCAGAAAGTTGTTGGGTTTTTTTTGTAAAATTACAGAAGTTGTACAACTTTCTTGCAAAGAGCTGAGAGATGCACCTAAAGCTTCAGAAATGTAGCATTCCAAAGCCAGGTGTGGGCTGGGAATCATCATTCATGACAATTGTGATTTTAAATAAATCCTTCCTTTTTCTGGCATAAAAATTGCTAAGCAGCGTAAGGAAGTGGGAGGGCTCTGATTCACAAAAATGATGGCTTACTTTCTGTAATTTTCTTCTTGTCATTTGGAACAACGAGGTACATAATAACATCTGACACTTCTATAGAGCTTTCCAAGTGAGATTCTTGAATCATTTTGCAAATATGAAAGCCTTAGCTCAGCCAGTAAGTGTTTCTTCCCTTTCAGATAAGAGGACATGGTACTTTTAACCCCACATACCAGAAGCTGGATTTTCAGAGGGGCTGCAATCTACAAGGAATTTATTCCTAGATATGAAGGTCTTGCTCTTTTCCTTTTCTTGAGCTTCAATCATGCATGAAAAGGGGCTCTAAAACTAGTTACATTTTAGAAACTTGCTTTGTTAGGAAACCCCATTGCAGAACTGACCAAGTTTGCCCACAGTCCTTTACTATTTACACTTCGGAGGAGCTCTGCCAACCAAAATGCAACTCCCATCTGCCAGTGGTATTTTATCTTGGACTTTTACAGCTATTCGATGCCTCCTTTGTGCCCTTCTGGATTCATAAATGGACGGAGGCATATACATACAAGCTGATCCGTGAGACTTTCCAACAGGTTGCAAGTAAGAGTAGCTGTAAAAATGCCTGTGCCACTTTGAAAAGATAATTCTTTGCATATAGTTTTCCCTTTTTCATACAAAAGACTTACAATGCTAAACCTATTTTTCCTACATGCAAATTTTCCTCTATTATTTGGAACACTGAAAATACAGAGCAGCTGCTGCACTTGCACTAGCATGAGTTAGACAGAATTACTCACAACGTTCAACCACTTAGTTGTTATAAACAGCAGGAAAAGATACATCAGAAATCTAAAATTCATTTTCAAATAATTAATCATTACAAAGAGTGACCATGACTCAGCTTATTGCTCTGAATACTGCCTCTATGGGTGGTTATTTTGCTAGAAAAGAAATGAGCTGCTGCAGCACAATAAAATTTCTCCCAGTAGCCTCATGAAACATTAAGGTGAAGGCTGTAGAAAATTAGTTTGGTCCTCTAAATCAGTGTCAGCCTTACAGGACTGTATATCTAAGTGTTTTGGCAATGCAGGTCTGCCAGCTAAGTTAAGGTAAAACTCTATTCCCCACTCTTTTCCCAGTGTGGTATCTCAACTTCTAGACACCATGATGCTAATTTCCACCCTCCTCCATCCCAGGTTAAGTGCTGAGTACCAGGAATCATTTGTCCTTCATGTGTCTGCTGGGTCACGGTTACTGTTACGATGGCCTAACAAGGACACGTTGGGGTGCTGAACAACAAATGAGAAAGAACTGAAGATCAGTGCTGCTTACAGACAGGAGTGTTCAGCTGGAGAAGCCGTGGCAGCGGACAGTCAGTGACAACCAGCCCGGCATTTCACATCTGTGAAACGTTTCCAAAAAACACGCACGCTTATCTATAATAGGTGAGCCAAGAGCACATTCGCAGTCTGTGTACATATGACACGTAACCTTACGCCACGATGTACTGAACGTGCCCAAATCCACTCAGAAGCTGAACAGTCCTGGGCTTAGTTAGCAATGGAGTGGGTGATCATCGAAGTATTTGGGTGTTGCAACCATAAACCTGACACCTGTTGCTGACCATGGGATGAATGTCAGATGACAGACACCAAATGGTGGGAAGATATCTTTGAACAAGTCTGTTCTAGTTCCTGAGCTGATGAAAAGGAATAATTAAATAAATATAACAAAACAAAAACATACACAGGCTTAATGCACCTTCCACATGTCAGTTTGGACAAGTTTGTTTTTTTTTTAAAACAAACAAAAGAATCCAAAACCTCTTAGCCAGAAAACGTCAGTTAAAGCAGAAGGTTCTGTGTGGAAGAGTGAACAAAGGATGTTCTTTTTTCCTGAAGTCTTCCTACAAAAAGCTCTAACAGAAACAATTCTGGTGGTTCAAAATACTGACATTTAAAGGGTAACCTCCAATTGAAATATCTGGGAAGAAAGCCCTGTTCTACTCTCGCATGCTTCTCTGATATCAGAGAAGTCAAGTTATTTAGTCCCCCAGTAAAACCCTAAGGATCATTAAATCTTATGGACATTTTAGCTTTCAAAGATGTATCTGTATTTTTTTTTCCTAAGAAGCAGCAAGTCAAAGAAATACTGAAATTCCTTCCAGCTCCCACAAGAAACAAGAAAGGGAATTTATACTGCAAATAACATACAAGACCTAGGCAAAAAAAACCCCAAAGGTATGAAATACTGAATCCCAGTGCTTTATTCCAAAGCTTCCCTAACACGAATGCTTGTGATCACATTAATAACATGCAAACAAATGGATCAAAACCTTTACACTACAGGAGTGCATCACCATGTTTGCTGGGTTTTTACCCTGCTGCTGAGCTGGGCCTTTTCTGGCTGCTGGACAAATCTAGTAGCCCACCAGGTTGTCCATTTACAACATTTTCTTGTGATACGATCGTATTCAATAAGTGATTAAGCAGGATTACCTGAAGTTCAGCCATCTTCAAAAATCTGCAACACTCCTATCTATTTGAGCATACGCTGCCCATTTTATTAGAATTTTAATAGTCTTGACAATTGTTCGCAAGACATCTCTCCTGCAATATGTTCATATTTCATTAAGAATGACAAGGAGGAAAAGAAGATGGAAAAATTAGAGGTCGTTAGACTCCTTTTTTAAAATAAAAGAAGGTACATAGGAGTTTTCTTCTCCTACGCGCTTATTTGCATTTTACTTCCTACTTGCTTTGCCAGTAGAGCTGAGTCTTGACCTCCAGTGCAGCTGCACCGCCGGTCCTCTGCCTACTGATAATTGTGCTGTCTTGCAATACTTCTCCCATTTGCACAAATAGAGACAAGAATGACACCAGCAAGTTAATTTTCATTCCACAGCAGGATCTGAACTCCACTCTACAAGGGTGAAAGGTGTCTGAGCCAACTCATTACATCTCTCCCATCTCCTGACACCTCTTTAATTTATCATTTTAAAAGATGTTACTAATTATGTCCTTTGGGATTTGAACCAAAACGTTCCTTATAACAAAATCAAATCATATTTCTTTTGACAGTACAAGCATATACAGTGACAAATCCTGTTAATGGGCTTTTGCCATCAAAACATAGAACCTTTAGCTAGCCTCGAATCTTAGCGTATGCAACTGTGGATTATCACATGCAGTAGAAAAGCTGTTGTGGAACTCACACTAACGTTTACAAAGTAAATAGAGCTGAAGCACTTAACAATAACAGAGACATTTTTTTTTGGATGATCTGTGAGCACAGAGAAGAATATAGTGCTTGCATATACAAGTGAACGAGACTAAAAATGCACAGAACCCCACAGGACCAGGTAAGGAGCTGTGGAGGTTGGCGACATCTACAAGTGGATAGATAAAAGGTGCAAGTGGAAAATGAGCAATTTTACAGCAGCAACTAGAGATATTACATTTCTACCGTGGTGGGCAATGCTCTGAGGACCCCTCAGCTGCTACGTCTCCTGACCATTTCTGATACCGTTATTACACAGATCTACAACTAAGGGAGAAAGAACAGGCTGAAGAATTTAGTAACAGTGACCCCGAAAAGTTAGAAAAAGCACAGCTTGGGCTTTAGAAGGCAACTGGCTGGGAGAACAGATGGTATCTGGCCATTCACCAGTTCTGAGGCAGGTCTCAAGTATTTCATTAACAAGGAATTTGAAAGCAACTTTGCATGAGTGTATTTCTTCCTTTGTTCTTTGCCCTGGAAGGCCAACTATAAAATTGTTACAATTTTTATTTATGTTCTAGAAGAAAAAGGAAGCAAAGACCCAACAAGAATTCTACATGGAAGAGTGCCCAAGTTTTAGACTGAGAATATACAAGATGAAATTTGGAGCACAGTTAAAATGGTCATAAAAATACAGTGATAAAATCTCAGTTTTAAAGTAGAAACACTCACAAGGTACAACATATCACCATTTAGAGAATTTTAATCTACAATGTGTCTGGAAAAAAAAGTAACAACACAACACAAGAACTGAAAACACTTTACTTGATTCAAACTCAACCTTACCTGTCCCTGTTCCAGTTGGATCACCTCCTTGGATCTGCAGAATTTAAATAAAGTCAGTAAGTTACATATATATATATATATATATATATATCTCTATATATATCTGTGTGAAAGACATTAAATACAAGCCATGAAAGCCAATTCTGCTCAATTTTCTTCCTTCTGTACTGTGTCATGTTGACAAGTTAGCAACAAGGAAACCATTACCAGTTATTTGGAGCTTCTTTTATCAGCTGGCTGTCATCTCCTACATTACTTATCCAAGAGAAGAATGACAGTTTTATAAAAATAATAGGTCTCTTGTGGGTAAACAGGGAAAACAAACAGTCTTGAATGGGTTAACCAGACCATACTTTCTATTATGTGCGGGGCTGTAACTTGCTTTTTAACTGACGATGCACTGCTTTTGGAAATGTAAAGGCATTACATTTTGCTACCAATCTTCCACATGATGGGAAGGCAAGAAATGAGGAAATACGGAATATTTTCTGTAGTTGTATCTGTATTTCCCAGTATGCCCCTCGCTATCTGCAGTTGGAAAAATCCTCATGTGAAACCAATATTTTAGCAACATAATTAATCAGTGTCTATATATGCAGGATCTACGGAAATACTATTCTGTATTCTAATGCCATTGGAGGGAGTGTGCCATGACTATCTTCACAGCAATAGCACACAAGCACAATTTTAATTCTAAGTTTAACTATGAACCCAGATACACAGTCCTGTCAAAAGAAAAAAAGGTAATTTTAGGATGACAGGACGGAATGTAACATTCAGTGATGTCCCCTGCAAGATGTGCACTGCTTTCAGGATCAGGTTGTTAATTCTTCTGAAAGAATTAAGAGGACAGCTACAGTCTCCTGAGTTGCCTGGACTGTACCTACGTAAATAAAGATCTTTGACTACCAAAGTCAACTTTTTGGTTCACTAGGTGTTCTTTAACTCCTTCACAAAGAGAGTCTGGGCACCTAGTCCTGGAGTACACTCAGGAGAGAATCGTCTGACCGTATCCAACTATCACAACCTGAAACAGAAATTCAGCTGCTTTCTAAAGTTTCATCTGACTGGGATTTCAACAGTCCACAGTATTACTTACCCAAATTAGCATTCCCCTCTGCCTCTCCTTCTGTTCATTAGCCACCCACCCACAGCTTAGGGAAGGTAACAAGAGCTTTGCCAAGGCAATGACTCTCAAAGGCTTTGTCTGGAATGCCAGCAAAAGCACTACTAAATGCAGTGATGCTCCAAGTGACAATATTAGTGAGAGACAGTTGTCAGTAACAGTATTAAACACAAACCTAGTAAGTTAGGACAAGCCAACTTCTGATGGTGTATTTAATATACATCTCTGTCAAGTTGTCACGCATGGAAGAAACTAAAATTGAATTAAGCTAAATAAATACTTTGAGGACATCAGGTATTGTGCATCACACAGGGTTTGTTCAATACTCACCACAAAATTACGAATTGATCTGTGAAAAATGGTTCCATCATAATAGTTCTTCTTGCACAATTTGATAAAGTTTTCACATGTTCGGGGGGTCTGAAAGACAAACAGAAGTTTGAATTAAGTGATATCTTTAAACAATCAAATTGGTCACTACACTCTTTAAAGGAATAACTTCCCATTTGTGCCTTGCAAAGAAACAATCATGCAGGATTCTTGAAAAGGAATGAGTCTCTGCCTACAGAAAAAATGCAACATAAGCTCTTTTAAAGTATACTGGAGAGACACACACTGTGTTAAATAAATTAAACCCAGACCTTCCAATTAGCACAAAGAAGTGCTGAACACTAGCTCAGGTAATGTGAGCTCCCAGTAGACATAATATTGATGAAAGCAGGTAAGCTCAGAGACTTTCAAGTAACTTAGTTCCAGCAGTGTATTATAATCTTGTTCCAAACAGGGACTTCTAGCACTGAAGAAAGTTAATTTCCAGAGTAAGAAAGAAGCTGACTTCTCTGCTCCACTGTTTCAAAGTGAGCACATTGAAGCTGACTGGGAGAGAAGCATTTGCTCCTCTTCACCGCTTGGAAACAAAAATGGAACTGACCACACAAGTCACTGCACTATAGGAAAAATAAAAAAGACAACCGGTTTTCAAAAATAATTTTTAAAAAAAGCGCTAAATATATTACTGACAGAGCAAATTAAAGCTAGTTATTTGAACTTATGAGCCATGGCATTCAAACAGTACCTTCTGAAAAGCTTTACTGTCTACCTAATTATCCTTCCACTGTAACTGTACGGATTCTCTCCTCTGCAATACTAAAATACCTTCACATGTACCAATACAAGTACAGAAACAGCCTATTTTCTATACTTGGACATGTTTTCCAGGCCCACTGTGGATTAAGTGCATGAATATATTCCAGTTTTACAAAAGAAGACATCTAACTAATCTGAGTCATTTCAGGCATTGAAAATATCCTTATTGTTGTATGTGCTTGGAAGTAAAGCCCCAGCATGAGCTGCAACGTCTGTAAATGAACACACACACATGACTTGAAGCCTCTTTCTAAACGACACTGATTCACTTTGCATCGGTCTGACATCATTCTTGGTCTGAGAGAGGCAGTGACAGTGAGCCATGCAACCTCAAGTGACTTAAAAGCTAAAAGGGCAAGCCCAATCACAATCATTTACAGACAAAATAAGCTTTATCTTTTTAATTGTAGATCCAGACAAGTAGTCATATGGAACCATACAGAACTTGAATTTTCTATAATATTTTTTTATCTGAAACACAATCATTCTCACTCCTCTTTATTTACACTGAAATATCCCTTAATTATCCAAACAATTCCACCTGCTACTAGAAATTCTTTGAAATGATTCCTCCATAATAAGACAGATATAGATGACAGCTGTCAGTTGGGCTGTAACTGGAAAAATAAACAAATCATAATGCAATCCTACACCAGCTATTATCTCAGATTTCCTTTATAATTCATTACTAGGTTAAAATGGTAACGGTACCATAATGTGTTTATGGCAGAATGCCACTAGGACATGTAGCATCCTGAGGGCAACTTGTAAGTGAATATATTCCATAAAAATTGTTTCGAGCAATAGGAGGTTCTCATACAGTTTCAACGTTTATAGCAAATTTGAAAGTTCTTCTTTGAATTGGACATATATGTTTGAAAATATTCTTTGTACATTACATTTCAAGTAAAATTCAATCCTTGGAGAATCATTTGTGCAGGGTATGCTTCCTTTACAAGACAATATCATAACAGCCTTGATCCAAATGTAGTGCTATTAGTTGTCACCCATGAAAAATGTCAGTAAGGATGAAAACAAGTTTAAAAAAATTCCTTATGAATCAGAAATGGAATCAGCAGCTTTTAGCCTAAGGCACTTTATCTCATGAGAACCAGCACTCTTTGGAGAGAGAGAGACATAGTTAATAAGTTCTCTGGGGGGAATATAGCAACCTGTAATTAATTTTTTAAGAAAAATGAAATCAGGCGAAAGACTGAGTCCCCTAGGAATACATACCAAACCATTTTAAATTTGCACAACGTTGATAACCCAGCACAGATTTCCTATTTATTTTCAAAACATGATTTGTAAAATATACATCAAAAGCCTGGCTCTAGTAATGTATTTTTTATGCGGGACCGACACTGACCCTTCTCTCTAAATGGATTTCTAGTTATTACATCTCTTCCCAGAAACAAGCTTTTCAATTGCAACTGCAGAAATGTGTCGTATACATGCAATAATCATTTCACTGCAAGGTTTTCTTTAAATAATTGCTACCAAATTGGTTCCCATGGTCACCTCATGCATTATACAGATAAACTTGGCAGGTAAACACTTCCTTAGCAACATTACCATTACCTTTTACAGTGCTTTTAAGCAGACACAAATAAAAAGGTTTGCATTCAATCAGTAATAAACCCCAGTTTCAGTCACACAGTTGATCTAGGATATCTGGCTAAGATGATCTGATTTATACAAAGCAGTTTACGTTCTTGCCAAACCTCACACTGCCAAGCACATTTCAGGGACTTTTTAAAGCAGCGTCCTGTCCAAAACAGGAGAAAAAAGCTTGAGGTTTATGGGAGAGGTGTTGATTCTCAGTAACGAAGTTATGTTCTGCACCGGCCATACAAACACAGCCAGTCTTTGAAGTCTTTGTTCCAACTACAAAGACTGATGAGGAATACATATAAACAAACCTGACTTTGTTATTTGAGTCCAAGCTCTTGTGGAAGGTGTCAGACTCACAGTCATAGAATGCAAACCTGTCTACATCTTCAGAAACTCCCTCCCCAGCACTTGCCTCACACTGGGCTGGGGGAGGAAGGGATGGTCGGGGCACCTGGAAATGCAGAAGCGCAGGAGACAACGCCGGTTTCTTGCTGCCTCATTACTGGCAATGGGCTCTAAGCTCGCTTTGTACTTCTGGCTGTTCTTGTCTCCAATTGACCTAAACAGCAGCAGCTAATTTCTCCCTCTTTATTCCTTTTACGTTAAGCAGGAAATGATTTAAATTATTTTAATCTCCTGACTGTGACTCAGACATCTATGTAAGAAAGTCAAGGGAAAAATGCCACTTTAAATCATTAACCTGTTGCTCTGAAAGTCCCCAACAGAGAAGGTTATGTTTTAAACCTACTACAATGTCTTCGCAGAAGGACGCAGTGATAGTCCTAAGAAGTCAAATTTTAAAACTCGGGAAGGTTTTTCTCTCTGAAGACGGTGGTAGGACAGCCCTGAGAAATCCTCCTTTTCTTTGATCAGGCTGGGACCCCATAATGATCGTGGTGTCTCTGTATGATGTTCCTCAGCTTAAAGTCACTTCTCTCTTCAAATGACAAACAGTAAGGAAAAAAAAAACCAACAAACTTATTTATACCAAAATGGGACTCCTGGTCCAAGTATTTTGTAGATGCCAGATAACTGTTTCACTCTAAGTATTAACAGAGCAAATTTTAATTTCCTTTTTGCCAGCAAGGGTGGCTCCAAACCAGGCAAAATTCATCTCTCTCGCTGCATCCCGAGACCTAAGCGGCAAGACTAACCAAGTCCGGTCACTATCTGATTAATCAGTTTGCAGTTTTATTTTCTCATCAACTAAAACAAGTCATCACATTTGTAAAAGTTACCTTAACTCAGAATTTGTACTGGGCAGCTGAAAAGCCAACCAGAAGTAGACTAAAAACCTGTGGTGCTCCTGTTGCCAAGGTGCAGGGGATGGGAAGAGACAGGAGCTTCTGAGTCGTTGCCATGACTGCAAGGAAGAGGCTTTACTATGTGAAGAGCTAATCATTTCAAAATGCTCCGTCCCCTGAGGATCTGCATGAACCTTGAAGAGAAATTTCACACTAAGCATTCAGAAGCTGTCATTTGCACATCTGTATAATTTCCTTGTGTTAATTCCACTTCCCTTTTATTTCTTTTTGTCTCTCTAAATTGGATGAACTGTAGTAGCTGCACTAAAGTAGAGCCTTGATATACGCTTATTAACCCTATGTTTCAAAGCAGAAATAATCTGGATAATGAAAAGCTCGTTCCTCCCAAATTAAAATTGTGTTCTACAGCCTTCATCTTATCACACAAATGCCAGAATCCTGCTACTAAGAGGCATGAAATAGTGATGGAAATTTTTAAGGCTTCAAACGAAGCCGGCTTTTTTTTTGTTACACAGAACTCCTTTAAAATGCACAGTGGATTTTGTTTTGCTTTAGTCCATTTATGTACTTTGTTCTTTTTTACACGGAGTATTTTCACTCTGGTAATTGTTCATTCTAGCAATGGTTCTAATACCTAAGCCATGCAAAGGTGATTTGGAAAGGTTAAACTCAGTTCTCCCTATCCCTTTCAATCTGCTATCCTTGTAGCCTGCCCATCCCACCGGAAAGAACTCGTCCTAATAAAAGCTTGGCTTTACTTAGGGCTTGGTCAGACGTGACTGTAAGGGAGCAGCTTCAGGAATGAGCACTATCAGGTGCAAGTGTCTGGTCCCTCCACTAAGTCATGGAAAGAAACTGGACACAGAAATCTTTCTAGTGCATTTCAATGCATAATATTTACTAGCAGGCAATTTAAGCTGCCCTGCTTTGCATTGCACCAAGGGACTAGGAGCACACTCCACTTGTTTCAGAGCAAGAGGGACAAGAAAATCCAAAACTCCACAAAGCCCACTGCAATAGCACAGGAGAATTTCACCGCGGGAAGCCCATGACATTTCCCGCAGGAGAAACATTTACTAGAGACCAGAAAAATCACCCCCTGCCAGCTCCGCTCTCCTGCAGACAGTTCCCCTACGTGCGAGAGGGGCTGAGGCGGTGACAGGTTACGGTGGCAAACAACAGCTGCCTAGGGTGGATCAGTTCAAACCCAACGCAGTTCAGAGAAGCGACACCATTCTCCATCCGGTCATAACAGACAGCAAATGGGTTCGGATCAATTTGTGACCCAGGACCAGAAGAGCACAGTTCCAGACAGAGCAATGGGAGAGATGAGAGTGTCAGGGCATTGTGGGGTAGAACACTTGGTTAGACTCTTACTGGTATTTAAAAAGAATCAGGACAAGCAAACTATGCCTTGGGTAATAGGTTGCTGACTTGAGAGCAAACATTTTCCTATTTTGCTGCCACAAAGTCCACTTAGAACAAAGAGCAGAACTATTGCATTCTCATTACATAGAAACCCACTATAATTTAATTAGCTATTCAGCAAAGATGCCAGCAGATAGCTAAATTTCACTTTTCAAAGGCATTTCTTCCACAGTATTGACATTAATGATGCTACCAAAAAGTTTTTCAAAGTCTAAGCAAGATGTTCAGCTTAGATAACATGCCAATAAAAAACCGACATACTCCAGTTTTATTTTTCACTTTTTTTGCAAATACAGAGACAATCAATCAGTTTAGCTGAGCACAACTCAAGTTAAACAAGGCATCTAATTCACTCATCTAATTTGTCAGTGTTAACTACTACCATTCCAGAGGCAGAGCTGTCATCCCTAGCCACAGTTGTTACTTTTTCCCTAACTTTTATTTATTGCAGTGGTAGAAAAGAAAATAATCCTCTGCCCCCCTCAAATCTGTGAGTCACACGAGGGCTGGGGAGCCTGCCAGACAGCCATGCAGGGCTGGGTGCTGTGAGGATGGAGCTGGCAGCCATGATATATCACCACTATTACAGTCTAAATGGGGATGCAACTTTAACTGATTGAGCAACCTCCAGCAGCTGTAAAACCTGGAGTATCACAGGTCCCGTGGCAGCTCCCTGGCATTTCATCAGTCTGCGACTGGCACATAAATCCCACCTTTTCAGAAGATGCAACCTGTCAGCAGTTCCACGCTAGCCAGCCAAGCTCCGGTAGCTGTCAGCCTCCCAAGGTCACTCTGCTCTCATCAGAGAAGCCAAGTACAAAGAAACGTGTCAGAGAAGGATGAAGAGCAGCAGCTGTGTAACTCCAAACTGCCCACCTCATCCTCGGGCTCAGGATCACCAAGTGGCAAATGCGGCTGGCACAGGATGCCTCCTGCACTGTCAAATGTCAAAAAACAAGTGACACAGTTGATTCTCTCCCTCAGATCCAGCTTGCAAGGGAGGCTGAGGAGGTAGAAAGGTCCAAATGTGCTAAATGCCTTCCCACCCATTATCCAATGCCAAAGGTGACCAGGAAACCACGCAGAGACAGCCAGGGGCAGCAAGCCCCGCGGTGCAGGGACAGGCTGACAGGGAGGTGACCGAGCACCTTCCTCAGCCTCATGCTGAACGTCCCATTCAGGCACAGGGTGAAATCAGGGGCTCCCACTTCCCCTCCACTGCTGCCAAATAGCACAATGGCAGTGTCCAGATAAAGCATTTCCTACTAATATCTTGCATGAAAATGTTCCTCCTTTCTCAAGCACAGGTGTTATACCTCCAAAGTTAAAAACATTTAAAATATTAGCTTCTAGTTAATTAAGAGCAACATCCTGCTCATCGTTATGGCTGCATAGAGCCATTTCGCTCCCAACCACAAAGAAGAGCACAAGATCTGTCTGCTACTGTAGCGCTTTGAGATAAAAACACACCAGGAACAACAAACATTTTTATCCAGCTGTTCTACTGGAAAAGGATAGTTTTGTTTGTTTGGGTTTAGTTGCAGCTCTTCCTACAATGACCTATTTTGGTGAAAAAAAAAATATGAAACAAGCCATTTACAACCATGCCAAGACTACTGTACTTCATCCCTACAACCATATTACTGAGTGAACAACACAGTGATAGAACATCAGACAGTTATTTGCCAGATAGTGCCACAGTTCCTTTGAGAGAAAGTGAGTAAAATGGACGTTTAAATCAGAAAGAAAATGAGATTCAGGAAGACTGGGAAACATCACCATGCCAGGAGGTTAAAGGATTTTTTCAGCAACTAACTTCTTTCCCAGTGGAAATGGATAAGAAGTTTACAGGCTTCTGATCTTCAGAACAGTCCCTCACACAAAAGGAGAGATGATTTCAAAGACCAGGGGATGGATTACACATTTATAGATCATAGGCATATTTAACAGGTCAGAAGGCCTCAAAAGATTAAAACATCAGTGTTTGTAGAATAATGGCTTCTTCAGATAGTTATGCCAAGACATCATCATTAAGCAGAGTTTGGCAGGTCCTAAAACCTCAACAAGCATTTGTGGAGTGCTGGACGGAGCTTTGAAATCCACCTCACATTCTTCTTTGTTATGCCAATTTGCCCTTAAACCTTAAAGTATTAAACCTGAGAGAGGCGAATTTACAAAAACTGCCATGGCAGTTACGGATTAGTATTCAATTACCACTACCAGCATGTGTTTAACCATCAGATCATTACCCCACAGCGACCACTCTTACGAAGAGAACTCACAAAGAAGAGAAGGGAGATAGTGCACCAAACCACTCGTTCATCGTTTTGACAGGGAATTCTGGAGTATTAAATTTGTGTATATATTTCCACGGCACAACAACAACAAAATACAAGCACTAAACAAGGAAGCCTCAAAGCAACATAGAGACAAAGGCAGGAATTTTTATTCCCTTTCACAGGTGCACAGACTAGGAGCCTGCTACTCTATTCTTAGGCAGGGCTTCTGATTCCAACAGGCAGCCTAGGTTATTTGTGTAGCTGCACTCTAGCAATCAGGCATCTACGGTACACATTATTGCCTGGGAATTAAAAATTACGCCTGTTTTTATTGCTCATTGTTAAATTTTAAAAATGAGATGCCACTGATTTTAAAAAATCTGTAACCAAATGACATAGCCAGCAAGCCCATGGCAAAGGCGCAGAATTCAGGGTCTACCAGCTCCTAGTTCTACACTCTGTGCATTACACCACACTGCTTTTCTGCTTCCAAACCCCAGTCAGTTTGATGTCTTGCACTGGGTGAAGCCTCCACCTTGCCTTAAGAGGCTGCTCTGCCACCTTCAAGGTGTAACTGCGTCACTATAGTGGCTAACACAACAGAATACACACAGACGATATAGACAGTTGTTCCCAGCAGCATCCTGACTAAAACAGCTAAAGAACTTGAGGAGACTAGAAAAATCACAGTTAATAAAATACAAGAAATCCAGCAACATTCATTGCCTTTCATCAGTTATTTCTTCATAATTCGTTTGGTGACGTATAAGACGAGAGCTGAAAGAATAACACTTGTTGGATGCTGTTAAATCTTCTGTACTCATCAGAATTACTTCTGAAAAGTAGAACTTTATTTGTTTCCAATTAGTATGTACAACAAATGTTGCTTATGCCCAGCTGAACTCAGCTTCCTGGAAAATGTCCCTAGCAAATGGCCATCTTATTAGTCCCCATCAGGAGGAACATACTGCATCTGAATAAGAAGACTGTGAGAAAAACAAACAGCAACAAAGAGCACTAGGCACACTGCTAAGATGTAAAGAGAGAGCAGGAGTGTACCTTTCCTCATTTGAGGCACAAATTCAAAAGGGTGGAAAAAAAAATCCAGCTTTTCTTCCAAAGTCTTTATTGGCTTTTCTCAGGTCAACGACTTAAACCACACACCGTTCTGGAACACAAGTGAAGTTTTCTGGTGCTCTGATTTCAAACACAGAAAATCTCTGGATTCTAGCCCTATTTCATGCTCTCTTTCTGAATCCTGTCACAAAGTAACTGATGACTTCAATCACACCTGATTTCCTCCCTGAATCAATACAAAATATTTCTTGATTAGGTGTTTGGTGCTAGGAAGAATCTCATAAATATCAATGTTATTGATTGGCACCTTAAAGCACTAGTGTATGAAGATCACTAGATTTATTTTTTAAAGAAAGTTTCCATGGGTATATATAGACTGAACTCCAAACAATCCATACTGCTGGTTCACAAGAAATGGGAAACAGAAGAGCTGTGAAGGGAAAGGGAGCAGGAACCCAAGGCGGGTCCTGAAGGCAAAGAGGATATTGGGTGGACTTCAGCAGCGGTGCAGACCCCTCACGGCACAACTGCAAAAATATTTTGCTTAAATAGACTGCCCATAGGCATGAAAATACAGTTGAAGACTCAGCAGACATACAATCTAAGACAGCAATATGTCACTTGCTGTTGTCTACTTTAGCAAGAAGACTTAACCTCAAAGTGTATATTGAAATCTAACCAGTAAGACTATTTTAAAATGTAATTTGAATGTTTCAAGGCCTACCTCCGGAGACAGGTATTCATTTGTCATATTTATATAGCCACTTCATCCCCAAGCTTCCTAAAGCATTTCTAAATCATGTATTTGCAGTACTGTGCAAATATACAACCACTACTAGGGTGGTTTCCATAATAACCAGAGCACAGGATATCGCCCAGCAATTAAAAACCAGGAGCCTGTGGTCAGGTCAAGACAACAACCATTCAAGCAGTGATCAGTCTTTAAAAAGAGAAGCTGAGCACCACTGTAGTATGGCTTATAAATCATGTACTTGCTCCTGCAGTTGTACTGCTTGAGAGAATAGATGTATGAATTCCCCAAATCACACGTATTTTGACTGAATTCAAACAGCAATGACACTCTAATACTGCCATTGTCTCTCTCATTCACTCAAGTAGCACAGATACGTGTGTTGAATCCAGAGGTCCCAAATCTGCTGGTGATCTCAGTGAGTATCAATATAGTGCTTTGGGCTGAACTTTGCTCTTCTATTCTTTCTGAAAAGGTAGGGTACTATCCATGCCAACTACATCAAAAAATATCACAAAGGCTGAAAAATCAGGCACCAAAAACCCTGTGCAACATTAATTTGGGTGAGCGTTATGACACAGTCCAGTTCCCCCTGGCTGCATTCAAGGACCTTACCAACATTCTACACTTTTGCAGGAAAACCAAATCCTGCATTTAAACCATTTCACTACAGAGTTTCAAGTAGCTCCCAGAACTGGTTCAGTTTGTGCACTGAATAAGCCTGAAGAGCTGATAAAAAACTCAGCCTGTGATTAATTAAGACTATTTCCACACATATTTACAAGCAGGGTGAACTGGATGTGTTTAGATAGACATGATTTTGGCATTTCTCCATTTTCTATGTCTGTCTTTGCAATCTCAATAGATCCATTGTAGCTGATATGTGCATGTGTTTGTGATCTATATATGTGTTATACATTTGTGTTTGTTCTGTCTGCACTGAGCTACCCTATGTACTTAACCTCAATGTGATTCAGGAAAACCCAAGTTAGAAGCACAAACTCCTTATAAAGTAAAACGAGAAAAACAAGCGGCTCCCGGAAGAACTGATTTAATAGACCTGGGATGATGATCTAAAGTAGATGTTATGAAAACGTCCCTAAAGCAGCAAGTTTTTCCTATGTATTCTAAATATATATTTTTTCCCCTCTGCAGTGCCAAAGGTCTGTTTGATTCACACAGATTTAGTCGAGACCAAGAAATGAAAGAAGCAGATGGCTAGAGGCCAGCGTTCAGGCAGGTCTGGTTGTGTAAAGCAGCACACACTTCCAACGCGTACATGAGGAAGCAGCGTGTGTGTGAAAGGGAGATGAATAGAAATTCATCTGGAAAAAAGGAAACACAATGGACATCATACAGGATGTTTAGAGCGGGCAGTTGAGACGTGGTCGTCAGGACTGAGTGACACCGGTCACACGTGGCCAAAAACCCCACGCTGATAAGAATAGCTGCAGTCAGCCTGCATTAGCCAGGAGCCACTTTGAGAACATATGGCAAAACAAATGATTCAATGCAATCTGCTCATTCTGCTGCTTCCCCCAAATATTGCTGTACTAACATCCTCTGCTTTTTGCCTCACTACATAGTGTTACTATTTAAGAGCACGGAAAGCACCTGTAGGCATGATGGGGACCTACAGAATTACTAGCATGATACGCTACTGTGGAGGTTCTCATACTGTTTCCATAGATCAGGTTGAGATGTTGACACACATTGTGCTCCTTACTTGTGCGAGAGGAATGAACTGAAGGGAAAGCCAGTGGGCTTGTCCTGTTTGCTTTTTCTTTCTCCCAGGCAAAAATGGATTCATTCTCCCAGAGCATCTTTGGATTCCACACCAGGCACCGCAGCTCCCAGTCAGCACCGCTGGGTCACAAGCAGAGGTTTTGCCATTTAAACCCCTATTCACATCCTTCAATTTCCTAAAATATCTACCTTCAGGCCTACAGTCTCCTGAGATAAAAATCTCAGTAAACAACGGAAGGTTTGGGCTCTTTACATTGAAAACTTTTTTCCTTTTATAGACGTGGCTGCACAAATCAATAAGCAAGGACACTAGCAAACAGTGACCTCTGAGACACCAGTGACAGCTGAGACATCAGTGTCACCACAACTCACCCATCGTAAGTCTTGCCATGTTTATTATTTTAAGAGTTACAGATTTCCCCCAGAATCAGACTGTATTGACTCTAAAAAACTCCAGTTCATTTTTTTCTTTAAATGAACGTCTAGCTCTTAATGACAAAGGGAAGATGTTTCAAAACTTGAACCTTAAAAACTGAGACAGCAGGAAGTAAAAAATATATTCTAAGGCTTTAATTTGGTTTGTTCTGTAAAGCTCAGGACTGTTTGTTGCATAAAAGGATTCAGAAGCACATCTAACCATTTCTGGGGATCTTGACTACCTGTACTCGGGCTGACAGACTGCCCTCAGTTTCACTGAGGTTCTTTCCCTGGTTCTGTCAGTAACCTGCTGTGTAACCTGGGTTATTCTCTCTTCTTCTCTGTGGTCTTCCTTCTTTTTTCTCTCTGCCTTCCTTGTCATTGTTCGGGTCACTGTAATCCTGACCCTTTGAAGCTCTAAACACGTACCTTCACATGTAGTAAGTAGTCCACTAAAATGTATGGGACTACTCACAGAGAACAGTTATACACATAGTAGTATAATATAGTATATAAAATAATATACATACATTTTACAATGAAATTTTGTGTAGGTATGAAAACATACCAAAACAACTGAAATATTACAACTACACACTATTCCTTTCTTTAGACATTGCCATTGCGGGCACCTATTCTGTTTGTTGTCTAGACAGATTCATCTCACAGGGCAGACAGTACCATATCACAGTGCAGCTCCAAGTTCAGGTCTCCTTTATTAGTGTGAAGTCGCACATAGCCCTTCTTCTTCACATATGTGTATCTCACAACATCTTCGTCAATAGCAGCTGTATCAAAGCAAACGACAATAATTAGTTCTCTGAAAGATTACTGATTAATCTTTGGAAATCATCAGAAAACAAACTGCTAGATTCTATCATCTGACCTCTTCCCCAGGGCACTGGGTTTTCAGGGATTGTACTCTGCAATTCATCTGTGATAACCTCACATTAATCTCTGTGCAAAACACTTTCCATTATAGAAAACCACCAACTCTTTGAGAGCCAACGATATCATCTCTATTATTAAGTCACAGAAGCATTCAGTATTACACACTATAATTTTCATGTAATGTCCACCAATCACAAATGTTACTTTGAAACCAAATTTTTTTCTTGTCAAACTTGGAAGCCAAGCAGGTAGTCATCAGTAGCCACAAATTGCTGACATATGAGGACCTACTCAGTTCTGAAAACAAATGAAGCTGTGTTACTGGAAACATTACTGGAAAGTCATACTAAAGGATCAATCTAGGATGTTTCCACTTCCATTTTGTCAAAATGTCCACTTAGTCAGATATTTTCAACACTCAAAGAATTACCTGCAAATCATTGTAATCCACCAAGTAAAGGAACTGTACTTGGTAAACGTAGTTTTAGCAAAGTATTTGATCTTTGCCTATGTGTGTGGCATACTTCTAAACTGTAGTGCCAAAAGCCAGACCTTTCTCTTCAACTGGGAATACTAATCACTCAGCTATTTAAGCATTATTTAAATTAAATAAATTTTATACATTTGTGTTTAGGCTGGAGAACAGAAGGAAAACTTTATTGTACTGAAATACACTTTTGTGTAACCGTGAAAAGCAATAAATCAAAAGTTATCACCATAAAATTTGCTGTCATTCTAACCAATACTGGGTCAGGACAAAAAGGTGGTAAAGATTCTGTATCCTTATTTGAGGAGAGATTATACTTAATTCCTAAATTTACATAAGCGCATATCCCATTTTGTCGTCCCCGAGCATAGAAAGTACCTCATTAATTTCAGTTCAACATAAGTAACTGCCATTCAAAGCTGAAGCTAATTCACAATTGCTCCGTTATTTCAGAATGAGCTCACTGGAAAACAAGGATATATCTGCTTAGGCAACACATTTCTGTGGCATCGTTACTGACTGATTATCAATGCATTCCTTCATTCCTCATACACGTATGTGTGCTAGGGAGGACATCTTAAAACTGGAAAGTAAACAAGCAGCTTGTAGCTAGGAAGTTTGGGTACCTGCTTCGTGGGTCGTTTCAGGCACCATTGCAGTGGAGGTGAAGGAAGCACTGACTGCGCCAGTAGAATAGTGAGCCTGTTCACAGCAGAAAAATGAAGAGAAAAAGACATTAGATCTCAGAGATTATCTACTAAAGATACTAGGTAAGCACCAGAAACACACAAATGTCATCCCTGTGAAAGCAGACTTTCTGCTCTAGCTCCTATAGAAACAAATGCACGATGCAGCGATAATTCTCCATCTGTTACCCACAACATTTGCTGTGATGAAACTCCAGTTAGAGCTGCCCATGCGCGGAGCTGAAGGGGCTGATTGCTTCCACTACAGTTTAATACATCATTATGCAAAGATTCTGTTACCAGAATGTATTTGTACATCCACAGGTGGAGATATGAAAGGAACACTGCTGGCAAGACATCTGTAAAATTCTCCAATGTTGCTGAGTAAGTGGAAGGAAAATCCAGTGAATCATGGAGATAGTGTGGAGCAAAGCAAACCACCCCCTCCCACACACGGCCCCTCTGCGTGCAGAGACACTGTCCCACGCTTCCCCACAGCTATTTGGAGCTTTGTAATTCTCCTGCAGAAAGGAAATGTGAACGTCACACACGGATTTTGTAGCAAATTACAAAGATCTAATAAACCAAATCTAATACCTTTAGAAGCTCTGGGGCAGTGTCTGTAAAGAATACAGGTCAGGCCAACGCTCTGCCCATAAGGTTATGCTGTGTCCTATACAAGTTTACAGTTATGGCCATCATTAGCTGATAATCTGACTCTACAACATATGTAGAGCTCATCATTCTTTCTTGCCTCTTTTTTTCCCCTCCCAACATCTTTTGTTTTCTTACAACACTACGGTGCCCTGAAAAAGGGGCAAATGTGATCCTGCTCCTTGGGCACATACGCTCCCTAATCTGTCACTAAGCCTTCTCATTAAAAGCCATATGCTGCACCGCTATTCGTTTTTGTGGAAGTGTAATCAAAGCACGAAGACACATACATCCCAGAATTATTAAAGGAAAGAATACTCTGTCTTGCCCTTTTCATACAGCCTTTGATGTAGAAAATCTAGTTGCAGATGAATTGTTTCTCTTGACAACCATGAATGCACGGTAACATGTACCTGGAAGAACATCCTTTGAAATATTACACTAAAAATCCTGCATTCCAGTGGAAAAAAAAATGGAGAAGCAGCTGTGGATGATTTATATATTTGCCCACACCAGAAATGATTCACTTGCACTGCCCTTAAGGTGTGTTCTCTCTGCCAATAACTGCAGGAAGCAAACGATAAACAAATTCAAAGCAAGAGATTACAGCTTGGGAAAAAAGTTTCTCCCAACACATATGTCATAACCACATCATAAAGATTCCTCCTTCTTATTGTGTTTCATTTTTTAAATATTTAGGTTAATTTACAATGATTTCACAAAAAGAAACTCACTGGCACATCCACTGTCTTTCTAAGGAGTCCCAATATGATTCTCCTGTTTGTATCTGTGACAAATCTCCATTTAACAGAAAACATAAGGAGAAGTGTCTGTTTATACTGCAATATGGCCTCTACGCTGAAAAACATCTATTACTATTCTTGAAGAAGCCAATCAGTGCCAATCTACAAATTAAGTCAACTTACTGCATTCAGCTTATCCACTTTCTTCTTTTCAGGAGCCTTCATAGTAGCTGCAAGAATATCATCGCCTTTGAATTCCTTATAAAGCTCCAGTAGAGTCTCTCGGGTCTCTGTGTTTGTATTTTTCAAATAGTAAGATGGGTCTAATTTTGCTTTTTCTTCATCTAGATAAGAAAAAGTTAAATCATTCAGAGTTAAAAGAAAAATTCTACTTTGTTCTCATTCAGTTTATTATATACGTAGTAACACTCAAATCTTCCAGATACTATTTCCACTTTTTTTTTTTTTACACAAAAAGCTCTAGTAACTATATTTATTCCTGCAGAAACAGCAACAAGTAGCAATGCATAACACTAATGACAGTATAACTTGAAATACAGCACAATGAATGCCAATATGAAGTACACCAAAAGAAAAACAACTTAAAATGAACTACTGTAAAAATTTCTTTGAAGCCACTAGAAATGATTTAAGTTCATGCAAGTCTTGTAAAATTTTTTATAGACCAATAAAGACAAGATACAGTTGGATGCAACATAAACTTCTGTCCTTTGTCTCCTCACTGTACAGCCAGGCTTGTGATGCAAAAATCCTAAGGTCAGCTCTTTAATGTGACACCAGGGGGAGGAAAGCTGGCAGACTAAACTGTAAAATATTATTTTCTTTACATTATTTTTATAAATTTCACTTGTTCTCTGTCTTGATATGCCTACTGTTTGCTGGTATTAAATATTCTATCTCTGAGATAATAGCCACTTATTTTTAGCAGGTAAACAGAGAGAGATGCTTGTTTGTAGAACTAGTAGCTTTTAAAAAACAAAAGAAAAGATGAGCATTTTAAGACCCCCAAAACACACCATGCTTAGAATCAGCAATTAGACCTCATTAGAAACGGTTCTAAAGGAAAACACAAGGACAAAGGAGAGATTATTCTTCCTTCAGCAATTTAATATTAGCAGATATTACTAAGCATTTAGCTATCAAAAAAAAAAAAATCACAAAATAATTGAGAAGCGAATTTCTTACTTGTGATATCTAGAAAGAAAAAGAAAGCATTATTTTTTTTAATTATTAAAATAATTTTGGGACTATTTTAGAAAAGCCTGTATCAATCTTTAACGTGGCAGATGTCTGTTGTTACTCAGACAGAAGGATGGGCAATGCCCTGTTAATACATGTGAAGGAGCCTGGCACACAGGTGTGGGAAGATGAAGGTTTCCTTGTCTGGTTTCTGGCACAAGGGTAACGGACCTTTTGGCAAATAATTTTTCCTATTCTTACTTCTCTCTCATCTACCTACTCTTAACGGACGAGGAAACCTTTCTGCTTGCACAGCACTCAACAGAGACAGTTAACGATTACTCAAAGAATCATGTCTTCGCTTCAAAATATATTAACACATTTCGAGGTGAAAGGGACTGTTTCAACAAGTTATTTGTGTTTCCAAGAAGCTTTCAAAGTTACCACTAGCTACTGAAGGATCTCCGTCCAGCGAAAACAGCAACAATTCCATAACATCGTATTTGGGTTGGTGTTTTTTCAGCCTACCTTCAGTTCATCCTTACCTGGATCAATTACTTTTATGTTGTTCTTAACGTGAAAGAAGTTTGAGACATTGAACTTATCCAGGTTTGTTGGATCCTGAAAATAATAATAATAATAATAATAATAATAATAATAATAATAATAATAATAATAAATAATCAGAGAGCTTGGTATGCATCTATGCCATGCAACAGACTAGTTTGAAGGGCAGACACCACTATAATAAACAAATAGGGAGAGACAGAATAACTTCCATACTCCCTGAACCACAGAAAGATGAACAAAATATAAAGCAATCAACTCCAACCGACATCAGGACTGTGCCAGTTCACAACAGGCTCCTTACAGATCTGGAATTCAGCCCCAAATATAATATTACACATATTTTGCCCACAGAAGTTACTAACAGGACTAAGCTGAGTCTCGCCTATCCTAGTGAGAAGAAAGAATGAGGAGCAGCAATCCCCTGTTTTTTTTCTTCGTTCTGTGGTTCGGTCTAAGATCTATGCAAATTCACATTAACTATCTCCTTCTATTTATAACAAGCGTGCCTGATTTGCACATGCTCTGTGAACCTTTGAAATGCATTTCAAAATACAAATAAACCTCAGAGCAAGTCTTTGCAGCCAGAACGGGTTTGATTGTTGGTTTTTTTTTAATAGTGAAATCTCCGCTTACAGATTTACCTTTAAAAATAAAAAATAATAATAAATAGGCAACAAAAAAGTGGTATTATGAAAACTCTGTTGAGTGACCACTCAAGTAAAACAGTAAAAATACACAGTCTATTAAATGTGAGTCTTCATTCTATCTCTAGGCAACTTTATGCATAACTTTGACCTTTTGTTAGAGAGAATAAGACAAGGAATGCCTACTGGCGATCTAGGTTACATTATACTATTATTAAACAGTCTTCAATCCTCTTCTTAGAACAACTTTAAGGTTTTCTCCTCGAGCTTCTCTGCAGCACAGAAAGGTCAAAACATCAGCCCAGGACACCCGGTCATTTCTGGAAATTCTGTCTTACAGAAAACAATTTAAAGTCTAAAATACCAAAATATCTTAATAATATGCAGTAGTTTTAAGTTCAGGATAAAAAAAAAATGCAACTAATGATGCAAAGAACTATGATACTGGCATGAATACTATTATCCCAAATAAATTTAACAAAGCTTCCCAGACCACCGCTGTTAGTAAGAAGTTGTGACAATTCCATCCCTGCTAAACACAATGATTAGTACAAGCAGAGCTGGTAGCTCCATCCCTTATTAAATGATCTAATTATGCCTTTCATTCATCCCTGAAATGCTTCCACCAGAGAGTGCATTTTTAGTTTTACTGCTGGTAGTAAAACAAAACACATTTATGAAATCAAGCTGTGTGATTCTGAACCCTAACAATGACCTCCTGGCTTTCTGCTGTCCCCTCTCCCAACCACCATGTAACCATTTTCTATCGTCTCCTCCCCCACTATGCTGCTCTGGTAGATCTTCATCAAGACGTGGACTGCAAAAAAAACTTAAATCTTTAAGATCTTGCATTAGAAACAGATCATCTTTAAATAAAACTACTAAGGAATAGGAAATTTGGACCTGTTTTTAAGCATTTTTTGTATCCTCTGCCACCGGCATCCGTGTGTATACATGACTTATTCCCTCACATACATGTTTATGTATGAATAGAGATAATTTCAGCCCTGTTCTCTGACAGTCAACAAGACACATGGAGAACATCTGGAGAAAGGGCTCAGGTCGCCTCCTCCCAAACACTCCTTAGGAATCATGAGCTGCAGCTTTCCCAGACAGAAATCATGGCCTTGCTCATAAATGTACCAGCTCAAAAGGTGAAGGAAGTAAGACTGCTTACTCTTTCCAGGAAAGGGAAAAAAAAACATTTGTGTATTAACATTAATAGACACAAATGGATTCATAGCAATCCACATGTCTGCTGTTCATGGCAAAGCAGGACTGACTCCTGAAACCAGCTTTACATGGACGGGAGGGAGAGCAGGAGGCAGCAGATGAACCAGGAAACACCTTCACTATATTCCTCTAAATAAAGCTTCTTGATTTACTGATTTATTGACTGTTTAAAAATAAATAAAAGGACATCACAACCGCCAGTGCTTTATAAGACCCATTGTTTTGTGCTCAGGGTACCACGAATCCGATCAGTTCAAACTGTTTTCACAGCCACAGTTTGTTCAAACATTTCCCTGGCTTAAGCAGCCGAATTGCAGGCATTGGGCAACTCCGGCAAAAGCGTTTACAGTCCCCTTCTGTGCAAGGGGTTTCTCAGGGCTCTCCAAATCACCACTAACCTGCCCATATGCAATTCACCCATTACGGCACGAAGGACAGCAGAGGCCGCAGGGCAGCTCCCTCTCCTTGCAGACCACAGCCACCCATCTGCTTTCTGGGAGACCCAAGACAACCCCAAGCCCCAGAAGTGAGACCGAGGTCCTCTGCACAAGCCTTCATCACTTTCACATGGGCATCTGCTCAAATGGAAACCTTGACAAAGGTTTGATTTACAGTGTTGTCCCTTGTGTTGTTGATTTTGTGAAGCACGAGGGTCACCCCACGTCGAAAAGGCAGAGAACCCATGTGCCTACTCCAAAACCGTTTCCCTCTACCAGTGGAAAAAACCCCTCAAAAATGGTTCTTCAAGTTGAAATTTGAGCTTCATCGTACACAGGACACCTAGGACATATGCAGTTGACATATTGATTCCTCCCTCTAAAATACAGCATCATGATACACTAGAAGTTTGGAATTAGACAAATGTGCATACTAAGTGTGACAGTACTGCAATAAAAACTGAGTTAAACACAAGACATCATTTACTTTTATCATCTCCAAGAGCAGAAATACACCTGACCAGTCCAACCTGTGCTGCAGAAGACACAGATCGTTTCCTTACTGATGGTACTGTGTCCTACAATACAGGACACACATTCTTTAAAGGTAGGTCTATGGAAATTTTACAAGTGCACACATTCTTTAGATATCTCACTTCAGGAAGAGAACACTCTAATCACTAATAATTAGCCTGCCAAGTTCTTCTTGTTTCATCCATGACAGTTACTGGGCACAGCATCAGAGCAGTCCTACCAAGACACCACAGTGACAGGCAGATGGACATACCCGCTTCAACAAAGCCTTCAGCTCTAATGAATTAACGGTCTCTCCTGGTCAGAGAAAGGCTGGACTCATGTGGATGCTCCAACACCCGTTAAGATAAAGGCCTAAAGCCTTATCTTTGAACAACAAAATTTAGAAGTGTAAAAACCATCCTACCTCCTCATGATAAAGCCTGAGTCTGGGCATGTTAAACCTAAGTTCCAAATGATTTTAATAAAATGACATGACCATTTTCCAAGCAATTCCTAGATGACTTTTAAACTTTGAAAACTGTATTTACAGATAAATAGTAGTTTTAAATGCAGCCTCATCAAGGACTTCGCCTGGGCTGGAGAACACCTACAGTTTTGGATCTTCTCTCTGCAGCAGGGCCATACTCTCCCTCTGACCCTGGGGCTGCTATCGAGCAGTTCAGACACCGACCATGTCCCAATGTGCCACTTCTCAACCAGCCACTCTGCACATGTGTTGGTGCAGGACCTGCCCTCAAAGAGCCCTCACCCGCCATGGAGAGGAAATCTGCTCTGACCTTCTGTCACACAAAGAGCAAACGAGAAACAGCCGAGGAGTGAAACATCAATTAACAGTGTGCAGCTCAGCTTCCTCCAACTTAGCTCATTAGTTATGCTTCCTGCCACAAATGCCAATGGTGTTTAATAGCTTGTTGGGAACCATGTCTTGTCCACAGCTGGTTAGGTTGTACAGAAACAATAAAAATTACATAAGGAAGCACATAACAGTATGAGCCTTTTTTTCCCTTTAACAGCAGCGAACCTGTTTCCATTCTACCCAGGCTTTTTGGTTTTTGTCTCTAGTTATTTCTCCCAGGAATCCCCCTCCGTTTCTGTGGTGCAAAGCAGACGCATTTGTTAGTGTGCATCTATCAGGGAAGGTTCTCAGCAGGCTGCCAGCAGAGGACTGTGCCTATTAACGCTGGCACAACGGGGTCGGGGGGGTTTATTGCAATTGTTCTGGTGAAGAGGAACAGATCATCTCCGCCCCTGCTCACCTGTGAGAGCCACACTTCTCCCACCTCCCCTCCCCTGCCAGCACGCAGCACAGCAATAGCTTCTACAAGGTTCCAAGAGCAGGAATCATTTATTGTGTATCTTCACAAATTTGAGAGCCGTGGTTTCTGGTTTGTGAACAGAGACACAGCGGAGGATGAAGAATTGAAAGGGGATAAAAGGGGAATTGTTCTTATCTCTTCTGAACACTTTCTACCAAATGGGACACGAAAGCAGGGTATTGTGGCATTCTTACTTTGCTTACCTCAGGACCCTCTCCCACTTGTGATGGGAAGAAGTCCCCAGCACTGTCCAAGCCCACCACTGTGTCCAGAAAGGCACTACCTGACCCTGTGCCTCTCTGTGCATCCTGAGCTTAAAACCACTGCAAAGTGAAATGATGAACATCAATCTAGCAGAATGGGAAGCAGAAAAGGAAGGTAAGAACACTGCAAACAAGCTTCAACAATACCAGCCTTCCTATTACAGTATAACTAATACATCTTGAAGTACTTGAGCTGTCTGACATTCAGGACATTTGCAAGGGATGCTAAGTGAGGCTGAGCTGGTCATCGTTCAAGGTAAAAGAATACAAATGGGTTTAGAGTTATGAGAAACACAGACAAAATACAAAGGTAATATTCCTTTTAGAAGAGATATGAACCAGTACAGTGGAGAGAAAAGTTATCTGAAATAATGATAAACTGCAAGGAGAGAGAAACTTGGACAAAAGTATCAGCTGCAGTGTAGGGGATGGAAAGCCTGACTTGAGTTTATGGCAAGATCAAGCAGCCAAAAAAAAGGAAATTTCAACTTGAGGGTAAAGAGTTACAGTCTAAAACAAATGCTGCTATACTAAGACTGCTGGTGTCTAGGAAGGGTTTCATGTTGAATAATGTCACGTGTATTTCTGTCATTATCAGCAAGATATTAAACCAGAATCCATTACATCTTTTGCCTGAATAACTACATTCCAGTTTCGGTAATGGGCCTTGCACACCAGGATATAGTATTATCCTTTACCTCCTGCCCTGAGGGGCTGGATAATATCGCCATATGTTGATGAGAACCTGCCATGCTCTGCCCCAGGACATTTGCATTTCAACAGGGAAAAAAGGAGTTTCTGTTTATGTAAGTGCAGGAAGCACTGTGGATTCCTTTACAAAGAGAAGCATATCAAAGATCTAAAATAGCATCATTAACAATTTAAGTTCTGATTTTGCTTTTTTAAGTTCCAGATCAAAAATAATTTGTCCTTTTTAAGAAGTAAACTTAATAGCAACGGGACACAAATAACTATCAATAAAATAAAAGCAATCAACGGGGATGAGATGGTGTTCACCAAAAAAGATAGCAAGGGTGGATTATGATTAATGTTTGACTAATGTTTAGCACTGAGAACAGAACAAAGTATTTTATGCAAATCTCTCTTCTGGAAAGAGCAAATTGTTTTTGTTTTTAATTATATACATTAGGAAAGAGAGGTCAAGATTGAGGTCAATTGCTCTTCCAGTAAAAGGACATCCCTAGCAGCTGTAGGATTGCTCTCTATGTATCAAAAAGCAAAAATGTGATCGTACAAATAATCTGTTAACATACATTATTAAAATTCTCCACTTACGTTGTATTTCACTACCAAACACAGGTACCCCATCTGACTCTGACATTCAGAGTCAGCCTCTGGAAATGCTATTTTCTATTGATAAACACAGCTATTAGAGACAGTCCGACTCAGTTGTTATTTGCAAAGCAAAGAATGTGGGGGTTTCTTTATAGCAACTTCCTTTATATCTACCTTTTTGGCAAACAGCAGGGTCAGTGTTCCCAGCTCACTCCCAATTCCAGCTCTCTCAGATACCACCGTACTCCATTTACACGAGGGAATGGGAAAACAAAAAAGTGATAAGTTTCAACACAGAATCGAAAGGTTTTTAAGAGAAGTGGATAGAGCTCCAGAGCCACAAATTGAAACACAACAGATTGCAGTCACGAACTCTGGCTAAGAAACAAAGCCACAGGTGGCAGCGCTTGGCAGCGTGAAGCCACACGCTGCCCGCAGTCCTGTCAATACGACAGCTGAGAGAGGAGACATTGCTCTGTCTCTTCATTTTCATCAAGAAAATACTATGAGAAACTAACAACAGATTGCTATACCACATATACACAAGCAATTTTAATACCCAGACTGGTCATACGACTGTAGGTGGTGTTTTGGGCTCGACAAAGCAAGTCAGGGCAGCACGGGAACAGGAGAAATCAAGTGAACTTGCAGGTTTGCAGCGGGTGTTGTGCAGCGCACGGGACGGCTCTTGGTTCTCATTCAAAACCCCAGAGCCACTTTAGCCTGGTTGTTGAAAATCCTTTTATTTTTTTGCAAAAAAAAAAAAATTTAAAAACCAATTGGGTGAAGGGTCAAACTTTAGCTGGTTAACAGCACATTTAGATGATCGAAATCTCTTCCAGTCCAACCCCAAGATGGGGATCACTTTGCTATTTCTAAACTTATTTGAGAATATATACCATAAGATTGTACACTTAGAGATAGAAACCCAAAAGGAACAGAATGAAAGTGAAAAATATTGATAAAAATCCACATAGGGATCATCTAAATTGCTGCCTATTGCACTTTGAGATTTAGAGGACTATAGCATCTCTTTGCTTTTACAACAAAAATCAAAGCTAGGGCTGTAACAGAAACACACTCTTTACACATACATTCAATTCCAAACCTACAGAACACACCAAAATATTTTGAAATGACTGCACATTTCAATTATTTCTTAAAAATAATTTGGTTTTCCATCCTGATGTACAGAAACATTTTTAGTCACTCATGTTGTCCTTTTTTACTGTTCCAAATCCATTAGCAACCATGCAGTTACATTCAAATAACATTCTGTTGGGAGCTTTCAATCTGAAAAAGCTGTGGGTTTTGTTTCCATTGGATTAAAACCATTTTACTTTGTTGCATTAACTTGAACAGCCATAAGCCCAAAGGAAGAGAGGAAAAATATTTATAAACATGCTGTTCAGAAGGGAGTGGGGAAGGAGGGATCCATTACATTTAAATTTAGACATAAATGGAAAATATTTTTCTATTCAAATTAGACTGTATTAGTCTTGGCTAGTGGCAATTAACTGTTCATGAGATGCATACTAACTCACGACTCCAATAATAATGATCCTTAAATGTTTTTCCCCTATTTTGAAATCATGCAAGCTTAAAAATGCTTCATTTTAAATGTAAGTTTTAGATCTTTTGACACTAAACTTCAGCTGTAAATGGGTATCTGTTACACTCTGAAATTCACAGTGCTGTTTTAATTCAGGTGTTAGTTCTTTTAAAATCAGTACAAGACCAACATTGGTATCTATTCAGAAGAAAACCTTGGCAGGCAAGCACTTAGAGAAACTCTGGTGGATTGCTGCTTATTTAGACAAACTCTAAAAAATGCTTTTCTGAAGCTTTGAGTCTTTTAGGCATCTTTAAAAGAGTAAGATGGACAATCAGCTTCAGTCTTAACGTAACAGGTCAACTTCCTTAAAGTTCATATACTTCACATTCTAAACCACATTTCTTTTGATAACCCAGACCACACGCTGCTGGCTGTCTAAAGCTGGAGAGTATTCTGGATGTCTCTTTCCCTTTCCTCTACCCAATCTTTTCCCAATGCACTCCTGTGTAAGTCTCGCAATAGATCAGAGGTGTCACAGCAATTTTTCAGGCAAGGTTAACAAAACAAACTCAACAAAATCCTATGTGTATTTTCCTGCCTAAAACTTAAAATTATGCACCAGATCTTCTATTCAGTCGGATACAGTGAAATAGTGAGCAACTGCAAATATGTTTGTCAAAATTCTCATTTTTACATAGCATCCTTGACTTTTTTTTTGTGCACGGCTTATTTTCTATACTTTATTTTACAAAGTTGAACAATCTGCTTATCTGCAAGGGTCACAATAATCACTCTAGAGATCTGTCAAGCTCTAAGTTATACAGCATCATTGTGGCTCATCTGGATAACAAAGAAAATACAGCAGTTCACCTTCTACCCGTCTCCAAGACACACACACAGAGAAAATGTTTCTCTGTTCAATATCCCAGATTCCTGCTCTAGCAGTGTACATAGCAACATTCCATCCTCTGCAAAAAAAGCTGTATTGCAAGAAGTGTAACACACAGAAAAGTTTACCTGCAGTGTCACGATGTCTTGCCGAGTGAAGGGTTCATCTGTTAAAAGATCCTTGTAGCTCTTTGGTTTTATGTTCAGCTGCTCAACTGCCTAACAGCCAAACAAAAGACACATATTAAAAATTGTACACTAATGTATAAATATTACAAGTAAACACGTGATGCTAATAAAACCCTAAAGTACAAATGATAAAGAAAACAATTTCATCCTTCATTCTCAACTGGCAGCTGCAATATTGCATTGTGTTCTTCAACAGATGAGAAGCTTTTGTCTCTCATCCCTACAAAACTTGAGTTTTGTGGTTTGGTTTTTGTTTGGTTGGTTTCTCTTGGTTTGTATATTTTTTAAATAACCTTGCACTCTCCTTTCCATAGTTACACACATCATTTTAACCACACTCATTGCAAAAGTGCTGCCAAAATAAAAAACTCCTGCTTGCAGATGGTATAGACAGGCAGCTTCAACACAGGGTCAGCATCTCCCCCATTGCCAGCACCCCTGGGAGACACATGTGTCCTCTGCCCACCCCAGCTGCTGCACCGAGCCTGCAGCAATGCTGCTCTTCACCTGAGAAAACGAAATGATGCTCAGAGCAGCGGTGTGGTATTTCTTGGCAACAACCAATACAGAATAAATGTTTTGTTGTTATAAACAAATACATCATGCAGAGAGATGACTGTGGATGTCTACCTGCACGAAAACTGAATCTGTCTTATTCCCCCGAGTGCGCTCTGTTCTCATCAGATGGAAGTGACAATGTTTTTCTAGTACCTCCAGAAGTCCATAAATTAATTCTGTGCTTATAACAAGCCGATAAATGTTACTGCTCCAAGTGATACACCATATGAAAAACAGGCCCTCTTGGCACAGCTTGTTTAGGAAGCCCGGTATTACAAATTGTAGCAAACTGAGCAACAGTTTTACAATATCAACAAGCATTTAACAAACGCCACCCTCTCATTCTTGCCTTTTAACCACAGCAATCACGCTTCCAGAAGGAACAGAAAATACAGTTCATTTTAACCTAATCTTGACTGCTCTCATAGCTGGAATGAAGACAATCCAACTACAACGGAGCAAGTTTTCAATAACTTGATGAATCCAGCTTTTTCCCCTGATTGAAATGGTTTCAGCTTGTTCCTCTCAGTATCTGAAAGTCCTACCAGAATCTGCCATGAACAGATTTCAAAAAGCAGATGTTTCGGTGTTCAGACTTTTTACAACACTGGATATGGATCCATTAGCTGAAGGATTTATTTGCCAATGAAAAATAATTAAACCTTGCTTTTACAGTAAGGATTATGCAAACAAGTCACAATTAAAATTCCACCTGAGTTCACACAAATGTTCACAAAACACAAATAAAAACGCACTTCAAGTATCCATTAAGGCATTATCTGCTCTTTCCCCAGCTCCAGTTAAAATACTCTTTTTTATTCATTGATGTGAATAGAAATGAGGCAATTTGTGTTTTGGTGATGACTCTGTATCAGAAAGAAAGACGACAGAAGATTTGTCTATTAATTCAGCTGTGGAGCACATAAAAAGTACTCATTTTGGTCTACATGACTCAGTGCATGCACATTAACTTAGGAAAAGGTTTTAAAAATATCTTTTAAATCATATTCTAGGGATGTCCATATTTTGAAGGCAAAAGTCAAACAACAATTTGTGACACTAGTTCATCTCCTTGCACTTTAATTTTCCTGGCTGTAGAACAAGAATAAAATGTACCTACCTTTCTAAAGCATTTTGTGATTTTCGATGAAATAAATCAAGTATAAAATATTAATAATGAAATGCGACAGAGAACCTACCTCATAGGCAAACACATTTCCAGTTGTCTTGATGGCCACAATATGGGAGTTATTGGTGAATACAGTAAACAGCACTGGACAGTGGTATTTACCTGATGGAGGGGAAAAAGTTTAAATTCAGCATGAACTCCCTGCAACTGTTTTGAAATTGTTGATTTCTATTATCTCTTCGAAGAATATCTACTTCAGTTTTTCATATAATGTGTAACTTCAGTGTATATTTAATGGTGTTTTAACTGCACTTTGATTCTTCAGTGGCAAAAAAATAACACAAGAAATATAAAACCAGAAATGAAAATGCTGCTTTGAAATCTACTGTTTTCAATTCCCCAACACAGAAATGTGTCCAATTTACTCGATACCTATGAAGTACCACAATATAGGTGTTATCATTGTAATCAAAGCTCTATTGACTCTAAAGCCTGTACCTTGCAGCCTGCCCAGTGCTCTATTTTCAGTGTTGTTCCCAGGAATAAAAGTTTAGCTTATATCCAACAGAAAAGTTCACAGCAGCTGTTGTGCTTTTAGGAAACAAGAGCATTTTGTATTCAAATGTGGCAAGCAGAATGCCATTAAATCTGAGCACGTTATTCAATAAGGAACCCAGCGTCTGCTCTAATCAAGCTGTGAATTTTCCCAGGAGGGTCAGCATAAATATTAAGCATGTCAACAACAAGCAAACTGATGGAAGGCAACGCAGGAGGAAAAAGAAAAATGCCTGGACCATCTCGGCAGAAAGCAACTAGAAGAAGGTTATTAATACTTGTTCAGTTTGCTAGACCTGGGTGAAATTTTTGAAATAGGTTGGGTCTATTTGGTTCTTTTTTCCCTAATTATCATCTGAAAATCAAAAGCAGCAGGGAGACCAAAGCAGAGGCTGCTCACAGCACCTGCATAGACAGGAGAGACAAACTCCTATGGAGGATTTACCGATTAACTGATCAGCCACAGAGGTTCCCAGGCCTCCAGCGCCCAGAGGCCCACAAGGGCCGTTTCTGTTAATGCCACCAGAGCTGAAGGAAAAGCCATTGCCACAAAGGGCTGAAATCCAAGAGGAAGTTTAGAAAGGGATTTTCAGAAGTGGCATCAGGGTATGGGCCAAGTGATGGATACAGAAACACGCTGGTAAAATGTGAGGCCTCACTCCAACTGCATAAAAAAGAGCGAGTCACAGTGTTTTCAGGGCCCACACTTGTTCATCTGGATAGATGGTACTCAGCTAAGGAAAGCTCACTAAATGGAAGAAACTGCAATATCTGAAGACCTTTTTTATTGTTTAGGTGTGAACAGAGAAGATCCTACATACGTAGCAACCACTCTACATGTTATGATTTAAAGAAAAGTTTGCTGATAGACAGAAATGCAGCATTTTACTCTTTCTCTTTTGTTGTATCTTCCCTTGATCTATTAATGACACAATATACACCTTTTTAAGGAAAAGGCTTCAGAGTCTGTGTGGCTGCTGTCATTCCACCCCAGCATTACGAATTGACTTCTTTAAGGACAGCCAAATATCGCAGTATCTTTCAAAAACCTTGGCCAACGTGACTAATGATAATTTTTTAACACTCTGGTCTTGAGACAGGAGGACAAAGCACAGAAGAAACCCATCAGCTAGACAGAAACCCTTGTAGTCTATGGACTGTTGGTAAGATAAAGGCAAAGACATTTCAGAATTGTATTCCCACCTGATCCTTGCGACTCTTGTTTAAAAGAAAAACCATTATTTGCCTTGCAAAATACTATTTCATCTCCACTGTTCTCTTTCATTCCTGGCACCCTCTGTTAGATGGCAGGTTTTATATCTTTAACCCTGCAGAAATAAATATGAGGCTGCTTTCTTGTGTGCTGCTATTCATAAAATCCCATGTGTTCATTTAAGTTTAATTCATCTTACAAACGAAAAGCTGCTCAAGACCAAGGGAGCAGCAAATAATGCCACAGGCAAGTTAGAAAAACCTAACATATTATGGAAATTTAGCCTTTTCTGAAAAATTTCCCTAAAGTAAATAGTACCTCACTGCAGTAGTAGCTATAGTAAAGTGAAGTTGCTGAATAATTTACAGCCCCGCAGTGTAAAGAAAAACAGATATTGAACTTTAAAAGTTGTGTCACTCACAAGCAGCAGTTATTCTACTCAAAAACTAAAAGCCACAATAGAAAACAAACTATGTAACTTAACCATGAGTAAGACAAACCAGGGTTTATTAAAGCATTCATTAAGAAAAACAAAACACAAACAAAAAACAAAACACACAGAAAATTACTGCTCTTACCTTCACTGTTTTTAGCAAAATTCAGCTTTATAAGTGATTTGGCATCTAGTTTCTAAAGAAAATGAAGCATTAAAAAAAATTAATCACAGCAGAATCTAACTGTGGAAATAAAAGGAAACTGTAACATCAGTGCTAGGATTTTAATAGTACATAATTTATTAATAATATACTTCAAGTTGTCTGAATCATCAAAACCCTGGGAATTTAAGTCACAGACAGCCCACAAAAACAAGGAGCCTGAGAACTGGGATACGATTGTTTACAGTGTTGTAGTTTGACACAGTACAGCGTGAACCAAGTGAACAGGCTCCAGAAGTTGTGCAGCTCTGTCTTCGCACAAATTGAAAGGGGAGTTTGCGTGAAAAGCCGAGGCAAAGATCATTGCTGCTGAGCAGCAGCGACAATTCAGAAGGGACCTCTGATGAAAGTCATACAGCCAGCAAATCATTCTGGCAATCAAGCTCACTACCTTTTCTGAAATAACTGTAATTTTTCTTTTACTTCAGGAAATGTGGAGTCCATAACATAACTAGCCATAATGAAGAGAAATGGAGGCACAAATTCTCCAGAGAGGCGCTTGGGGTGAGGAAAGCAGGCAGACCCAGGAGGGATCTTTGGCCAGTTAATCCCCAGGTAACAATAACAATTCCATGGAAGAGGGAACCGAGATGGCAGCCGGGGTCGGGAGGTCCTGCAGGCTGATGAAATGAGAGTGATGCTCTCCCCTGCAAACCAGGCTGACTCCTGCTCCCCCACGCTTCATCAGAAGAACGTCTATGGCATTCTTCTGCTGCCCAGAGGGGCCTCCTGACACAGGGACGGAAGAGCTATTGGGCTGTCAAACACTGCTGGGTGATCAGGTTGCTCCCTACTCAAGACATGAAAGCCACAAGCATGCCCAAAATAACTGTGTGCCTTCAGTAACATGACAGGGCAGGCCCACGGATGCCAGTCATTTAATAGGGTCAGGATGTGATTTGGGCACACCATGACTGGGGTCACCCCACCAGCATGGTTAGGTGGCACCTGACTGGGGCACCCAGCTGGACACAAAGTCCAGCCCAGCAAGGTGCAAGGCTGAGGCAGGATCTCAGATACAGGAAAAAGAAACAAAACCAAACTCTCTGATTGTATCAGCTGTCAGAGACAAGTTTCACTGCCAAATTGACCCTTAAAAGCACACACAGCACAGGCCTTTGAAAATAAACTATCAGTTCTCTTCTCAAAACACACACCTGAATGGTTTAGGGAGGTTTTTATAACCCAGACAGCTCTTTAGAAAAAGCTACGCGTGGAGATCTGCCAGCCGCGGTGCCGACACTGCTAGTTCAATCATTGTGGCAAAGAGCGATAACAAAATCATGTGAAACCAAGTCAGTGGACTTTTTCTGCCTAATCGAAATTCATATTCTTGCTTCGGAGCGTACACGTTATGACAGCTGGACTCATTCATTTATAGGAAGGCACTTCTCAAATTGTTTGCAGCCAACTGGCAGGCTCATTTGCTGACAGAAAGGTAACCATCTTTCTAATTTATTAGTGAGAAGAGCAACGAGGGCTAGTAGGAATAAAATAGGGAAGGAAAGGGAAGAAAGAGAACAGGTTAGATTATATTTAGCTAGGCAAAGGCAGACCAGTGCCGCTGTTTTTCCTCAAAAACAATCAAACAAACAAAAACCAAACAAAAAAATTCCCCAAACAAAAGACAACAAACCTGCACACTGTTGGGGTATGAAGAAAGACAGCAAAGGCAATGGCAGCTTGTGAAACGACTAAGAGAATGCAGAACTTTATTCATTTATTCATCTTCTTACTAGAACAAAATTGCCAAAGAAGTAGTAGGGGAACAGCAGCGTTGCCAAAATGAACATATGATCCTGGACAGATCTGTTCAACCTAAACAACTTATTAACACAAAGCAGCATCCATCTGTGCACATGTTGTACAACAGCCCAAAAATTACGTTCCAGAAAAAGCCTCTTTAGAAATACAACTGCTGGAAACATTGATAATTTGAAGAAGGCCTTTAAATTATCTTGCTGGCAGACTTGAGCTATCCCCAGAACACATGAGCGGATCATCTTTAAACGAAAATGGAAACAGTTCCCTAAGAAACAATTTAACATGACTGAAGATTCAGATTTATACCTTGACAGAAATTTAGTGGAAAAGACAGACTAAACTGCTATGCAGACTTTAAAGGTAGCAAAAGCTGCAGTACACTGTTTCATCTGTCAATGTGTGATGTATCGTTAGAAGTGCTGCCAAGCCCTCCAACTCTCACTCTGTGCTCAAGAAAATAGTATGGTATTTCAGGTCACATTTTTCCATACTATGGAAAAAGGTTAGTTTTCAGCATCAATTATTCATGGTGCATCAGCTGCTCATGGTGGCATCTGCTCCACACTGAGACCAGCACTTATACAGTCTTATATGTCAACAGTAAATTAAAAAATAGTGATTTTCATATAGGAGTTGAAATACACACACTGCCTGGAGTCATCTTCCAGGATAAGAACTCTATACCGAAGTGCTGCATGAACATTATAAACTTCTATCGCTGCAGACCGTCCTCCCATCAAGCTTGTGTTGAAGACATGACCTTGGCATGTCAGCTCATGCCCTTTGGAGCAGCTCTGCGCTTCGGCTCAGCCAGCAACAGCTTCCTATCCAAGCACTCCCATGCTGTATCATGGGGGAACTTCCAGCTACTGATAAAGGATGATGCTTGTGCAATATATTTATAAGAAGGAATGGAAACAGGCTGAGAGTTCTATATGAGAAAATATGTGGGGGAAATATAATTAGAGCACTACCTCAGAAATGTTTTGAGAAGTTGATTAATGTGTCTTAATGCATGGGAAGACAAGAGGGTGATTTAGTGTTCTGTCAAAGGAAAGCTTCGGAGCACTAGAACAGCTAAACCAGGTGATGATCTGCTACAAAGGATTGCCATGGTCTATAGAGGCAGCTCAGTGCCGGAGACCAGGCAGCTGCACATGGAACATCCTGAGTCTGCACACCTCAACTTCGAGCAGGTCCAGTTCTGAAAGACCTGCAAGTTACACAGGAAACCATGAAAGAATACGATAAAGAAAACCTATCTCATTTTTCCCCTCTTTCTCCATTTCATATGAAAACAGGGTTATCTTGTGTGGGGGTAAATCTGCTTTTATTTATTCTCTATCAAAAGTCAAAGCTTTCCAAGCACCATCACAGTTTGTTGCCATGGAAATGACCATTATGCCACAAACAGGAGCCAGTCTTCACGGGAAGAGACAGCATGAGTGAATGAATCCTAAAATGAGTTAAAGCACTTGTTTTCACGTATTGCTTATCACTAATAAAGCATAAGGGAGCTCAAATATTGCATACACAGCTCAAGTTCAAAGCCATTTCCAACCTGATTTTCCCCAACACACATCTACCATCCAGTTTCAGCCAAACTCCACTGAAGAAAGGAAAAAACGTTTATTACAAACACTTGATCTAATTAAAATTCTATATTTTTAACAAAAATGAAAGGCCACAAGCATGCACCACTTCCCCTAAGCAGAAATAAGAGCTGCATATTCACTTCTAAAAATATTTTATGCAAGAATACTGGAAAGCAGACGCATTTCACGGCACGTAGTGCCAGCTGCTCCACAGCAAGGAAGGGCTAAAAAAAAACCCCTAAACCCAAACCCCATACTGGCTTTTTTCTCAGCTGCCTCCCCTCTCGCAGGCACACTTCCACAAAGGCAGCCAAGGCTACTTTTGGCCATGACCTACTTGCTCGCAGCAGCGAGAAGCCCCAGCGCCCCGCACGCTCTCATCTGTCAGCCGGCAGCACTCGTTCCTGCGGGATCTCAAAGGGCAGCACCCTTTATTGATACCCAAAGCAGAGGTTATTACCACACATAGGTTAGTGGGGCACTGTGGCAGCTCACAGATGAAGTACGCCGATTGTTTCGAATTAAATCATTCTCTGTCATCGCTGTGTGTCTCATGAAGATATGACCTACAATCCCCGTGCATCAATTAGTTACACTCTCTGAATCTCTTTGCTCTGTGGCTGCATGTTCTTGTTGTTAATGAGGCTCTGACCCTGTTAGATATGCACCAGCCTGAAAAGCAATCAAAATGGACTCATTTGATTCTCTACCCATACATGGGTAGAGTTGGTGACGTGTGGCAAGAGTTGTATTTAGTAAATACAGACCTTCCTGCTCTATCAACAGTAATTGAGTTAGCGTTAAAATGTTTGACGCCTGGGGATCAAACACCCTTTTGAACGGCCTTTGGCAGGAGCACACGATAATCCAGTGAAGCCATCATGGGGAAAAATTCATGTGTCACGTCTGAGCTGGTTGACAACATGAGGACAAAACCATCCAGGGCTGGCGTGGCCATCTGGTAGGTTCTCATCCCACCAAAACAAGCAACACAGAGTTAAACAGAGTTTGGAATAGTCAATAGTCAAACGGAATAGAAGGCCAAACCAAACACTGATATTAAAACACAGCATTGCCTACCAAGTACCAAATTTAGCTTAACAACCGCAAATGAATTCTGTATTAAATTATTTGGTTCCGTTAAAGATGAGACCTGCTACTCTTTGCATACGACTTCACATTTTAAGAAGCTCTCTTATAATGTTCCCTGCTATAAAATCTTCAAGAAACATAGGGGTATTGAATGTTTGAATAGCACTGGAATAACTCCATGTACACTGTTACTTATTTCAGATCTTGTAAATGGATTTAATGATGATAAAAGGCACTGGAAATCCTCAGCAAGGCTACACATTATGGGAATATGATTGGAAACATCAGCACTTGTTAAACAACAAGATAAGCCATCTTCATGTAGTTGAATATCTCATGAAGAATTTGGGGTCAGCAGCCAAGAGGACAGAATCGTCTCGTGATTCAAAGTATCATTTCTGTGCTCAGTTCAGCAGCACAAATACTACATATTTATCATATGGACAAGTGTCTACAAAATGCTAAAAAGTTACCCTCAATTCACATTCCTGGATGAAGCTGCTGTTTAACTGCAGCTTTCATCTACTACTGGACTGGTATGGAAACGGACACAAAAGATCCTTCATCACCCACTTCCAGACCACAGTTTTCCACATTTAAATTTTAATTAAACTGACACCATATGGTCACCAAAGCCTTGTCCAGAGAATCATAAAGATATGCTTGATAACACACATGGCTCACAGATACTAGCAACAGTGTTGCTCTATCAAAGAGCACATTAACAGAAATTAGCATGAGAAAAAGATGTGTAGTTTCATGTGCAAGATTAAACCTGCAGTCTTAATGCAGTCAGTAGTCTATCAATCCAGAGATCCACAGCCAAACACAATATGGTTCATCGAAAATAAAGCTCTGCAGAAGCATCAAAAAGCTAGTCTCCAATTTTAGTGAAAAACAGGCAAGTGAGGTTCTGTGGGAAACCTCATGCTGCATCTCATTTAAGGCTAGAGCACTACACAGCTGCTAGTTTTTCAAGTGTCACAAACACAAAACCCCATCCAATGTGCCCACTGCCACCAAAACACGGAAAAGGAGAAAAAAAAAAATAAAAATGAGACCATCTGTTCGGTCTGTAAAACCTAGATGTCAATACTTTTTTGCTGTAAGGGAAATAATGCATTAGGAATAACACTAGACACATTTATGTGCCTGTGTGCAGAGCTGGCTCACTGGATGAACCACTGTCCGTCACCGGCACAATCCCCACCAGCAAGGTGTGATGGGGGCACAGCAGCTTGGCCAGTGACTCATGACACTGGAGGGTGTTAAACAGCTCATTTTGACAAAGCACTTGAACAGTAAGTCTCAGCAAACCTCATCCTTGCTCTCCCTGTTTGCCAAAGACACAGGGAACTGAAAAATAAATCCCTCTTTTAAGGCTAATTCTTAGTGGTGCTGGGTGCACTGCTGTTAAACAGATACAACTTTGGAAGAGAAGCAACCAAGTACCCACGTATTTGTCAGTAATAAAGGAGAGTGGGCAAGTTTAAGAAAAACCAACATAAAAATCTTCCAGGTCATCAGCCTCAGCAGGACCTTCAGCCCCTTGACCCCCCTGTGTTTTATGACCACTTCCAGTTATGACACACGACTTTCTGGTTGTTCCTCCGGGCAAGAATCATGTCCTCATATGTTTCTATCCAGGGGCCTTGAAAATTTATGGTCACTAGTCAAATATTAACTCATTTAGACTGTTCACTAAAAGCTAATAATTTCTGAAGCAAATGAGGTAAGACGACATGGTTCAGTTGCTGCATATTGAAGAGTTCATCTCCTTCATAGTGGATTCCAGGCAGTTGAGCAGCAGCTTGTGTCTGCTGCCCCCAGACAAAAATGCACCTGGAGAGAGATGCTCAGTGATGATAGCTGTAACCACCCTGCCAGAATGGCTCTTACAGGCCACAGAAATACAGGCAGCAACATCCAAGTGGAAACAAACAATTAAAAAGAAAAAAGAAAAAAAAAAGAGAAAAGGAAAGACCACTGCACATCCTGCTTCTGAAATGACCCAAACTATCAAGAGAAAATGCAACCAATTATCATATTCTGAAAGCATCATTTGTGTCTCAATGCATATGCTGAAACCATTTTCTGTCTTATGCTATCACGTGTTATATATCAAAGTATGATCAAAGTATTTAAGGAAGGGATTAGAAAATCTTCTCACCGCTGTACCAGGCGTTCACCCAGCATTTACTGTGTATGCCAAGATTAACTCTGTTCAATGAAGATAAATTAAAGTTAAACAGATGCAGAGAAGGACAACTGTGACCATTTAGGGTATAGAGAACTTAAAGGCAAGAAGATCATGTGACAGGAAAATACAAGTCTCAACAAGAAAATGTCAAGAAAGCATTAAATTCCCCTGTCCAAATACACAGCTGTAAACACTAAGAGAGAAGCACAATTTTGGCACAAATACAAACGAGACTAAGCTGGTCAAACCCCAGATTTACAGAAGATATCTATCAGACAAAAAACCACCAGCAGAACCTCTCGGCAGCCGTAGCAGGAGCAAAGCGAACCCCGGCTCCGGACACGCGGCCTGCAGAGCAGACTGCGAGGAGCCCAAGGCCTCGGAGAGCCTTCCAGTTTTCTGTTCCTCATCATTTCACCCTTCTTTCTGCAACACACGAAAACCACCCAAGCTGGATTTGTCTGAATCATTTTTCAACAACGAGGCTTCCCTTGGGTTTATTTCTGTGAGCTTTGTTCTCCACTCTGCAACAAGCTATTACTCACTCACAACAAAGCTGTATTCCCCTCCCCCCAAAATGTTTCTTACAAATAAAGAAGAAAAAACCTCTCTCCTTCACTTCAAATGTACAGGAAAAAAATATGGTAGGTTTAATAAAAGGGGGAAAAAGGGGGCAATTGACATTTAAACCTATGCAATATCTGAAGACTTGACTGAGTTGCATCAGACAAATTAAGAAATACACTTTGAATTTCGAAGCTGAAGATGTACTGACTTCTTCTGACATGCATGTGAAAAGCATTATTTAGAGAAGAATTAAAATTCTCATTTATACATCAGTTATGCTACAGCCAAATGAGACCTGAAGCTACTGATCCACCTAAATGATCCCTCATTTCCAAAGGCCCAAGGAGAAAACATAAGAGACTACTTGCATTTCAGGTGCTGTGCTCTGATGTTGAGGAAAAAAAAAAATGAAAACAAGATATCTATCACTCCTGAATTTTTGTACATAACAAAAAATATCTTAATTGGTCAAACTAATTTGCTCTTAATTAGATAGTCCCGACACTTTAGATATGGGAAACTGATGTGGAGATAGCCTGCACAGCATTTTCCTCTCAATATTGTCTGTCTAAAGAAAGAAGGAAAATGCTCGTAGTAAGCACAGTCTCTTTGGAAACAGCGAGAGTGAAGAAAACTTTTCTAGAGAAAAAGATGAAAAGTCAGAAGGAAATGTGACTCGTGCTGCAGTGTGCTCTCTTTAAAAGACCATCAAAATCCTAAGGTAGCATTTCTACCATGATGCAGAAAGTTCTAACCAAGCACTCTGAAAATGCACCACATTGGACATTATCTACAGCTATTACATTTTCCTGACAATGTATTCCAACAGCAGCTACTGCTACGCTGGCATGAGAGAGGTCACCTTTGAAACATAGCTCCTTGCCTGATGACATCCACTATTTGCTGCTCGTTATTTAGAAACACACCTGGAATAACATGATTAAAGCAGCAATCTGCAATAAATTACCACACAGGCCACATGAACCCAGTTAAAAGCCAATATGGATCACATGAAGCATGAACTTGTCCTCTCCCCCGTTCAGGCCGTTCTACTCAACTCAGCGTTGGATGAGTTTTGTTTGTGATCTTGATCTTGACGCCTCTGACTCAGCAACGTATGAAGCTCGTGCACACACTCACAGGAACCCGTTCCCCAAACACACGGACCCTGCGCTGATTATCTGATAGAGATGGGGAGCAATTTGTAGTGAACTATAAGCCTGGGCTGGAATTCCACCTGTAGTTTAACACCTGTTCCTACAGTACTTGATATTTCTCACACTCCTGACATGTTGCATTTTCTTTATGGAGAATATTGCAAAAGAAAAAAAATACCCAAGCCCTCTTTGTCATTATGTTCACTTCTTGGATGAAGAAACAATTACCAGTGCTTTCTATTTCTGTATCTGTGTTTTCAAAACACATACATGGTAAAACCACTTCTGTTTAAGGAAGTTTCACCTTTGCTCTAATTTCTGCATCCTTTTCAGGCAGGATTTCCCTTATTTAGACAGCCAAAGACTTTTTTAGTGCATTCAAAAAAAAATGCTGTGAGATTGTTTGTTCATTTTTAAAGCGGGATTAATACATCCAGTGATAGAAAAATAACCGTCTCCATATCCTCTCCACTACCCTGGCCAGCAAGCTGCTTCTACCTCAAGACCAGCAACTGATTTCTATAACACTGACTGAAATCTGGTTGATCAAATTGAAAAGAAACCATGCTTTGACAAAAAATGAAGTAACAATAGCGACCAGCATTTGGCAGAAGAATTCGCTAATAAACATATTTAAGGAATGTATTTGAGAAGGACTTTTCCAAAGCTTTGAAATAACAGACTCCATTGCATTTTTTTTCTTTCGAGGGTATGAAGTGATTGGTTTTGAAAGTGCCTGTAATTATTCCAGTAAGCATCAACCAACCTTATTTCAAACAAATTATTAAACAATAGAAAAAGGGCGCTGCTTACGTTCCTAGTGAGCAGTGCTGGAGCGAGGAGTGTTCTGTGCATCTCTGGGGGCTTTCAAAGTGTGGGTCAGACAGGCTACTGCACGCGGCAGGCACCTGTACTGCCACAATTATTTGATCATATTGGTCATAATCTCACCCCAAGGCATTCTCATTTGGTAAATACAGGATTAAGAGTGTGGGAGAACACAAATATTTGTCTTGTACACAGAGCAAAACTTCGAGGAGAGCTCTATTTTTTTAAGAAGGCAAATGTCCTACTGGGAAAAGTCAGAGATTTTCAGCCTTCTGACTCTGAAACGACTCCTAATTTTCCATGTCAGTGGCTGCGACTTCTGCTTTTTTACATGCCACAAATTCCTTTTTATGATTATCTTCAGAGGCAGCCCAAGCAAAAGGCTTTCTCAACCCTTAAAAAAAAATCTCAGAATTTAAAATCTTTCTTCTTTAACCCAGTAAAAAGGTAAAAACCTCATGACACCTGCAAAATAGCTCTCTCTGGCCTGCAGGTCTGGACCCTAACCTTGCATGAGACACAGCACAACACAAATTGTGTTCTGCCTCATTCAGACCAGAAACGCGACCCCTAGTCTCAAACATGCCCCATGCAGCATCTTCAGGCCTCTTAAACTGACTCTTAGGCATATGTTAAGCCAAAGCTAAATTAAATCAACTGAATCCTGTTTGTCCTTCAAGACATACATATGCAACAACTGCACAGCCTCACGTGGCCCTTTCCACGAGGATTGCCTCTCTGGGTTATGCAGGGTCAGCAAACAAACGGATTTTAGTTTGCTCTGAGCCGTGCAGAAAGAATTCACATAGGTGAACCCTCTATATGAGTTTAAAAGTAGATGCACTTAGTCACAAAATTGACTTTGGACCAAGGCCCTAGAAGCAAACATCAGAGATTAACTGACTTTCAGCTGTCCACAAGAACCTAATTCCCACAGAAAAGTGGGTACAAGGGACAAAGACCTTAGCCGCTCCAGATACAGGGGAAGAAAGATATTTGCCAAGGTTACAGAGCCCTGAATGGGGCTGAAGTACAACTGCAATAACCTGGGCTGCCAACAGGAGGTTAGAATGTCACTGAACCAGAGTGGAAAAATAGGTATTTACATCAGAAACATTACAACGCAAAAGAGAAAAATAGCTCAGCCCACACACACCATATCCATGCAAGAAAGAACAATTTCCTTGAAATTGCTGTCAAACGGCACACACTGATACATCATCTGTTCATATCTGAGATTCCAACAAACCAGACATGCTCTGACCACTCTCACTCCTTGGAAAGCGGTGCTGGGGAGCCCAGCTGGCTGGCCTGTGTGGGCCTGCTGGTCACTGCGGTCGCAGCGCCGCCGCATCAAACCTCCTGGCAAGCTTGCAACTATCTGCAAGCCCAAGAAGCCAAAGTGCTGCTCTCAGTAAAAAGGAATGAGCTAATTATGACCTTCCTCTTTATTTTACGCAATTTCAGTGTAAACATAAGCTAGGGCAGTGTCCTGACAAAGCTGCCAATGCCATCTGACAGCCTGTAGCTCGGCTGCAAGGGATGCACTGTTTCTTCCAAAATTCTTGGGGTAGTAATAGAGGTATTTTTACCCCAATGCATTGTTAAAAAGGGGGGAAAAAATCTAAAGTTACTTTCTGGAATAGCTCATGGGAAACTCAATGGTCAATTGTGATTTGTTTCTCCTAAACAGATACTGGAGTCCAAACTGCACCTCAGGTGCACATTTAGAAAAGCAAGTAAAAAAATAAACCGTAAACCATAAACCATAAGGAAGTATAGGGAAGGAAAAAAAATTGAAATATTTTAAACATATCAAAGAATAACTGTGATCTTGGCATTGCAAAATTTCTTTGAAAAGCCTGGTCCAATAGTTCAGGACTTAGAAGAATCAGAGAAGCTGCCTGTAGATCAGTTCACAAACATCCAATTAATAAAAGACAGGCACAGTCCTACCTCCTGGGAGCACTGTAAAGATAAATATATTAATGACTGCAAGGCTCTCCAATTCTCCACTGAGGGGTCTACTTCAGAAATAAGACAGCTAGACAGAATTAGTGAGTACCAAGGGTGCACCGTTAACAACGCCGTTTCCAAGTAGCCTATTGACTTCTCTAAAACATTTGGCCTGTAGCAAACCGTAACAATAGCAGTATAAGCCACAAAGGATTTCATTATTTTTAACTTCAGGACAAAAAAAATTGAAAAATTCTCCAGAGCTTCATCACCAATGACAAATCATCAACCTTTAAAGTAACTTCATAAGGCACCGCACAAAACACAGCATCGCAGCTAATCTGGCTCAGTTCCTTTTTAAACAAACCCAGAGCCTTAAGTCTCTGTAAGTCACCGACTCATTACAGAAAATACACTTTCTTGTTTCCACAATAAGCAAGCTGTACAAGTGACAGAAGTGCACAAATAATGACAGATTAAATAGTGGGCAGTGCAGCCTAGAGATGAACAAGCTCAACTCACTGTCTTCTTCCACCACCCACCTTGCCTTGTCCCAGCACCTCCATCCCCTTCCTGCCCAACAGCATCTTCCCACTCCAAAAACCAGAGCTGGTCCTCTGAGAAACAACCTGACTCCCTTCAGCCCACTCTTCCACCTATAGCTCCACAGGGCTGGATTCAGCAGGGCTGTTTGCTGTTCTGGACAGCAAGCATCTTTTTTTTCCAAGTGGTCTGGAACACCTTTGTCTGCTGGAGGACAGAGCTGTACAGCACAATTCCATCACTGAACACAAGGAAAGAAGAAAGGGCTTCCCAAATGGGGCGATACAGAGGACAAGGGGACACGTGTAGAGGAGAGCGAGAGGTGCACGGCAGATCAACTAGAGACGCACAAGTCTGGGTAAACTAACAGATCTCAAAGTCAGACTTAATTCGAGCATTTCTGGCTCACCAAGGATATTCTGCACCACCTCCTTTTCTCTATATTACACAAGACCACTAGACACATTACACTTCTTATTTAGCATTTACCCAAAGTAATTTTAAACCACATCATGGTTCACAGTCTGAAATGAGAACAGGTGTCATGGAGCTGCTCCGAGTGAAAAAATTGATCTGGCAACACCCCAAAACTCCCAACCAATGCACAGAGCAGCAAGGTGGTGGGAGGCTGGCAAAACCAAGTGAAACATCTGTAATTCCATAACTTATCTACTACATATTGGCCTCTTCATGTGTGAAGAAAGACCTTCAATCTTCTCTCCATCACACAAACACACCTGCAGTTTGCTGTAACTGAAGACATTTGGGTCTCAGACAGCCTGTTTATGTTCAGAGCTTGGAATGCTGCATCTGTATTTAGCTTCTCCTCATATCTCTCTGCTGGAAAAATCTTTACTCAAACACAAGATGTTTCAAAGGTAATGTCATACCAGAAAGCCACCTGCAAAACAACCAACAATCCTGTGCAACGGCTGCCACCTAATGCCTGGGAAAGTAACTGCACTTACTGGAGGACGATAGGAGCTCCAGTAGCTCAAGAAGCAATTTATGTTTAAAATTTTCCTTTATGCCCTCACAAACAACGTACTCTCTTCTAACACAACATAAAAAATAATTCCAACAAGGAAACATCTCCAGTACTTCATATTTATCTGGTGCTTTACAATTTCACACTACTACATAAAGTAATCCTTTCATAAATATCATTTATGCAAAAAAGGGAGGAGAAAAAACACTAAGGCACTGATCATTGTGCAAAATCCCAGACCCGCAGTGAACTATCATGACAGAGACAGGTCAGAAGCTTTCTGAAATATATCATCAAGATAACCCAAAAGAGTTTGCCGTTTAAGCTTACCATTCATATAATCCATTAATCTCTTCAATCTGCATAAAGCCAAATATTCCTTTGGTTAGGAAACATCATTGCAAGCTCAGTCACAGAGGGGAAGGTGAGCTTGCCAGCACCTTGCCCTGTACGGACTGGAATTCTGCTTACACGAGGCAGCAGTACGGAGCCTTCAGCACTGACCGGTCAGGCTCTCTGGGTGTCACCGGCAATGACAAACAAGCTCATATTTCCATTTATACAGATTTTAATTATGCCACATCTGTAAGAAAGGCAAGATACCCTGGGATTCTATATAAATGAACTGCATATTTCCTCTGCCACACTATTGGCAATCCGGTGCAAAGAAAAACAAAATACACTTTCTTCTTTCTTCCATACACACAGTCCAAGGCTGATTATTTTCTACCTCAAAAGATCATCAGCAGGATGACACCGAGGGGATACCAGGTCTCAAATCTAGAAGTCCCCTTTTTTTCAGCACTATAAAGAGATCCCTAACAAATCTGTACACTAATTTCAGCAAAGTCGATCTCACAAATATCATACTTCAAAATGGCACTCTCATTCAACTTCTTTTGCTTTCATTAAGGCATTTTTTCTCCCACACATTAAATAGGAAACTGAATTTAAGGAAAGCAAAGATATCATGGGAATATACCCATCATTACTTACTTCTCCTGTGATGGGATTGGTTCCATATTTCTTTATCCAAGGAACAATGCTCCTAAAAGAGAAAGGATAAGTAATGAGACAAGTCCCATCAAAAACCTCTATTATTTTTTGATTAGCATGAGTATTTTTGTCAATTTGCTAAGGCCAAATGATGATTACACAGCTGTAATCAAGCAGTTTGGCAAGACAAAAGTAAAGCTAAGTAAAAAGAGTAACTTACAGTATGTCAAAGACTGTCCCATCTGGTGTGCAAACTGGGTATTCAAATGGTTGCAGAGACAAACTAGAAGAAAAGTACACATTCTATTTAGCAAAATCAGTTGGAATTTGCGATGACAGAAGCAAATAACATTTTGCTGATTCATTTACAAATTAAAGCCAATGAAAATACTGAGTGGCTGCCAATACCCACTACCTGATTCCACAGAAATTAGGTTAACACAAAATCCATGGAAGAAACTGGTGCAGTTCAGTAACTCGTAGCTGTCGGCACTCACAGCCAGAGAGGCAGATGCTCTAGCGCTCCCCAACCCGCTCCCATTGCCATATCGGGCCCCAACAGCACAAAAGACGGTTCAAGTAGAAACAGTCACTTCTTTGCGCTGAAACATTCAGCATCCCCTGCAGAGGTTCTGCCATAACCCACACAGCTCTCACCCGAGTAGCAGTAGTTTGTAGATACGGATGGTAACTTCTTGAACTATTTGATTTACAGGATTTCTAACCCACCTCTACTAAACTCCCTCTTTCACTCTAGAACTTCGAGCAGTAAACGCTAAACCCCCAAAATGAGCATAAATATTGCTTCGATCTATCTGATCACTGCCTCAGAAAGCAAATTATTGACTAAGCATATTCTGGCTACAGGAAAGTAGATTCGAGTCCCAATTACACAGATTTGAAAGACCAGAATGTACCCGATAATTGTTCTGAATTATTTTTTCACTTGTGTGTTCTTTTAGCCATCAGATTCAGCCTCTGCAGACACCAATAACAGAAGGTACATATATTGTTTTGCTTATTGTATTTTTTTCTTGCTGCGTTACTATCGTAGCAGGCACACATTGATGAAAGTAACAACCCCGGAAGAACACGGCTTCAGTAACAGTTCAATGTCAACCACCTGATGGATAAATGTGTCGTTTAATAATGATAATGTAAAATTTCTGCCTTACCTGCAGTGATCAAATGATAAACGTCTGAAATTAGTTCGTGGAAGGTCTGTTTATGGGAAAAACACAAACCAAACCTTGATTTTAATAAATATATAGTATTTTAGGTAACAAAGAAACACTTGAAAGTTACATTTTGCTACATACATGGTGACAATTTACCGATGACAAAGTGAAATGCACTAAAACTTGCAAAACTGTAACTAAAATCAGACTTGTCCTGCAGAGCACAAGTATCTCCTCAACTGAAATTATACAGTCAAAAAAAAAAACCCAAACAAAATGAAACAACAATGAAAAAACCCAACAATAATAACAACCACAAAATCCAACAATAACAACAACAAACCAGAGCTCTGACAGGCCTACAGCACCAAGTTTAAATTTGATGATGAACAGTTTAACTGCCTTCAAGCACACAGTGAATGGGCGTTAAACCCCAATTTCTGCCGGTCCCAGGTGGATCCGCAGGGCTGGTTTTAGGACCTTCAGTTCCAGAAGGACAGGGAACTGCTGGAGAGAGTCCAGCGCAGGGCAACAAAGATGATGGAGTGGAGCATCTCCCGTGTGAGGAAAGGCTGAGGGAGCTGGAGCTTGGAGAAGAGGAGACTGAGGGGGGACCTCATTAATGTTTACAGATATATAAAGGGTGAGTGTCAGGAGGATGGAGCCAGGCTCTTCTCGGTGACAACCAGTGATAGGACAAGAGGTAATGGGTTAAAACTGGAACACAAAAGGTTCCACTTAAATTTGAGAAGAAACTTCTTCTCAGTGAGGGTGACAGACACTGGCCCAGGCTGCCCAGGGGGGTTGCGGAGTCTCCTTCTCTGCAGACATTCCAACCCGCCTGGACACCTTCCTGTGTAACCTCATCTGGGTGTTCCTGCTCCATGGGGGATTGCACTGGATGAGCTTTCGAGGTCCCTTCCAACCCCTGACATTCTGGGATTCTGTGACCCCCCAGCTGCAGAGCCCGGGGGGTCAGAGGCCAGTTCGGGGGGAGCCCAGGCCCCCCCGCACCCCAGGGGGGTCACCCCACTGGACTTGGGGGTTCACCCCTCACCCCCGCCCCTTACCTGCTTTCTTGCCCCCGTAGAACTGCGTGTACTCCGCGCACGTGATGTACCTGCCGAGACACGGGGGTGAGACACGGGCTCACTCACGGGGGTCCCTCACCGGGGCCGCAGCCCCCCCGCCCCGCCCTCCCCCGCTCACATCTTGTCCTTCTGGTGCTGCCTCTTCCCCATGGCGGCGGCTCAGCTCGGGGCCCCCGGGAACGCGGCTCCTCCGGCTCCGCCGAGCCGCCCGCACCCGGACTCCTGCGGCCGCGGCTCCTTCCGGTGCGAGTGCGGCGGCGAAAGGCCCCGGCGCGGAAACACGGGCGGCGAGCGGCGTTCCGGGGCCAGGCGCCTGCGAGCTGCGCGCCCGCTAAACCCGGGTTTAGTTCAGTTTTTGCCGGAGCTCTTACTGGGTCCTCCCTCACCGGCGCCAGGGCAGGGACGCCCTGAGGGAGTTTTGACGGGTGTTTTGAGCCACGGTGTAGAGAGAACGTCTGATCCTCCCTGGGACCTGCCTCACTTCTCCATCCAAACCATTAATTAATAAAAGCTCGGTTGTTCAAAAGAGCCTGCTCCCACTTCCACGCTGAAAGTGTTCCTCCTTGGGTTTGCTGCAGGCTTCCTTTGATAATGTAACACAGCCTTAAACAGTTTTCAGAGCCTGCATCTGAAAAAAAAAAATGCTGAATATAAGCAGAAAATGCTAAAATATCCAGTTTAAGAAAAACATTCATCTTCATTTAAATAAACTTTGTTGTGTGGAATTTACATGTGAGATTGCCATAGGAAAAAAAAAGTAATCCTGTGTCCGTTGGGTGAATGGCAGTGACAGAACTTTCCAAGAAAAAATGGGTACAAAAACCTATATAGTGTCTAATATGGAGACAGGTCTTCATAAAAAGTATTTCAGCATTTAAATCCTATTAAACAGCATTCATTACAGACTGGTACGAACAGCACAAGGCTGAAGAGAGGATGGCCAGAATCCAAACATCTTGCCTTCTGCAGGAGGAAAGAGCCACCTGCCTCACAGCTTTCACTTATCAAACGTCTCCAAAACAACCCACGCTCGTTTGTTCTTTCCTCGTTAAACCACCATCCCGGCAGCTGCCTACACAGAACCGCCGAGAGTCAAAATCCACAGGAGCTGATAGCCAGACTCCCACGGACTGCACCAGGCTCTGGATCAGACCCACCTTTCCCCAGAACACGGTGTCTATCTCCCATTTTAATCATTTCAGCGGGTTGTTTACCTGCATACACGTGTGCGAGATGAGCACAATCCGCTCTGATCACAGATGTCCCTGCTCGCTGCAGGGGGTTAGTCCCTCCCAAGCCAAACATTCTATGGTTCTATGATTCTGCTTTATGAGGAAGATCATGCCAGTTCCCATGAGCGTGGACTAACTGGCAACAGCACGTGAATCTTCGTCATAGTACAATTTACCTTTTTGGACTATGGGTCAGGGGAGCTTGTGTAGCTCTTCTTATCACCTTCACTTTACCCATCTGGTACACATGAGATTGCCATAGAAAAACAAAAGTAATCCTGTGTCTGTTGGGTGAATGCAGGAGGCAACAAAACCCTCCAAAGGAGGGGGTTTATTGCCTCAAAGATCCTTCCCTCTAGGATCCAGACAACCATGTAACTTTCAGAGGAAAGATCACCCAGTTGGTATTATTTACTTCTAGACGTTTTAACATGATTCAGTCTGCGTTGACATTTCTGGAGGTGCCTGTGCCCTCTGTAATAATTCAATACCATGTTTTTGCTTTTTGTTTTTTAAACCAATGCAATGTTCATTTATTTTTGTACTTACAAAAAGAGTCACCCCATTGTATCCCACCCCCTCCCCCCAAAATGCCTTTTACAAACATTTAAAAATTAAAAACCAGATGATGACATGTTAATTTGGTAGAATTATTTTGAAACATAGCTTTTGTAATTAGAGTTAAATTTCCTACAAGATGACTTTGTAGAGATAGCCTGATTATTGGCCAAATAAAATTCCATATTACAAGTTAGCAAATTCTAGTACAAAAATAGTCCATGTGTTAGAACAGCCTCTTATTATTATTATTATATTCACAGGAAAGAGTCTATTGGCTGCATAATACCTTAATATTTATGAAATTTCTTTTTACGTGGCTCATTCATCTAATTTAGTGTTGAGCCTCAATAAATCCTCAGGCAAAAAACCCTAAACAGGGTTAAATATGCTGTTCAGTGTACTCTGAAGTACTGTGCTTTTCACAGGACATCCAAGAAACCCCACAAACAGTTCTCAGCTAGTTTTGATATTAAAATGAGATCCAGATCCAAAAGGACCCCCCCTGAAGTACAGATCCACAACTTTCCACAGAAACAGAGGCCACAGCTTCGATGGGGAAGTTTCACTTGGGAAACGGTCGAGCTCATCCACTCATTTTCACGAATCCACTCGTGAGCTTCTTTAAAAACTAAAGCGGGTCACTCCTGAAGCTCTGGGACCCTCCCGACTCTGCTCTCTTCAGGAATGTCCCCACTGACCGGGTTCTCGCTCCTCTTCTGTCTCTGGTTAATGCTGTTCAGCAGTTTCTCTCGGACCAGGCCCCGCAGGGAAAATCTGGGGGAATGCTACTTGTCTCTCAAGATGTCTAGCTGCTCTTGATATTCTGTGAAAAGCCTCTGGAATCGGAGGTTCTGTCCAATAACAGGAAGAAGCTCTTTCAATAGTTCTCTCTTTCGTAAACCCTGCACAAAAAAAACACAAAAGCATCCTCAGAATGTATTGCTTGATATCATAAATATATTCCATAGAGCTATTTAAGATTCATGCCTTTTCCTGCCTGGAAAGAGATGTGTATTTTATGTTCTTACTCTGGTTACACGACTCCCAGAATAAAAACTCTCTTTACATTTATATACCTATGAACCCGGTGCAGCCTCTGCACTTACAGACTCCAGGCTCTGAGAAGGGAAGACATTTCGGTGGCATGTCACTATTTCAAAGTTGCCATCTGAACAGTGTGGAGACCCGAACACGCAACTCTGCTCCATCAGTGTGATACTCACAGCAGCACCAGAGCTGAGACTGGGGCAATAAGCCTTTGTTTATGGTTTCACATTAAATAAATACAAGCGCCATGGGAGGAAGCCTGTTTACAAGATTAGAGCGGAGTATGGAAAGGGTTACAGGGTCAGCAAAAATAATTCGTCATTGCTTTTTTGCCACTAAGTTGAACCATATTTTAAGTTCTATTGTCCATGTTCTGTAATTTTCATTACAAGGAAATTCTTCCTTGTTCTTCGTTAAACTATTATCAGGACTTACCATAACTGTTGATTCCCACTGACTTCCAGCTGAGTAATGGACTGGACCCAGTAAATCCTTGCATAATTCTCGCAAACGATATTCAAACCCTGAATATTATCAGAAAACAAAGTCACATTCATAAACATAAACCACTCCACAATGTAACTGACAACATTCAGGAAAGAGTTAAATGTATAACAAAATAAACTTTTTCAGAAATAAACGTGTTTGCCTTTATCATTCTTCTAACAGCAAATCTTTGGAAAGAGAAGATGATTTGTAAAAGATTTATTTTAGAGTTCCAAAGGGTTTTATTTTAAGTTCTTGAACCCAAAAGCACTACTAAAGATGCTGTACAATAGGGAGAAAAGCTGAAGTAGTTACTCCAGTTTGTTTTTAGCTGCCATGATCTCAACCTCACTGTTCCTCCCACATAAAGATATCAGCTTAAAAACAAAACCAAACCCACTGGCAAACTGACACTTCAGCAGCCAGAGAACTAACATAGAAGAGATATCACAAGAGCTGGAAAGCTACAAGATGAAAAGCAGTGAAGGAGAAAAGTTGTTAGCTTGCATTTAATGGCAATATATGAATTAAAAAAAAAAATCAAGTCAGCAGTGGAAAAAAAAACCAAACAAGAATCAGACATCCTTCTGAAACATTACAATACTACTAAAATAGAAGAGACGTGTGAAACCCTTACTGAAAGAGCTTACAACAAAATTAAAAGGGATAAAATTAATACACATGACAGTTTAAAAAAAAAATAATAAAAGTGCACCCAGGTTGGAGGGCAGCTTTACCCACCGAAAATCAGAGCAGGGAATTCCCTTGCAATAACAAAGTAATCCATTTCAGAGTAACTTGTCAGTATAACAGACTGAATGTGTTAATGGCTTTGAATTCATTAAATGTTGAAATCATCATAGGAATAAAGGGTCAACAATAGGATGTGCCATTTTCAAAATGTAGCAGAGCTAGAAAACTAGTGAAACAGTAACACACGTATGGCAAAGCAGAATTTGCAGTGACACCCAGTGTACAGACACAGTGACATCTGCGCAGTGCAACGTGAAACCCCCACACACAATCGAGAGGTTGTCAATTAGCGAAGACTTTTAAAAGTATAACCGTCTCTTCAACATATGAACCATTATGAACATTTTAATTTCAACTTAGGGAGGACAGAGGGAATCAAGAGCAGTTCATCAAGCTCTCTTGTTAAATCAAGTAGGGGTCAAAAGGCAAGAATTAATGAGCTCAATTTTCCTTCTGCCAACACCTAATAGGTGGCCTAACACAAACCATTTTGCTTCCCTCTGAGTAAAATGATTGTGCGTGGTGAGGAATGAGGCTGAATTAATGCAATGGGAACTACTAAATTTGGAATGCAGACAAGCGAAGATACAGAGATCTTTAGAATCCAAGAAGCATGAAGTCATTTGGTTAATCTTATTTAATGTGATTGCATAGATATATATATTCAAATATAAAATACACAAGCAACCTTTCTTGTAGGTTTCTTCCCTCATAGAATTTAACCTATGCAGCTCACCAATACAGGCTGTTGAAATTATAGAATGTAAAAAAAGTATAAAGTGCAAGCAGCACAGGCAGATTCTCTGCGGTTTTACGTGCTCTGGGACAGTGTCAGAGAGTGAGCAACTCTTCCTTTTCACATCAGGCAGCGATCGTCAGCTGGCTGAGGAATGTCACATATTTTACATGGTGTTGCTGATTGCCCTGGAACATCTGTAGCTGCTGCCAGACAATACGTACGATATGCCTGACAGACACAGGACCTCTCTACAGTGCAGTTCCTGCTATCGAGGTCCGCAGATGGCACTATTTCCCCAGACCACAATCTGTTCACAGTCTGTGTGTCTGAGTACTGAGCACTATAGGAGGTAAAAGCACTTCAGCAGTTTGTTTTGGTTTTAAGTAAACACCAAGTCAAGAAGCCAAGTGCTAAAAGAAGAATGTTAAGTGCAGTCGTACAGAGACATGACATGAAGAGAGTGTTTCTTAAAAATCCATCAGAGCTGCACACAGTTAGCACAGCATGGCAGGTCTCACCTTCATTAACCAGGTACCGTGCATAGATAAGGAGCCAGTGGCGATATTCGTGACTGGACTGTAACGTAAGTGCTGCTGCTATCTGGCTCTCCAGGTATGCAAGCGTTGTTTCTTGTTGCACTAAATGAGGCATGGAGAACAATCTTGCAGCTTGCCTTCCTGAACTATGAGACCAAAGAACAATTAACATGCCAGCCACAAAATCAGATACTCGTTTAAGGAATATGTTTTTGTAATATAAGATATTCTACAGTTATCTTTCAGAGGCACACAGTGCTTCCAGAGCTCAAGCTTTTAATGACGAAGGCAGCACTTGATGGCAAACTGCCTTCTCCATCACTGGACCATTTACAAGTATCAAGGTCCATGGAGGGTTTTCTGCTCCTGTTCCTTTTCTCTTCCTTTCATCTGTCCTCTGTTTTAAAACACACGCTTTTCAGTGACCAAGTGCTCCTAAATGTTTACAGGAAATTAAGATGACTGCCTTTACCTTCCTTTGCCCCTCACAGGTGAAAGACACAAAACAAAGACAAGATAAAGTTAGCCTGAAGCATTTTAAGGATTTCTTTTAAATATATGCATTGTCATAAGAAAGCTAATTGGAAAAAAAGTAGCAAATCACTTCCTTTCTGAGAAAAATGCTAATTCTTCAGTTTGGTATTTTCTCTCTCTCTCTCAGTGTTGTTTGTTTGGATTTCAAATGTATTTCCCAATTAATTCCCCTTTCTTTCCCAAGAGAACAGCAAAAACAAAAAAAAATCATACAGCTCTTTACAGTTTTTCTCCTTAAAAAAACCACCCAAACCAAACACAGATGTGAAGGACAAAAAGAGCAGAGAAATCTGCCTGGGAAATGTAATTCAAATCCAGGTGAGGATGGGCTACTAAATTACCTACAGGAGTCTGCTCCAGCTCACACAATTCCCTGATATTTTCAGATGTTAAACATATGCATTAGATGACTAATCACTCATCTTTCTAAAAGACTTGATTAAATAGATCCCTTGAGGACAACTGAACTACTCAAAATTTGTAGGCCTACTCCAAAGCTGGTAAACTAAAAATTAAAATGTAAAGTGTAAGAAGTTCAGTTTAGCTAATCACAGCATTACATGTACAGAATGGACAAATATATTACACACCCAACAAAGAGCAGCCTTAAAATTAAGTTTAGAGCATGCTTTCTTATTCCCCAAACAATCTCAAAATAACATTAAGATAAACTATAAATCTGCACAGGTTTAAAAAAAAAAAACACTGTATGAGCTACTGATAATTGTCATTCCCATAAACATCTTACGAATCAACTCACTGATTCAAGCACATGAATAAATAATAGGAAAAAGAAGACAAACGTGCTGATCAAATGAAGCAATTAAGTGCGTACTTAGATGTTCGTCCCTGTATTACAGCTAAGGGCCCCGAACACTGCATGGCTTCTTGGGATGGTAAACTATTCCTGAAGTCTGCACATTGTGCTAGAGAGTCCTGTTTGTCAGAAACAAGATTCCTGAAAAAAAGGAAACAAACCAAAATCAAGTTTAAGGAGAGCAGGCAGCGATACCAGGGGATCCGGGTCTGTTCTTCCTAAAAGCTCAACTTGTATTTCACAGATAGCAAAAAACTCATCACCGAGGTGCTCAGGAATCCCACAGATGCCAACTGTTCCCACTCTGTGTCCAAATTCTGCTTGTCCTGTCACAGAAATGTTCCTCCCACCCACAACATTAATTGTATAATATAATTTAGCATTGGTTTGAAGGAAATGAGCTTTCTACTTATGTTACATCTAATAAGAAGTTGCCCCAGAGTGAAGACTGGAATGAACACAGGTAATGACTTTCTTATTAAGAACTGGATTTTTCCTCATGTCAGGTCCCCCCACCCACCAGAGAAGTCCTCACAGATCACATATGTTGACAGCCTTTCCCATACATTGCAGCTCTTCCTGCATAGGGAGGGGGCTGATAGTTCCAGCTGCATTCCCACCCCTCAGCAAGGATATCATTTTCACTGGTTTGAGATACCAAGGGAATCAGTGGCTCAACCTGACGCTAAGTTTAGATCTCCAGACCGCTCAGAGGTAAAATGGCACAAATATTTTAAACACCCTTTCCTGCTTTATCATGTCTAAATTTGTATGATGACTAAAGGGATTGCTCTTTTATATATTTCCAAAGCTGTGGTACAAACCAAGAAATGACAGTAAATTCAGAATTATGGCTGAGCGCCTGTCCTCTGCTCTTTGTCGACTGAGAAAATTTCTGTTTATCTAAAGAACAAATAAGGTGTCTTTTCTTTTCCAAAGGATTAACATCAAGTAGTTGACTAATAGCAATTATTCTAAGGAGAACTTTAAACAATAAGTCCTTTCATCAAGCATGCTCATTACACTAAGTACCACAATTATATTAAGACTGCAACATGTTTTTTTCCTCTTAGAAAGGCAACAAAGAATTTGTTTTGGAAAGATACTGTAAATAAATTAACCACGGATTTTTTTTTTATGGGAACTTATGCCTTGACAGAAATAAGAGACTCCATGGGGAAAGCTTATCTGATAAGACACAGACTCTGTGTAGCCTTTCCTTGTCTTTAGGACATCAGTAACGACTCTTCCATGGGAATTCTCTGAGTTACAACGATTTTTCCCCTCCTCATCTGACTTACTATCTTCATTAAACTTTGTATCTTGGAAACACAGAGGTGTCTTCAAATTTGACTGCTTGGGAGATCAAAACAAACATTACAGAGTGACAGGGACTGACAGAGTCAGGCACACACGTGTTCAGGGTTGGAGTGCATAAGCCTTATTTTCCCTGGAAACTGGGCAGAATAATTTTAACATGTCTAAACTCCCAATGAAACTCTGAAAGCTGTTTTGACAAGTTTTCCCAAACTTTTCCATTCTTTTACATAAAAAATTCATGGTAAGGCTAGTTTATTTTTAATAATTGCCAACTGCTTGGCAGATTCAACTGATGTATATCAGTGGAATTATATGTAGGTGTACATTAATAAATAACAGTATGCACCGTGTAGGAAAGAGTGATAAAGTAAGCCATAGTTTAACTTTTTTTATTCTAAACATAAAAAATCATAGAATATAATAAAGCTGAGACTCACAATAGCGAACCAAAGTAAAACTAAGCCTGGCGTGTGATCCTACTCAGACTAACCTTCAAAACATGTAGTGAAACAATAAATCAGAATACACAACACTTCAGCTAAGTTGTAAAAGCGCAAAATAATATCTAACTTACCATGTAGAAAGAGAAGGACTAAAACAGTATGCCTTTCCATCGGACATGCTCATTACAGGTATCCCATGCTGAGTCAGCAAGATCTGAGAGACAGTTGCATCACTTCCTGCAAGTCAAATCAGACCTAAGTATTTATTTTGGAATCTTGCGTAACATCCGTAATTGTAAGAAGTGCTATCCACCATTATCAGTCGTAGCAATTTTACTCTCAAGCACTGATAGGAAGGTCACGACACAAGATAATGACGGTAAACACCGGGCTCAGCGCAGCAGCATTAAAATTACTCTTTTGCAAAATATATTATCAGTCTTGGTAGTGCGATTTATACAGAACATTGGCTTAACTGGAAATGTTCTCCATATCTAGCGGCAATTTTCAGCAATTCTGCCATGTCTTCTGTAACCCAAGAGGCCATTATCTTTTTTCCATTAAGTTAAAATCCTAAAAACCTGCATACTCTGGAAAGTGTGTTCTCTAAGAACATAGCCTAAGTGGGACAGCTGGAGTTTCTCATTTCCCAGGCCCAGGGTTTGTGCACGTAACTTCTAATGAAGACACTTGCAAACTGCTAGTACAACTACTTCTCCAGGTAGTTTTGATTAGCACTGTATGGACTAAAGCTAAAATAGAAGCCAGTGTGCCCTGAGACACTGCTTTTTTGATATGTTTTGTGCTAGATATTGGCAGGTAGAGAAACTGAAGATTTTGAAATAGTGAATTGGAAGATAATCAGTTGTTATTTATCGTTAAGATAATAAACATGCAAGGCACACACAGAGAAATTGTTGTAATAGCAGATTTGCATCAAATATTTATTTTGTAATCTTCACAACACTGAATTTTCACATTCAGAAGCAAGCTGGAATATAATAAGCTACAGAGCCTTGTACAATTCTGTTACTTGCCAATTTTCTCATCTCAATTATTTCTACAGTATTTCAACACTGCAAGTGACTTCCCTGTATTACACAATCACGAAAGAAAACTATTTGTTTAGGCTTTTCGGTTTTCATAGAATTTCAGCATATTCATAAATAGCATTACACAGCACGGGTGGGCTCAAAGGTTGGTAACTAAATGACTTTTTTCATTACCTGAAAATATTGTTTGCAAAGACTCATCTCTAACAATGACTGTTCGCTTGTGAACATCCCTGAAAAAGACAAAAGGACAAGTGTGCACTTTACAAACAACCGAAAGCTCCAAAAAACATTTAAAAATGCACTTCTTTAATATTCATGCAAAGCGGGGGTTTTCTGAGAGTTTGGATGTTTGCTTTTTTTTTGTTTTGACATTTTCTTCATTGCTTCGACAAAATTATTTTGGCGAACTCAAACCCCTTAAGGCAAGACAGAAATCAATAGCAGAGAACAACTTTAATGGCTCTTCATCAGGAAACCTCATTACAGCTAAGCAAACACCAAGGATCCAAATAACTCCTTTAGGAGCTCTGACTTGCATGAGACATTAGATTAAATAAATACAACAACTGTAAACAAGCTACTGCAGTTTTTATCTTGGTGTCTCAAAGGCTGTTAGAGTACTTCTAACTCTGAAACTCGTGTCCTTTATTGGCTAAGTATGATGGAAGCTGGAAGCATCCATGTTTCTCCTTTTCCCACCCTCAATCCATTCCATCTATGCAGGCCAAGTCTATCCTATGGAGGCTGATCCTTTATCTTCCTTCTAAAATCAAATTCAGTATTATGGACTATCCTAGAACAGAGAAGAAACAAGATTCAACTCCTGCCTAGTTAACTCTTCATATTATATCCAAAAGTGGACTTGTGTTCACACCTGATGTGGTTTAAGCCCCAGTTTCAACAGCAACGCATTAACACAACTGGAGTTACTTATAAAAAAATCAGCCCAGCAGCTGCTGCAGCCAAACCTGGTACTTACCAAACAGAGAGCGTAGCAGCAGTGGTGAGAGCCATGATGTAAGAACCTGTGCAATGTAGGGTGGAAATGGGTGTATTCAATACTATAGGAGGAAGAAGGCGACGACCACAAGCTGAAAATACTGACAATGTTCGTTTCTCACAGGCCACACTTACAATCTCACTAGGGAAAAAAAAAAATAATACGGAACGTTTACATTTTGTCAAATGCAAGTAGCACAAACCAGACTGACTTCTTAGGTTATCATACAACCAGAAGACAAATAGGACATCTTGAGCCAACCACAAAGAATCACAAAAATCCCTAAGAGAACTCATTCAGTCAATCAACTTTTCCAAATAAGTAGAAAAAAATACCTTTAGAGCCCCTACTTATTTGTAAATATGCAGGTTTGGGTCTAATCAACTTTCCGTACTGTGTACTTTTGTACCCTTAGAAATGTTTTCTGGCCTTTGGGATCCTCCTTCTCCAAAAACACGCCCTTACCAGCTTCCCGCTGCAGTGAGAATCCGACTGGTGAGGACCGTCTCCCATTCTTTTCCTTCTCGATTACACTTTAACCTGCTCAACTTTGAGCCTCCCAGTGCAGTCATTTCATTCTCCACTTCAAGGTACATTGATGGATCTGAACTTATCTGAAATATAAAAAATGAAATGCATTTTGGAAGAGGAAGAGAACTACTCAGAAAACCAGCAACTACTATTAGATCCAAAACAACACCATCTTTAAGAATGGATTTAAGTATAGTATTCTCTGTTGAAAGTGGCTTCAAAATATACTGTGATACTTCAAAAGAAGCAGACCTCTGAAAATCGGTCTTGGCTAGAACACAAATAATTTCTTTGTATTTGAAGTATAAGAATAAAGAAAGGTTGTGCTAGTCTGTGCTTCCTAATTAAGGGCACCAGATCAAGTCTGGATGTGCCCAGTCTCCCTACAATCTCGCAACTAGAACCAGGCCACCACAGCCTAAACACGCAGAAAAATTATTTCACAAATAGCTAAAGTAATACTATTTGCCAGTTTCTTTAGATGTAGAGCACCTCCAGAGAGCTCTCAGAAAACACCCTTTTTTTCTCTTCAGCAGTGTCCTACCAACACAACTGTAATAATAACGCAGCAGTTACTCCCATCTGAGGCTCTTATATTTACCTCACACTTTGGTTAACCAGGAGGAGGGACTGATGAACCAGAGGTATTCCTCTTGAAGTTTAGCTAGTTCAGAAGTGTCCTGTTTTTAGCTGATTTGCCATCAACTTTTGTCATGTATTCAAACATTAATTTATCAAAGGATCTGAATAGTCTAAGATTATTTTTAAAAAGAGGATTTTTTAAGTATTAAGCTTTTTTTCCTTTACAGTCCACTTACTTGCAAAGTAAACATTTTCTGTGGGATTGGGGTTGGCAATTTAAGTGCTAATGCTGGTGCAGAGATGCAGGCAGCATCCTTCTCAGAGGCCAGAGTAGCTGGGGACTGGAAAAAAAATTGCAATAGTGGTCAAATTATTCCATTTTTAAAAGTCCAAAACTAATATACTCTATAATACAGATTGATTTGAAAGATTTTTTTAAAACTCCAAATAACGCCAACTGCAAATATTAATTTTTTTCCAATTAGTTGAATAAGTACAATTTTTTTAATATAGCTTCTAAGAATTAAAAAGCCAAAACAAACTAGGAGTCTTTTTTTTATATCCCCCCGTTTTCCAGCTCCGACTAGTTAATGGAAATACTGGTATATCCTAAAATGATGTAAATGCTAAAGCAACTTACTACTTCATGGCTCCTAGGAAATTCATAACCATTTAAGTAATCATATCCAAGTCACTCTCTTGTGCTTGGCCATGCTCCATCAAAGAACACCAAATCCTGACAGGGTTTCACTTTATTCTGGACAGTCATTTGGCATGCTATCAGTGCTTATTGTGCTGGTACCGTTTAGTAAGTAGCTGCATATTCGTATAAAGGATGGACACATTCGCCACGCCATGTGAATATGCTTTTTACAATCTTAAAGTTAAAAAAATAAGTTTAAAGGCAAGGAAGAGGTATGCCTAAAAATTCTGAGACTGATACTATTTGTGTTTCCCTGACTTGATGGAACAAGTCAACATGGGACTGACTTTATTAAATGAACATTAAAAGCCACAATGAATCTTATTTATTTCACCTGCACAGTTAAAGTTACTGGTACAAGTCTGGAGTCTTTTCGAGGTCTCCCTTTTTTCTTCTTTTCTACCGTTTCTCCCTCAAGTTCCAGTTTCCGTTTGGGTGCGCTGAGTGGTTTAGCAGCTGGAATCTTCTCTTCACTGTCACTGCTGCTCTCCAGAATATCCTTGGGCTTATTGTCTTTAATTAAATTCTGATCCTTCAGCCTAAGCAAGTAAAAAAAAAAAAAAATATATATATATATATATATATTTCAGGTTTTATATAAGCTGATTCCAAAAGCTGCCATATACTCTACACACTGCATTCCTGTAGGTAAAAGGTAAATTCTTAGCCTTGTGTGAGTGTATTTCAAAATGTACAAAGGCAAGAGAAGGAAGCTGAAGAGGTATGGCAAGTCCTCTGCAAAAGTACAATGTGAAATATGTATGTAAGCTGATCAGACATATTCTCTCCCCAAAAAATCAAACTAGCAGTTAGCAACTGGATAAAGCCGTAAATAACAACTGTATTTTAGCAGATCTCGTTCCCTGGGTCGATACAAATAATTCAGCACTCCGTAAGATGCAAGAGTGGTTCACCTTTTCCTCTCTGATGGACATGACACTTTCTGCTTACTCATGCAGAACTTCAGCGGTCATTCTGTTGTCTGTCCCCAAAAGTCATCATATTCAGTTTTGACTACTGTAAGTAAGGTGCACATCTGCAAACTATGCAAGTAACCTCACTGCTCCATTTTCCATTTCAGGAATATAATACAACTATGGACGACAAAGTACAAATCCCTGTGAACTCTTTTGTAAACCATTTTACCCTAAAATAGGTCATTTAATCATATTCTTCCCATTCCCCCCAATAGCTGGTTATTAACTCACAACTGTGCTTTGCCACTTATTCCACAACCACTTGGCTTCCTAGAAATATCTTGCATAATCCAAACCCTTTTTCTTTGGCATTTGAATTATGCCAAACAATACACATTTATCCATACTTTACTGACACATAAGAGGCAATTATGAGAGTAATTTAATACATCTTTCTTCTGCATCATATGGTTAAACTATTTGACATTAAAATACTGAGGTATTTAGTAAAAACACATTTTATTGATAATAAGTTGGGGAACTACATACTTCTTTCTCAAGACTGCTATTTTTTCTATAATTTGTTTTGGTGAAGCAGGAATATTTATGCCATAACACACTATGTCACAAAACCAAAGGCTTTCTTCTATTTTTTTTTTTTAAATCACGTAGATCCAGAGCCAAAACCCCTTAAAATCAAAGCATCTTCTCTGCATGCCTTCAAGGCACAAAACTGAACTACAACTGCAGCTATTCTGACGATAGGCCATCTGCAGACATGTATGGTAATTTATCTTGAAGTCAATCTCACTCTGTACAGAGATGCAGACTGGCTATTTTTATCTTGCAAGGAGCACAGACACATGTAGCACACATGGAGGCACGCACAGCCTCTTGTAACAATAGTTTTCACTCAGTATTTTGAAGAGTCTGCTTGATTCCAAACGCCAGAGACAAAGGTATAAAGAGATTATCAAAACAAAAGGGAATTTACCTATTCACAGCTGTCTCCTTCTTTCCAATTGTGGAAGACACAAGACAATTTCTAGAGTGCCAGTGCCATGACATCCTCAACACAGAGAATGAGCATTTTAACTCTCTAGATTACTATCCTTTTATTTATTTATTCCCCACCCACCAGGCTACGTCTTACCTGTCCACAACAGTCTGATTTGTATTTATTACAACGGCAGTCCCTGAGGTGGCTTTGGATCGTTCTGTAAATCTAGAATCAAATGCTTTCATGGGTTCAATCTTGGATGGAGTTGTCAATACAGAGGAAGACGACGCAGGAGGAGCAGTTGAGGCAGAGGTAGCGTTTACACTGTCAATACAAGGGATGGGAAAACAAGGATTGAAAGAAACTTAGTACTGGTAGCCTGCGCGGCTCATAACAACTAGCTAATATTCATTCTACTGGCTAGAAACCATATTGAAAACCTTTCACCCAAGTACATACATGAACTACGATATGCTTTTTCCCCTATCATGTGTTATCTTGCAAGCTTTGCATACTCTTAAAAGCTGTTTATGATCAAACTCAGAGCTAAGAGCTTCATGTGTCCCCGTAGATGTATCTAGACTAAAAGACGCCAATTAATTCGCTATGTATTTTTAACCCAGGAATGGAATTGTACTTTCAGTTGGTATTGAAAGGAAAGCATCACTATTTCAAATTATGATTAAGGTACCCAGTTTTACCCCTTGTTCAGGTTACCAAATATTTTCCATCTCAAGATTATACTCCAGTGTTTATCAATCAATCTGGGATGAAAACATTCAAGCCAAGTTTTGATTTTGTTGTTGAAGTATCCAAATTTATTATTAGGCCTTTCCAAGCATAACTCTAAGGGAAAGGAATGTGTTTTCCCCACACTAAAGCATTCCAGGGATCTGCTATTTGAATAGCTGTTTACTTTAGAGATTTTTCACTTCATTCAAACAATGAATCAAATGAAAGAACGGTTCTAAGATAACTGATGTTTGTACTAAAAAGCAGTTAGAAGTCCAATTTCCAAAGAAAAGGAGACTTAATAGTTTAACCTGTCAATCATTTCTCATAGCCTACCCACTCATTTTTTAATCTGTTGCCAATTTCAACTAAATTTGATGGAGTGGTAGAGGTTCCAATGACATTGTGCTCTTACAAATGCTAGAAAAACACATTGAGTAGAAGAAATGCAGTCAGTGCTTACACTGAAAAGCAAGTAAAATTTAGTCGTTCCATAATTAAAGACACACTGGCCAATCAGCGCATGTGCACTGACAAGTCAAGGTCACTGTGCTCGCTCTCGTCTGATGGGGTTGTTATACAGGGAAGAAGTATTACCACGTTCACAGAGAGATCTACAGGACACAGGACAGAATTTGATGGAGAACAGGCCTCATTACCTCCACTGCTGGAAAATCTGTTATTTACTAAAAGCAACCCCACAAATCCATAAGCAAGTCAAATTGTTAGAGCATTCGCAATCAACTGTGTACCTCACTGCACTGAAGTTCATTTCCAGAACTATGCACATGGACTTATTAATTACTGATTTATCACTATATAAAGCAACCAAATATTAATAAAAATCTTGACATTTTCAGGAATGTCAGATTCTTGAAGTTTTGCTCTAAGAAAACCACTTTAATAATTGCTTGATTACAGAATTGTAAACAAGAATTTAAAACTAAACAGTGTCACAGGAGCAAAAGACAAAACTGCAAATACTGACCCATCTTTGTTGGCTGCATCATCTGTTGGTTTTATACTGGCTGCTGTCGGCTCTACAGAAGGCTTTGAAGTATTAAGGGAATTTGCAGCGTTAGAATCCAATGACATGAGCTGCTGGTTACTTTGAGAAGACATCATTGAGCCAGAGAGAGATCCAGATATTGGGATGCTATTGAAAAATGCTGTAGAAAAATCCCTAAGCAAAAAGACAAACAATAAATATACATCTTGAAAAATACTTTAAAATAATGTTTAAAAATAAATGAAAAATAATAATTTTAACCAAACTATTTATTCCATTCTTCCCTTTTCCACATGTGGATATTCATATACAACCTAAATACACCACCACCACCACCACACCTTCCAGTCTTGCTTCTCATATACAAAGGATGCCAAAGCCAGTATTAATGTAGGTACAAACGTGCAATACATTATTGTTCACTCATCTATAATGGTAAACAACGAGAATTAGCCTGATCTATTAGAACTGGGATCTTATTGCTATGAGAACATAAGTTGCAACTATATTCCCTAAGTATACACAAGGTATTTACAGCAAGTGTTTTAAGATGCCATAAGACAAAAATAAGTCAGAATTCTTAGTTTGCTTCAGAAAAAAAAGATGAAAAGGTAAAGAGGGATTTTAACAACAACTCCCAAACGTACCCAGTGTCCAGCTGAGCTATGCAGAGAGGTGTGATCCTTCTCCGACCATCTGCTGTTCGTGTTTCAACTTGTTTTTTTAAGAGATTCTGTTGAGAAATATATTTCATTGTCATTTCTGATTAATAGGAAATGCTTTTTAAAAAAAATTTTTCTTTTCCCAACTGACAAGAAGAGGTGTATCAGATGAAAGCAGCTCCTCTATTAAAAAATGTTAACAAAGTTTTTTTTCCATGTTGCCTTTGAACCATGCTACTATTGCATAAATAGAATCAATCTACATTTTTATGAATACAGGTGTATTTTAATACCGCAATTTTTTTTTGACCAATAGTAGGTGTTTTTTAAATAGAAGTTCATATAGTACGAAGTACAACAGAATTCTGATTCTCTCCACGCTAGAGAGTTAAGTCCAAAGCATTCTCATATGTGTGCACTGAATCCTTCATTAAAAGTTGTTCTGTCTTTAGGAGATAATTAAATGCTTTCAACCTCCTTCACTGAGAAACTGAAGCACAGTTCTACAGCTGGACTGTTATTAGTTACCTTTTGTCTTCCTTTCTACACACCGAGAATTTAGCACATATAGAAATATCCACAAGCGTTTTTCCGCACCATCTTACCTCTGCTTAAAAGCATTCTAACTTTTCAAAAAGTCCCAGCAATGTCAGCTGGACCATTCATGGGTTAAAGATGCCATCCAACACGAGTAAGAAAGCAGAAATTGGTTTTATCATAAGCAGTTTGATATTTATTGGCTTAGTACTTGACACTATAAAGCAACCATCAGAGAACACCTACCTTCCTAATGTCCTCCAGACTCTCCCCATTGACCATGCTTGCCACCTTGGGAGCCGCTGTCGCAGTTCCAGATGTTTCCCTAATTGACGCGTTTTTCTGCTCCACCTGCTGCTGTTGTCTCTGTTGATACTTGAGCATCTCTGGATTCTCAATAATGGTGGTAGACAACTGAGCTTCAGTCATTATTGCCAGGCTTTTTCCATAGGTGGACTGATGAATGTTGCTCTGTGGGCGTTGGAAATGTATCACATAAAAAGAGTGACTACAACTGCCAGTGTGACATCACCAATCATAATGTAATGGAATCACACAAACCTCACAGGATCCATAAAATGCAAATGCCCTCTGTATCATTTATACACTACAGACTTTTTTTTCTTTATATTTCCAGCTAGCACTACATCAATATGTAAAATAATTGGAATTCAAAGCTTTAGTTGCTAATGGCAATGAGAGGAAAAAAACAGCCAGCAGCAATCAGTTTAAAAAGACTTGCATATATGCAAGTCAAAGAGTAATTTTAAAGTGTTTTGAAGCACCCACTCCTTGTTTCCTTGGCCAAATAATTACTTCAAATGTATAATGATGTGTAAGCAAGTGGATGTGTTCCAAATAGACTTTCTTTCCAGAATAGAAACCAATATGACAAATACATTTATTGACTACTCTTTTTTTAATGATTTGTAAAGCAGACAAGAACGCATTTTTCTATAATATGGAAACTGGTCACTACACACTTGTATAAATAGACCAATATTTTACTTGAATCAATAAAACCCTTAAATATGATCAGAGATTCTCCAAGTGCCTGCTGTACCTTTTCCTCCTCACTGAGTGGGTCTCCAAGTTCATCCTGGGAAAAGTCCAAAAACGCCACTGATCCATCCATGGAACACACCAGGATACCGAGTCCATTAAGGGTCCTGAAGAAAATAAAGGTCCATCTTTGGTTTCAATCTCCTTCATTGATGCAAAGGGGCAATACAATAAATTATTCAATGAAAATCTTAGCATAAGATTTATTATCACAGCAACTGCTGATGGCAACAAAGAAGTGGGCCAGCAAAGAGGCAGGGTGGTGGACAGCTGGGGTTCATGTGCCAATATTCCTTTGGAGACTGCGCGCAGGAAGGCGGCATCAAACAACACACCTACCCATGGCATGATCAGCACCATGCAAAACTTTCTGTAGGGTAAAACAGAATATAAACTGAAGTGTTGACAACAAACAATGAGGGAAAATTATAAACATATTTGCTGTGTACAAAACTCGTGTGCTAATGGAACTGGGTGAAGAAAGGGGCCTTCAGCAGATGAGCAACTGATACACTGCCTTTAAGGCTGTATTAACGAGGTTAACCAGCACCACTCCAAGTTGGAAAATGATAAAATCTTGTTGAGAGTGTTCTGCTTGCTCAGCAGATAAAATTGCTGAGCTCCTATTGACCTCTGGATCCAAGCAGTTACTCCATGAAAACATAATAGTGTTCAGATATTATGATGATGAATCCAGGTCTAAAACTCTAAAATAGAAACGAGACAGCTGTAACAATATAAGAGTATCAGATTTCTCTGAATTTACTCAGTCTGTTTTCAGAAAGGAGCATGTTTCTGGGAACATTCTGTATTATTGACATTTTAGCCATACATTTCAATTTGTAAACAGGATATAAAATAACAAGCTTCCTGATGATCCTTTGTCTCTCAAATATTCCACAAAACCATTTCCTCAGAAATTGCTAAATGTTAACCAGCTATTACTCCCAATGACTGTATGCCATGAAAAATGTTCAAACTGCAGATGGAGCAATAAAAAACACTACAGGAAAACAAAACTATTCAAAGCTATTGTACTATAACAATAGCAGCAGTTCCCATGAAATATTCCACTTACTGGATTTCTAGCCCTCATCTATTAATGAAAGCAAAATGTTTTGGTTTTGAAAACCTTTTATGCTGCTTTACTGAGCTTCATGGCAAAATCCACGTGGCACACAGAAAACAGGAAGTTATACAACTGTAAGCTTTAAAATTTACAGCATAAAACCACCCAGACTGTTATAGCTATTAAGGTAGAATTTTGTTAGGAAGAGCTAGAGTTAAAGCAACCTACGTAATCAGCTGTGTGTCTATCATATTTTCCTGTACAGAACCCTTAACTCATAGGTGCAGAGTATTTTTTTTTAATACCATTTGCTGAGTGGTCTCATGGTTATTTCTCCCTTATTATTCAAGTTTTGCAGTGAATAAAGAACTATTAAACTCTGCATTTTTATGACCAAGACTTAGGAAGAAAGCAGGAGAGAAGAGAGCACCACTAACTGCAGAAAAACAAGGTTTAGGACAGCAGGCTGCTGAGATAATGGCTTGTCCAACGCAATCCAGATCACTAGAGGTGTCCTGCAGCCTCTTGGGAAAGTTCAGCAATTGCTCTTCAGCTACCTCCTGTGGTTGGCGGATGGGATGTGTTTGGGTGTAGTAGGTTCATTATCCTTTCTCTGAGACTTGCTACATGATCAGCCTCTGCTACTCATCAACACAGAGCAATTTACACCCTCCACACGCACTGCAACACCACAGTTTCACTAAAACCAAAAGCTATTGCATTTACTTTTTTCGACAGGAAAATCCTTCAGGCAATTCAAACGATGAGTGAATATTGCGTGTGTGTATAAATGAGTAAATGTATGTATAAAAAATAAAAAAAAAAAAAAGGACTTTTTATTTTGGTATATTGTGCCCTTAGGCATGATGGATCTAGAAGGTTCAGCTGAATTGTCCACCATGTCATGTTATAAAATACATATTCTATGAAAAAAAACCCAACAAAACAGAGAATCATAAAATACCTGTGGAATGAGTTCCTACTTGTTACTGCATAACATTATAAATACATTCATTTTTATTCAGTTTTAGTGTTACACAAATCCCAAGTGAACACATGGTAGTTGCTAATGTTACTACCAAAGATATTGCAGCAGAACCAAAAACTTCAGGAACCAATTATTTGTGTTCCAACAGCTACAGTCTGTACTGTTTAGAGGTATTTCCAGTTCATCCATATATCTAAAGTTGACAGCAACTTAGGCTTTTGTAACAAATGGCAGAAATCAACTTACCAGGAGATGTCCATGATAGACTTGTCAAACAGCTCATGTATGACAACTAAAGGTCGTTTCAGACACGTAAGCTTAAAATAGAAGAAACAACACTCAAAAATTTAGAAGTTCTATGCTACCACAACCCCATTAATACTCTCCCAGAGTCTAAGAACATTCACCAGACAAGTTCTGGCGAGGAGACAGCTGCTTGCCCGATGGTGTATCTGAATTACCCATTCAACCCCTGGCACAGAGATGCTTTGGAGAAGAGCTGACATTCAACCTCCCCTCCCTTCTGAAACATGGACTGAGTTTCTTAACCAACTTTGCCTTTACATCACAGTCATAGAACACTCTCTACCACTCAAAGAGTAATTCCGCAGAGGCTAAAGACAGCTTCTATTCTAGGCTTTATTGAGATAAGGATGTTGCAAACTGCCAGCACAAGAGGAAGACAGAAAACAGATTAGGTTTCCATGTCCTCGCTCAGACTACTTGTCTATGTAAGTGAAGCCTATCAAGAGCAAAGGGAATTTGACTCACAATTATTCTTAAAGATTATTCCTTTACACTTCTAAATCAGTTTAGTAATAAAGAACTGAATAAGAAAATTCCCAGTAACCTGTTCTAAACTGGACATTCTAAGCTCTTTAATGTTAAACCAATGGATTTAATATCTATAGCATATAGTACAAATGAAACAAAGCAGGAGAAGCCAATGTGATCTAGGATGTTACACGCCCATAGGTTCACAGATGCAGTGTAGCAGTCATCTTCAGTAGCTATTTCTTCTACATTTCCATAGGTATGTGTTGTGTAAGTATCTATTAAGCTCTTCAGGGCAAAGACAGCCTATAACTTTGCATCTCTACAATACCTAGTATAACTTCAACAGCCACCCTAAGTGAAACCATAGTATAAATAGAAAGTAAAATACACTGACAGTGATACTTTGATATGGGTATGCACTGGTAGCATTGCCAGAAACAGATTTAGTGTTATGCATTCAGCAACTGATGGATAAATATCACACTGGAATCTATAAATAGTAGATTGCAGTTCGCAATTGGTATGTTCTGGCACATGTTCTCATCACAAACTTTTCAGGATCAGTTAAATCAGTCTTTTGCAGTTGCCAAACAAACTGTCTTGCATTTATAAATTTGAGACTAGCTCCCTTCTCTTCGCCAGAATAACAATTTTAGTGTAGATTTTAAAGTAAAACCCAAACTCGGTACTGGAAGTATACTTAAAAGGCTCATTCACTTTCATATTCCTTTCCATAGGAAAGAGAGAAACCAGAACAAAGCACAAAGATGAGCTGAATATATCTCAGAAACTATCCTGTGCCTGCTATATTCTCCTCGTACCCACAAAAGCAAGACAAAGCTAGACTCCAAGAGTGATTAATGAGTATGTGGCCTAAACATGGAGAAACGGTAAAGTCTCTTTCTTATGAGACTCACATGGAGAACGAGTAAAATACACAGAAAGAAAATAGAGCTGAACTGTGTTTATTTACTGTGGTAACACATTATGTCCCTTAACGGCTCCTCCTTACCAGGGCGCACAGTCTGCCCCTGGCTTCTAGCTGCTCTGGGCTTTAGAGAATTGAACTAATACCAATTCACAGCTAATCCAGGAACAACAGAGAAAAAAACACAACATGAAACTAAATATAAGACCTAATGCTGTACACATGGCTTTTGTGTGAAACCCTCAGGTTATCCAAATGACCATGTTAGTCAGAGGCAGCAAATAAACCACTTACCCAGACAGAAAGAGATCGATCCTTACTACCAACAGCACAACAGCAGTAGGGACAACTTGACTTGGTGGAGCTCCCATTCTTTTGCTTCTTTTTGAAGATCTTTGGATTGAATTTCTGAACAAATAAGATGCCCCAAATTTTATTACAGTAATTACATTTTATAAGAAATTGGCTTTAAAAGCAAGTTTTCCACTTAAAAGTGAAAAAGAAACATTTCCTAGAAACAAAGTCCCTCACCAGACTCTGCATGTGCTTTCTTACGGGGCTTTCTGAATGCCTTAACTGGAATGGCAAATAATATTACTAATGATCATGAACCAAAGAGAAACCCAACCCATGGAACAGCTAACAATGTTAGCGTTTGGCATTCCTAACATGCTCTTGTACTCCTCCCTCCTATCTTATTCATCTGTGTCCAGTTCTCTTACCACAGCTGGTTGCTTCCAACATGTAAAGTTGACACTTTTTAATCACTATCATGCATTTGCATTACTAATCTTGACCACCTATCTCCACCTCTTGTCCCGGTTATGCATAAAATTATGAAAAAGCTCACAGTAGAAGTTTTACTTAGGGTAAATTACTATCACTCACCACTACTGTAACTGCCTTCCGATGCCCTACAAAATCCATGTTGGTTTTCCATCCATCTCTCTCAATGATCTGAGCAGTAGGTCCAGAATTATTCATGGCGTGAGCAGAAACAAGATAGTGACCATCAGGTGACCAGCTGAGGCGCAACACATGAGTTGTCCCTCCACACTGACAAAAATAATTAAAAAAACCCCATACTTGAGCTTTAAAAGTGTTTCATGCACACAGGATTTTTCATACAAACTACTTAAATTTTAGATTTAGGAATATGATTACAAAGTAAGTCTTTTGTGAGTATAAAAGAACGACGTCACATACAATCCTCAGCACTTCAGCCATGTTTATACAGGTGATCTAGTGTAACTCATGAAGCCCTATCAAACAGGGAGAACTTCAAAGGAAACAAAATGTAAGTCTTTTTGGATACTGTACACTCACTATTCATCCCAGTCCTAGTTAGTGACAGGGCTGCAGCATACCAGCTGCTAACAATGAGACTTCAGCTTCCAACACCAGCTCACACATGAATTTAGGCATTTATAGTGTATTACTAAGAGTAATTGCACTAATCACGATACCATAAGATGACTGCAAAACACTCAACTCAGTAAGCACCAGTTTCAGTCCCCAGAAATTTGATCTCTTGGTCAAAGTCATCAGATAACAGCCCTATGATGCCAGACCAAAGATCCCTCCCAAGTACTTATTTCTGATAGTGGCCAATACAAGATGCATAGGGAAGAATGTAAGAACAATGTAATTAGCGTGCCAATGCTTCCTTGGAATAAGCTCTATATTTCCAGGAAACTACCTAATTGTTTACATAAGCCATGTAAACCTTTGGCACCCACAAGATCCAAAGTCAATGACAGTCTCAATTTACTCATGTAGTGTGAGAAAATAGTTCTTTTTCCTCTTTTGAATCTGCCATCTGATAGTTTGATTGGATTTGTCACTGTCAATTTAACTACTGTTCACGCAGAATCACAGTTATTCTTACAATTTTCATTCATTCTACCAGGAATTCACTTTCAATGGTCACACATTCTGAAGTACCTCATCAAAGGGTTTTGTGATGCTGGTTTCCAGCTGCCAGTCCATGGTCCGCCACACCTTCAAACTTCGATCATCGGCCTGAGATGCAATATATTTTCCAACAGGATCCCAGGTCAGCCCTTTCACCAAGCCAGAATGCCCCTTCAAAGTGGCAAGAATTTCTGCACACACAGAATTGAGAACAGAGAAGAGTTACTGATATCTTCTTTAGGACAGACAGCTGAGAAGATTTGCAAGATCTTTTAGAAATATCTTATTAAAAATAACCTCTTTTTAATGTACAAACAACAACAAAATATCAACAAATTTCAAGCAAACTGGAACCTGTGTTTAAGCTAAGAATGATATTAAACAGTGGGAAACAGAACTCTGGACAGAATAAGGGGTGCAAAAGTCTCTATAAGAAATAGATCAGAGCAGGAAGACGAGCAGAGCCCAGGCAGCTCAGAACGGCACTTTGAAGCTATGGAAAGCAGCAGTTTAACTGGAACTTCAGTTAAACATTCGCCGTTTCCTCTGTAGCCAAAGATGATGATATGCTTTATGGTTATCACAACAAATTCAGCTTTGTGCAAACATGAACTAAGTCAAAGTTGCGACTGAACAGACACACAAGCCTGGCAGACCTGGTAACCTACTTTCAGTCAATCTCTTGCTTATCAGACCATGAGAGAAGAGGCTGAGAGTCTGAAAACTCTGATATCAAAATTGGAAGCAACCCTAAAATCAATGGCAGTGACTGAGCACAAGACAAGGGGAGTTTTAGCCTGCATCAAGCTACATGGTGAGAAGCAGCCAATAAAGGTGGATGCTCCCAAACTGCCGCAGACCCTTGTAGGGCACTAAAGCTCCCCGTGTCCCGGCTGTGCCTGGCAGCGCGTCCCTGGGCAACAGAGACCTCGGGACTGTGTGAATTGCCAGCACTGCAGCAATGGAAAAAGGCAAATAGCCATCAAATGGAAGACTTGAGGGCTTCTGCTACTGTGAGGCTCCCTGAGTCCTTTCTTCCTCCCTTTCCCCATGTAAAGCCACATTGCTTATTAAGCAGCAGCATTTAAAATGAGGTAAATAAGACAATGTCAACCCAAAGGCAAATCAACAGAAAGTCTCATAGGTACAAAGGCAACAAGGAAAAGTATATGCATAAATAGATGTGATATTAAGCTGAAGTTCTATTTATTTGGGATTTTGCAGAGAAGGTGAAAAAGGAAATTAAAGTAAAATGAGCAGCACACCCTGAAGGCAGCTGTTGTCTACAGCAGAGTGGTATCCACTGCTCATTGCCATCCAAACTTGGAAGAGGAACTGACTCACCAGATTGCAAGTGTGTCACCTCAAAAGACAGACACAGAGATTTCAGACAGCAAAACACACCCATGGAGGAAACACCTTGTTCACAAAGCTTTACATACTTGCATATCTGAAATGTAAGAATTCTTACCTGGAAATTTGACAGCGTTCCAGATGACAACAGTGTTATCCACACTGCAGGATGCCAGCCAGGCATCATGCGGAGACCACGCTACATCCATGACATCTGTTTAAAAAATCCCAAACGTTGCCACATAAGACATTGATGGCAAACAGAGAAAATACCACTGAGAAATTATTATCGTCTCACTAGAGTGGAAGGTGGGAAAGAACATGGCAGCACTCATTGGGAGTGAAGCTCTCCAACTTATAATGTTCAATGGGGAACAAAAACAAAAAATCCAAGGCAGAGAATGCAATGTTCAGTAATTATAGGAAATACTAATGCCTGTATAAAGTACTTTGTCTTGTTTTGAATGAAAAAGCAACAGCAGCTATTGCAATGCACTCGCTTTATTCCAACACACGTGAAGCAATCAAACTGGTTTCAACCTTGATTTTGATCATAGCTCATGTCAGCAAGTATAAAACGTGTTTGAAATTATTTGGTTTATTCATCTTTTGCATTGCTTTTTAGTTATTTTTTCTAAACAAACATTAATATTCTCTGGTTTACAAAAACTTTACCTTTTGACAACCAGGAGATTGTTCACTGCAAGTGCGAACATTTATTTAAATAAAAATATAGTTCAGCTTCCCTTATTTAGATTCATTTTAAAGCTAGCAAATACTAAAATATAGGTGTCTTAGTTGCTATTTTTTCTACTATATAGCTGCTGGAACTTGTATGAAAAATCAGCATTTGATTAAAAATGACATTTTCTTTTACATTTTCATTGTTGCTCTTAAAATAATTACTGACTTGCTACCAAATACATACATTTTGAGCAAGAAAATGGGGCACCGAAAACCAATTTTTTTCCAGATACATGCAAATTCATTCAGCACCTTTTAACTCACCTCCTGAATGGCTTCTGAGAATTGATACACACCTCCACTGCTCAACATTAGTAAGTTTGCTACTAGAACCAAACACAGTGCTAGGTCCAATGTACCTAATTAAAACAGAAACAGTGATCAACAGAACCACCTCAAGTTCTTCAGACTTTCTTTCTAAAGAAAATCAGCTGCACAGCACACTTGTATTTTACGTTCAGTTATTGCTGCAATGAAAACTGGAGAAAAAAATAAGGTATGTTTTAGAGAAAATAATCTGAGTTGTTAAAAAATTAGCTTCAATAAAATGTACAATTACTACAGATAGAAAAAAATGGTAACATTTAAGCTAACTCTTGAAATCTCATCAGAAAGTTTTCTTCAAGGCCAGAAGAAAATGCCTCAGCTCCTGGAGAGGAGACAGAAGAGACCAAACCTCCAGTACCAGTGATGTGGGGTCACAGGTTTCAGTTCCTCACCCACCAGGCAAAGCGGTGAGCTTGCAAAAAGGAAAGAAACACTAAGAGATGTGACAGAGTAACCTACTTGAACTAAAATATAAAACTGAGAAGGAAGAAACATGCTTACGCAGCTCGTTTCCACACCATAATCAACTTGTCATCTCCCCCTGAAGCCAAGTAAACTCCATTGTTGGACCATCGCACACAGTTCACACAAGCTGAAATGTAGAAAAGAAAGTTTGTAAGATGAAATATGAGAAGAAGAGGTTCTGGAGTGGGGCACAGAGTTTGTAATAAGGAAAAGCGGGCACAAGATGTTTAGGATTTAAGTGTGCTTTTTCCACTCAAAGCGGTTACTCTGTCCGCTTTAGATAAATGAATTGGTACTTATCTTTCAGTAGCAGTTGAGGAACTACTTGCTGAAAAAAAACGCCAAACTATTCCTTATTTTAAAAAGCTTCAACAAAAGTAGCTCAAAAGAAGAAAGATTAATATTGACCTAACAAAGGAAACTGCTTGTGATAAATAAGCAGGGATTAAGAGGCTAAAGAAGAAAAAAATACATATTGAAGAAGTGGTACAGCTTGTTCAAGTAACTATACTTTCAAATGTAATGTGCAATAAATCCAGGATCATTTAGAACTATAACCAATATACTTCATATGATGTTTCTTCCATACTTAGTTTCTCTCTTGCTCTTTCCTTCAGAGCTACTCGGTTTCTCAGAATGTGCACTATCAGTTACTTTGTGGACACAGCTGGAAAAAGCTCATATGGAGATTTCCAAAGGCATCTGTATTTCTCTGTACATCTTCTCACATTCTAACACCACTTTCTGCTGAGTATCTAAAACCGTAGATACCCAAAGTATGAGACCACTCTGCTGTATTTTACTGGTTTTTCACCACTGGACAGGGCATGATTTTTGTAATTACAAACATGTAATGCTTAAGTTTTGGTAAATTACCATCAGTCTGTAAATATATATATTTTTATATGTATACATACACACACATTAAAAAGGTGTTTAGATGAGGTTCTTAGAGATGTGATTTAGTGCCAGATCCTGAGGGTCTCTTCCAACTGAACCGATTCTATGATATATAAAAACCTTTGTTACCTAAGTGATTGTCCATCTGACAAAGCATCTTGGGAATATTTTCATTCTTTTCATCTTCCTCTTTCAGGACAGGGGCCATATTCCAGATCACAACTTTCCCAGAATCCTGACCTGTAGGAGAACAAAAAGTTCCTTCTTTAAATACATGCAAAAGAGCTCTTCAACTTAATCTCAGTTTCAGAACAGATGCTAAAATGTAGGCTTTACTGCAGCAGGAACTTTAGAAACAATTGAGTACAGATGTCATTCTGATATAATTACACAGAGACAGAAGTGTTCTATTTTTCTTGAAGCTATTAAAAATAAAGTAATACAGCCTTGTTCAAAAATCATGTTATTGATATCAATTATAAGGATTAATATTTATTATAAAATTATATTTTTAAAAGGTAAAAGATACATTCAAATCCTAAACTGCAATTATTGTAGCCGACATCAAATTATTCACTATTATAATCCAAATAATATTTGTGCACATATTTCTTGAGCTATTCCATTTATATAATTGGAATTTTTTGGTACCAATAGCTCTACTATTTAGCAGGTCAAAAACCCAACTTCACTTGCAGTTTCTCCTAAAATAAAAAAGAAATTTGGGCAGTATGGCCACAACTCAATTATTGCAGCTACTATCTCAACGATGTCCACAGGATGAGTACATTAGAAAAAAGTAACTCTGAACAACAGCGCTTTTCAATACATTTTAATGACTTATATCTCTAAGAAACAGATAATTATGTAAGGGATGTGTTTTAAAAGGGTCAAACTGATTAAAGTGCTGTGAAGGCACAAGGTTGTTATTATCACCCCAAATTCTGCCTTCTATCAGTACGCAGACGTACCTTGTCCTCCTGTTGCAAACTTGGTCCCATCTGGGTGAATGTCCACTGAAAATATTGGCTTTCCTGGAATTAGAGAACAAGCAGCAACATACTGAATTGTTTTACAGGCAAGAGAACAAAGTAACACCAAAAGAATGGTAACTCTTCTGGCTGGTGAATAAGCTTCTTCTACCAAAAGCTACAGTTGTAAGAATTACAGCTGACTAAAAGAGCTGAAAGTAACTTAATGACAGCCTATTAAAAGTGGATATGAATGTTATCAAGCCATAATACACCAGTGATAACCAAGCACACTTAATCCAGCAGGACATGCCAAATGCCCCAAAGAAGAATAAAACCACAAAGCAAGCGCCAACGAGGCAAAACCATATTTGAGTCAGGAATTTCTCCCAGGTTTCTACAGTTCATTAGCTGATGACCTGAAGCAAGCTCTATTCTGGTTTCTGGTTGGGTTTTGTTTGGTTTGGTTTCTAAATCCTCCCCAATCTCAGACTCCATCTGTTAGTCACACAATTACCTGTCTCAAATTTAGACTCGACTGTTATGAAGTGCTTTTACCATAAATCTAGCTTTTATTTTTATGGCTTCCATATAGTCAAAGGAAGACTAACCAACTCTAATATTACTCTCAAATCTTTCCGTTCTCCATATGCTACATCTTTCAGAAAGAAACTAAGTTTTATGAAAATGTAAACCCTATTAAAAATAACTAACACAGCTGGGGAACAGCTTTGGAAACCAGACAACCCCCGCTCAGCCTGTTCTGCTCCAAGCACTGGATCACATACACTTTCCTATATGTTCACACTTCTTTCAACCTTTGCAGGAGGAGAAGGAAGAGGGAAAAGTAAACTCACTGCCTTTTGATGATGCTCAAAGAATTACCACTAAGGATTACTTGAAGGAATACGCATGTGATTTCCACGTTCAAGTAGTTTTGGGCAGCAATCCGAACCCTTTCCAACTGGAATGCTTTTACAAGCCAGATCACATACATGCCAGTATAAAATAAGGTAATTTATCGTAACAGCCAAAAGAACTAGTACCCACTGTACCAAGATTACTCAACAAATTTCTCATATATGTCAATTCTTTCACTGTACCTTCATGATATGTTAAGACATAAATGACAAAACCTGCAGAATGTATTCAGCGATAGATTTTATTGCAACTGTAGAATCTGAATTCCTTGACACTACACTGCTAACAAAACCCTCACCCAAATATCCAGTATTTCTTACTTTTTGAGGGATAAGCATTTTGCTTCATGTCAACTCTTATTTTCTTTATGTTGACTTGTTTTAAAGTTTATTTTATTTGGATTTATATTGCAACTGAAATGTGATTCCCCTTAAAATTTTTACAGGCAGCCAAGCAAAGACCTTAAGCACAGTAAGAGCACTCAACTTACATTCCTTCCAAGTCCTTCAGACCACATAAAATACATAAGCTGAGACTGAGCTGTGGGTTTTCTTCAGATTGTTGTGCCTGATTCTATCTTTTATTCTGTTAACTTGAATGCAACATACAGGGCTGAGCTGAATCTTTTGAGAAGCAGAGGCAAGCAGCAAACCTTTTGTCCTTCTCAGATGTGGAAGTTGCCTTAAATCATTTGAAATAGTTTAACCCACTGACACTTCTGATCATTCTGGTCACTCCTCTATCAGCCTCTCTCATTTCTCCTGTCTTTTATGACATGGAGGGGAACTAGCATTCAAGACAGTGTTCAAACACAAATGATCCATGTATTTGCATAGTAGGATAATGTTTTCTTTTCACTCCTTTTCCTGGCATAAATTTGGGTTTCCATCTAACGAGCGCTGAACAGATATTTCCAGAAAGCATGAGAAACCTTAAAGCTCAGACCTCAGTGGAAGTCATTAGGTCACAGGGCATTATTGTACATGCGAAGTTTAAAAAGGATATGGACTTTGCACTCGGGAAAGGCGGTGGTAATAAATGAAGCCCTCAGCAACAAATGGAGTTTCCTGCATGGCTCAACTGTGATCCAGGAAAGGACCTTATTCCACAGGTAACTAATCACACCCAATGACCTAACCCAGTGTACTTGCGCTGTTCCTCAGAATTTGTGAATAAGCTCAAAGCACAATGACTTGTGAACATGAGGCCTGTCAAATTAATTTTCTATAGGAGCCACGTAAATATTGTTTCCATCTGATGGATAATCCCTAATAAACTGGACTAGTTTCTTCCATCTCATTCTCACCAGCAATGCCCAGATGCATCCAGTGGTAAACCTTTAGATAAGCTGCTCTCCCTAGAAACAGTTTACTAAATCAAGTTCCAGATTTCTCAGAGTTTGTACAGATAAGTGTCTTTCATTTTCCATAAACAGGAAATCTGCCAAACTACACCCAGCCTCAGCATGTCACACCCTCTTCTTCATAGACATTGTGCATTAATCAAAATACAAACAGCAACTGCAAAATGCCATGTCACATACTGGCACAGCTGAATACTTACAAGTCATCCTAGATGAATTATTATTTACAGGTCAGTCTGAATTTTATTCCAAATGGCTTTGGATATTATTCCCAGATCTGGGGGCAATATAATTAAACACGGACTGTTCAGTTGTCAAGCTTTCATTTCACAACACTCTCACTGTGCTCTTCTACCTCAAGTAATTTTATTAGTGGAAGAAAGCATAAACTTCAGCTGATAAAAGCAAATCAAAGGGGGATGCAACTGCTTATGAACTAGCTCAGGACCACAGGGCATCAGGATCTCATCTCAGGACCTGTTGTGGAAGCCAAGTGTGGCCACAGCTCTGTCTGGATGCCTGCAGGAAACATCAACTACTGCATACAGGAACCTGAGCTCCAGCCAAGATCATTCACATCCATTTTCAGGCAGCAGTAGCACTACTGTGTGTTTCAGCACCAGAAGGCATAGAGACTTCATGGGGGTGTAATTGAGGCCAGAGAGCACCTGATTTGGACCCATTAGCCAATCCTCAGAAAGGTGTTGTAGCTTCACAATTTATTAGAAAGCAGCACATCAATGTCACAAACAAATTCCGTTCCTATCTAGCACAAACACTGAACGAAGTTTCAGGTCAGTTTTGCCACATACTCACATTCAGCAGTGCAGAAATGGGTGAAACACACACAGAGTTGACAGTGATGTGTCCAAAGTTTCAACCTCAGCGGTAAGAGGCATTTGAACAACAAAGCGCCCACTTGGAAAGGGACATCTCCCCAGTGCCTGCTCCAGAGCTGTGCCTGCTCTTCTTGGCTAGAGAAACATGCGGCTTGCCTTGACTAAACCAGATTATTTAGATTTTAAAAAGGAATCACTAGTAAAGCTACATATTATGAATATATATTAACTCTTCGACATTCCAGAAGGAATCTGTATTTTTAATACACTTCTATGTCCATCCCTTAAAATACAGAAATTCAATAATCATTAGCTTCTTTCCCCAAGTAAACCAAGCCTCATATTTGTTTCCAACTTCATCAATCTACAGATGTCAAATTATTCAAAAACAAAAACAGTTTAAGTCACCACAGGACAGAAATTTAGCAAGACAAAGTAATTACCAGGGTGCCCTTTCCTCCAGGGTACCTTTATCATGGGAATACCATTTATAGTGGTGGATAATTGCCACAAGGCTAAAGCTATGAGACTTGGTCCATACTATTTGTGGTTTATAAATTGATCGTAGATACTGGGTTTTTCCTCACTTCCTTCACTTTCTCAAAATAATGGAGAAGGAGCCATCATTTGATAGCAACTGCCTCCTTCCCCGGGTTCATGTCTTTACCTGATTACGTTGTTAAATCCTGTCGAAACAAGCCAAAAGGCACAAGGTCCCTGTTTCAAAGTGACTGATGCTTTCCCATGCTCCTAACAGGAGATGTGTTAGATGTCCTAACAGTCATCGTGCATCAAAACAAAGTGGTAGCATTAAAATCTAACATAGTGTGTTTTAAGACACTTTGCCATCTTGTAATAATTTCTAAAAAAAAAAAGGTTTAAATTCTTGAAGCTCCTAGCATCACATTGCATGAGGAAGCAAACCAGCTTCATTAAAAACAGAACACATTACGATAGACCAGCTGTCCTGTTAGATTATTTGTTTAAAGAACCCAAATATACGTTATGTCCTTACAAATACCAATAATGAAACACGCCTGAAACAAAAAGTTCTGACTAAGATAAAGCAAACCCAAGAAGTTCCCATCTTTAAAAAAACACATCAGCTGAAGCAAAAAATCCATTTTAAATATTGCATCATTTTTGTTTGTTATTTAACTTTAGGCAATAATCAATTCAATAAAGACAACTTCACGTCAAATTCTACCACAATATGCATGAGTTTCTATTCATTTTGCTTCCAGCCCATCTGATATATAACATCCAACATGACTCACAAATCAATTCAAATATTTACATTCCACCATTACAGCTTGGAGAGATAATAAACTCTGGGCCCATATTTAAACAAAAGGAGGCTCCAATTTCTACAAGTTGTTATATGTGAACAGCACCTTGGGGTTTGCACAGGTTTCTCAGAACGGCAAGGGACCTCCTCTCCCACGGGGCTCGGCGTTCGCCTGCATCAGCCGTCTTTAAGCACCAGGGCTCTCAAACCTTGTGTGCCAAATATGTATATACAGCTGTGGGATGAGTGATGCATCTTTACAGAGGTACTGAATGGAAAACTGGGAAGCAGGAGCAAACCGCATCATCTGTATCGTACTGTCATCTGCTCCCACCCCCACCAGTGGATTGCACTTTTCAATATTCTTTCCTGCTCTAAGTCAAAGAAACATGGAAGAGAAGAACACAACAATAAGGAGAATGCCATGCATAGTCTAATAAACTCACACTGAGTGTGAAAAGCTTATGGGAAATGTATCTGAAGAAGAAATGTTTCCAATAAGTATTCAGATAAAGAGACATTAAGAATTCCAAGACAAAAACTTGTAGAGCCAAAACATGTTAAAGTGTTTTTACTGTAAACGCACAGCATCTCGGCTGAGCAGCATCCCATTCCCAGGTGTATTCATCTCCCTGCTACACCACTATCTTCTAATGTCTGTTATCTCAAGGAGAATGTATGCCTGGAAGCATCATTAAATTCGTCCTTGTCCATTCAGTAAAGTACAAATCCCAAAATTGAGTGGGGAGAGGGAAACGCTGGAGTGACAACACGTTGATCTGGTGAGTGCAAGGGTCAGTCTGGCTATCGGGACTCCAGTTCACAAACCATCAAGAGCGAAGCAGCCTCTTGTGCCCGTGAGGAAAACAAAATGATCGCGACAAGTCTCCAGTGCACACAGTAGAAATTATCTTTACCCTCCTTCTGGAGAGGTTTCAGAGCAAATATGTGGGCCCTTAAAGAGTGATGGAAGCTTCTTGCATGCAGCGATGCCTGCAGGACCCAGAGCCTGGGTACGTTAAAAAAGGCAGACTGAACTCACCAGTTTTTATCTGGCACTCCTTGCCCCAAGGATAAGAACGTATGAATGTTATACAGTCCTGTATACACTAGCAGACCTTAAAGCATTTTACAAATGAAGCCAGTGATGAATGTCTGTTTTGCAAGTAGTGAAACTATGACAAAGTGACTTGCCCAAACTCATCCCAGCAGGACAGCGGCAGAAATGGGAATCAAATTTGGGACTATCAAGGCCCTGTGCAGTGCATTATCCACTAGTGAAGTATCGCAGGGCTTTATAAATGGAGCCTCACTGCAAAGTGCTTGGCTGAAGATCGCTTTCTGCAATTCACAAATTGATACCAAAATGGCTAGGTGTATTTTAAATTGCTACAGATGTCAAACACACACCCATACCAAAAGGTGCACCCATTAAAGAAATAAGGAAAGAAGTTACAGATCTAAACTCTGATCCGCAAAGATTTAGGCCAAATGTTTTTATTCAGCTGCTCGTGTGCTCCCATTGAAGATCCAGAGGGACATGGGACAGTCTGCCCACAGGCAGCCACATATTAAGATGTAAATGCTATGTTTGTTTAGATTAACCAAGCAGAAATGTAAAAAAATATGTCAAATAAAGTACTTCTGTGTTTTTTTTGGTTCACTACTAAGTTTTGTTAGGTCCATCTGCTGACTATATGGCACCTGGACAGTAGTTCAAGTAAAGATGCACGCAAATTGCAACTCGAGGCTTCAGTTACTGTTCTTAAAACCTGCAGCATGATTACAAAGACAACAACACACGCAGAAAGGCAGCTGTAAAGTTGCATCTGAGGTTTTTAACTCAAAGCGCACTTCTTCGACTTGAATAAGGCAGTCTGCAGATGGGATTTATTCTAGATACCAATCAGATAGATGAATCCGACTACTGACATTTAGACAAAGCATTTATTTCAGTTGAAATAAAGCTATATGAATGAATTTGAGGACAAAACTTGCATAAACAGAAGTGAGCTCTTCATGTTGAGATTTCTTTGCACTGCTTCGCCAGGAACAGTACAGGTATTACTCTGGAAATTTATCTTAAGTGGTGTAAATACATAACAGTGATGCTATCCTGTACTCATTGCACTTAAAGTGTAGAGCTTTCTGTCAATATTGACACTTCATTCTAAAGTGGTTTAGTTCACAAATCTCTACGAAATCACTAGAGGAGTGGCAGACAAGACCCTATAACTTCAGAGGGTTGTTTTGAAAGAACTGTTGGAAGAATATTTTTCCTCTATGGCAAACAACAGTACAGATGACTTATTACACTTGGGGGTTTTAAGGCTGGACCTGACTGAGCCTCGTGAAACCACCGTGGTCAGTGCTGCACACGGGCACGGGAGGTCTGTGCATCCCCGGGAGCACCCGGCCGCTGCACGGCCGCCTCCTCTCCCTTGTGCACAGACTCCACTCCATTCAAACTATTACTCTGCGCTTTCACAAGCATGAAGTCGCCCAACATCCGTGCCTGGCAGGTAGAAGCAGCTCAGTCCCAGCGAACCGCACTTCCCCTCCCCAGCAAACACGCTTTGCCCCGCGAGAGCCGCCCCGGCCGCCGCCAGCAGCGCGGCAGCTCAGCCTCCTCCTAGGGGCCGGGTGAGCCCGAGTCCTCCCCACACAAACTCCGCGGCTCGGCAGTCACGCTGCTCTGCAAATCCCGCTTTCGTTTCCGCACCTCCACCCACCCACCCACCCCTGCCAGCCCCCCAGCCCGCTGCCCCGCACAAGCCCCCGGGATCCCCGGGTGGGGAAGACTTGTTGCTCCCCGCTCCCCCCGCCGCCCGCCCGGCGGCACCTGCCCGCCGCCGCCCCGAGCACGCCGCGGGGACCAAACGGCCGCTCCGGAGCCTGCGAGGCGGCAGCTACAAACGGCTCCGGCAGCCCCGGCTCCCCACCGGCCGCCCCCCGCCCGCGGCCAAACCCGCCCCACGCGTGTGCCGCGCCCCGGCCCCGCCGCCCCCGCTCCCCGGGCCGGCCCCCGCCCCGCGGCCCGTTCCCCCGCGCTGTCCCGCCGCACCTGCCCGCCCGGCCCCGCAGCACCTGCTCCCCGGCGGCGCGGCCGGTCGGCCCTCACCATTGTGGTTGACCCAGGTCGGCTTCAGGAGCTTCATTGTTCCCCGCCCGGGGCCCCCGCCGGCCTCCGCCCTCGGGACCCCAGGGCGGCTCCGCCCGGGCTGCCTCCGCGGCCGAGCGAGCGGCGGAGCTCAGCGGCCGCCGGCCACCATGGGCCCCCGCCGCGCGCCGCTCTGCCCGCCCCCTCCGCCGGCCGGAGCCGCCTCAGCGCCGCTCCATGCCCCGGCGCCGCCCGTGCCGCAGCCCCCGCCGCCCGGCCGCATCCCCCGCTCCGCTCCCGGCGGCTCCCGGCAACGCCGGAACTCGGCGCCTGGCAACCGCCTAACCGGCCCGGCGGGAAACAGCCGCCCCCGAGCCCCGGCGTTCCCCCGCCTCGGCCGGCGGGGGGCGAGATCCCGCGAGGCGCCGCCGCCCCGCCCCCAGGGCGGCCGGGAGCGGCCGGGCGGGCGGGCGCCCCCTGCCGGGCGGAGCGGGCCGACGGCGGCCGGGCGGGGCTGGGGCGGGGCCTTCGCTCCCGGGCCGCAGCGCGGCCGGAACGCTCGTGAGCCGGAACGGTGGCGCGGGAGCCGGGGCGCGGCCGGCGGGCAGTGCGTTCACCGCTGGCGCCGTGGCGGAGCCATGTTGGCGGCAGCGGCCCGGGGGCTCTGCGGGGTCCGGCTGAGGTAGGGCTGGGGCGGCCACCCGGGCCCGCGGGGAGGGAGCCCAGAGAAGCGCCCTTTGCTCGGGGGTCCCGCCTCTCCGGGCCCGGGCCCGTCCCCGGGCGGGCTTGGCTCGGCGGGGCTCCCCGCGCTGGGCCTGCGCTGGGTCGGGAGCGGGCCGGGGTGGCTGGAGCAGCCGGTGCGCGGCCGCCTGGACCGGGTGTCTCTGTCGTGACGTCCGCCGAGGTTTGGGAATCGGCACCTTTCTCCTCCCGATACGAACGGAGGGGTTTTACCGCTCCAAAGTCACCGCTGCAAAGAGGCCGTGATCGGAGCTTTAGAATAAAATCACTCTAACGTGCTCAGACACAAAAACCCGTGTCTGCTTTGCCCCTTGGTGCCCCGTGTATTCACAGAAACGAACAGCCCAAATTTGGGGATTGGTTACCTGACTGAAGAGTTTATAATCTCGAGGCAAACACTTTGTATTGTCACGAATTAAGAAGCCAAAAATTATTTTAAACTCATTATTGTAATTTATGACTAATAAACAGCTCTCGTGTCTTGCAGAACCCGTGTGATCAAAGCAGTTTCTCCTCATGCCGTATGTTCTGTTCTCTTCCGCAGCGCGCGGCTGCCCCAGACGGTGCCGCTCCGAGGAGGTCACTGGCAGACGTCGCTGCTGGCGCTCGGGGCGTCGCTGCCCGTGCGGTGAGTGCCGCTGCCATGGGGTTACACAGACGTGTTTTCATCCTTACAGGAACACGGATTTTCCCAAGCCTCAATTAACTTTTAACTATTTTGCTATTGAGTCACTATATGCAGAAGTAGTTAAGAACTGTTGGCTTCTTGAGAGTTTAATGGTAACCTACAGAATTATCGCTTTATGCTTGTGTGTAGTTATATTTTTTCCCTCAACCACACAGTGTGGTTGGAGATGTTCAGATTTAAGCTGTACTCCGGAATTCCCTTTTGAGCGACAATGGAAATGAAAGCCTCGCTGAACCGAAAATACTTTACTATGAAGTGCTGCTACACTAGACAGCCCACATATACGTGTTACTTTCTGGCATCCATGCTTTGATGCAACTGGTAGCTATTGGGTACCATCGGAGAGACTTTCACACCATAGAGGTTGTTTATTTGATTTGCAAGGCAGGAATAATATCCCACAGGTCCACTGCGAGGATTAGTTTGTGTTTGTGGAGTGTGGCCTATCTTATCTTGGGTATATAGGATCTGCGTGGAGGAGTACATCAGGGGAGTAACATCTGCAGCCTGAATTTAGTTCCAAATGTGGAAATTCTAGAAGCATGTGTAAATCCACTCACTTCTTTAACGTGAGATATCAGGCATATTTGCAGATAAACCTGTTACGCACTCTGCTGCGCTCTGAGCCAGTGCAAACCCATTCCACTTCAATTTTTGTGGAACTTCCTCTGGTCATTCTGATGTTCAGCACAAAATTGGAGGTTTCTTTTCTCAGGCAGGTACAGTTATGTCTGCAGAAAATCTCACAAGATGTGTTGCTGTCTCCTGGAAATCACATTACTTGAGTAAAGCTAATATTTGTGACTTCTGTTAGGGACCAAATTAAGCAACAGGAAGGAACAGTCCTTAGGAAAGTAAACTGGAAGTGAAAGCTGCTGGTGTTGAATTAAACGACAAAATATCTTATTTTATTCACCTAATTATCTCCCTTGTAGAGCACAACCACAGAAGAAGAAGAAGAAAGTGGATGTAAAGAGAGAGCAAGCACAGAAGGATCGTATGAAAAAGAAGATTAAAAAGTTGGAAAAAGCTGCCCCAGAACTGATTCCAATTGAGGATTTTATAACACCAATTAAGTACTCAGATAGCAACAGGTAAGACTGTCTTTCACTGTGCACATGCATTCATGGTAGAAATGCTTCTAATTTCTTTCTCTGCAAAACTGCAATATAGCACCAGCCTTGGTACAAAACCTTTATCTACTTCTACCAGGACAAAAATTTAGAAAGCAAATTTTATTTGCCTCTGCTAAAAGTAGTGAAAAATAGTAATATGAATTTCCTGTGAGGATGTCTGGAAGACCTCACAGACACTGCATGAATGAAATGTATTCTCTGGCTTTGGTGGGGGTGTTCTGGCTGGTGGGGGGGCTTTGTTTGTTTTAAAACTTGCTCTTTGGGGTGCAGGCTATTTCTCTATTACAATGTTACCTTTTTCTTTTATCAGGGCGCGAAGTCTTCCCCCTCTGTCATTTGAGGAGACTGAAAGAAGAGTTTTACTTATGAAAAAGTGGTCTTTGTTTAAGCAGAAGCAAGCTCAGGCAGAAAAGAAAGCGATTCAGACCCTTGTAGAAGCTCAGCAAGAGGCACTGAAGGAACTGCGCCTTGAATCTGAGGAGCTGTATCAGGCAGCGATCAGACGAGACGAGGGGCTTTTCCCCTTTGAGAGAGATGGACCTGATTATACCCCACCACTCCCTGGTTATGATCCTCCTGAAGGAAAATGTGTTGATATCACTAAAGTGTATACGCAGTGATGGAGGAGTTTGTTGTTCATCTGGGAGGAGCTACTCAGCTGACTGAAGGAGAAAAGAATGGAATAAGAATAAGCAACTCCTTCTGTTGGTTAAAATACTGTAGGTGTGTGACTGTGAAAAAAAAAACCAACAAACCCACATTAATGAAGTATCTGTTTGGAGTTTTTAAACAGCCATCTAGGTAATGCAACACCCAACAGAACTACACTACCTTACACTTGTGCTATGCTAGAACAAGACAAAGTATTTCATGGAACACTTTATCCTTCTGGGCTTGAGAGTTGCCGAGATGAAATCCTGAAGTGTAAGACAGTAGTAAGAGACCAGAATCAAATTAAGCACCTCAGTTCTCCCTTTAAAAAATACTGGGTGTTCAAATAAACTCTTCGGTATTTTTGGATGAGTACTAAAGTATTGCAGGGCAGCTACAGTTGTGTAATTTCAAGATGACACAAAAGAATAAAGTAACCAGCATAGTTCTGCACTGTGTATTACGTTACTGACCAAATAGCAAAACAGTCTTTCTAATTTGATTTGTCTTCGTCAAGTGGAAGGTACCAGTCCGGTGGTGGGCTCTTCCTGAGCTTCCACACTGGAGCATATTTCTGTTTTTCCATAACGCGAGCTCTTTCACTCTTGCACAAAGCTTCCTAAAATACAGGAGAAAAATATTACCATGATACTGCTGGATGTTCTAGTCTTACAGAACCTATTTCTTGCTGTGACTATTGGAGATAAAACAAGGAACAGAAATTTATCATGCTTAAAAGCAGCACCAAATGCTAAGTAAGCCAGGTTACAAGGTTTTAACCATGTAACATTTATATTTTGCCTCTGACTCCTCCATTATAAAGAAACCACCACTTATGTGCTACCTTTCCCCCCAGAAGCCATCCTAGTTGGCTGAAAGGACAAGTTCTGCTGCGGCCTGTGCTGAAGGGCTCTCGTCTTTCAGCCTCATGGGGCTGTAGCCAGGAGTGTTCCTGGACACCCCAGGAACACGTTTTGCCTGTAACGTGGCAGCTCTTCGTATTAAGAAGGAAATATTAGAGTATATGAAATAAAGAGCTTTTACAGCAGAACGCTGTGGAAATAGCCCCGCTGGAAGTTAAGCCCATCTTATCCACCTCCACCCCAAGGAGCCGCCCGGTTTTCCAGCCCCTCCCCTCCGCTCGCTGCCGAGGCTGAAGGGGCAGGCGGGGCCCGGCGGTACCTGCGCGGCGGCGGCGCGGCCCCTCTCCCAGGCGCGACAGGCCTCGTAGTCCTCCCGCCAGCGGCCGCAGGCCGGCAGCTCCCCGTGCGTGTAGTAGTGGTGGAAGGCGTGGCGCAGCCCGCGGCAGTGCTTCCACTCCCACCAGTAGTCCTCGCACGACCGCGGCGGCTGCGGGCGGACACAGTCCGGTTAAGTCCCGCTGCCGGCCCGGCCCCCTCGGCGCCCGCCGCCCCTCGCCCCGCTCACCCGCCAGCTCTCGCCGCCCGCCATGCTGTCCCCGCCCGAGGGCCACCGCCCTGCAGCCAATCCCCGCCGCGCTTTGCAAGAAGACGGGCGGGTCCGGCCAATGGCGAGGGGCGGCACAAACAGGCTGTCTCGCCGCCCCGCCCCCGGGCCTACGAGCCAATGGCTGCCTGTGGGGCGGGGCAACCTGGACAGCACGTGACTCCCATCGCTCTGACACCTCCCCTGCAAGAACCAGCACTCCAACCGGCCCCAAACCCGCCGGTTTCCCGTTAATTCTCCTCCCAGGGGCGGGGATGCAAACGCTGGCGCCACGAGGCAGCCCCCACTGCTTTTGTTTTTTAATCTGAAATCACCACACCAAGGAGACACGCTGGTTATCAAGGAATCTTTACTCGGCTTTTCAGCAGGGAGCACAGGGGTTGCACCCAGTTACCCACCTAAAGCTCATTAACCACATGCCAGCACTCAAAAGGATGCATAAGTTACTACTGACATCATTGTTCTGAAGCATGTGACACCAGAGCTTTGTACTCCCTCCCCGGTACCCACTGGGTCTCACCTCTCCCTACATGTGCCATTAAATTGCTACAGTATGTTACTGTATCTGAACTAGTAAAAGGCATGTTATTAATTATAAATATAAAAAGCAATTACAGGGGGATTGCTTAGAATGATTTATAATCGAAAACCTGAAGCTAAGATCAAAGAGGGTCCTGCACAAAAGCCTTAAACGCCCAAGTGTTAGCCTTCATTTGCACCACACCGAAAAGCTTACCCAGAATTGTGGCAAAATACATATAGAGGGAGGAAAACATCAAGCACAGAGCAACATGAAACCATAATCGCCCAGGGTATAAAAGGGATGGATGTAGTCTAAGAACCAGACCTTTTAGTAAGGTAGGCCTCCTTGGTTTTACTCCTCACGTTTATCTGAGATCTACTTTCCCCTCTTCACAACACAAAACTCCCTCAGAATTCCTAGAGCTTAATTTTCAACAGAAAATTCAGAGAGTCTGACAGCTCCAGTTTTAAATGCAAAACCAAAACCAGTAGAAGTGTTCTCGTGTTGCAAAATGATCTCTCCTCTCAATTGCAATAACTAAGATCCAATATGCTGCAATTGTTATTTTATTTTCCTCCTAACTGACTAAAGGTACCACAATTTAGGGTTTTCTTCCTTTCTTGCGCAGGGACTGGCCTTCTCCTGAAAAGGCAATAAACCGACTTCCAGATTCATCCTGGAAAGAGAGGGAAAAAAAAAAAACTTGTTACTTCTTTGCTCGCTGCTTGTATGTGATGAAAGCTGAACAATTATTGAAAAGAACATTCCATCAGAGCAGCAACTGACTGCAGTTATTTCACATCCTTAATCTACATAATAACCACTTTCGTCCTGGAAATAAAACACGAGCATTCCAAGGATGCACTGGCTTGTTAAACTTGTGTCAGGCCAATCCTTTTACATCAGCAAACAAGGATAGTAGAGGTTGCTTTCACCTATCTTAAATGACATTTAATTACTAGCACTTTTTAAGAGAAGTACACTGAAAAATCAAGTATGGAAAGAGGAATCACAAACTTGGACAATAGTTCTAATGTTCTAATTCTGTGCAAAATTGGGAAGGATCCAACTTTATTTACCTCTTCGACTTTCTTAACTTGTGGACGAGAGTTTCTAATGAATGTGATTCTACCAATCTTGAAGTCATAGTTGGGTATTCCTCTGGAAAAGAGTAAAAATATTATGAAATAAGTTTTCTAGCTACCATCCAACTGAGAGACCTATTTTATGTCTGTCAGTATTGTACTAACTCTAGCTGTGAGTTTTCATTACCAAATAATTCTGGAGTTACACCACCTGATTATTTTCTGAAGGTAGGCACACATTGCATGAAGTAAATAAGCTGGAGCTACTGTAGAAGCTCGGCCGTGGGCATGATTCCACATAGCCCGTGGTTTCCACAGGGCCATGGACATGCTTTTCCACAAGAGCTGAAGTTTCACTGTAATGAGCATAAATGATAGGACACTACAGGAACCATATCCCTGCATACTTCTGCTAAGTCTGAATTTAGAAGTTTCCTTCTCAGCAAAACACAACAAAACAAACCCCACACAAAACCAAACCCACACATCTTGGCTTTGTTTATCAACACAACTCAAAAAGATTTTACTCTGTGCCAAATTTCACTTCAGAAAATTGGCAGGGTTCTGTCTGTAACTCAACCCAGCCCTGTCTAGACCTGCTCCCTCTCCCTGCTTGTCTTCTGCAGAACCAGAGCTGATTGAGAGTTTTGGCAAAATAGGATCTGCACCTTAAGTAGTCAGAAACATCACAGTCAGTCTAGAAGATTATAGACTATCTTCTAAACGCATACTCGTGATGAAATTAGCTTGTTTATATTGCTTCAGAAAAAAAAATTCCACTCAAACACTGATCCTTCACTTGCTGACAAGTGAATAAAATATCCATACCTTCGAATGTCTCCTGGTTTAATTGGTGATGGACTGGGCTCAACACCTTTCTTCTTGCCATCCAGTCTGTTCCCAGAACCAGAGAATGCCTGTGTATACACAAGGAGTTTTAAATCTTATATGGGAGAGCACACTGCACAGGGATACTATATTCTGTAAAATCTTTGTATCATTTTTTGTTTAGTTCTTTGATTCAGCATGTTTCTTTTTAGTACATATAACAAGCTGATGAACCTGGGTGTATGCATGTTACAGTCTCCCGTTTATAGGTCACCTCTTTAAGGGCAGCAAGTCATATGATACGGCTGCAAGCACCACAAAACATTCGCAGATACTTGCCAGTTAAATGAACAGCACCTCTAAGAACAGCTACTAGTATTTTGCAGTCGTTGGAACAACTTTCCCTCACCATTTTACAACATTCAGAAAACAGGAGAAATAGGGGACTTACACGAAATCCCATGTCACTCACATATCCACTATGGTCTGCTTCAACATCCTGTGAGGGAAAAACCAATGACTTAGTTGTGTTCATGTTGTGATATGCAGAACACATGAAAACAGTTCCATCTATTTCCGATGGAACAAAACTAGAGTAATCCATTTCTGAAATCAACAGTTGGCGAACGCCCATCTCCTAAGTAACACAAGCAAAAGTGTTTGTTAATTTTAGTCTCAAGAAAATTTTCCAGGAAAAAAGAAATCATGTTGACACTTGCTGCTCCATCACAAGCAAGGCTGACCACTAGAGAATGCATTTTTGAAGAAAAGAAGTTTAACTTACTGTGGTCTCTTCATGTTGTGTACTTCTTTCTGGTTCTTTGTACCCCAAAGGAGCATCAAAATCCACCTATTTACATAATAAGAATGAAAATAAGCATGACTGATATTTTTCTTTCAATCATAAGCTTTATACTACTATTCTTCAAAATGGTACAAACTATCACTTTATTTTGATCTAGAAAGAATTGAGGATTTTGTTAAACATTTAACTTGGAACCAAAAAGACTAAGACTCCCAGGAATGAGTCTCAGTGTGTAAATGAAACAGAGCAGTAAAACTGCACCCCACAATATCACTGGAGTTTGGATCAAGCCAAGGCTGTTAAATAAAACTCAGATTATAAAATACGTTGAATGTAAACATTAAACTAGGCACTGCAGTCACTTGATAGTACATGAAGTGCAGCTCAAGACTAGAGATGTGCTTACAAAGGTACATGGTGTACCCTCAAACGAATCACCTTCCCTATCCCATCCAATTTTACCTTTCCTGCAGCAGAGGTGCTTGGTGTGCAGCGCTATCACTGACCCAGGTGCCCTCTCCTTTGGGGAGGACACAGTAAAAGCAGATGTTCACCATCAGCTTTAACTTACATTCATATCGCATTCTATGATGGACACAGCCTTGTCCGGCTTGGTCTCCATTACCCGGAGCTCATAGATCTGAAAGAGTAACAAATATTTTAAGATTGCACATGAAAGAGCTCAACTTATACAGAAGAAAAGCATATCTAAACCTTTCCCTTCAGATACGTTCAATAAAATGGAAATAAGTGCTCTTTAGGTTGAGGACTGGATACTACCAGGTGTCTAAAGAACACAAGAGCAAGGATTTTTAACTTAGAAGACTGCTACATGCTGGAGCTAGAGAACCTACCTTTTACTGTACCTTGCTGTACTCTTACTGTACCTTAATCTGCATTTTTGAAAGCAAATAATGAATTTAGCATAAGTTCTGTCCCTTGACTTGTAAAAACATCAACATCACAAAAGTTTATTTTCTCATGAGTCAGAAAACAGTTTAAACAGTAGCTCAGGAGAAGACTTAACTGATCTCTTTTTTCCTCCAACAGAAAAATTGTGAAATCTACCATCTGGGATTACTTGTCCACAATACTGCTCATCTCTGTGCCAGACATTAGTGCTAAAACAATCAACAACTGAGCTTAGTCTACAACCCCAAGCTATCAAAAGTGCATGTGCTGCCAAAAATACGCATCTATAAAATCTACTCACAAGACGTAATCAAAGTACTTACGTGGTCACAATATACTGAAACACAGTGTACTTTCTTACATGGAGCAGAATTTATTTCCTCAAACTGATGGTACCCAAATGAAAAGTGCATGGACAGGTGTTGTATACGGTACCTTTTCATTGTAGTTGATGGCAATGACATCCCCAGTAGTTAGACAAGCGAAGTTTCTCAATGCATTTTCTAATCTTTGGAGTATGTTAAAGAGGAAATGTTACCAATGCAACATCAAACCTTTAACGTCACTACATTTTAAAACTCTGATACTTGGCCTGTCAAAGATAGTTCAAAAGTCATCAGTACTTTAGACAACCTTTTAGTAAATGTTGAGGTGTAGAAGTTTTTGAAAAGAACACTCCAACTCATTGGACTTTAGGCCAAGATTCATACTTCTTCATTCCAGGCTACATTTTGTGCCAGCAGTTTGCAACATCTCTGTACATAAACTCTCCTTCCTTTTTATTTTCAGAAGGAGCGGTACTAGTTATCTACTACTGGAAGAGTATGAGCCACACCTGAAAAACTGGCTGTGCTTCCTTATTCCAATTTATGGGGGGAAACTTTTGTCCCCTGCTCCATAATTGATAGGAAGGATACACAGCTTTGGGATTGGTGATGTCAAGAAAATCCGGACTCTGTGGCTGAAATTTTGAGTAAGTAGCAACTTGAAGGTTAACACTCTCCACTTGTACCAGGCCTCCCTCTTCCAGCAGCAAGTTCTGCATCATCTGCAAGAATGAAAACAAATACAAATCACTATTAAAAAGACAAATGTTTCTAATTCTCTTTCCTTGCATATACGTATTTTCACTGGGGTCACCATCTTCCCTGAATTGCACCAGTTTACCATGTTTTAATTTCAGGATGAACAGTCAGGTGCATCCTAAAAACCAGTCTGCTTTGCTTACTTAGTTACTAATTCCCATGGAGGGAAGCCTGAGTTGTGACTGAAAGCTGCTGTAGGAATATGACTAGCAAAGACACACGCTTTCAGGAAACATTCCACCTCTTTAATATTAAGCTGGCAACACAACAATCCTACTCTTCAGGTTTGGACAGTTCAGTATGAGACAACTTACCCAGTGTGGAAGGTAACATATGCCCTCATCAGCCACAAACTCAAGCACTCCACAGTGTGTCATTCGGTCTGAATTTTTATTGGTCAGCTTAAACAGCATTGGATATGTAATATTAAGTCGGCCTGGTGAGAGGGGAGAAAAAAAGTTTACTTGTTAAAAGCCACTAGAGCATTTCTGCAGCTTTCAGAGATCAAACTTTAGCAACAGAATGGGTCAGACTGTAGGAGAGGATCCTCCTCACACCAATATTCCAACTCCTCAAAACTACAAATCCAGGAGAGAATGCAGATACATGAATACTGTATTGCCATTGCATGTAGAGCTTTAAATGCCTCTCCAACATTTCCCCAAGTTCAGAGATGAGCAAGCAGCAGCGATTATCAGAATACATTATTGTTATGTCCTTGTGCTATTATCAGTTAGCTCCTACCTAACGAATTGCAGCATGCCCTGCCTATTTTAAAATTCAATCCTGAATTAACTAATTTCTCAAAGAAACTCTAAGGCTAAAACTCTGCAGAGGGGACACCCTCAGTTAAAAAGGCCAATTACTGAATCAATAGTATAAATGGTGTTTATCTTTATTCCCCATTTCAAAGTTAATTTTCACTTATTCTGTCTTTAAAATAAATTTTGCTCCAGACAACAGTGTCCAGAACAAGCAGGTTGAGATTAAGAATGTACTAGATTAACTGTAACCATTATACTGAAAACGCTATTAATAATTAATAAACACTGATTCCTGCCTCAGGTAGCCCAACACTTCAGATGTCTGAAGACAGACAGGTCCCATTAATTCTGACAGACAAAATACTTCCAAATAATTTTTTTAAACTAATTAGTCTCATATTCTCTGTTTAAATCAGATTTTAATAGATAGCTAAAATATTGCGGTATTGTCTTACACATTTGCTTGTATTTCTAACGTTATTCCTGAACAAAAAATTCACTTACTGAGTTGATCCAAAGCTGATGGTGGCATAATTACTGCAGAAATGAGTAAGAAGGTAAGATTAGGAAAAGTATGACTGTACAAAGAAAACATAACATACAATTTCATCATTATTTTCTCTAAAATCTCCTCTAAAATACAGGAGATTCTAAAGTCTTCTCTAAATTAATTTTTGAGCCAGAGCTCAGTAATGACAAGTATACCTGCTAGCATGGAGGTTTTAGAAACTAATCAGAAAAAAAAAAGATAAGGTTTTACAATACCTAGTACTAATGAAAATGTTTCCTAAAGGCAATTTTATATGTTTGGGCTTATAGGTGCTCTTAAATAGAAGCCAACTCAAAACAACACAGCCTGAAAATTACGTTGGCCAATCTATTCTCTTTGTTCAAGTTAAGTGACATGGAGGGGGAACAGAAAAAAAAGAGTTCTTAATCATAAATTTCCAGAGGTTATAATAGATCAAAGATTTTAACAAGAGACTTCAGAAGAATGTCTTCTTCTAATGCTCATAAACCAGGACTCACTTGTTAAGTTTTGTTGCTTTTTTTTTTTTAATTACAAAGTAATACAATAAGAGATGAACCCTCCCCTTCCGCATTAAGCCCCACCCAGGAGCTCTTCTACTTCCAGCCACAAACCCCACAGGGATCCCAGCCCGTTCCACTGCAGCCCGGGCCAAGAGCTGGAGCATTTGACACTATTCACAAACACTCTTCCAACAGGTTATTAGTCAAAATAAAACATGCACATACTCTTCCCGCCTTTCTCCACATCTGACCTGTCATTAGGCCCGGCAAGCATGGACACCGAGAAGCAGCGGTACTGGGTTGAGAAGCGGTTCTGGAAAACCCGAGGGATGGGGTGATCGAACATATTAAAAGAGAACTGGGGGGAAAAGAAGAGAAAAAAACAACACAAGAGTGAATCAACAGGATTCCTACGGCACAGCCCAGTGTTCCAGCGCTCGCTGGGGTACCCCAAGTTCGGCTGAACCTGCGCAGAGGAGCCGGGCGGACGATGCCCCAGCCCGGCGGTGCCCCCGGTTCTCACACAGGATCCGCGGGGAGGCAGAAGTGGAAGCGGCACTTCCAGACCTGCCTTAAAGCGCGGCTTGGCCGGGCAGCCAAACCCCCGGCACGGGCGGCGCTTCGCGAGGCCGCCGCCGACACCCGCCGCCTCCCTACCCGCCCGCTTCCAACGCGGGCACCGCCGCTGCCGGTGAGCGAACGCGGGGCCCAGCCGCCCGCCGTGACTCGGCACTTCCCCCGGCCGCCCCTGGGCCTCACCATGGCGGCGGCTGCTGAGGCGCAGAGCGGCGGCGCTCGAGCTCCCCACAGGAACCGGCGGGCACTGCCGGGCGGGCTGGGCCGGGCCGCGCTCCCTCCTGACGGGCTCCGGCCGCCGCCACGGGCCCCACCCCACAGCCCTCCCTCGCCGCACTGCCGCACCCAGCGTGCCGCGCGGCGCCCGCCTCCCAGGCGGCCATTTCGTGTGAGGGCGGAAGCCGAGATCTCGCACCTGACGATGTGGCCACTGAGGAACGCTTTTCTGGTAGCTCGGCCCTTCTTCAGGCACAGAGGGTCGATATGACCCCTCTCGCCTCTTCATCGGACTCACTTAAATAGCAAATCAAACAACTCGCCCGTAGCAAAGATGGTAGACATGGCAACAAAAGCCATCACGGTGCTTCCGGCTGGGATACTCCTGGGATTGGCCAGCTCCATGTGTCACGACTGCCTTTTCCGAATCCCATTGGCGAAGACCCGGAAAGGGTTGGGCAGCTAGCCCAATCCGTTCAGCGACGGAGGGACAGTCGCTCTTCCATTGGCCAGCGCGCCGTGGTGAGCAGACCAATGGGAAGCGGCGCTGATTTGGCGCCCAGTTTGAGAGGGGGTGGCCGGTGCCCGCCGCTGTTTCCCCGCCGCGTCCCCGCCGCCCTTGCGCTGCCGCTATGTTCATCTCCGACTGCCGCCGGGAGTTTTACGATGTGATTGTCAGCCAGGTGCGGGCCGCGACCGGGGAGCGGGTGGGGTCACCCCGGACATCCCGGCGGCGGGCGGAGCTGCCTCCCCTCAGGCCGCTCCCGGCGGGGCTGCGGCTTTTTCCGCCGCCTCACGGAGCAGGGTGGGTGCCGGGGCGGCCTTGGCTCTGCCGCCGGCTGACGCGCTCCGGGAGTCCTGGGGCCGCGGGGCTGCGGGGGCGGTGGTGCAGCGTCTCCCGGGCTGCTGGGTTCGGGGAGGGCGGCGGGAGCGGCGCAGTCAGGGACGTAACCCCAAGGGCCGCTTTGAGGGGGTGTAAAAAATATAATTCCTACAGTCACCCCGGGATGTAAAAATATAATGGAGACATGGTGGGAGAGCACACATGACTGGAATGTGGTCGTGGATGGCTGCGTCTTTTTCAGGAAAGACAGGCCAGCCAGCCGTGGTGGTGGAGTTGTTCTTTATGTGAGAGAGCAACTACAATGTATTGAGTATTGTCCAGGCACAGATGAGGGGCGAGTTGAGAGTCTATGGGTGAAGACTGAGGGCCAGGCTGGCAAGGGTGATACTGTTGTGGGCGTCTATTATAGGCCACCAGATCAGGGTGAGGAAGTTGATGAGGCCTCTACAGACAGCTGAGAGCAGCCCCACAATCACAGGCCCTGGTTGTGGTGGGGGATTTTAACTTCCCTGATGTTTGTTGGAAGGACGACTCAGCCGGCCAGCCACAGTCTAGGAGGGTCTTCCAGTGCCTTGACGATAACTTTCTGATACAAAGGGTGGAGGAGCTGACTAGAAGAGGTGCACTGCTGGACCTCATCCTCACTAACAAGGAGGGTCTGGTTGAAGCAGTAAAGGTTGAGGGCTGCCTTGGTTGCAGTGACCATGAATTGAAAATTCTGTGATTCTGTGAATGTCCTTCCCGAGCGTGTCTGCAGCATAGGAAACCTGATCCAAAGTTGCCTTGCTCCTATTTTTGCTACAGATTTTTTTTAGTCAAAACTGTTCCAGATGCCATGCTGAAAACTTAAGCCTTTCTGGATGTGATGAAAAGGGTTATAGGGCTGAGCAGCTTTGAACCTTCAAACCTATGTGCTGCTCATGGGAGTCTGAATAATTATATTTCTTCATAGCAGGTGATTTATTTTGGGTATGTGGAGTTGTTATTTGTTCATACGTACAGGGATTCAAATTGGTTGATTTTGGTTGCAGTGTCCATTCAGAAGTAATCCTCATTTGTACTTGTAAAGACCTCTACCTAAATGTCTCATTTCTGGTCTCATAGTGATCTATGCATTTCATGTACCAACGCATCAACTTTTGTGCCTATGTTAATATATTAATACTGTTATGCTGTTATTTTTGCAGCGTGTTCTTCTTCTTGTTGCTTCGGATGTTGATGCGTTATGTGCTTGTAAAATACTCCAAGTAAGTCTTTGTTCATTATCACTGTAGGCTAACAGTAAAAGAAAAAATGCCCTGGGAGCCTTTTAGTAGTTTTGGACCGGGGAAAGGGTGCAGGTTTGATCTGCTTTTATAACTTATTTTTTCCATGAGTTATGACACTGAAAACTGGGAAGTCATAGTCCTAAAGTTCATGTAGTTTGTCATTTGGGATGTCTTTGAGATAAAGATTTGTATGAAATAGGATTATAGCACGGTACAGTACTGTAGAAGATGTTATTCCCCATGCCTTTGCTAACAACTCTTTGCTTCCTTTCAGGCTCTGTTTCAATGTGATCACGTGCAATATACCCTCGTCCCAGTATCTGGGTGGCAAGAACTTGAAACTGCCTTTCTTGAGCATAAAGATCAGGTGAAAAAATACTGGAAATTTTTAAAGTTGCAGCTAATCTTGTATAGACAGGCACTTCTTCCCTTTCCCCAACTTAAAATGTCAGCTCTTAAACTAATTATTATTATTATTATTATTGGTTACCTCAAAACAGTGGTTAAAATTTAATATACCAGTAACAAACTTCTGAAGTTTTTTACATCAGCTCAAACTAATGTGTTATAATTTTGATAGATTCAAATTAAGTTTCTACACGTTTTGAGATATAAGAGATAGTTTTGTAAAGGTGTTTTCAGTCTTCTGTGTTGCCCTCTAATTGAAATAAAAAGCTTTTTTTGTTTGTTTTGTGTTTGCTTTTGATTGCAGTTCAAATATTTTGTTCTTATTAACTGTGGTGCCAACGTTGACCTTCTGGAGATCTTGCAGCCTGAAGAAGACACTTTTTTTTTTGTATGTGATAGCCACAGACCTATCAATGTAGTGAATGTTTACAATGACACACAGGTAAACTAAGCTATTCTTTCATAATAAAAATCTTTGCACAGTGTGGTGGTGGGTCGTGTAGTGCTTTTCTGTGTTTTGCAAAACTGTTTCCAGTGTTAGCTGGTAGGTAAGGAAGCAGTATTAATGGATATTTGCAATAGTAATTAGAAGAAAATCTCTTATCAGTAGTAAAATATATACTGTTAGCAGTGTGATAGTTGTCAGTAGTAAGAACCTGTTAGTCCTGTTGCTATAAATCAAACTACTGCAAATCAAAGGACAAACATCCTCCAAAATATAACTTTTATTGTAAAGACCCTCCTTCCCAAACCTCGAATTTGAGTCTTAAGCACAAGTTGTTTGACAACATGCCTGCAACAAGCATAAAAATGACAACTCTGTCAGTAATGCTGTAACAAAATAACACATTTACTCTTATTGTGTACAAATAAGTATGGTCTCTGTGTTAAAAAGCATTATTTTTGTTATGCCAGGAACTGATCAAAGCCAAAATTAATTTTTAGTTTCTCGAAATATCGGAAGTATTCTCATTTTAATCACTAAATAAGGTACTTTTTTTTCATGCTAGATTAAGCTGTTAGTTAAACAAGATGATGATCTCGGTGTTCCTGCTTATGATGATATCTTCAGAGATGATGAGGATGAAGAAGAGGACTCAGAGAATGAAAGTGAGGGATCAGAACCTTCAGAGAAACGCAGACGTTTTGAAGAGGTGTGTTTCTGCTGCTTTGTTGTGAAAAGAAGGAAAATAAAACAGTTAATACATATACTGTACATCATCACAATAATTACATTTGAGTTTAAAAATTAAGTTCCGTTTGATCACAAATTCAAGTGTAGGATTTATAAATAATCTACAGCTAGCAGAGTTTCACATACACAAAGGGTGTGTTTATCTGAACTGCCCAGGAATATTTTCTCCTTATCAAAACAGGTTTTGAACTTGACTATGCTTAATGCTGTCTTTGTGTCACCAGTGAACTGAAGGATCTATTTCCGATTAGGTGCTATGGGCTTTTCCGCCTAGCAAAACAACTTACTTAGAAACATTTTTTTTTAAATAGAAGTTTGAAAAGATGAAAGGTCACAAATAATTTAGTAATACATTTTGTCTGTCCTTGTAGAAGTAATCTAACGAAAGTATATTATGGTAAAGACCCTCCTCCCCCAAAAAATCTGGCATGTGTTAATAGTATTTGTAGCATATTTTCTATTTATACAATGCAGAGAACCAAAGGCTACCAATATCAAGAGTCAATTAATTGTTAAGACATTCTAAAATTTAATATTAATATTGTATTTTTTTCTACTAACCAATGAAGGGTACTAGCTTAGGAAAAGCTAGTATCAGAAATTCAAAGGAAAATCTATAAATAGTATACACAAAAGCTATTTTTTAACCTGCTAAGTATTCCACAAATATATTTATTTATTTGAGTTTTCAATCTGATTATGCTATTTAAGGATAAATATACAGTACCCTCTTTCTGGTCTTAATTTTTTTTATTTTTTATCAGTATAATTTTTATATAAAATAGTAGGATGCAGTGTTGGTACTGCTGAAAATACTGTGTGCTAGGCCTCTTATTTGTGAAGATGAGCTAAACAAATATTAGCACAGAATGATGCTGTGACTTTATAGAGTGTGTGCCTTAGAAATATTTGATAATACTTTTCCTCTTAAGTGCTGTTAATGGGAATAATTCTTCTTCTAAGTCTTTTAAATGAAGACTCAGTCATTAAAGTATCTGGATAGGTGCTAAACTACTAGAATATTTTTTTAGCTTTTTAACATCCATATTAATTTACAGGACATAATAGAGAGAACAATGAAAAGGCGACAAAGGCGAGAGTGGGAGGCACGCAGGTGGGGTTCGTTTTTTTTTTCCTTTTATGTTTTATGTATCTCTCATTCTTTGATTAAAAGCTCTTTGACAATACAAAAAGTGGTACCATTCTGGTCGATTTGCAAAATATTTTAGTTCTAACTATTCAGGAAGTGGAGAAGGATATTTATTATATAAAAATAAAATGTTTAAATGGAGGATTATTGTAATTTATAAATTTGTGTTGCAATATGAACAGTGCTGCAGTTTGAAGTAGCTGTAGTATTCTTATCTTGTCTGTCTTAAGGTGAAATCTGTGCATTTGTTTTCTTTCTTTACAGTCCCATTATTGTCAATAGGAATGAGCAGGAACAAGTCAAATAAGAAAATGGGATCTGCAGAATCAATTATTTAATATTTTTTTCCTTTTTTACTCTGAGTATGTTTCAGAGTAGTTGCTACATTTCTTCTAAAATCTAATTAGCTTGCAGAAAAAAAATGTAGCCCAAGTTTGTGGTTCTCTTTTTTAAATTGTGAAAATGAAATTTAAAAATTATTTCACAATTCAAGGCTTATATTTTGAGTTGGATTCAATGACCAGTTCACCACTTAGTCACATGTGTTGGGTTTTTCTTCCCTTTTTAGACGAGAAATTCTTTTTGATTATGAGCAGTATGAGTATCATGGGACCTCAGTAAGTATAACCTCACTTGCTATAAAAACACAAGGTGCCAATGTAAAGGAAATTGGATAATATCCTATGTTATAATTATTTAATCCAATATTATTTTTATCAAATAATATTATTCATTAAAATAAAATGGTCATATCTTGTTATGTTTTATTGATAAGATACTGTAGGGAGCCTGTTTGCCTTTCAGAGTTCTCAAGTGTCAGGATATTTCAAGAATAATACTTAAGACACCAAACCGTCCTTTCCGTCATTTGGCCCCTTTGATTATTTTTATATTTTGTTAGGTGTTGCTTCATATATAATGCAGATTGGCAGAACTGTATAAAATATTTTTCTTTCCACTTAGTGTCCTAGAAAGTAAGACACTGGCAGATTGTCAAACTCAAATGTGATTTCTAGAGCTTTAGTAACATGCTAGTATTTGGCACATTTAACTGTGTTTTATTTCTTAAAACAGGTGAGAGTTTTGTGTTCATTTATCCTCTTTTTGTTTTTCCATTATATAGTCTGCAATGGTGATGTTTGATCTGGCATGGATAATGTCTAAAGACTTGAACGACATGTTGTGGTATGTGTTCATTAACATTTTTCATAGAGGCTAGGAGCTTGATCTGAGAGTATAAAAAGGCAAGATTTCCCAAAAATATTTGATTTCAGTATAAAGTTCCAGTTTATTTCCCAAGTCAATGTATGTCTTGAATTGGAGGACATGTCTGTGTAAATTAATTAGGAGCAACCAACAGATTTTGCATGGGTAAAGACAGGATGTTACTGTGTGTGTATGTCTGCTCAATCGGGAATTCTAGGTACAGCTGGTGAACACTGTTTCTCGCTTGTTCTTTTACATACTTAGAGGGTTAAATATAATATGCTCTACTGGTATATATTTCATTTTAAATTTTTTATTTATTTCTTTTCTCCTCCCCAATTTTAGGTGGGCTATTGTTGGCCTAACAGATCAGTGGATTCAGGATAAAATCACTCAGTAAGAACAATCTTTTAATTTACCTTTATTACTTTTACTAATAGCAATTCATAGAGATCAGGAAACATATGGGAATTAATATAATACAAGATAATTAATAAACAGTGCCATTAAATATTTTAATAAATGAATGAGATCTGATGCCTTCCAAAACCAGGAATATACATCAGAGAGATCTGTATTTTCCTTTTCTACTATTTAGAAATTTTAAGTCTTATCTTTATTTTTTCACAAAATTATAAAGCAATCACTTTTGATCTGGGAAGAAATGGTGTTTAATAGTAGTTTTTGTAAATATGACCTTGACACAGTTTTATAAAAGGAAAAAAAGTTCTGTATCTTCTGTATCCTTCAACTTACTTTCTAATTTTTTTTCTCACTTCATATTTTGTTCTAAATACCATCAGAATTCTAGTAGTACATGTATAGACCTTAATTCTGGTAGTTTATTGTTGGTAATACGTGAATGTCCTCAAGGGGATAAATGTAATAAGTAACTAATTTCAGTCTATCTGTCTCTCTGTGTTGGTTTTATTTTTGCTTTAGTTGCCTGGGTGTGTGGCTGAGTATAGAAAGAACATTATTTAACAAGTTGGGTTTTTTTTAAAAAAATGTGTCTGCAGTTGTCATGCTGCTGACTGGCCAATGTGTGAACTTCAGGAAGGATTTTTGTGTTCTCATAATCAATAACAAAAAAACATTTTAATAAAGTGAAGTGACAAATTTGTTTTTGTTTAAGAATGAAATATGTGACAGATATTGGAATCCTACAGCGTCACGTGTCTCGCCATAACCACCGCAACGAGGACGAAGAAAATTCTCTGTCAATCGACTGCATGCGAATAGCATTTGAATACGAGTATCCTTGCGTAAGATCTGGAAAAGCCAAACTTCACCCGCTTGGTGATCCACAATTGAGTTTATATGTAGGGTAAAAAAATCCCAAGCTTCTCCACTGAGAATGGAATTAAATGGAAGTTTAAACGGTTTGTTGAACGTGAACGTAGCTTATATAGCTTCAGTTCAGCTTAACCTTCCCAAATTAGTTACAAGTCAGTGTTGCTCATCTTGTGTTACGTGCACCTGTAGCACATAACTGTATCTTACGGAGTAGAGAGATACAAAATACAAGGGCAGATGAAGACTTATACACTACTTACAGAGTTCTGTTAGTATTTGTAACATCAAATGATATTTGTGTTTATAATTATTTTCCATAATTCCTATTCAGTCTGCGCCTGGCGCTTTATCAGCACTGGTCTCTGTATGAAAGTCTCTGTAACACTTCATACACCTCCGCCAGCCTTAAGCTTTGGTCCGTACAAGGACAGAAGAGGCTCCACGAGTTTTTGGCTGACATGGGGTGAGTTATAAAAATCTGGATCTTTATTAAAGGATCATTTTTTTCAATGAGCTGTGGAAAAATATCAATATATTTTTTCGTTCTGTTTCTAGCTTGCCTTTGAAGCAAGTGAAACAGAAGTTTAATTCCATGGACATGTCTTTGAAAGAAAATCTTCGGGAAATGATTGAAGAATCTGCAAACAAATTTGGGTAAATTGTTTTAAATACAAAGTGCTTTACCTAAAAATAATTTTCAATTAAGTTCAAATGTTTGGAGTTCAGGATCTGCTGTGGCAGGAAGAGAATTGCTAGCAGAATTTCAACCCTGGACTTCAGCAGGGCAAACTTTGGCATTTTCGGGCAATTGCTGGGGGAAATCCCATGGGCAAGGCTGCTTGAAGGTAAAGAGGCCCAAGAGAGTTGGTTAGTGTTCAGGGACTGCTTCTACCGGGCACAAGATCAGAGCATCCTGACACGTAGGAAGTCAAGGAAGGGAGCCAGGAGACCTGCGTGGTTAAACAGGGAGCTGCTGGATAAGCTCAAGTGGAAGAGGAGAGTTTATAGCTCATGGAAGGAGGGGCTGGCCACTTGGAGAGAATATAAGGCTGTTGTCAGAGGGCATAGGGAGGCAACTAGGAAAGCTAAGGCCTCTTTAGAATTAAACCTGGCGAGAGGGGTCAAGGACAACAGAAAGAGCTTTTTCCAATACGTGGCAGATAAAACTAACACCAGAGGCAATGTAGGCCCACTGATGAACGAGGTGGGTGCCCTGGTGGCAGAAGATACAGAGAAGGTAGAGTTACTGAATGCCTTCTTTGTCTCTGCCTACTCTGCTGGAGGCTGTCCTGAGGAGCCCCGTAGCGCTGAGGCCCCAGAGGAAGGCAGGACAACAACAACAGCAACAAAGATGGTGAAGGGAGTGGAGCATCTCCCATATGAGGAAAGGCTGAGGGATCTGGGTCTCTTTAGCTTGGAGAAGAGAAGACTGAGGGGTGACCTTATTAATGTTTACAAATATATAAAGGGTGAGTGTCACGAGGATGGAGCCAGGCTCTTCTCGGTGACAACCAATGATAGGACAAGGGGTAATGGGTTCAAACTGGAACACAAGAGGTTCCGCTTAAATTTGAGAAGAAACTTCTTCTCAGTGAGGGTGACAGACACTGGACCAGGCTGCCCAGGGGGGTTGTGGAGTCTCCTACTCTGGAGACATTCAAATCCCACCTGGACACCTTCCTGTGTAGCCTCATCTAAGTGTTCCTGCTCTAGCAGGGGGATTGGACTAGATGATCTTTTGAGGTCCCTTCCAATCTCTAACATTCTGTGATTCTATGATTCTGGTTTTGTGTGAAGAGAATGTAACATCTTGTTTTAAAAATATGTTTTTTAGATTGACAGTAATATTAGGCCTGTTACAAATGTTAGGGTATGATTTGTCTTCATGTTCTTAACATCAATATATTGAGGAGATGGTTCATCGATGTTGATAATAATGTTGATAATGTTAATAATCTTTGCTGGTTTTACCTCATTTTGCAGAATGAAGGATTTAAGAGTTCAGACCTTCAGCATTCACTTTGGCTTTAAGAACAAGTTCTCAGCAAGTGATATAGTTTATGCAACAGCTTCTCTCATGGAGAATATAGAGAAAGAGGGACCCGAAACAACTAATTTCATTAAAGCTTTGGACAGTCTGTCCAGGTACTGAAAACATGTCTCTTCATTATTTTAAAATTTTATTTAGGGAACATGGAATACATATCTAAAAGACACATTGATACTTCATAAGTCATTGAAGAAAAACCAAAATATCACTGCGAATAGTGTTTAGAGAGGTCTCACTTTTGTGTGAAAAGCTTTATTTTTATGTGAAAGTGTTTAATTTTGTTCTTTCTATTGCAGGGGTAACCTGGACAAACTGCACCAAGGACTGGCCCTAGCCAAAAAACAGTTACGTGCCATCCAGCAGACAGTAGCCAGCTGTATTTGCACCAACCTTGTGATTTCTCAGGGGCCCTTTCTCTATTGCTCTCTTATGGAGGTCAGAATTCTAGTTTTTGGCTGTCTCATGGTTGAATAACCCTGTTTTCTGAACTGCTTAACTCGCTAAGAATGGCTCTGTCAGAAAGAACCTATTTATCTATGCTGTGCTGTTCTCTGATGGGTCAATATTGACATGTACTCTGAACTTCCCAAGAATCTGTCCTCTCAAAGAGCAGAGGGCTTCATTTCAAAGCCAAGTGGGCGAGATGAAACTCCTATATTGTAATGGTTCTTGTTAGTCTTCTCAGAGCCACACAAAACTTTTAGACTTTTCAGTAGATATTAAAATTAAATGAGTGGAACAATCATTCTTGGATTGTAATTGAAATAATTCTTCTTTTCTAGGGCACACCAGATGTGAAACTGTTTTCCAAACCAGTGTCTCTGTGCCTGCTTAGTAAATACTTACTCAAATCGTTTGTTTGCTCTGTAAGTAAATCAAAAGTTTTTGACTAACTAACTTCTGGCCTGTGTAGTAGCTATCGTTCTGTTGGATACTTGCAGCTGATTACTAAGATTTTCATGTAATGTTTTTAATAATGTTTTTCTGCTAGTTGGTTGGACAATTTTAGCACATTTGTGAATGCTGCTTTAGGAAAGATATCTGTCTGGGAGACTTCATAATATTAGGAAGTGTTTTCATTACTAAGATACTTATGGTCTAAAATCTTTGTATAAGTTTTGAGGAAGCATATCACTAAATATGTACTTTGAAAAGTTAACCTGACACAAAACCAGAAATATTACAGGACTGGTAATGGTTATCTAAAGATTTCTATGTCTGTTTAAATAAAATCCTCTAATCTTTATAATTAACATAACTGAAATTATATTGCATTTATACTTTGAGCTATTAATTACACAATTCAGATAAAAAATAGGTTTTAAGATTGAGAAGTCTCTTCACAGTGAGTACTTCCTAATTTGTAGATGAAATTTATGGTGGTCTACCCTTGTCGGATTGCATCTTTCTGTCCCCATTTTGAAAGCTGGACATGATGGAAAACTGTTCTGCCACTAGGAGCAGGATGGCATTTTTAACTCTCACTGTGAAACATTAACCTTAAGAACAGAACACTTTGAGCAAACTTCTATTTCATTTACTTGAGAGACTAAAAATGATAAAATCTTCATAATTACTTTTGGATTTAATTAAATTACAAAATTTGTTAACGTTACGGCTTACTGCTGCAAAACAATATGACAGAGGACAATAGTTTCTAGTGAAAACTGTTTGTCAATATTTTGTCTGTTGTATTTCAATGTACAATTATTACTGCAAAGGTTAAGCCCTGTCCAAGTTTTTAGATACCCATACCTCCAGCTGTTTTTTTAAAGAGCTTTTTTATTTACTGTAAACCATATCTTGTCTGTCTGTATAATTGTGCTAAATGGAATGTGCTAAAATGGAATGCAAAATTCAGAGAAAAATTGAAATGTCTGTTGGACCTTAAAGTGACTTTTACTGGGGATTAAGAGATAATGTAAAGAAACCACCTTCTGTTGAGCTGCATTGTAGCTGTATCCTTAGATGAATATTTGTAACAGTAGCTCACATGGGGAGCTGAAACTAAACTGTTTCCTGAGTTCGCTCTAACAAAGAGGCTTTCTGATTTCCAGACAAAAAACAAGCGTTGTAAATTGCTGCCACTGATAATGTCCGCACCAATGGATGTCGAACAGGGAACTGTGATCATGGTGGGGATTCCTCCAGAGACAGAAAGCTCTGACAAAAAGAAGTAAGCACATTGTTTAAAAGTTCTTAGTAGAAGTTATCTATAGACTTTTTGTGTCTCTGAAGAAAATATCTCTCCTGTATGTATTTAATACTGAATACATTGAATTGCATCCTCCTTAAAAAGATACTTTTTGTATAAGGTACACATGAGACATTCTGAGAGATGATACAGATGTTCCTCACTCTCCCTGCAAGTTTTTTTTGCTCCCTCTTGAGCAATTTTCTTATCTTAAAAGAGAGAAATAGTTCACTATAGGACCCACAACTTCATTTCTTAAAGCCTGCAATGTTAAGATTTTTGCACTTGAATAAGTGAGGTGTATGGTGAACACAGGGCACATGAAAAACCTCTGGAAGACATTTTCTGCTGTCAGCAAGGAAAGCAGTTCCATCCTTCTACTTTAGTAAACCTTTCCTTTTCTCTAATGCTCATTGGTATTTCTGTTCATCTTCTAGCTTTTTTGGAAGAGCATTTGAGAAAGCTGCAGACAGTACCAATTCTAGGACTTTACACAACCATTTTGACATGTCAAGTGAGTAAATGCTGCCAATCACTTATTTCATTCACCAAAAAGTCCTTTAGGGGTCAGTGTTTACGCAGCCTCCATAAAACCTAGTGACTGTAGGCAATATATTCATTTGTGTATGTCTTAGATGCAAACATCTGGGGACCGTATGTGATACACTGTTCCTGAGTCTGGTACAAACACAAACTGCATTATTTGTGATTCTTTTTCTAAGTGCTATGTTGTTGTGCAGAAATCATAAACTACAGAGCAGAGGCTTGCGTATCTTTTTGACACGAGCTGCATTTTGCATGACATAATGATTTTCATATGTGCATTTAAGTTAAAAATCTGTGAGGTTATCTGAGGGGGATTTATATTTAGCAGCCAAACCAGGTATGGTATAGATGTTATGAGATGCATTCTTTACTGTTTGTTTCAAAAATTAGATGCTTATGCAATGAGATTTGCCTGCCTTTGTATGTCCTTACTAAAGAGGCCGTTTTTAGTAATAACATACTTATGTATACTTCAAGTGTGACATCTAGTATATCTTTCAGTTATTTGCATCTTGTAACAAAACATTTCACGTTTTAGTAATTGAACTGAAAACAGAAGACCGGAGCAAATTTCTGGATGCACTCATTTCTCTCTTGTCCTGATGGTAAGACAGTGTAAGGAGAATTAATTCAAAAATTAATTACAAATCAAGTTAGTAATCAAATTACATTTGTATATTATCTGTAGAATGTTCTAAGAAAATGTGTCACTTTCTAGTGAAAATATACATCGAATATAAGAATTTCTTACAAAGACAATTGTTTTTCTTTTGGGGAGGAAGCAGACAAGGTACAAGCAGACAATTTTTTTTTTTCTCCTTAAGAGATTTATTTATAATAAGTTTTGTAATCTGTAAGCTTCTCTTCCATTGTTCTTAAGTTTCTGTGGGAAAGGGGCAGCTGTTTGTATTGTGAAAGAAATGGAGATATTAGCTAATCGTAGTTGATACTCAGTTACTGATTTTTAATTATGATGGCTTTTTTGAGCTCAGGATGGAATCTTGGCCATAGCAGTCCCATTCTTTGACGTTAATGAGGAATTTGCATTTTTCTTTCACAGTGAAGAATGTAGCCCATGTTAGTGTGTAGTTTTTATCTGGAATAAAGATGGGGATATAAGACTTCTTTTGTAGTTGCAACTATTAGCTTCACATGAGTTTTAAAGCTACTTTAGAGTAAGACAGTTTTTACCGTAGATCTGGTGAGACTGTCAAATTGTTGCCATTGTCTTCAAATATTCCCTGCTTTTCAGTGATGATGAACTATTTTTACTGGTTTGTGCGTGTGTTTATTCTGCAGTGGTGGGTGGGGATAGCTTGCTGTCTCCCAGAGAAGAAGCCAAAGTCTAAATTATTTTGTAGGGTCTGTTTGGACAATCTATCAGACTGTTTGAAAGTATATAAAGTACCTCCTGGCTTTTTCATGCCTAGATAAAGATTTGGTCTTTAATATTAATGTGAGGTAATCTCACAAGATTATCTTTATATATGTGAAAGCAGAGGAGTAAGAGGAAGGCTTTAGCAACAGTCTGTGAATGTTGGTAGTCCTAGACAAATGATGATATGACTTGTTTTATCCAATGAGTATCAAAGCTTCACCTTCTTTTGCCTTCCGTTCACCCCGAAGTTTGAAGCAGTGGGTCAACAGCTGCAGTTGTTGTTTGTTAGGCAGCAGTATCATGCATGGCTTCCAAGATTTCTACATCTGTTTGTTACTTTCTTTAAGCTCTGACTACCAACTGTTTCTGATTGTTTTCTGTCCTTGTTACACAGTGGTGCTTTTTGGCTCCTTGTGCTTGAAGCTGAGGAATGGATGCTCTGAAATTATTTTGGATGTTCCAAAGTTCATGGTGCTGCAATTGGGATGTGTCGTCTTGCTTTGTCTTAAATGTACCGGTACAGGCCTGGACTGTTGTTTTTATGCCTCTTGGGAGGTCAAGAGAATTTTAACCTTAGCACACAGATATTGAACACTTCTTTATACAGATCTGTCTAATGGTGAAAGGTGTCAGTTAGGAGTATTTGCAAATGGGACTTGTATTTGTCAAACCTGCTTTTATCACTAGATGTGCTCCTGTGATGTTTAGTTCTTGGCTAATAACGAAAACAGGTTTGGAAGAAGATCTGTATTTATATTACCATTCTAATGTTCTTTTAGAGTTGTCTTGAATGCTTTTTATTTATTTTTCAATAAGAAACTTTTTGAAATTCCCCTTGAATTTTTGGAGTGTTGAAATTGTTTTTAGTACTCTCAGGTTGAGGTCTTCTACTTTAATTGAAATGACTGTTTTATGAGACCAGTTTTAAGATTTTAGGGTTTTTAAAATCCAAGTACTGAGTAACGGCCAAACACCAAATGAAAAATTGGGGGATTCCTGTGTCAAAGCATTTTTAGCCATTCATTTTATATACTGTGTTGTCACTTATAGCTTGGCTTTGGGAATAATTTTCCTGGAAAGAGTCTAAAATACTATGATAGTTGTGTGTAGACTGTAGCATTTTAAATATTGACAGACTTGCTCAATCCTTTTCCATGACAGAGATTTCATTTCACTTGGTCACATGAAATGGTATTAGCTTGTTAGACTTATCCTGCTGTGTGTTGGGTGGGTATATAAACACATATGTTTGGAATTCTTTTCCTTCTTGCAATGTTTGCTTGAATTCTGTGCAACTTTAATATTTTTTTGTATTATAGTGACTATGTAAATGTTATATATCATTACATCATACTTTGTCCAGATTTTTAATACAGGTTAATTTAATACTAAATGTGATTTAAATGTAGCCAACAGAAAGTTAATTAAACTATATATTTTCATTCAAACAAAAGTTTGGGGTTTTTTTCTTTTAATGTTTTCCTCTTACCTGAGTAAAATCCCTGTGCCAAGCTGCAATGGCCAGAAAGTTGTGCTTCCTAAAATAAAACACAATACCACTTTTTGGTTTGACATGTTTACTAGGTAGTATTGGCAATAAATAAAATCCCCCCTTCCCAGCATACTTTGAGTTTTGCCTGTACACAGCATACAGTGATTTTATTTGTTTTCTGAAGTAGATTACTGTATACTGTACCTTGTGCTTCTAGATGTATCAGAGAAAAAATGGGTACATGTAGCCATAAATACAATGTGCTTCAGTGTGTAAGATCACCTTCATGTGTATGGAATGGATAATAAGTGCTGAGTAAAATGGAATGTTTACTTGTACAGTTTTGGTCGGTAAGCACATAGAAGATCTTACACATGCTGGATCTCTGACCTGTGTGCCAGTGGCCATCTACCAGCAAATCCTAAACAAACGGCTAAATTCCCCATTTTCTCCCTGCAGAAAACCTTTAGACAGGGGAAAAAAACACTGTAAGGAAGGCATCAAAAAGCATGGGCATGTAACATCCCAGTTTAATTACTGTCTCTGTCTTTACTTACATTTAGTGCTATGTTTTCCATATCATGGAATAGTTTTGATGGGTACCTTAGCAAGCTCTTACCTTTTTCTTCTTGTTTGGGGTTTTGCTTTTCCTGGGTTTTTTCCTCCAAGCTCTCATTAGAAGATCTGTGTGAACCCCTTCATCTCACCTCATCAGTTCTCTTACTGCTGCTGTATCCCCCATCCTTCTGAAAATTTATGTATTTGCTCCTTTCCCCCTTCAGGGCTTAATTCAGTTTTACTTCTACCACATTTTCCTGCTGTTGTGATAAATACAGATCTTGCCTAGCAATGAAGAAGGAAGTGGGAGGGGGAGAGAGGAGGAGAGGCAAGGGGAGTATTTGTGTGTGTGCTTTAGTAGGTGACTGTCATGTCTTAAAAAATGGACACATTTTCAGGCATATGCAGCCTTTAGCTTCAGCATATCGTGTCGTTCTGGGAGGATGAGAAGTGGCAGCCAGTTTTTGTGCTGGGATGTGTTGGTAATTACTGGCAGGCACTTTGTCCTCCAAACAGATGTGTAAACTCAAAGCTGTGGATCTAGTACATGCAGAGTAAGCTTCCCTGTCCCTCCTTTATGGCTTGCCTTTTTCTTTAAAGGTTCTAGTTTTCCCAGGATTTACTGGAGGTGCCAAGAATACCTTTGCAAATTTTAGGATTGATCAGCTTTTGAGCTCCTCCCAAGGCCATTCAAATGTAACCCAAAATCAGTCAGGAATGCTGAATGCTCTGTAAGAAGAAATTTATTAAATCTAAGTGGAAACTGAAGTCTCTGCCAACAGATAAATATTTCTGCATGCCAGCTTTTTACAGTATGTAAAATAGTATCAGACACTCCTTACATAGTTTATTCTGTGCTACAGAGTTTGTAGATGAATATGTTACTATCACTTGGGGAATCACTGAATGGGAAGATCCAAAATTGTGGAATCCCAGTGTGTGGACATAAAGTAGCTCAGTTCAGCAGCAGTAAGTGGTGGCTTGAATGGCTCATTGAAACTCTGTTGTGTAGGTTACTTAAAATGGTCGCTTCTTACAGCTGAGTGTTGGACAGAGCCTTCATGCCAAGAACTCTTGACATCTCTTTGTGAAGAGATTATTATACTTTTGATTTATTTTCCCAAATAGAAAATGTGGCTCTAATGAGTCATTTTAAAGTAAATAGTTAAAGCACTAAGAAATCGGCTTATCCTCTTAGATGTATGGTGACATTCCACCTGGCCACGTCTGAATACAAATAGAAACATTCCCTAAGGATTATATTTGAGCTGCAGTAACTCTTTTTCTTCCACTGTGTTTTCTTGCTGTAATAACAATCTCATAATCAATTCTTTAAATTATTTCTGCTGCTGCTAATCTGTTTTAGAGAACAACAAAAGTATGAAACAAAGCCGTTAAAATGTTTTAGTTTTTTTAAGAAAATGAAATAATGAAAATGCTTAAATACCAAAGTACTAAAGTAGCTGAACAGGCTGACTAAGCTATACCATTCCTTCACAGTGATTCATGCCCATTTCTTTCTGGGATAATAAATTTAGACATAATTGAAATTGCACAGTTACGACCTCATTTGATTGGAATTAAAGTGAATCCCTTTCCCCGGAAGAATCATAGTGCCTTAATAGACTTGTACTTAACATCGAGGTGGTATAACGGGTAAGAATTAATTCTTACTTCTTGTACTGTTGTTCATAAGAAAAAACATTAAAATGAAAAAAGTGTTACAACTTTTTTGTATGAATTAACTACTGCGTCTGTATGACTTTAAACATGGTAACAATAGCCATGGTGGGAGACCAGAGAGCTGTTTAATCAGTATCTTGACCTCTATAATATCAAAAGCAGGTGCTAGGGAAGAGTGTAGAAACAAAGCAATTGCATACGATGCTTCCTTCCAGGTACAAACACAAGTACTCTCCCAGGCCTTGTGCTCAAGGACACCCTGAACAGGTGTGGTTTCTGTGTATTTGGTAACTGTCAGTAGTGGTCTGTGAACCTGGGTAACTTCCTCCCTGATCCTTGTAACATTGTAGCCTGTGCAATATTCTGTCGTGAGCAGTTCTGCAGCCTAGCTACATATTGCCTGAAAAACTACAACTTTTCAGCATTTTTTTGCAACTTGCCAATTGCTAGCTTACGGGATGCTCTGCAGTCCCTACCCAATGGTTCTGTGTACTCATTGTTTTGTAAACATTTTTTTATATTCCCTAGTCATCTCATGCCAGTCTGAAGAACAGCAGCCTAATTTTTCCTTTTACAGCAGCTGTTCTGTATCTGAAAAAGGGAAGTTTTAAAATTGGTCTTTTTTGTACAGTTCTCTGGAGATGGCTTTGAGTTGAACTGGCCGCTCAGGGTACGCTAGCTTGTAAAGACGGGAGTAGTACAGAACAGTATGGATTACAAGTGAAGTGAAGAAATCAATAAAATATCCCAAATGAGGAAGAAATTAACTGTAAAACGCTCAGGACTGTTCCCAGGACAGTAAACAAGAACATCATTTGATTGTTCATTTTAGGTGTCTGTCAGTCACAATGGTTTTGATTACCTCATAGGAGGAATATTCTTGAAAACATTTCTCTGAAAGTTACTTTGTGAGTAAGTCTTGCTTGTCACAGGAAAAGAAAGCAACGAAATGTTTGTTTCTTTAAATGGAAAAATTGAAGTCTGCCTTGGCTCTCGTGTACCATTGTTGGCTTCAAGGTGGTACTGAAAGTTCTCTTTGGATCAGATTCAAGGACTAAGGAAAAAATGTTGCCCAGGGTGGAGCTCTGAAGTGCCACCTTTATGCACAAACGTTTGGGTTATAAACACTTTCTTAGCAGGAAATATTACAAAACTTTCACTAGGGAAAGAAAAATCTGTGAGTTTTTATTTCAGACTGGCCTCCCATTCTCTTCAAGCATTTGAGTGTTGATTTTTGTCATTCAGAATGTGGCAGAATTAGAGAAGTAACAGAAAGGTCAAACACATTCAAAGTAGGCAAGCGATCTTTTACTCAGTTGTACATAACTTCTTGTTGGTCCCGGGTCTGACAGAGAGCAGAGAATGTAGGTTTCCCAGTCACTGCTGTTGTGTGATAGAATAATTTTTCTTTCCTCTGCCCCCAGGCAGTTGTGCCTGCTGGAGAGTTACCCTGGTAGTAGTTACTTTGACTTGCAACCTGTTACTGAGTCGTGTATCTGGGCAAGAGATGAAGATCTCCACAACGAGAAATGGAGACAAAGAGCTGTCTAGTAATTTGATATCACAAACAAGCATTTAGCAGAGTTGCTGCTGCATGCTATTCTCAAAGAGCTAAAGACTCAGAAAGCGTCCTTAAATCAGAATTAATATCAAGCTCTCTGTAGACAGTTTTCGTATAGGAATTTGTGAGCAAACCTAATCATACCTCATGAACTAAACTAAAATATATACATAAGCCGTATTGTTGCATAGTTCCTTCCATTGCTGGATCTGGGTTTGTTTTATGAAAAGATCTGGGGATTTTGTATACCTCAGTTTGACAACATTCCTCTCTGAAGTCTTTGTCCCTGTTGAAGAGCTGTAGATTATTTCTCTGGGTATTCCTTGATATTAACTAGGTTACCTGTGTTACATAAGTACTGTGATATTCAGAGTCTTTTCAAAACCAGTTCTAATTGAGAAGAGACATTCCTGGCTCTTGCAAAAAGGTAATGCTCCCTTACAAAAAGAGGTGCAGTCTTTTTAACTGAATAAAGCACTCAGAGTCACCTCCTCTTGTTGATACAGCTTGTCTGTGTTTTCAGTCTCTGCGGTGTTGGTGTCTCTTTCCACTGTTTAGCTCAGTGGAATTTACTTTCATTTAATCATTCATTTGTAGCATGTCAGTGGAAAATCGGAGGCACCTGCCATTGAATTGGAAAGAATTCACAGGGACATTTGGCGCTTGGTATGTTTTTATTTGCTGAAAGAAGTGACCAAGGGGCTCCTGAAATAAGTATGCCATGAATAATTATCTCCTGTCCGATGTGAAATCCTAGCTGGATCAGTAGCCTATAAGGAACAGGCATGTAAAATGGTATTTTCTATAAATGCTGTTGTGGTAACTGTCCAGTTCAAAGAAAGTCAAAGGAGCATTTGGCTACTTCTAGCTAATTACTCTTTGTGGGGCAATCTACGTGTTGGGAGCTTTTGTTTACATGATCTCAAATCTGAAAAACTGTTGTCCTACAGTCTCCTGATGCAGGCTTTCTCTCCAGGGTGTTTCAGGTGTCCTGCAAATCTTAGAGCATTAAAAAAATTCATAAATTAATTGGAACAAGATTTTGACCTTAACAGTTGCAGAACTTGTGCTGTAATGTAATTCTGCAACTTGATACTGCAGGTGAGAACTGGTGTTTTACGATGTGCAATTGGGTATGTGCCACTCTCTGCTGTCTCAGAATAATTGCCTCCTAAACTGATCTGGAGGTTGGTCAGTGCATTTACACTGTCCGTGTTCAACTGCCTCAATTAGATTTTCATTGTTTACTTGGTTAAATCAAAATCCAGGATTAATTTTATCTATAATTGAGGATTCAGGTAACTAGAATCAGTACTAGACTCGTTCAGTACTTCATATTAATACTGATATCTTGCTTAGGAAGTTTAAGACTTCAAAGGCAGTATCTGTCATTTTTAACCTGACTTTCTCACTTGCCAAAATCTTCATGGCTGAAAAGGTTTTTCTACTTTTTCAAAATACAACCCAGTAGGTCATTCTTTATTTATACTTGTTGCCAGCACAATATATTACCCTTTAGGGTTAATGGCATCCTGTGGGTGTGCTATCAGAACAGCACCATTTCTGGACTATGTAAAAGTTACATTTTGAAAAATTAAGCACAATCATTTAAAGACGTGTGCACATATTGTAAAGCACTGGTGGAATTTCCCAGACATGTCTGTTTTAGGGAGGGAAATACTGTCCCCCTAAAACAGCCTGAGGAAGGGAAAACCCAAACTATGTTCAGTTTTCCTCTCTGCCTGCCTGTTCTCTCTCCGTGTGAGATTTTTTTTACCTACATGTTATCTGTTTCTAATGTCAAGCTAAACTGCCTCTCATCCTCCCTACTGAATCTCCCCTAAGTGTTTAGGCTTCTTTATCCTGTTATTTGACTGAAGTTTGTTCACACCCACAAAAACAGCATTTGCTCATGCATGGGTGTTGGTATATGGTTACCTGCTTTGCAAAGCCAGCGTGTGCTGCCTCATGAACATGAAGAAGGGGAAGAGTATTGTTGTTTCAGCTGTTTCCGCTTGCGATGTAGCCATGTAAGTAGATTAGCTGATATCAGTGTTAAGGTCGGAGCAGTTAGAACAATAACTTAATGAACATATCCTCTGTATGAGACTTTTTCCTTGCTAAAGCTACTGAATTCTGATTCCGTCTCAGCAAACCCTCTGAGCACAGCACGCTCTGTCAAAGGGAAGCTTTCCAACTGCTGCATACACAACTGAGAAGGGAACCTGAAAAGGACTGAAAATGGCAGGCTGAAGTACAAAAATAGAAAATAAAGAATGAACAGGAAAAGAGAAACTGAGTAACAATGGAGGGTGAGCAGTAAATCCGGTTTGCCTTTCTAGTTCAGGAAGGTGTCTTGGAATCTGTATTTCAGGGTACCCACTGGGTGGTCACCAGAGCTCTTTTGAGTGTGTGAAATGAAATGGAAAACAATAGCTCAGCAGCAATTGCTTTTTTCCCTCTGATGAGGTGTTCCTTGAATTGCCAGCACGACTCCTGCTTGATTTAGCGGTGAATACAGCCAGGCATTTCCTGAAACGACAGCACTACATGGTGCTATTAGAAATGCTAAGTGAAAGGTTCTGCTGTGAATAACGAAGGAAAGGGAATAGGATATGGGAGTGTGACCCACTAAACTGTCTCTGCAACAAAAGGGGGGATGAAATGTAGCACAGCTGCACAGGGGCCATCTAGCTAGTCTGAAAATCCTTGTCTTTGCACAAATGGATGACAGGAGCCAACAATATCTGTTTGGAAGAGATGTTTCTTTTTGGAATGGTTAGAAACCGATGCTAGCATCATTTGTATTCATAACTTTTCTCTTTTTTTTCTTTTGTTTCTTTTCTATTATCTACTAAATGCTCAATTCTATGCTGCTTCACTGAGACATTTCACCAGTTAACATAGATGTTTGTGTTCTTGGCCAATGTCCCATTCTGACTAGTTTCCACATACATGTGTATGTGCTTATCTATCTGTTCCACTATCTCCAAATAACCAATAAATGTTTCCTTTTTAGAAAGGGTATCTTGTCTCAGCCTTTCAAAGATAGTAACCCTGTACATGGCTCCAAGAGTGCTGCATTGACTTGGCAGAAACTACTTAAGAATTGCTACTCCTCCTCCTCCCTGATTACAGCCCTTAGGAAAAAAATGTGATGACCCCTCATTTTTCCATTATTCAGCACATTTTTGTGGTCTTTCATTTCATTAAACCTCAAACTGTTTTTATTTCTTCCTTGCCTCACCTTCTCCCTTCAGCAGGGTGGATGTTAGAGAAAGTGCCTCTGATTCAAATGGACAAGAAGACCCAAAAAGACATTACTGTGGCAGAACAATTGGTTATTAGCTGAGGAGTATCAAGTCTCATATGATACAATCTATATCTAGTAACTTGTACTGGTTTTTATTCAGTGTCCAACCACCCATATTAATTCTACCCTTTTGTTTTCAGAACAAAACACTTGTACATTGCTGAGATCAGTCTTAGAGACCTCCAGTTGTCCATGACACCCACAACCTTACACATACAGGTGTTCGGTGTGCTATTTGCCAATCTATTTGTTAACCCCCCCCACACACCTTCCTATTTTACCTTCAACTTGCAGAATTCATTATATCATTCCTTTTTATTTTTATTCATCTGAGTTAAAATCCTTCATCCTGCCTGCCCATGTCACTGTGTAGAGCAGTGAGATAGTGGCTAAACAAAGAAAACCATTGCTTGTTTTTCTGCTGGGTTTGCTCTCAGCTGGCTCAGTCTCCTTAATCAGTCCGCTCGTCACACCACATGTGCCACTGCAGGGAAAGGGACTGAACCACATGGCTGATCTCTCAAATACTCATTCCCTTGGGTTTCATCCCTTGTGTGCTTCACTTGCTGTTAAGTCTTTTCTGATATAATTGTGTTCCAATTCTGCCTGGAACCTCCTCTGTAGTTTGGTTCATTCTTGTGGCTCTAGGTTTTTCCAGGGTTGTCGAGGTGCCAGGTCTGCACATATGTATGATGTGCCAATCTCCACCCCTTTGTTATAGGATGGACAAAACACAGGGTCAGGTCAGGACAGGTCTAAGACATTTTAGTTCAAGAAAAGGATTGCAGTTTGCCTTTTTTCTCATGATAAAAATTCCTGTGTAGCAACAGATACTTAAACTGAAATTCTCAATTCTATATTGTGATGTGGCTCGGACTTAATACTATAAAGGGGAAAAAACTTTGTCTTACAGTTTACCTCCCCCTCCCAACCCATGTTTGCTGTGGACTTGTTTTGCACACCCCAGTGAAGCTCAACACCAGCATTGCAATCTACCAAAGGGCCATTTCTGCCAAGCTATGAATACATTTTTCAGACATCAAGTGAGTAAAATCTACAATCTTGTGAGAGAGGCACCACTGCTGATAGGACAGATAGCAGTATCTGCTCCAGAGTGTGAAATGAGCCATCTAGGTATGAAGTTGAGATTGCTGTACTGAACTGAACGTGCAGGTTATAGAGAACGCGATCAGCTCTGGAGGAATCTGGGCAGGGTGCTGTGGATAACACCTTTCCTTTTGGGAGGGACACTATAACGATGATATAGATGTCTTGAATAGTTGTGATCATTAATAACCCCAAGGAGCCAAGAGGTCTCTTTTCCATATTATCCAAACAACACCATTTTACCCCTACACTTTTAGTATTATACTGGCTTCCGGGAGAATTCACTATCTGTTGTTGCAGAACAACGGTTTTAATGGTGCCTTTGTTTAGTTTCTTGCTTTACCACCCAATGGAAATAACTCTTTCTCTAAAATGGCGCTCAATCCACATTGTTACAGTAGGCTAAGATTATATTTAAAGGGAAACTCTTTCTGTATTTCTGAGAAGCTACTCTTATTGATGTGTCTTATACCTTTTTGAACAACAGAAACTCCTCTTCCATGGCATGTGCTGCATACAAAAGCTTTGGGAGCAAAGACTTTTCTAAAATTGGCAGATAGGGGGGCACACAGACATTCTCTAAAATCAGAAGGAAATGGGAGAGTTGAAAAATAATGTGAGAGTCTAAGAACACAATGGAATTCAGAGTAGATGTTAAGTTCTTAAAACTTCAGTCTTGCTTGTCAACATTTTAAAATGTCAACAGTATAACAAAAATAAGGTAGATGTAAACAGTGAAATGTATTATGTTGCTCAGATCTTGGCAGTCACCGCCAATGAAATAATAGCAGGAAACTGTAGAGAAAAAAACAGTGAAATCATTCTGCAGTCATTGGGTATTCATGTGGGTCTTCTGTGCTGAGATAACACTTGGGTTTATTTGTATTATAGAATGAAAGATTGCTGTTATAATTGGAAACTGTTAAAGGTTTTGTAGCTCAGGCTAAAGGTTATCCAGGCTGCTGCAGCAGATATCCGAATTCTAACAAAAGATACACTGTAAGGACAGAACGTTATAGCTGGAAGAGTAATCTAAAAATATACATAGAGCAAGAATTCTGCCGTGCTAGGCACTTGCTAGAGCTGATAAGAATTGCGATTGTGGTGGGGTTTTTTTTCCCGATCCTTCAAATATGTGAAGCTATACTGAAACTGAATCATACCATTTTGAGATTTCACATATACTCTTGTCAAGGAATGCCTATTTTTCTTTCCTGACTGATCTCTTTTGTACCTGAGCCTAAATTCTCTTAAGATTTAACCTTCCGTGGAAGTGTTTTGATTACAAGTGCTGTTAATGCTACTGAGTTTTGTATGAGTGTAGCAGAGGGGAATCAATTCAAGTCAGAGTGTGTTTGAGAGTGGTACCCCCACAGGTACCCCCATATAGTTAAATGAATTCCTATAGTACCTGGTATGAGGTTGAGATGAACGTCACTCAGACCTCTGTCAGCTAACCTGGTTGGTTGAGACTTCAGGAACATACGCAACTGAAATCCAAAATGCATTTCACATTGCAAACTATTTTTGCTACCAGATTAATAGGATCTGTTCTCATGCATCTCCTGGCTTTTGGTGCATTTGTTTAACTCGTGAAAATCTTCTACTCATCTAAAAATATAAAAAACTCCTACAGCCAGCAGAGCTGGTGCTATAGGATGCTAAGATCTAAAACTTGCACACATGTATCTTGCCTATTTCAAGACTTGGCAATGAGTGATGCATCGCAATGTTACAACTGGCACAGAGTTCACAGCTTGCTCGTTGGATCAGAGTCACTTTTGAGAGGGTTATCTGTTGTTTGCCTGTAAAAAAACCAGCTATTTTAAGCATTTACTTTTGTTCTCCACTGTAAATAAACAGGAACTGCCTTCATCTCATCTGTTGTGTTTGTGTACACCAGAGCACCTCCCTGTGTCATGCAAACTCTCAGCTGGCTGGTGCAGCCTGGAGGATCCACCAGAAGGGAACCTCCCTGGATTGGGAGCTGAGGTGTAGGAAGGAATGGATCTACTGCTGTTGCTGTGTTGATAGCACCAGGGCACTTCAGCCTGTCCAAACCAGGCATAGCTTTTCCAAAAGAAACAGGAACATGTGTGACTAACACCTCAGCTCGTACTGCTGTGAATACTCCGCTAGGGCTTTAGTGATGTGAATGCCCTTTGCCATTCAAGATGCTCTGTGGAAGATCAGAGTACTAGATGCAGCTTATTTTATTTTCTGCCTGGTTTCCTAGTTGGTCAGATTCCTTTTGTACTGTTTTGTTCTGGGTGCTGGAGGTCTTCTCTTAATTTACGCTCCTATATTAATTTCATCAGATTGTTATGCCTTGTTCGCAAATCTGTTGGTCATGGCGTGAGGTGTGTTTCTTCTTCCTGTTGTAGGCTGAAACCAAACCAGCTAGATAGTACTTTCAAGGCTCACTGTTCTTTTGGTTTAAGAATATCTGTACTGTATGTACAGTTCCACATGTTGCATGATCACGTCGCTCTCAAAACAAAAAGCTAAAACCAGTAGTTCAGTAAATGCATCAGTTAATTGTATTCAGGGTGCTTAATATCAAGCTCATCTTTCTAGAGAACTTTTAAACCAGACTCTTACTGATGTGTATTTTCACATTATAGGTGGTGAAGCTTGTGTGATATGCTCCCCTATTATCCCGAGATTCTTTAAGTGATGCTGGTGAGAGTGGCTATAGGATCTACCCAGTTCAGGTGTCTGTCAAAATCTGGATGTACAATACTGCATTTCTTTTACAAATTTCTAAAAGACTACATGAAACTCGGTGTGTGTGTGTGTGTTTGCATGAAAAACGGGCAGAAAGGATGTTTGTGACTGTATATTGAAGTAATCAAGATCATAATATGTATAAACAGTTGTGACAATTGCTTTGCGGTGCCTGTGGGGTGGGCTTGGCACACCTTCTGGGTCACAAGGAGCTTGGGGTGACCAGCAACCCAAACAGCAGGTGCCAGTTTCAGCGAGGCAAAGCCGAACCTCAGGGCGATACAAGAGCAGCCAGGGTGCAGCGGGAATCAAGCATGATGAGAAGATTGGCACGAGCTCTGGGCAGACGCCTTCCACATAACACGTGTGCTTCCATGTGAAGTCCTACAACTCGCTACCTGTCCTTGCCAGCTCTTGTTGAAGCTACATGGTGAGCTTGGGAAGGAGGGGGAAGCTCAGTGCTATAAACAAAATCCTAAAATGCCACAGGCAAAGGACAACAGTAAATTGATTCATGGCAGAATTTCTCTATCTGTGTTTAAGAAAAAGAAAAGGTGAAGCAAGGCTTGTGTATCCAAGCAACTGTAAAGCTTTCTCTGTTGCCATGGGAGGTTTTATCAGTGACGCAGTGGTAGAAACTGTCCTTCTCTTACAACTGAAGGTTGTGGTAGGAAGAAAGAAGGAGTTTTCTAGACAGACAAACTGGTCCTGCAGATCGAAATAAGAACGATAGAACTCAGTTACTTTCAAAATATAAATATGAGGCCTCCTCAAGGCTCTGCTTTTGGAATGATTTATCCTCTCACAATCAGTCTATGGGTGAAACAAATGCAATATTTGACCTGAAAAGAGAATTCATCTGCTAACTTCTGATTAATCTAATACAGCAGAAATATTTGCTGCGGCCTACCAGACTTACAAAAGCAAATCCTCAAACACATGTACCTAATTAATTATTTTCTTCTTTAGTATACAAAACAGAAAAAGAATGCATTGTGCATATCATCTGATGCTGAATATTGCATTAATATATTGCTGAATATATACATGAATATGGTATTTATGCATGGTGTATGGCTTCTGACAGGCAAGATTCTCGTTTAGCATTACAGATGTACAAATCAGTGTCAGTTTGAGGAAAGTAGGTTTAAGAGGCTGTTTACCTGCATTTGTGGTTTGAAAGATGGCCAAGGAAGAAGAACAAATTATTTGCATAATATTTGATCAGGGAATAGATTTATAAATAAAAATCTGGAGTTATGCTGGTTTATTACTCCAAGAATAAAATGTTTCAGTACGTTCTGAAGAGCAGATGGCCAACAAACATCTTTGAGCAGGAAAAGGAAATATTTCCTTAAACATCCTGCAGCAAACGTGACTGATTGAGCTTCCTTTTCCTTCTGCCTGGTGCATTTCCCTTCTTTGCACAGGCAGGATCTAACCAGATTTGCAGGGTATGTATGAACTGCAGGTTACTTTCAAATTCATAACTATGAAATGGTTCGTTTAGCAGGACAAAGGCCAAGGCAGCAGACACCCTTTTTCCAGCTCAGCATGTGCATAGCAATCGGAGGGTGGCAAGGAGCTTTTGTTAATCTCAACCGAGCTGGCAAGAATGCTGCAAAATGAAGTCTTTGAAGATGTTTTTTCTTCACTTTTAAAGCAACAGTTTGTTCAGAAAAGCCTGAAAATCTGCAAAATATTGAAAGACCTCCCTGGCAGTCATATAACTTCAGCAAATTTCCCCACTAGCAATTAGCCCCTACAGTTTCCTTTAACAGCCATTTTTTTCACAGGTTCTGTTCCGATACAACTGCAAAAATGTTTTTTCCTCAGCTTGAATGGACTTTTTAAAAAAACTGGGTGGCAGAAAGGATTAGGGTATCAGGTCAGGTTGGGTCTGATCCAAGCCGCAGTGGGTTTTTTCTTCCTTTTAGTTTAAACATGAAGGAATTGAAAGCTTAAAGAGCTTTCTTAAAATAGTTGGGACTCACACTCCACTTCCTAATGTGCTCACATCACAAGACCAACCGCTGCTACTTGCTCTTTTGTCCGAGGCTCCAGTGGAGAGCTGAGATGCTGATGGCTCTGCAAGGACCAATCCTTCCTGCATCCCCAGGGTTCCCCAGCTCTCACCCCAAAGACAGCCCAGGTAAGGGTGCCCTTTGGGCACTGATGTCACACCCCACCTTCCTGAGCCCAAACAACACACTGCTTTTTCACACACACACACACACACAAAAAAAAACAACAAAACAGTAAACCTGTTCGGGGATTGGTTTAGATGTTTTTATTTTTATATGAAATCATAAATACAAAATAAAAATAGTAAACAAGTGCTATAGATTTCTCTTTTTGTCGGGATGAGGCTTAGGCCTGATCCTGAGCACTTCCGAGTCTTAAAGCTCAGGACTAGGTCTGTGCTCTTGGAAAACAAAACATAGCGGAAACCAACTTAGACTTTTACCCTGAAGCCAATGACCTCAGTAACAGTGTTCCCTTGGGTTAATTTTTACAGCACAGCAACATGTAGGCATACTGAAGGATGAGACTGAACATAAAAACATCTTTTTTTAAATTCACCCCACTTCCTGCCAGTATTGTTGGGCACTGCCCACCGACCTCAGCAAAACCTTCTTACAAGCAAGTTATGTTTTTGGTAAGACAGTGCTGTGTTTGCTAGGACATATACAGCGCTGCTTCTTCCAACAGGTCTTCTGTGTAATTGTTTCAGATTTTGGTTATGAGGGGAACTAGCCCTGCTGTCACACAAAGCTGTCTCAAGAAGTTTGCCTTGTTTAAAAAACCATCTCCCTTCTGTGGATTTCCCTCCCTCTCTCCCAGACACCAATTTTGATTTAATGTTAAATGCTGGCAATGAACGGCCCAGAAAGTCTTTTGGTCAGAGCTCAAAGCCTGCAGCACTTCTGAAGGCTCTACAGTAAAGACATGCAGGTGTGTCTGTCAGCATGGGGCTGTTTTTTAGTTCTTTAATTTGAGACAAAATAGAGTGAGGTCCAGGATTTAATCTACTATCTCTTGACTGTTTGCTAGGCACCAGAGCGCTGAGGGAGGGTGTAGCGTGTCTACAGGCTGGGTGACACAGACAGTTGGACATGATCATTTAAAACAAAAATAAAGTAACCATGAAACGAAGGCACCAAACCACATAACAAGCCATCTTTGTTAATTTCTTGCAAAATATATGCATTTAAATACATTTACAGTTTATAAGGTTACACTTTAAAAAAAAAAGTTGCAATGATGAAATACAGAATATTTCATTCTTGTACCAGAACTACATCTCACATCATAACAACAATATTATAGCCTTTATTAAAATGCAGATGGTATAAGAACTGCACCTCTTTATAGAACAAAACTGGTTCTAGACGTTTTGCTCTGCTCTTGTATTGTCTGATGGGCTCAGACCCTGCGTGTTTAGCAATGAAAGCGGTTATCTTTAAAAGGGTAAATCGTGCTCAACATTAAACATCAGTGTTTTCGGGGCAAGGTTTTAGTCTCATTCAGGTCTGTGTATGTATTGATACCACTGAGGTTTTAAATTTGCTAAGCGAAGTAAAAACACAGTTGATGTAAATCTGTCACAACCCCACAGTTAGGGTTAGTCCATAAGTCTCAGCATTATCAGAAACTTGTAAGAGTTAATGCTCCCTTAGGTGTGGGCTGTATTGCTACATGATTGTAAGAGACACATGAGGTCATGGTGTTGTGCTGAGGAATACGCACAGCACATTTCCTTGCTAATTGTTGGCAGAAATCTCCTTATGGCGATACAGATGCTGCCACAGTCTGTAGCAAAATTATTTGTTGATTTAAAAGTAGAAGAAATTTGCATGGAAGAGTATCAGGCCAACCCTTAAGCCCACCTTTAAACAAAGTGTAAAATGAAGGTGTCTGCTAATATTCCAGGCTGTGGCAAAGTTTAGCAGGTGTTGAGCTCAGAAATTTAATGTTGCGCAGAGCACCTTCCTTCCAGTCTGCACAGTGCTACCAGGGTAATACAGAGGAGCTGAGCACTGCAAGAGCCATGACTTCACAACCCCTGAATAACCTGCATAAAGTCTCAGTCAATATATTTGGTAAAACTCTTCTAGCAATTTCTTTACCTGATTTAGTAAATGAAGGAAGGCACTTGTTAACAAAATAATGGTGGGGAGCCAAAAAAGTGCACATCCAGCTGAACACACAATTCAAAATTGGCAGCAAGTGGGGCTCAGCAAAAAGGCCATGAAAGCTGTCCGTGCCCCAACCATCAATATCCAACACAATCGTTATGTTTCCAGTCTCCTGTAGCGCAGATTAGAGGACACAGAGGGATTCCCTGCTGGAGCCTGGACATACAAAGATCTCCCAGGTCTCCGAATCTAGTCCTCCAACAATTCTGGCAATAAGTTCATATGCAAGTAAAAACTGAACAGAAGCTGAACAAGGAGAAGGGATAAAGAATCTCAAGGGGCAACCTAGTATAATCTGGTGTGTTCTCCACTAAATGACTGCAACTACCTGAAGTCTCCTTCAAAGGTCTCAAAGACACACAGACCAATGCACTTCTCTGAGGGACTGAAACAACTGAAGAAAATAAAATACCCTTCTCCAAACAGTTACTTGCCCACAGGATTAAGGACCAAGGTTAGTGTCATGCTTTAGACAGAACCCCTAGTTTAGTTGCTCAAATAGACGAAGAACAAAAACCTCTAAGCAGTGAAAGCCCCAGCGGGAACAGCCAGACGCAGTTTTTCAAGAGAGACAACGAAGAAGGGAAAGTTCTCGGCGACAGTGCACATCCGACGGCCCGGTCCCGCCAGCCAGGCTGTGCCCGAGAGGCACCAGCACCAAGGGCGGGCTGTAAAGTACTCACAAGTCTCCGGGAAACGCCGGGGAAGGGCCGGGACCTGCGGCGGGAGCCGAGCCCGCGCCGGGCGAGGAGGCGGCTGCGCCCGGACGGGGCGTCCCGGCAGACACCGCCGCGGCTCGCCCGGGCTCCTCGGTGCCTCCAGCCGCCCCGGCTCGGGGAGATGCTGGTTCGGCTGCGCCGTGCGGCTGGGGAGGGCTTTGCTCGCCCCGGCACCGCGGGCGGTCAGTACCGGGTCCTCGGCGGTGCCGAGCACGGCGCTGCCCGCAGCGAAGAGGCCAGACCCGCCGGGGAGCCGGGCTGGCGGGCAGCGGGGCGCTGCCGTGCCTAGGACTGCCGCTTCGCGGGGGTCCCCGTTAAGAAGAGGCTCTAGGCAGGGGAGCTCACCGCAGACGCTCCCGGCGCGATGTCCCGTGCCCCCGGAGGAGCGCGGCAGCACCGGCTCGCAGCCGCCCGTCCGTGTCCCCGCAGGGCCGGGGGAGCGGGGCAGCCCCGCTCAGACGTAGTTCTTCTTGTCGTACTCGCCGTTGGACGTGGGCCGCCGCGGCGCCGAGTACTTGACGGGGAAGGAGGTCTCGTCGCGCTGGGAGCAGGAGCAGCAGCAGATGAGGCAGCCCCCGAAGAGCAGCAGGGCCGTGGCCGCCCAGCCGATGTAAAGCGCGGCCCCCATCTCCCGTTTCTGGGACGTCGGCACCGTGGGGTCGTAGAAGTCCCTGATGACGATGTTGGCGAACCAGCAGAGCGGGATGAGGACCAGGACCCCGCAGAGGATGTAGATGGCTCCGCCGGCGATCACGATGCGGGACTTCATCTTGCCGGGCTGGATGCAGTTGGTGCACTGCGCGCCCACCACGGTCACCATCAGCGCCACCAGCCCCAGCAGCGCCACGACGACCGTGAGCGCCCGCCCCGCCTGCACCTCGGCCGGCAGCGCCAGGATGGAGTCGTACACCTTGCACTGCATCTGCCCTGTGCTCTGCACCACACAGTTCATCCACAGCCCTTCCCAGATGGTCTGCGCCACCACGATGTTCACGTCGATGAAGGCCGACACCTGCCACATGGGCAGCCCGCAGGCCAGGATCACCCCCACCCAGCCCAGGATGCCCAGTCCCAGCCCCAAAATCTCCACCGCCGACGAAGTCATGGTGCCGCCGCTGCCCCAGCAGAACCTCCGGAGAAAGGACGGCACGGCCGCTCTGCACCCCCGGGCAGCTGCCGAGCCGGCTTGGAGCGCCGCCGCCGGGCAGCGCTATATGAGCAGCCGCAGGGCGACCTCCCACCGCCCGCCCTCCCGCCTGGCCCGGCCCTTTCCCGGGAGAGGGTGGGCGGTAGCACGACCCGCAGTCGGGGGGCAGCTCTCCCCGCTGCTCGCGGCTGCCGGGGGTCCCGCCGCAGCCGGTGAATCGCCCCTTTTCTCGGCCCGGCACCCTGCTCCGGGAGGAGCTCTACGGGACGCTCCCGGGAGAGTGTGGGGCTGGAGGAATCTCCTCCCGGATTTCGGCCGATCGGACTGTATTTCCCATTTACTGATAACGTCCACAGCCAGACCTTCGGAGAAGTCTTGTCACTGCAGGCACTGAGTAGCATAGACATCCTGATTATCAAAGCCTAACTGATCATTTCCCAAAAGACTGAGCATACTGACTGACCTGCACATCTATCTCTTGCACGCTGTGATGGCAAAAGTGTAAGCAAGCACCACCAAACGCCTTAGGAACCACCCTGAAAATGGAAGAGCTTTGCATATGGGATCAGCAAATTGTCTGTCAGTACCAATAGACAGATTCTTAATTTGGTCCAGGAAGAAAAATCGCTATTAGCTTACACCAGGCATAAAACTCTGCTTTGATATTGGAGGTTTTGATACAGGAGATCTGCTTTGATATTGGAGATCAAGGTTTTTTACTTAAATATGTTGCCACAAATATTTCAAACCTCACTTTACTGTTTTAGTTGCTCAAGTACATTTAGAATCTTTCTGGTACATCAGTGAGTTAAATGCCTGTATCAAAAAGAGTATCTTTGCAAGAGGTTTCGTTCATCAGGCCAGGCAGACATTGTAACTGCTGCAGTCTCTTCATGGACCACTGGCGTCTTGGATTGTCCTTGCAAAGAAATCTTGATTCCACCCCTGTGGGCCAGCAGCTCTCAGCCCCTCTGGGCTGGCAGATGCAGCAAGTGTTGGTGGAGTGAATGCTGCTGTTCCAGCTGCAGTAGGAAGAGAACAGATCCCACCACCTGCCTCACGGCACTCGCAAGGAGCTGCGGTCCAGCAGCTTTCCACCAGGTGCCCTGAGAAAGGCTTGTCTTGATTTAAACTGGGATTGGTTTGGTTTATCTTAAATAAGTTTAGAAGTTTTAGACAAAATTGAAAATTATGTTCACACTGACTTTTTGAACTGTTTTGGCTACGCTTGGTATCAGTGAACCCAAGGTATCCTCCTAGTCTAGAGGAGATCCCAGAGTTGAAACTAACACATTTCCTGCCCCTATGTAAGCGGTTTTCTCTGTTGTAATTTACAGCAGGTACTAGGGCATGCAGAGATTTGTAATGGAAATATTAAGACTGATATAAATGGATGTCAGACAGGGCCTGACAGAGGCCAATAGAGCCTGACAGAGCCCGACAGATCCTGACAGGGCCCTACAGAGCTATAAAACTGTGGCTACTGTTAGTGTTAAGCTTTGTAGTCTTGGACTTTCTTAGACATGTTGGGATATGACTTAGCTTGGCACTTGCTCAGTGGCCCTGGTACCTTTCTTCACAAGCCAGAAGACCAAGTCTGACACGATAGCTGACATCGCACTCTCACAAGGTGGCCAAAAAGGCCAACAGCATCCTGGCTTGTATCAGGAATAGTGTGGCCAGCAGGACTAGGGAAGGGATTGTGCCACTGTACTCAGCACTGGTGAGGCCACACCTTGAATCCTGTGTTCAGTTTTGGGCCCTTCATCATAAGAAGGACATTGAGGTACTAGAGAGAGTGCAGAGGAGGCGATGAAGCTGGTGAGGGGCCTGGAGCACAAGTCTGATGAGGTACAGTTGAGGGAACTGGGGCTGTTCAGTCTGGAGAACAGGAGGCTGAGGAGAGACCTTATTGCTGTCTACAACTATCTGAAAGGAGGTTGTAGCATGGAGAGTGTTGGTCTCTTCTCCCAAGTAGCAACTGATAGGACAAGAGGAAATGGCCTCAAGTTGCACCAGGGGAGGTTTAGATTGGATATTGGGAAAAAATTCTTCACAGAAAGGGTTGTCAGGCATTGGAACAGGCTGCCCAGGGCAGTGGTGGAGTCACCATCCCTGGAGGGGTTTAAAAAGCATTTGAACAAGGTTCTTAGGGACATGGTTCAGTGCTAGAGTTAGGTTAGGTCGTGGTTGGGCTCGATGATCATGAGCATCTCTTCCAACTGAAATGATTCTATGATTCTATAAAAATGAGGACGTGACTGATGGGTTAATGCTGAGTAATGCCCTGGTTGCATCCTGACAGTGGTACTGATGACTCTTCTGCAGAGGACCTGAGCGCTGATAACAGGATGATGGCAACAAGGTCACAACACACTCGATGTGGCCTTTCACTTCTTTTTTTCCAGCCAGAAGACAAACTTTAGCCACAAGACAACCGAAAAAGAAACAGAAGAACATCACCAGCTTGTGAACCATCATAGTGTGGACATACTGACACATGGCGACTGCAGCCTCCTCTTCATTATCTCTGCCTGAGAAGCTGTAAACATTTCTAGCATGGAAAACGTCTTCCTAACCGGGGCTGCCTGGTAAATGGAGTCAAGAGGAGTTATCTCCTCTTCCAGCTGTATATGAAATACATGCAGTTTACTTCAATTATTTAAAACTGTAAATTCCAGTGTGCAAGTCCAGGAGGAATGTGTGACTGGGGCTGTGCAGTCTGTCAAACTGAGGCTGCTTACTATCACTCAGAAAAGTCCCTGGTGTCGGGGAGAGGAGAATGTGCAAAAGAACCAGCCACAGAGACAGAGATATCTCAGAGGTGAACAGGAAGAAACCCAGAACACAAGCTGAGACTGAATAACATCTGTATTTACGATGATAATAATGATTATATAGAAAACAGCACAAAAGAACAATTAAAAAAGGGGGGAGAAATGCCAGTTATCTTAGCCTGTAAGCACAGGAAAGCCCCACCCTTGCCACTTGCCTGGGAGCACGGAACTCTGAATTTCCTCTGATAAATGGCCTGTGTGTGCTCCTGTGCGGGCTGGGAGGCACCCACGGGGCCTGCACAGCTGCCCAGGGCTTCGGGCTGAAAAAGGAAACTGGTGCATGGCTTGTGTTACCTCTGCAGCCCTCACCCCACCTTCTCTTGCTACCTGTTACCGAGCAACTGATTCCTACAAATCACTAAATCCAATACAATTATTTTTCTGGGGAAATGCATGCTTAATAATCACAGGGTAAACAAACCTTTCTGCTTAGAGGCATTTTCATTCTTGGTACTTCACCTTCATCTGTTTGATTCTCCTCCTTACTGTAGAGATTAGCTTTTATCCTGGCCACTGGCAACAACCTGCATTTTTAATTACTCTATTCACTGATCCTGAAAGTGAGCACTTGTTGCACAGACAGTGAGGAAGGTTCTCACTGGTCTGCTTATTTGACTTACTGGCTACTTGACTGACACAGGTACTGGGGGCCTGAGGAGCCTGTCAACTTCAGTACAATGTGGCTTCTGATGGTGTTAATGTTACAACACCAGCAATTGATTTAAACTCCCAGAAATGAAAAAGTTATATTTTGTAAAGGGAAACATGAATCAGCATGATGTTTTTCTTGGGATAAGAAACCACTTCTTAATATATTAAATCCTTGCTGGTAAAGTCTGAATCCCTTTCAATTCAAAAGCATGATGTTCTTTCAGCAAAGTAACACGTTAACAAATGACCATTAATGTCATAACATCTATTACTGCTCCAGCTATGTATTTGTTAAATTATTCTAGGGGGGATACACGGGGGGCTTTGCAGCCTGTGGAAATGGGCGGAAGAGGTATTCAAACTGAGAACAATTGCACAGAAGCCATGCTACAGCAAGAGGGGCTTTGGGATTAGAGGTGATTGTGTTTTCACTATTTTCCTGACGTAATCAGGACAAATACCAGGCGCAGAGCTACCGGGAGGTCTGCTAAGGGGGGTCCAGCCTCCTACCAGCGTTGCTTGTCCTGCTGTGTGAGCCCTGGGCCACGACACAGAACTGCTGTGCCCAGCCTTCCAGCCTCAGCAGGGCTTTGCTCAGCCCCAAAGCGTCTCACCAGCAATGTTGAGATAGATCTGCCTTTCGGGTCCTGAAATGTAGTCTGCAGAGCACGCTCAGTTTATAACTTGTGGAGTGTCCCTTGCCTATATGCTTCTGCTCCTTCTCATTCCTACAACATTAAGCATGTGGATGACAGAGAGGAAATTACATTTTGTAGCAAGCTTATGCACAAACTTAGTATTGTTTGTGTGAAGAAGATACAGAATGAATAAAAAAATGAATTAAAATCCTAGTGGTCAGATATAAGGAGAGGTGAAGAATCAGGAATCCTATTAGAGCCAGTTTTTGTGCCATATTTTGTCACCTAATTAGTGTTGAAATAAAGGCAAGGAGATTCATAAATATAGAGGTGTTAGGCAGGGGCTCTTCTTTATTTAGAAAGCTTGACTTTTCTCAATGAAGATCACTCCTTTCTGAATCATCCTTTAAAACACAACTGTTTTTTCCCAAGAGAAGTGATTTAGTTGGAGCTTGAGCATACAGACCTTCTTCCACAGTAAGATAGGCCTCCATGAAGTCCCTGCACGTCAGCAGTGCCAACATGTCTTCAGACCAGTGTGACACATCAGAAGACTGGCACACAGGAATGAGTCTTGTCAAATGAGCAGGTTATTACAAAATGAAAGTGCACCATTTCACCATAGGATTTATCACAAGGTCATTTCTTTTGGAAATAAGCTGAAGTGGTTTTGGCAAAAAACTGAGGTGATTAACACGAAATTGTCACTTCCTCATTTAGTTCATCTTTTGAACACAGAGAAGCAATGAATGATTTAAAAGCAGCACCAGAATTTTGCAAGAGGGACCAGTGATGCCCTGTGACTGGTGTTAATGATGTAGAATTCAATGCTTTTTTTAGTACAAGTGTTGCTGCTGCCCTTCAGGATTGAGAAATCGATGCCCACGCTACTATTCCCACCCTGTGGTGATGTGACAAGACTCATGTAACCGTTATATGTAGTTGGAAGAACAGTGAATGAGGTTACAAATCTGCTTCCAGCCTTCATGTATTTGCTGCTGTATGTCCCTTTCCAAACAAAGGCACCCTGGCCCTGTATCAGTCCCTGTGCTTCACACACTCCCTCTGCCTGGGCTTTTTCTCATACCCACTGGCACTGCCAGGGAGCCAGGAGCGGGGGGTCTGGCTGGGCTACACATGCTGGGAATACTGAGATGGTGTTATGAGCCCAGTCCTCACATAACGAGGAAATCAATTGTTCCACACCTCTCTGCTCAGATTCCTCCCCACACAAACCTCTGGATCAGCATTTGAAACTTCATGATCTTCACATCTCTGTGTCTTACTAAAGCACCCCCCGACGGGAACATTTCCAGTCACTGTTGTCAGGACCAGCTGGGCTGCACTGGTGACCTGCTGAGCACTTCACTCTTTGGCACGTTTTCTCTGAATTTGGCTTATGAGACGATACAGCGATGTCACTGGGCAGCCATAACCCTGTGTTAATGGCCTCTCAGGGCAGGGAATACGGTGACCGATGGCCCTTTCCCAAAGCTCAGAATGTCCCATTGGTAGATGAGCGCCTTAAAGAGCCTGATGATCCCATTCACCAAGAGATCACACTGAAGCCATGTCACTTTAAATACTTCTCCTTAGTGCTATGAACAGCTCTTGAGGATGTCTTAAAGCTTAGACAGGCAGTGGGGGGAAAGCTATAGGAAATATGCATTGTTTCATGCCTAAGGGTCCATTCTATATCATGTTTCCTATCAGGAGAACTGTAGTTTAATTTTGGCCTCCTCCAAAGTTAGCCTCCTTCCATGGATTGTGGTGTACCAGGATCCAGGTAGATCTCTTTCTTGTTTCTCTTTCTCATTTTGTAAAGAACAGCGTCAGTAAGAACAAATGCCATTGTTTTGAATATACATTGCAGATGTTGAAAGTAATTAGTAAAGACGTGACGGTGAAGTTACTGAAAATGGTAATTTAGCAAAGCATACATGAATATTCCAAATCAAACACAAACTTAAATCTTACGGAAATGAAAAAGATTTATGAGTATACTTAAGAATAAGTTGTTTGATCAGGACTTGAGTAATTTTAACTCCAGGGGAGGTTGGGAGAGTTCAAGATGCTCAGTGTTCTACAGCAGTGGGCCAATGAATTGCTCTTATTAGAGCAGCCATTGCAGCAATCACACAGAATTTTAGGCTCAAATTCCAAACATTCAGCTATGTGAGGAACAGACGGAATTGAAAGAAAAATCAAGTTAAAAAGGATCTCACAATCGAAAAAGAGACAGTTTTATTTTGCGTAAGCAGCATATCTTCTATTTTGTTTTAATTTAATAGAAATAATGCCAAGGAACATTGGGTTGTTTTGTCTATCAAATCTCGATTTAGTTTTCAGTTATGTGGTGGTATTTATTTTATTGTAATCAGTATCATACCATTTTCTCTGTTAAGGAGCAGAACAAAAGATACATAACATCTTTTGCTGAATGGATGAGGTATTTCTAACTTGCTAAGATGTGACTCCACACAAAGTTCAGATTTGAATTCAAGGAAGGACTTTAATTGTGCTTTAGAGAATGTAAACCAAAATGTATCAGGAACTCTTATAAAAGGCATTTGAGTTTCCAAGGGAAGACTAAAACAAAATTCTTTCAGAAATAATAATAATGGGAATGGGTGATTCACAGTCAGACTGCCATTCACTGCATTAACACGTCTAGACTATTTAGCCATTTAGAAGGAACAGTGTTCTTCAGTGCAATGATTTCTTCCTTTCACACCTGTGCTAATACCAGTGTAAAAAATAACAAATACGCAGTATGCCTTTTGTGGCCATGCATTCTCTGTAGCTTTTCACAGTGCAGCATTTCTCAGTTACAGGCAACAAATAGTCCCAGTTCTGCTGCAAAGTGGTCCTGCATTCTGCAGTTTCATAAGAAGTTTCATAACAGGTTTCAAAAGTAACCACAGTACATTTTCACTGGGTGCATAATACGCTGTAAAACTCATTGTCACAGGATGCTCTTAATGCCAAAAGTTGAGACGAGTTCAAAAAGCAATGAGAAAAATTCATGGAAGAGAAAACTATCGAGATAAAACTTCTGCTCAGGAAGCTGCTGAGCTCCAGATTGTCGGAAGCCGGGAGGATACACAGACACGGTGCTGCTTTTATCTTTTCGTAAGCATCTGCTGCTGGGCACTGCAGAGCTGGGGCACTGCCTAGAACTGACCCTTGCGCTTACCCAAAGTGCCCTTCCTTATGTTACTTTCTGGCATAACAGGACTGGTTTGGGAGGATTGTGACTTTCCTGAACACTCTATGTGACGGTCATCCATCTGATTCAGCCATGACTTGAGAAAATTACTGGTATGCCTCAATAATGAGACATTTGAAATTTCTGGAGAATGTTGCACCCATTGCACTAAATCCTGCCAAAGGAAAGGAGTGATAACCATGGGAAAGTACGAACTTCCACCAGACTCTGTGTTGATGCAAGTCAACAGTCTGGCCTTGTCCACACTAATCTCTCGTAATTTCTTCAAGTGCTAAATAGTTATTTGTAATATGAGTTTATGTGTGTAAAATACATCATGGTGTTCTAATTTAGTGAAAGAGAAATCGCCAATGTTTTTTCTTCGGTGATAGTACAAAACATCTATATGGATATCCACAGAATAATTTAAAATAAGACAATTTCTAAAGAAGTCTGAAATGCCATCTTTTAACTCCTCCAAGAAGGTACCATATAACAGTACTTTGTGTTATAACATTACACTTTGTCCTAGGAAACGGAACTTGGTTGCGCTTTCATTGGCTTTTGTCTTGTTCTTACTTAGATCACATCAATGCTTGGTTGATAATATGAGCACAATGTGAATTAACAAATAATGCCAGTCTGCCTTCAGCAGCATTTGTTTCACTTCCACATTTTCCTGTTGTGAGCTGCAAGCCTGTTTGCTTAGTGGATGGAAACACAGACAAAACAGAAATGTGCTTCTTGGTATTTAGAATTGTAAGGCAAGAGATTTGCTGCTAGATTGTACATACAAACTGCCCTCTGCAAAATGTTTGGGTGCATCACTAGGAACTTTCTTGAACCTGGTCCTTGCAGCTGGAGGAAGGAAGAACCTTTCCTGAATTTCTGTTGATACTCTGTTGTAATCTTGTCAGCCTTCTATTGAGTGCTTGAGCTATGTAATGCTGTGTTACTGTGAGAAAGGGATCTGGTTCTGTAATCTGACTGCAGGTGTCATTTACACTCTAGGTTTGTGTCTGCTGGAGTCCCCGATACCTCAGAGAACTCGCAGTCGAGCGTTCTGCTCACCGCTCAGCGATGGCACTGACCTGGGCACAGCGGCCCTCACTTCACCAGCGGGAATGCCGTGACGAGAGGGAAGACAGCAATAGTGTAAGTCAAACGAGTATGTTGGGCTTTTTTGCACAACATTTGGGAGAGACATTTGCTTGCTTCATGTGTGGATGAGCAGCCGACAACCACACAGGCTCATATTACACACTCCATTACAGCCCAGCAGCACAAAGCTCAAGCTGGATTTCCCCCTGGCTCTCACATCTACTGCACCAAAAGCTTTTCCACGCTGAGGACTATCACTAAAACCTGCTGTAGGTGGAGGCAATCTGAAACCTCAGCAGTATTTGGGTAGGAAATAGGAATCAAACTTGAGAAGGAGATATTTTAAGCAGAATTGGCTCTGGCTGTGTTTCATTCCTGAAGGTTCACTCCCGTGTGAGGCTCCAGGCCGAGGCTGGTTGTACAAGGCGGATGCCCAAGGGCGCTGCTGGGGGATGTGAAGTTGGGTACCAGGTCAGACTTGTGTCATTTCAAAGTCATCACGGCCCAGCACCGCCTGCCGCGTCGCCATGGCAACGCCCGCCCGCGCGGCACGGCTGGCTGCTTCCGCTGCCACTCAGGCAAGCGGGCGGGGCGGGGGAGACGCTCTATCCCTCCTTTCGCTAGTCCCGGAGCCGCGCCTTATCCTGGGAAGAGGCCTAGACCATAGAGTCGCGCCGAAGGTAGGTAGGCAGGCGCGTAGCCGCGGTGGCGTGTGGGATGCAGGAGGGCTCCGACGCGGGAGGTGCTGTGTCGCGGCCGGAGGCTCAGGTAAGCGCTGGCGGGCCGGGCCGCACCCCGCGGCCGGCAGGTGGGCGCCTCCGCCCCGCGCGCCGCTCGCCCTGCCCGGTGTCCGCGCCCCGCAGCGGGCCCTGCCCTGCCGCCAGCGGGGCAGCGCTGCGGGCCCGGCCCGCTCCCCGCAGCTCCGTGCACAGGCCCAGCGCTCCGGCTCCGGCCTCCTTCTCTGCCTGGGCGAGGATTTTGAAGCTGGTGTATGAAGGGAGGGGACGCGTATCGGGGCAGAACCTCCCAAGCCCCGCAGTCGGGCCGCGGGCTGGTTTAGGCACACGTTTATTTGTTTTTAAAGCAGGGCCCGCGTTCCTGAGGGATGTGGGCAAGGCCCCTGTGCTGCCGGGGTCTGCCCGGCGTCGTGTAGCCGGAGATACGGGCCGAGGATGGGGCAGGAAGTTCTGTCTCCATGAGACATTCCTCGGATGTTTCTCCAGTTGCCACATGGAGCCGGGGATGCTGCGGGAAGCGGACGGCACAGCCCTGGTCCGGCAGCAGCCAGAACGAGTGCTTTACCCCCCTTTTTTAAAATTGTTTTTTTAGGTCATAAATTATTTTTCACATGTAGGTTAGAGACCGTGTGGTATCATGGGACATAAGCATGATGTGGAAGGGATTTAAAAGACCAAATTATCACTGTTTGATATGCAGTACCAGTATATGTACAATTATAGTTAATCTCTGTGGGTGTGAGGCAGAGCTGCCTATTTTCTCATGAGTGGTCATGGCTCCTGTGTTTAGCTTTTCAATTTAATAAAAGCCTCTACTTTTCACATTTACAGGACAGGTTTAGCTGTATTTTTCTCTGATACAGTAACACTGAGAACATACTGTCAAAAATTACTTGTGTAGGAAGTGCATAATAACTAAAACTTACTGTGAACAATATCACTGCCTTCTTTGTGCTTTTCAAATTACTGTATTAATTGAAATAACAATTAAAAACTTGTCTAGAGTAATATGTTAACATTGAAATGGAACCTTAAATAAAATGTTTAGGGTTAGAGATTCATGCATTGGTTTTTCTAGATCTTTTCCTTTTAAGAACAGTACTCATACAAGATTTTTCTCTCTTAAGTGCTTACTCCTTGCCTCGCATATGTGCTGCTAAGACACAGAAGGACTATTAAAGGCATAAAAGTGTGACTAGTTTTGATGAGCAGCAATGCATTCTCAGGAATAACCTGTATTGTGTGTTGTTGGTTCAAACACGTGATCAAAACTAAGTCTGTAAAACTTAGAACACTGAATACCGACTCCAAGACAGTGCAGTGGTGTGCACTTGGCTTGGTCTGCCTGCAGGGGCCACAGCTGATTTGGCTGTTGTTGCATTTACTGTTAAATTCTCTGGAAGTGAGAGTCATTTTCTTGAAGAGTAATGCAGAAACGTATTCAGTTGTTAATGTGTAAAAGGGGCTTCCTTCAATTGCTGACATCTGTTTCTAATGAGGGAAATGGAATCACCTGGGGTTGGTGATAGAGAAGGAGTGATGCTTCTCCCTGGGAGCAGGATTCCGAGCACGGAGCTGAGGATGTGCTGCAAACAAAGTGTGACACACAGAACAGGTGCTGCTGTTAGATAGAATTGGGTGATTCATGCAACTTTGATTAGCATAAGCTACCAAAAAAAAGAGGAGGTGAATTGCTTTGTATCTGAATACCTCTATATTCAGTTTGGGAATACAGTGAGAACGTTTTTTAATTTTCATATAACTTCCTTGTTTCTTTGCATGCCAGATGATTGGAAAAGTTCTGAATCTTTTGTTTGCTTATATGCCTTAGTACTTGACTCTGACATGTCTTTGTGGGCTTTTGTAGTTCTTTTAATTGGTATTTTACTGAGATACTCTTGGTGTTTGTCTGTTTCAAGTTTGAAACGGTGACTCAAGAATGTTGGTGGTGTTGAGACCATTTCCAGCACTTAGAAACCTACTTAAGTCTTTTCTGCTTTCTGTGGTTCCTTGTTAGACTATTAAATACTTTTTTTAAAGTGTCAAGAGTTATATAATCTCAGATGGAAAGAGAGAGGCCTCATTTGATACATCAGGAGGGCTATTCTGCCTGTAAAGAAGATCGTTAAGGTCACTCTAAAGTGATTATTTTAAAGTGTTGTTTAGTATCCTTATATGGAAACACTCTGTACATTTTTCATAGCATTTTCTTTGTGCTAGTTCCTATTAAAAAGCTCCCAGACCGCCTGTTCTGTAACAGTTTACTTCTTGCATCCTGACAGGAACAAAGGAAATGACCCATTTTCCTTCCCCTCTCTTTCTCTCTCACTGGAATACTTTTCTTAGCAGAAGGCAGAGGGATTGCACGTTTCAGGCCTCTGTATTTGTAAAGGAGGCAGCTGTAACTGAATTTGGTGGTAACTGGTTCTCTTTGGTTGCCAAACAGCACATTGTTTTAGGATAAGAATTTGTTGGGATCTGAAATGAAACTTTATGACATTATCCACTGTTCAAAAAACTGATTTGAACATAACTATGCTGTAGTATAGTGTCCCTTTTTTTCTGCTAGACCTGCTAAATGGGGCCTGTGGTTATTTACAAATAAAAGTTTCACCACTTTTTGCAAGTTAATGCAATTGTATCTTAGCTATTACTTTCTCTCTGAAATACTTTGCATGTCCTCCTTTGCTCATCTTATAATGATTGAAACAGTCCTTTGAAAATCTAAAGAATACAGAACAGCTGTGTGCTTGCTCTCTTTTGACTTGTTTTAAAAAATTTCTTTATGAACAATTGATGTAAATTTCCAGATGTGGGGCTATCTAGAGTGTTGTCAGACACTCAACTTCACATTATTTTAGTGTTTGACTCGGCTGAATGGAGACAGACTTCAGGATTTCAGCAGTCACTGATGTGTGGTCTGGTCCATTGACAGCTTATTACTTGTAAGCAATGCTGCAAGTGCTGTGGTTATTTGGTGCTGTAAGATGTAACATATGGTATTTTGCTAATGCTAAGGGTTTGAATTGTAAGGTAATTGTAAGGTAAAGCTTTCGGAAGGCAGCTCATGGTCATGTAGGGAGGCTGGTTGAATTTTCTAGGCAACCTCACGAGGGCAGCATTACGAATTGGAAAATGTGTTGAGGTTGAATAACTGAGGATTTGTTTGAACCTCAGTGCCTTAGTTACGTGTTGTGGAACAGTAATTTTATCTCTTTTTTTTTTTTTTTTTTTTCCCCCCCAGCTAACTTTTGTTAGAATAAAAATATTCTAACTAAAATATGGTGGGAGATATCTAATTTGATGCTTGTTGCACACAGACGTTTAAGCATATGCTGCAGTCATGATGTGATCAGAGCAGCTGTCCTACAGCTTTGGCTACAGCACCTTTTTGGTCAGATTGTGACACAAAGTGAATGTGGTTTGCCCAGTAGGAAACAGGCTTTGTAAGTTTGTGGAGTGATTTATATGTATGTTTGTGGAGTGATTTATTGTAAATTTAACTTTTGATGAGATGACAGAGTAATTTTGGAGCCAGATGAGTCATAATCAGTTGACAACTTTGACTCTTCAGCTTGGAGTAGCTTGGATAATGGTATAATGGATGTGACTGTACTGTCAGTTTAAAGCAGGAGTAATTAGAGAATTTGCCATATGTATTTAATTGTTAATTGTTCCCACTTTTCACCTTTAACTGTAGGCAGCTGCTCTGTGTGGCTTCTCATGTGGCATTACTGTGAGAAATGGGCCTGAAAGTCTGTTAGTGTTCAGACAGTGACTGTTTACAAGTTTTTCTAAATTTTTGAATTATGTTACTGATTTTATAGGGAAAGGTGACAACAGAGATTTCCAACCATAGGAGCAAGATGTGGACAGAGCAATGAGTTACATCTGTCTGTGACTCTGTAGGGATCTGCGATGCTGGCTGGAGGCTGGAAAGAGCCCTTGCAAATTGGTCAAAGAAAAATAGGCTTTGTTTTTTCAAAACCATTCTTAAAGGATATTTCCCAGGCTGTGTTGAGGAATAGCCAATTAGAGGCTGTGAGAAGATGATTAGGATCAAGACCTCCCTATTTTCCAGTTGATTGGTGTATTAGGCTTTCATTAGCAAGCAAATGAACTGGGTATGGGGGAAAAGCAGTTGGAGAAAACACAACTTCTCTTGCTTACAGGGTGGCTGGTGTCTGCACAGCTGCTAGGATTTGAAATGGCAAATGAAATGCCCTGTGAGCTGAAGACAAGTTTTCATTAAAACTCCAAGTTGTGGTTATGCCATCTTCAGCTTTAGTCCAAAGCTCAGCGTTTCAGTGCTAGGATGCGACTGTCAAGCTGCCGGTGTCAGCAACTGGCCTGTCTCTTGCCAGCAGGACTCCCGCTCCTGACAGGAAAGCGTTTCTGCGGAACACGCAGGTGCCCGGGGAGGTCACTTCCCCGGCCCAGGCCAAGGGCTACGCTGACAACAACCCGGGCTGTGAAGTGGGGAACTTCTGCGTTTCCTGCCAGAGCCCTGCGGTCGCTTGAAATAAAAGGGCCTCGCTATTGCCGTGATAACTAATCTATAGCACAACTAACATCCTTGAGAAGAAGATAAGGGCTTGCCAAAGGCCAGCCGTTCTGGGTGTCCGACACTAAAGAACAAATCTGTTTGATAGTCCTTCAGATCAGGGTGGATGTTTGTGTGCAGTGTGGGTTAGCCAAGTGCCAAGGTTCTGCAGTGTTCCTATTCAACAGGACTTTGAAGTGACTGAAAATGTTATAACCTTTACTTGGAAATCCCATAGGTGTCCTGTTCTCATGTGAATTTTTTGTATGTGATCATAATTCTCAAATATAGTTTTTTGGAAAACACCTGTTCGTAAACCCTCTTAAAGAAACATGTAGTTCATAAGTGGGAAGGGTGACAATGGAAGGAAAGGGACCTCCTTATGCTATTCTGCATTGGGGGTTGGGAACAGAATATTTGAATTTCAGGTTTTGTTAGCTAATTACAGAGTCATAACTTAAAAGAAAAATCACATCAGGAGTACCATGTATATATCAGCATTACCTTTCAGTAGATATTTTTCCTTTGAAGACAGGATGTATAAGAGATATTTAGGGATACTGAATTTTACTATTTTAAGTTTTAAAGGAATCTTTCTATTTTAAAATATTAAAGTTTTTGAAAATCTGTGCAATTTCTTTTCTGCGGAATAGATTCACAGAAACCACCATTTTGATGATGGCTTGTTCAGGTGATCTTTGAGTATGTGACTTTTTGTTCTGCTAGAATAAAATGTGATTATCCTATGCAATTGATCAGTTAAAAATTAAAATGAATATGATATTCAAGTCAGCTAATCTGCATTATGGATTTTATTTTCCAGTGTCTGAAGCTTGGAGTGACGAACCATGTCTCAGTCAGGTGAAAAAGTAAAGGTAAAGAGATGACTGCACAGACAAAATTTTGTTTAGAATCTCTTCAACTTCTGAAGATACTTGTGGTTTTATTGGAGTGATAAAATAGTGAATAAATGATGCTTTATTGCTTCAGATGTGTTTCTTAAAAGGAGCTGTTTAGTAGAAACACAACTTGCATGCGGTTCTAGTGATACGCTTTCAGATGTCTGCCGGTTGTTCAGTGTTTATGTACACGTTTAAAATTGTGCCTTTACCTAAGGAAATTTCATTTGACAAACCTTAACTTGCAATGTTTTTGCCCATCTGGGTGGGTTTAAAAGGACTATTAGCAAATAACTAATTGCTTTTGAAGTGATTTCCCCCATATCCCCCACCCACTGGAAGTATGGCTTTAGATAAAAACCTTTCTCATTATAAACTCATCTGTTTGGTTCCAGCTAGCTCATCTGTCCCTAGGTCGGGTATCTGCAGTTCTTGTTTAGGCTCCTATTTGGTTTTCAGTCAGTTGATAACAGATGGTGAAACAGACTTTACTTTTTATAGCCCAAATTTCTCTGATAAGTTTTTCAGGCACATTTCTTTTTCCTGCTTTTGTGTTAGAAATTAAACATTATGAAGATAGGTGAACAGCTTAACGAGCAGAAGATTTCTTTGTGATTCTATCTTGGTAATCTCTGTGTTACTATACAATGCTCTTGCTTTTCTACATGTGAATGTATGCATTATTTCTTTTTGGTATATTTTGCAGATACCAAATTGTAACAGATATTTTTGACATCCAGCTTAAAGTCTTTGATTTTTACATATGTTTACACCTTAGGATTAATAATAGCATGTTCTTGCGAGCTTGCAGGTATTTTTTTAAGTCCAAGGAGAGACTTTTGTTTATGGGTAGCCCAAGTTGCTAAACAGATTTCTATTTATATCAGACTGCTTGGTAAATTGGCCTGTTGCGAGGTCTGTCTTTATAGCAGCAAAATTGTTTCATTCTCTATTTTTCCCTGCGCTTCATATACCTCTGCACTTTACTGTATAGAATCAACAGAACTCTGTTTCAACTTTTTAGGGGGAAGGGGATCTCATTTATACTCAACTGTTGTTTTCTTGTCAGTTTTCTGACTCTGCAGGCTATGTGGGGTTCGCTAATCTGCCCAACCAGGTTCACAGGAAATCTGTGAAGAAAGGCTTTGAATTCACACTGATGGTGGTTGGTAAGTGACTTGTTTAAGTGGTTTTGACTGTTAAACAACAACAGATTTTTTTTTTTTCCCACATAGATATATATGTATCTTCCTACTTAGTAACTGACTGTTATACAGAAGAAAAAACTTTGAACCTCTATATGCTCTCTAATTAAATATCATACTATCTTTTCATGTTGAGTAGGAAGAAGTATTTCTAGTGATTAAAGATGACGAGTTTGAGCCAACAGGACATTCTTGCATTCCTGACTCATCATCAGGTGGTTGGGATAGTTGCTTAATCTTTGTTTGACTCCCATTTCCCCAGCTGAAGGCATGAATGCCCATGGTGAATATCTTGCTGTTGAAATGGTGGTGCTATTCATGTGTTTTCTGCTGTTCTATACTGACTCACTCTGGTATTATAAATAAACCTTTAATTTGTCAGTTCTGTGAATGGGCACCTGTAGGAGTCTTTAGAAAGTGTTTTAGGCACAAAGCTGTTTTAAGCAACATGTTAAATTATACTTGCATTGCATCAGTTTAATGTTATACAAGTGCAAAGGGAATATGTTATACAATCCTATCACCTTTTTGCCGTAGTTACTTTGGAATGACATGTTATTGAAAAATGAAAACAAGAAGAGAGGTGTAACACTTCCTTCTTATTTTCCATGCTCTATAGTACCATTTGGGATTATTTGGTGACAGACCTATTTATTTCACAGACATTGCTGAATGGTAACTTGTGATAAGTGTGGAGTTTTCTAATTCCATGTAGTTAGTGCTAATAAATACAGATAACTTCTCCGTCTCTTAGGTTAGTAGCATCTAAAATAACGTGGCTGATTGTTCTAAGTGCTGACTCCTTTGATTCCTTGGTCTAGGAAAAACGTGACTTTCTGAAATTCAGATTAGTAATTACAGTTACAGGTTTCACTTTGTTACTTTGTAGAACAAAATTTGTATGACCTGAAGTTCTAGAATTGTGGAACTTTGCAGGTGAATTTTGCATAATTTTCTGTTTCATATATCCTAGGACCTATGTAGCTGTACCATAAGGGTGGGAAGCTCCACTGCTAGTTTGGGATTGCTTTATTCATTCTCCATCCTAACAGTGTGCCAGGTTCAATTTCTAGCTTAGGAAAGCCGTAAAGCTCTCAGAAATTCTCAACAGGAGAGTTACAGCTCCTGATTTTGTAAGTTGATATGAAAAAAAGCTTTTATTTCCCCTGAAGTGGCCTATCTCTGGATCTGTAGTCAAAGTGCTGTATGACCTTTCAGCTTTTATTATGAAATCTATTACAGTAAACCTAGCATTTTCATGTAACACTTATAAAAACACTAGAGGCTTGTTTTTCCTGTGTTTTTAAAGTCCTTAGCTGGACCTTTGATGTTTTGTCTCAAGAACTAGGGTGGATCCTGATGAACAAATTTTTCTTCCATACTGTGGGCTTGGGAAAAGGTGCTTTAAAAAGCCTGCAGTAAAATTGCATGTGCTTAATAATCTGAATTATTTTGTTTGTAGGTGAGTCTGGCTTGGGAAAATCCACTTTAATTAACAGTCTGTTCCTGACTGATCTTTATCCAGAACGTTATATTCCTGGAGCTGCCGGTAAATGTGATTTTGTGGTTCTTTTAGCCCATACCCCATGAAATTTCATGTTCTTCCAGTTAACATTCTGATGATAACTTCCCCCATGAGACCCTCTCTTCACGCTGTCTAGCTGTATTTTAATCCTCCAAATTATATTTTGTGGAGCTGTTATTTTCTCATTTATATTTCCTTTCAAAGGTTCAGCTTTTGTTGTTTCTTCATCAATTGTTATTAAAGAGACTAATCCCTCAAACCTTTTAGGTGTCAATATACCTAAATGTGGTTTGGTCTGATCCCTCTTTTCTCTAGTGTTTTTTGCCTATAATACCTTAAATCCTGTTTAGAGGTGTAAATGCCTTTTGACAAAGGACCTAGCATGCTTCTGAGTATTAAAATTTTATTTTTGCATTTTTGTCATGAGTAAATCCACTTTTTCAGTTCATTGCTTCTTGTTTATTTACAAAAATGTTAAATTTTGACTAGCTAGCTTGTTTTGTTTCTTTAAAACATTTTATGTAACGTCGGTTACAATGCACTTCAGATTGCATTTCATCCTGTGTTGCTCTTTCCTGCAGGGCTTTCTGCAGCAGTTGATAGGCACACTAACAATCAAAATGTTCCTTCATTTTAGAGAAAATAGAGAGAACTGTTCAAATCGAAGCTTCTACGGTAGAGATAGAGGAGCGAGGGGTGAAACTGCGTTTGACAGTAGTTGACACACCAGGATATGGAGATGCCATTAACAGCCAGGACTGGTATGTGTGTAAATGCTGCTTTGCTTGATAGTTTGTATCTTACACAAATGCTACTCTAGCACCTGTGTCTCTCTGAACTTAATTGATTCAGCTGGTGATCTTTGGAAAACTTTTACTGAAAGGAAGTAACAAGTTCATTATTCTTAACATTGATGGGGTGTTACCGTTAATTCATAGTAGTGGGTCTTTTCTGAGCCCTTGCAGTTAAGCACAGTCTTCTAAGACTTCTGTGTTCTGGGTGCTCATCTTCATATCATCAGTGACATGAGCGTTTAGTTTGTGTGAGCTTTTAAATCAAATTTCTCCTTTTTTTTGTTGTTGTTGTTTAAAATGCACATCTCTAGTAAAATTGTTTCAATTTTGTAACCTTTTCTTGTTGCAAGGTTGGGTTAGTGTTCTCTGGGCTGTGATTCTCCTTCAAAATGAATTTCCTTTCCTCTAGGTTCTCTCTGACAACTGCGGTCAACTTTTTTGTCTCCGTGGCTGTTCTAATAGGGCAGAATTCTGGTGGAGGGAACTTGTTTTGTCTTTTCCTTTCTGTGTCTGTGGCCCATCCAGTTTCCGTGAATTTAAGACAGTACTTTTCATTTTTCATTCCCTGTCCTTTATATGTACTACTAGCAATTTGGATAGAACTGCTTTTTGTTTTTTACTACTTAGCTCTCTCTTTCCTCAATACTGCTGATAATTTTTAACAGCTGAAATAATTGTCTACAGGTACACAGAACAACATACATAATTGCTTTAGCATAAAGACTGTGAAGAAAGAATTTCCAAATTGTCATCATTGTGCACTTTTCTTTAACCGTGGAAAACTGATCTTATAATAACTTTTTTCAAATAAAGATGAGATATATTAATGTGCTCACTAGGATGTCTGAATTATTCCAGCGCAACTAGAAGCTCAACTTTCAATTTCCGTGTGGCTGTCTTTTAAGAAATGCTAACAGTATTTTTGCTTAGCCATTAACTTTCATTGATGTTGTTTTTTGTGGTGGGGTAATACGAAGACAAGCACTGTCACTGTGCAGAGAACGGGAGCATAAGGCTAATACTGGTTGATTTGAATTCTTCAGTATAAATCAAAGATCAGGAAGGAGGCAAATAGCTGATAAAATAAACATCTATAATGCCAATAGAATGTTTTGTAATCATTTCTTGATAGAATACTGTGTTATCTGGAGCATTCTGAAGAGCATTGTTATCAGACATAGTTTTTCTTTCTGTTGTGTAAATAAAGGCAGTGAATTTGTATAATATACTAAATGAAAATTTCAAAGAGAAGCTGTAGTGGGATTTTACGTTTTCCTCTCACTTTTCCTACTTTATTAAGTTGAAAAAAATGCACTTTTAGAATAGCACTGAGGCATCTTTCTGGGCTGCAATGTGGTCTTGCTTGTTTTGTGCACTGACTAGAGCTTCCTTCCGCTGGAGCGAGGAGCTCTGCAGCCCGTATTGTGTTACACAGAGCCCTTCCTGTTGATTGTGTGCTAATGCCCTTTGTTTATTCTGCTAAGATGTTTCTTAGAGACCTACGTGTTCAGGTTTTTCCCCTCTCTTTCTGAAGGCTTGCTAAATAGAGTTGTTCCATGATGATTCAGACCCAGTAGCACAACTTACGGGCTTATACTTAGTTGTCTGTGACAAATCTTAAATGTCAAAATACGTTACGAGAACAAATAGTACCTGGATACTACAAAATAAAAAGATGCAGTTAATTTTAATTGTCTCTCTCCCAAGTCCCATTTTCTTATGCCACATGAAAAGACTTTGTTTGAGCTGTGATGAGTGTCATTTTGACAAAAGCTCTTAGTCTTTACAGGATGTCACAGGGACGTGGATGGATGGACTCTTTGTTTCAAACTGTAGTCAAGACTAACCCCGGGCAACAACCTTCCTTCCTTGTCCGTTCAGAGGGAGCAGCAGGTTCGTGTTCTTGAACTTATGTTTGTGTTCAGGAGCACTTACTGCAATTATAGTTAACCAGTAGATGGTGCTGATTTTAATCCAAATTTTATAAAGCACTTTTTTGGGAAAGCTGCAGTTTATGCACACTACCTGTTTTTCGGGGTGATGAATTTTACTAAGGTTATTTCTGAACAGAGGTGAATCAAACTGGTGTGATGTCCCTAGGAGGCGGCAGTTGCTGACAGTGTTTCAAATATCTTTTTCCAGAGTAGGTTTCCTAATGGGTTTTGTTTCTGTCTTTGCACTGATGAAAGGGCTTAATTTTAGAGTCTGACTTTCAAGGATGTGCAGTGGTGTCAATTTTTATGTATTTTCCATCATAGAATAAGTGCTAGGAAGGACTATGTGTTGTCCCGAATTTGTCCAGGAGGTCTCCTGGATTGGAAGAACAATAATGGTGGATTGGGAAATGAGTTATTATAAGTCTAGTACAACATATCTAGTGATTATTGTTTGTTTTCCAAATGCTGTTGTGCTTAAAACAGCCTGTAAGAAAAGGTAGATGTTAACCATAGTGATAATTTTTTAGATTCTGTGTGGAGCTTTAGTGCTGGCTGGAGTTGTATATTCTAGAATCAAACTACACCCAGGAATGCTCTTGGCATCTGTTTAGGTGTGTGTTTGGAGAACAGAAAAATTCTTTACAGTGGGAAGTTTGAAGCATAGAGCTCTTCCATGCATAAGGACATTGGGATTGTGAGAGCAGCATGTCCTTGGAGTAACAGCTTTCATTAGACAGAGAAATGATGTAAGGAGAGGAGGAAAAAAAATTGCTTCATGCACAGGTTTGGGATCAAATCTGACCTCAAAATGATGGTTGACAAAAACAGTCTACAGCTGAACTTGTTGGATATTGCTAAACATACGCCTTGTTTCACTTAGTTGCAGTGTCGCAGGTCACTCTTTGGTAACTGCTTTCTTGCTGCTGCTAAGTTTCATTTTTTACTGGCTCGTGTTGAGTTGTATTTTGTGGTTTTTTGGCACCTTGGTAATAGTGTTAATTTTCCCCTGGTGGGCTTAAATGCAACACTTGTGTTTGCTGTTACAGTGCAGGATGTGCTATCTCCTCAGTCATGGTCAGCACAGCGCTGCAGGGCAGGTGTTTCCCGGAAGTCCAGGAGGTACAGGACACTGACACCATATTTATAGGGAAAATTATAGCTGTTAGAGCTAGAAAACTGCACGTAAACTAATTACATTGCCAGAGAAATGTGCGATAGTTGCTTTCCCATTGTTTGTGCTTGGTTTCTGTCCTAACGTTTTACGTCTTCAGTCTCATTACCTTTCACCAGCTAAAAGGAGACTATCTAAGATTAACAGGAATGTAATCCATGTCCTTTTCCACGTTTAAGTATTAAGATATTAGTTCTTAAGGACTTGAGCAGCACTAAGGTCAAAATGGAATAAATTCCATGTGTTGCTCTGTCGTCTTCTGTAGTATGAGTTAGAACAGTGCAAATCTTGCAAAGACATAAACGTGTGTGTATATATATGTTCTAGTATGGATTTATTACTCCTAGACCCAAAAGCTTACTCAGCTTTGGAAAACAAAATTCCTTCCAGGATCTATTCAATCGTTCTTGTAACTTTCTTTCATTACCTTCATTTCAGGCATGCAGCCCAGGGTTGAACTTTGCTGCCTGTCACAGTATTTACCATCATTTTATGAGTTCATTTTCTAGATTACTAATTTTTTTTTGCGTTCTCTGGTCTGTTTCTTCCATAAATTTCTCTAGTCAAATTTGCTCTTTCCCAACAACAGAAATACTATTTTTCAAGTTAAGCTTTCTCCTCAGTTTTTCTCCAAGTAGTTTAAGATATGTTCATGATGCGCAGTCATCTGCCTAATCTTATCTTCATCAGTGTGTTCATTTCCCTTTCCCCTGCAGTACTTAATATAAAGTGTCCTTTTATATTAATGTTGTTTACAGGTGGCTACATGGTCTGGAATTTTTAAAACAATCTTCTTAGTAATGCATTGTGTTTTCTTTCTCTAGTCGCTGCTCTTTGTATCTGGTTGAACTATGTGATCAAATTTTGTGTTCCTTTACTTCTTTGAAGGATATATTTTAAAATACCTTGAATTAAGTAGGAATTATGTTTTTCTTTGCCAACAGAGAAGGATTCTGTAAGGTAACAAAAATAGCTTAATAAATCATGTGATGCTTTAGTGTGTAACTTGCAAATCTATTTGTACTTAATTCAAACAGACTAGAATACCCAGATCTTCGTAGGTATCTATAGAAACATGGTTCTAAGGTCAGGGTTGTAAATCAAGAGGATATCCGGGATATGTCATTTGTCAGCTGGTTTAAAAACAAATCTTCACCCTGTACCCCCAGAAGAAAAGCAGAAAAGTCCTCAATCTTGTGTTCCTGTCTGTGTTGTCTCAGCACTGTCTCAGTGCTTTTCTCTGAGCTTGCACTCGAACTTTTTATCCAGTGGACCAAGTAAAGAAAGTAGCTCAGGGTGGTTGCTCTGAAAATATCTTTCTACATTATTGAAATACTTTTCCTCAGTAGTAAATTCAATGCTAGCAAGTTTAATTTTTGTGACAGAAATGTTCTTAAGACAAGTGTGATTCTCCTCCTGTTTTTATCTTTGCATAACTCTCTTTATTATTTTAAAACTGATCTAAGATACCTCTCTTCCCCCCCATATCACAGCTTCAAAACAATTATCCAGTACATTGACAACCAGTTTGAACGATACCTTCATGACGAGAGCGGTCTAAACAGGCGCCACATTATAGACAACAGAGTCCATTGCTGTTTTTACTTCATCTCTCCCTTTGGGCATGGGTAAGTAAAAGCTCTTGGGCTCTTGTCTTTTAGAGCGTTATATCTTGTTCGTAAGTCTGTTCATTACTTGAACTGGAAACTTAATTTTAATTAAGTTACTTCCCACACTGTCAGTTAGCCAATGCAATTAAAATGGTCCTTGGGGATTAATGCTCTACTCTGCTTTGTCTGCTTTTTGGCTTTTAATATTGTTTTGAAGCAGTCAGTATCGCATTGTTTATCACCCAGAAACAGAAGAGCTTATAACATCCAATTTATTTTATAGTGACAATTTTAATTTCAATTTAGACTCTACACAACCAAGCTGATAAGCAAGTGCTCTGACTTCATTTATTCTGAAAATACTGTTTATGTAGATGCCAGAAATAAATAACTCCTAATACATTTGGTCTGTTTAAAAAACAAACAAAAACCATTAAAAAACCCACCCAAACCCCCTCACAAACAAATGAAAAACTCACCTTTTTATTGTTATTGTGTGTTTTTTTTCTTGTTGGCAGGCTGAAACCATTAGATGTAGAGTTCATGAAGGCTCTTCATGGAAAAGTCAACATTGTCCCTGTGATCGCCAAGGCTGACACACTGACGCTGAAGGAGAGAGAAAGGCTGAAGAGAAGAGTAGGTCTAACACTTGATCACGAGAACAATGCAACCCCTACAATGTTAAAGCCAAATATAAAGTAAATTAAAACTGGAGAGGGGTGGATGATAGTGGCCAAGGACCTAATCTTCAGGAGGTGTGAGGTGGGAAATCTTCACTGGGGTCTGATGTGCTTTACCATTGGCCGTTGCTTGAGAATTGGCCGTTGTTGCTTGATCTGCTGTAGCAAGCAGCGCACCCCGCTGGAGCAGGTTTTGAGCAAAACGGTTTGTAATGAGGGCTCAAATCATCCTGCAGTGCATGTAGTGTAGATGTTTCAGACTAGCTGTTGTTTAGTCCAGTGGACTTAATGCCCATTGGTGGTGGGAGAGCATCAGATGTGTTTCGAGAGTCTTCATGTTTAGTTTCACCCAAAACAAACTTGCTTGCATACTCTGGCTGTGCCATGTGGTTTGTAGGGAAATGTGGCTAAGTCAGGGTGATTGGAAACTTGCTTAATAAGTGCACCATGATACAAATTAACATGCTTATATAGAGGCAGGACAGTTGGACTAATGTATGATGCAGATGCTTTTGGTAGCTCCATTGTTATGGAAAAATGTATGTCGTTTTGTATACGTTTTTTCCTACTAGGTTATCTGTTCATGCGAAATACCAGGATGTACTCAGGATTGCATTGGAAAAAGTCTTTTTGTGTTGGAAGATTTACTGGCTGTCTTTAATATATTTTGCCAAACCTAAAACAGGCCAGCCTCTGCCAAATACGACATGGTAGTGAATTCTACAGGAATGAAGTACCTATTTGTGGTGGTACAGCTCTTTCACCGTAGATCTAATTTCCATTTAATCTCATAATAGAACAATCTGCCCAAAAAATGTAAATATTTAATATTTCCTGTTTGATTCAGACTGGCTTCATGCACCACACAAAGAAAGGAACGGGTAGGTGGTGAGATTATATTATGTTGGAAGATGGCTCAGTAAAATTTATTGAGATTGAGTCAACAGAACCTGAGAAAAGTTTGCAAAATCAGTTCATTCACTTGTTAAGCGTAACAGATATTTTTTTTATTCCTCCACAAACGCTATGAGGAGGTGACAGGTACTGTGGGCAAAACAAAGCCAGATGTGGCTGCTGGCTTCACTGCTTCTCTTCTTCTGTAGCTGTACTGACTTGGTTAAAGATTTTTGTCTGATAGTAGGCAGTGCTTGTGGAGCTGCTACTGTTTATAAAGAATCTGTATTTGATCTTTCAGCAGTGTACTTCAGGCTTGGTTTTCAGAGGTACTTTTTTTTGGTTCAGCATTTCTTAGCAGAATGATGTTGAAAGATTTGAAGCAGGCATTTAAGTGGAACGGTAATCATTTTACAATATAATTCACTGGGAATCTGAATGTTCTGCTTTGTCAGTTCAAGTATATAAAATAAACTGATACAAGTTAGCTACAGTCATCTTTCACAAGAAGCAGCTCTTGGGTGAAATGAAGAGGAACATGCTCTTTCCAGCTTTCAATACTTGCTGTAATTGTTTTGGGACTCCTGTGTGCTCCTTTTATCTGCTGCTTGGTGGCCTTTCCTAGGGTCAAGCACACCACAGTGCACGTCTTGTTTGATGTTCGCTTCTGTGTGTTGTTAACACCGGAGTTTAGCTGAAACGTGGCAGTAGCATAAACAAACATGTTTCCCAATGTGAATTTGGAATTGCTTATTTGTCAGTACAGTTTTGTAAGGGATGTTAGATTGAGGGTTAATGATGTACATTTATTGTAGAAGATGGAGATGAATCCCAGTTTACATACCCTGTGATGAGCAGATTAATTTAAAGGCAACTTCTCTTGACCATGTTCAGTGCTAATCCTTATGTAGTTATTTCTAGACTTTAAAACAATCTTGACTTACATATATGGACACCACATTTATGCATTGCCTAAATGTAACGAGATGTATGGCACTGAAGCTGTAGTCTGAGGGAGTGGTTAGGAAACAGGTAAACAAGTCTTCATTATTTTTGTGCTGCTGGCAAAGGTCACTCTACAAACTGAGTTTATTCTAAGTCAAGTGTATAATGTGGTTCCAAAGCTTTGAAAGTCTAGTTACTGTATATTGTTCTAACTCAAAGCATCTCGGCTCACAGAATCTCTAATCAGGAGTAAGAATCAAAATCCTGCTTTGCTGACGCAGCTTGAAGTCCTATTTTTTTTTTAGATGTTTCTGCCATTTGGCCATCAATCTGAAGTGTGATGTTTTTGTTTTGCCGCTTTGGACTAAGCAGCAAGATCAGCTTGTGGGGCTTGAAAAGGAAACCCAGCTTGGAGTAATTCCTGTTTGGTCTTTCTGGAATTCAAAGTTATTTTTTAGAAGTCTTGAGTGGGAAGAAATGCAAGGCAGTTTCACAAGCTGTGCCATGCAAGGCTGCGAAGGAAACCTGCTCAAAAGAATGACTTCATGAGAGGGGAACTAATATTTTGACTTTTTTTTTTAATTTCCCATGGGAAGGCTAATCTTTAGGAACACAGAATCCTCTGAGGCCAATAAAATTCAGATTTGAAGAAGCAAAATGCTGTTTCATTGTTAGGACCATAAAATACAGTTTGTTTTTATTGCAATTCTTTTTCCTTTCAGGAAAGCACTAGGTTTAACAGCTGTAATATATTATTCTAGCACCCTTGTTGTTGGCCTTCCCGTTATTGTTTCGCTTGCATTTTATCTTGAAGATCTCAGCCAGGTTAAATGTGCTTTCTTGTTTTATGCAGCTACTCCAAGACATTGCACTGTAGTGCTGCCCCACCTATTCCAGCTGTGCATCTTTTAGTATCATTTGGTGACAAGTTAGTTATCTTCCATTTTGCAAAACAGTAACAACATGCATTGGTTTACATTTAGTTGTGTGAATGTAACTGTTAATTGCTTATTGGCAGCACTTATTCCCAGACTTTTTTCTTTTACAAATATTGCTCTCTGTGTAGGTGGGGGCTCATAATATTTTATTCAGTGTGCGCGCGTGTGTGAGTGCGGGGGATGTTTATATACCTGGCAGGGAAACATTGTCCTGGGAATAGCTGTGGCTCATACATGGTCATTCCTCTTCTAATGGTCTGAAGGATTGCTCTGTTTTAAACAGCTGTTTTTAATCAAGCTCTGGTTGGACCAGTTTTATTTATACAACAATACTATGAGAAGGCTCATTAAGGTGTCTCGTCTGTTTGAAGTCTGGTTGTATTTGTGTTATCAAGTTATATGGACAGCCTTGCGTAGGCTTTTCTGACTGTTTTTTATGGTTACCTCAAAACTGCCTCTGGTTTTACCCCAGCTTTGCTGCTGGAGTTTATTACTGCAGTGGTGCTGCTGCTTGGTTCTGGTGCTGGTTGTGGGGTTAACACATGCAGATCATTGGGGAATACTAATCTGGGAAGCTTGCAGATATAACCTTTTCTGCTGAGATATCCAAGATGCCTTTGAAGAGAGTTACTGTGCAGTCTCAGTGTTCTTCATGCTTTCCTTATACCACCACCCCTTAGTGAAAGAAAATCTTGTCAGTGCATTTGATGGGATTTCTGACTTAAAGATTTTGAACAGTATGGCAGTAGAAGTATTATTCTCTTCAGTTTTGAAGAAAGCATTGACTCATATCACCTTATGAAACTGCCCAAGGCCTGGCGTTGTGCTAGCTGCTTACCCTGCAGTGATTTCATTAGGGAAAGAATGCACACAGGAATACAGATAGGATATTTTTTTTTATATTAATCTCAGACATTAGTGACAATAGAGAAAACTGTGTATGGATGGTTTTTCTCTTAGTGGATTTTGAATAGCTTTTGTCTTTTTGATTCAAGAGACAATAGGCACTGTCTTCTAGATATTTGTGTCTATCAAATACCCAAAAATATACTTTGGCATGGGCTGCATGGTTTTGATGCTGTAACTAATTAATCCCTTCTCCAAATTCATTGCCTTTACTTATTTTTTTCGTATTAACTTCACTTTGTTTTTTTCTGTGTCTGTATTATGCTCCATGTAAATCTTCAGGTTTTTTAAAAAATTATTTACTTGGTATGTTTACAGGATATTTGTGGACTTGAAGTCTCTTTTAAATGAAGGAAAAATGCTGGGTTTTTTTCTTCATAGGTAGAATAAAATGAATGCTGTGTAAGATGGTCCTGTTGGACACACACTAATTTGGTAGTACATACACTCAAAGCATAAGTAATGGCAATTTCTGCTAGTGATTTTTTTTTTCTAAGCAGAAGAGCATTCTGATTTTTCTAGATGTGACAGACGAGTAAATCAGTTGTATATATTTCTAATTTAATACATCTTCAATGAAATAAGAACTTGTTATTCTTTCATTTTTGTAAACTTCAGGTTCTAGATGAGATTTCCGAGCATGGCATTAGGATTTATCAACTTCCTGATGCGGATTCTGATGAAGATGAGGAGTTTAAAGAACAAACCAGAGTTTTAAAGGCAAGTTTCACTCCTAATTTGTTATTTTGTTGCAGTAGTTCTTCAAGCCTACAGGATGCTTGAAGGTACTTTATTCCTTTATAATGTGTTGAAAATTCGACTTTTCTTCGGATGTTAACTCCTCTGAATTATAATCCTTTTTATTCCAGTTTCTGCTTCATCAGAATTCTAAATGTAGCGTGTCATGACTTTCCTTTCTCTTTTAAATGTAAGCAACTGTTCAGCAAGAACTGTGATTTGCAGTCTGTTTTCTGACTCAAAAACTTTACATGCAAGCGAAGAGAATGTGCATGTGTTATGGTTACTATACTAATTAACAACCTCCCTCTTGTTAGGGCAGATAATAGATGTTTTAAGTAATTTCCTCTTAGTGCTGTGATACTAGCAAAGGTGCTTGAAGAATGTATCTGAAATTCTCTTTCTAGCTGCTTCAGTCTGTATCTGAAGAATGTTTCTGTTGGCTGTTTTCCATGCATGATGTTATGTCAGATGACACATTATGCCCAAACTGTACTTCAACAACAGTCAAGTGTTCCTAAAGCAAAGCGTCATTTCCTTTTGTGCCTTGTGTTTGGAGACAAACTGATCCTAACACAACTACAGGTGTTAACAATGAGAGGTTGTGTTACCTAGAATAGGATTTTGTGGTTTTCTCATGTGGAAGGATTATAGTAGAGTGCATTTGTCAGCATTTCTTTTCCCCCCTCCTGTCTGTTACTTAAGTCTTTTTGCTTTCTTTAAAAGAGAAACAAAACATGCAAAAGTAACCAGTCAAAAATCAAACCAGGAATTTGTTTTGCTCTGTCTCAACTTAGGCCAGCATTCCCTTTGCTGTTATTGGATCCAATCAACTTATTGAGGTGAAAGGCAAGAAAATCAGAGGCCGTCTGTATCCCTGGGGAGTTGTTGAAGTTGAAAATCCAGAGCACAATGATTTCCTTAAACTGCGCACAATGCTGGTGTGAGTAATGGTAAAATTATCCCATCTCCGGTGGTGATGTAACTGTTAAGATGACTAGAGAGTTACAAGAACATGAACTCCTGAATTCAAAATGAACTCTAATGGCAGGTACTTTCAGCCCGCTGCAGCTCATTTTGCTGCTGTAATCCTCTGATCTCAACTTCGGAAAAGATTTTCTGTGTTTTACATTGACAGTTATATGTGACAGTTTTTATGTCTTATGTGAACTGATGGCTTTACATATACGTTGATGTTTTCTTATAGTGCAGTGGGTGAGGCAGAGAGGCTTTTAAAATATTACTAGAAGTGATTGATTAAAATGTGAAGAGTGTTCTAAAGGGAAAGCTCAGGTTTCTTGGCAGTGTAGGAAATCCTGTTTTAAATAGGATACCCCCTTTTATGATTTTAGTTGATACAGATATATTGTGCCTGTGTAGATGGTTTTAAGTGTTGTGGGTATGGTGGTTTTGGTGGGCTTTGGTGTGTGTGTGTTTTTACGACCTCTCCCTGTTGTTGGAAATTGAGTTCTGTTGTGCATTTCTGGTTTCAGTCTTTGCTGGGCAGGGATCGCCCTCTGCTGGTCACTCATAGTGAGCCCTTCTTTCCTGACAATCAGAAATCGTTAGGCAATGTCAGCTGCTATGTGAGCCAAGGAGCTCCACCTAGTTCTCTGTTACAAATTACACCTAATAGCACTTAAGAGGCAAAAAATACTTCAGGAATTAAAGTATCTTTCTGAATAACTGTCTTCTCAATGTTCTTAAAACTGTAAAGACAGGTATGAACAACTCCTGTAAACTCAGTAGTAAACAAGAGGGTGATGACATACTTTGGGTCTTTGAAGAATATTGGTGGGAGGGCGCTTAAGTGTGAATTAAAGACCAATAAACATGAAAGCAGTGTTCTGGCTAACTTTACGTCAGGCTTGATCTGTAAGGATTATTTTTCCAGTAAATGCATCCATTATAGAAAAAAAAAAAAAAAACCAGAAGATAAAAGGGTGTTTTTCTTCCTTTGACAAGAAGGACAAAGTGTTCAATAGTCCTTTGCATGTTCTAGAACACACATGCAGGACCTGCAGGAGGTGACCCAAGACTTGCACTATGAAAACTTCCGTTCGGAGAGGCTAAAGCGAACCGGCAAGTAAGTGCGTGTGTGCGCCTTTGGGCATTGCTGCTTGTGGGTCTCTTCTTTTTCCTCTGTGCCATTGAACTTGTTCATCTAACTCATCTCACCTGTAACTAATTATTTCTCTTGAGATTTCAATCTATGGAGTTGCCGAAATTTGTATTAAATGTTCTCCCTGAAGAGCAGTAATATTAGCAGAATGCAGTGCTTACAAACAGCCGTTCTTGCTTTTGTATCCATTCCATTTTCTCTATGCTTTTAATTGGAATGTACATAAAGAAGTTGTGGGCTGCAGGCAAGGTAATTTTTTATTGAACGGTGTCTACTTGGAAAAAAAAATTCTAGTGGGCACATTTGAATAGGCCCCATCCTATCTGATCAGGCAGGATGTTGTTTCTCCAGTTATTGCAGGGCTTGCTCGTTCATATACAGCTAGAGAGAGAAATTCAGACCAAACAATCATTTTTGGTAATGTTTGTGGTGTTTTTTTGTGTTTTTTATTTGTGTGTTTTGTTTTTCTTATTTCTTGGTAAGGTTTCTGTCCTTGGCAACTTCATGCAAAAAATCTGCACGTACCTGTGCTGCATCTTTTTTGATAGCAACTTATTCTTGTGTCCACTTTACTTGTTCTTTAAGTATTCAGCCAAGCATTTTGATCTTAAAGAAGAAAGGAAATAGCCTACACTGCCTTTTGATGCTTGATTTTTGTACCATGGATACATAATGGAGGGGATCTCTTGATTAAATAGCTAAAAAATCACTATAGTAGTGAATAAATAAAATTTTAAGAAATGGGGAGTGAATAACAGGAGTGTGAGGTAAAGATGGTGTTTTACAAAAGGGAAGCATGGGTTTAAAAATATCCTAATTTCCCCTGTACGGAAGCATGTAGACTTTTTGTTGTAGTTCTATTAACTGAAATATGAACCTTGAATCTGTTCTTGGAGAGTTTTGCTTCTGTATCCTACACCCATCAATGTGTTCTTTTGTTCAATAGGCCTGTTGAAGAAGAAGTGGTAGATAAGGACAGAATCCTCCAGCAGAAAGAGGCTGAGGTAAGAGGAAAATTCTAAAACTGTTGTTCTTTAATATAACATGCTATATTTCAATTTCAGTGTTCTATGTCAACTGCCTGTGGAGTGTAGGACTGGAGTTGTGAAAAGTGACAGACCTTATCTGAACATACAGGTTGCCCATACAAAGTGTTTTGGTTATAGTCACTTGTGTACTGCGGATGGTAGGTAGCACGTGGATCCTTGGTTGTAGGCAGGGCATTTATCACTTCCAGTTGTGCTAGTTTTCCATAAGGATAGTTGCTATTTAAGTATTAAGGTCAATTTGTTTTTCAGCTATATATACTGCTATAAACATAGTATGTTGGGGTAGACTGATAGTCTAATAGATGTGCATGGCTTACTACAGTCGCGTTACCAGTACATTTCTTCTTATATCTTGTGGCTCTGGAGTAGAAAAATGTTGTTGAATCTTAAGAATCCCATGATATCACTAATACGTATGTTTTTTTAATCTTGACTTGCAGCAAAATTCATAGTATTTCTATTGTACCAGTCTACTTATGGATTGGGTGTTTTCTATCTGATTTCTTACTCAAGTTTCAAAATATTACTAGGCCTTTCAGCTTAACATTTTTATGGTAAAATTCTGAAGATTTAGAGATATTTAGCGCAGTATTTAAATTCAAGCAATGCACTGCCAATGCTTATGACTGCTTGCATTGTGAAAACTTAAGACCTGGGGCCAGTCGGAAGACAGTGTTTGTTCTGTTTACCATTCTTTTGTCCAATTCAGCTTGGATCCAAGTCCATAAATGCAGGAAAACATGATTTAAAAGATAAACACATATATGCAGTGATTTGGATGAAGCAGTAAAAAACTACAAGCAGTTTTGTCTGTTTCTGAGGTGAAAGACTCAGGCTCCCATACATGGAAATTTTTGAAATATAGTTACTTCAGTCTGTGCATTTCCTTTTTCCTTTATAGCATCCACATTTAAAAATAGCTAACCCTGGTATGTTGACTTAAATAGTAACAAATTTTCCTAAAAGGAAATGCAGAAGCAGCTGATTATCACCGTAACTTGTAGTTAATAGTAAGAATTACTCGAGATTAAATGAACTGCATCTTTATCACTGTATAACTTCATAACTTCATTTCAGCGATGTAAGTGCACTTGATGGCCATGCAGTCATGACAGTGGAACTTCTGCAAGTGTTCTGTGCACAAATTAACTGTCTCCCATTTACTGATGTGTGTGTAAAACAAGAGTAGACCAGCAGCTGATAGCCAGGGATATGGGATGTTTTGAAAACGTCAGAGGTATTTTTTGAAAAGGTTTTGTGGTGTGTGTGACTTTTCTTCTTTTGTTCTTAATGCTTGCAGGATTCTGGGCTTAGAGAATTTAAGTCATAACTGTTTCTCCTGTTACTTGAACTATATAAATTGTATGTGTCTAGTAAAGGAGAAACTAGAGTATCCTTGTAGAACTATTTGTCTTAAGGTTTACGTCTGAAGAGATTCTCCTGTAACAGTTTCCACTGGAAACTGTTGATATTGCAGGCACATTATTAATACTGGTCTATTCTGACCACTCTGTGTGAATGTGTATATATATGTATGTGATGTATTTTTTTAATATAACATGGTTGAAGGGGTGAAATCTTTAATTTCTTGAAGGACAGTCTCTGCAAGTTTCCTCTGGGAATAATCATCTCTGAATAACTGCTGCTGAAGTTGCAGAAGATTAGGTTAGAATTTGAAAAAACAAATAGATTTTTAACTTCTGCGTTCTATTGTCCCAAAGAGATCAAGAGGCTTTGCTGAATCTTCTGTAGATAAGCTGGTATGAAATCCCTTCATCTCTGTATCATCCCTCAGGTTCCGACTGGGAAAAGTCTGGGGAGGAGAGAGGCACAGAGGAAATGGGCTCGCATTCCATGGCCTTTGCAGAGAAAACAAATATCCATTTCCCCTCCTGTTTTGCATTCCCATCAGTAACGGTGCTTGACATTCTATTTACAGTTTTGTGAGGTTTATATAACCTTGGAAGGAATGAATGTTTGGGCTAATGCCAGGATCATCTTTATAAAGGCATCACTTTTGCTAAATGATCTTTTATTATGCCAAAGGATGTGGTCCCCAGTTCAGCAATTTGGAATTTATTGCTCAGTCTGGTTGTGATTTTTGCTCATTTGCAAGTGGTGACCTGTTTTTCTGAGCTGGGATGTGAAAATAAGAAGCAAAGCACCCATGTTCCCAACTGTAAATATACAGCAGTTCAGATTATTTGGATGTTGTGGTGCAAATGGGCACAAACTTAAGAAAGCTTGTAGTATTGTGCCATACTCTTCCTACTCTGTAAATATCTCATAATAAAAGCATTTCAAAGTTTTGAGAGGCAATACTTCCAGAAAAATGTTAGAACCATGATTACGTGAAATGACAAGGAACAAACTTCCTCTGTGGGTGGGTTGGTTGGTTGCTTGGTTTGTTTGTTTTCCTCCATGAGCTGCCCCAAGGCTTTGGGCAAATCCCTTCTCTCTACTGTCTTCAGTGAAGCTGGTCAGCAATAGGCTGAATGTAGTAGAATTAATCGCGAAGTCAAAATGTTTTTTGATGTCTTTGCACTTTTAGGCTGTGTTTAACCCTTTATCAGCTGAGCTGAAGAACCCTGGTTTGGTACAGGGGTCTGTAGGGAACAGCGGGGGGGCTGCTGGGCTGCGGCACAGCAGCAGCTTTGGGGTGGGTGAGGATGTGATTGCTTGTGGGGAACCACCTGGTGTTGCAGGTATTTGTGTCTTCTGGAAAGATAAGGTGAGAACTTAGATGTGGAGAGACAGCAGGGCTGCTGGTGCAGGCCTGCAGACCTCGGGGAAATACAAACCGCTCTGAAGTTTCGTTTGTTTTGCGGGATGTTATTGCCCAATTCAGGGGAGCAAAATGCTTCAGACTTCCTCCATAAAGTGATGTAGTCTTAGTCCTGGGAGAACATAATGAGAAGAAAACCCTTGATAAGCAATTAACAATGATAATCCCTTGGGGACTGGAATGAAGACCAATTTTTTCTTTTTTTTGGAGTAACTGCTTTCTTTCTGTCCTTTTGAGTTGTTCTTTGAAGGAACAATGTGTGCTGCCTGTGGAGTGTGATGGCTGTGGCCATAGTGACTTCTATTATTTATAACGTCGATATGTCTTATGAAATACATTTATCTTGATTGTAGCCCCTTTTCTAATATATCATAGTAAATTTGTCAGGAATATTTTTCTTGTCTTCAGTTAACGAGATTAATTGTACTCTTTAGTATTGGAAGTATTTTTAACCAATGGTAACTATCATGGGAACATCTCGATTTTAATAGAAAATGCACTGTGCAGTTTTCCATCTCGCCCTGTTCTTGCAGCCTCTTCCCTTACGAACTTTCTTCTGTAAAGGCATGGGCTGAAATAATAATACTTGGTGTGGGGAGGGGAAGCAGGTCAGTGGGAATCAGATATTGTTTGGTTTTTAACATTTATTTTCCTGTGATATCTGTAGGGTTGTCACCAAAAAGCCACTCACCTTATTCAGACAGGAGTAGTTGGTTTTCTGGGCAAAGCACAGTAGGATAGATGAAATCCTGGAGGTAAAGCAGGGCTGTGGATCTGTGCTTTCTATTAGTGACATGGGAGCTGTTAAGAAGCTGTAGGGTTCACTTTTAACTCTGTAACCTTGACTCTCATTTTAAATGTTTGTTTCCTTTGTGTATTGCTATGGTAGTTATGTGTAGTCATTACCCAGTAGTTACACAATAGTCTGAACTAAATTTTAGTCCTGACATAACCCAGGTATAAACTCCACCTAGTTTACTTAAGTTTACTCTCTTGATGTCTGGGAATTCACAGGACTTACCTACTAGTGGCCATAGGATACAACAATGTGAGTAGTTTTTTTAACAGGCTTTATGCCTCAAAATTTTTCTACTGAATTATGCTACAATCGCTTCAGAAACTTGCCATTTTTTAGCTAATGGATGAGACTGACACATCACCAGCAGACCCCAAAAGCACCACATGAAGAAGGAAAATCTTACAATCTGAACGCTAGAGCAGAGGAGGTCTCCTAGTGCTTTTGCTCTACCTTACATTTGAGTCACACAGCATCTGTTTTCTCTCATGGTGTGGGCATATTTTTATCAATTAAGGTTAAGAAAACACGAGACTGTGCTGTATTTAAGTCTAAAAATATGACGTTAGCTATTAGCAGAATTGTGTGTTTGAGCAATCACTGTAATACATGTGCAGCAGTATCTTCCCCTGTGATTACTGAATGGTTTCTATTTTGGGGATGTTTCATGGCTCAGCTTGGAGTGCTCTTGGGAAGGCTCAAGTAGGCGAGCTTTCAAAAAGCTGGTTTTATTCTGATGGTAAATCTGCAGAGAGGCAGTTGAACAGACCAGGTGTCTTCCAGTTCTGCAAGTTGATCTTTGAAACCTTTTTCTTGGGCCATGGAATCAATGCAACTCTCATTTCTGAGACTTCCTGCTTCTTTTTCCTCCTTCCTGCAGCACTATGCTATGTTTTTGATAAGAGGCTTTTTGTTTAAAGTGTTTAGCAGAAAGATGTAGGTAGGTATATAACCATCACTACCAGCTGTATCTCATGCTGTTCTTGTGTGATTCTCCTTTTGTCCGTGTATCTATGCTGCAGTCACAGGAACCTGAATTAGCCTCTGTTAAACCTGTGCTGCTGCAGCAGGAGAAGTTTATAAACCTGCTGGTTTTAGGCAACCTCTGTAACCTCTGGTTACTCTGCAATCTCTCTTTTTTCCATACTCTTCAGTTTCTTACTCTTTCCCAAATGTGTACCTGAGATCAGGCAAGAAAACCTAATAAAGGCATCTGCAATTAGTTTTGCCGTGGTCTTTCTGGCTTTGGTTAATTTTCAGCGTTTTGTTTTGGGTTTGGTTGTGTTGGTTTTTGGTTTGTTTTTCTTTGAACTTTAACACCTCAACACCACATACATGTAGTCAAGCGTTTATTGCAGATCCTTTTGTGTTGAATCTCATGAAGTAACTAGTATCACTATAGCTAATGTGGTTGACTGGGTGAAAATACAGTTTAATTGTTTAAACATATAGTGCTTTTTTGAGTTGAAGAGTTTTTCTCCCCTCCCCGTCCCTGAAAATAAATGAAAGCAATTCTGTAATTACTTTTTTCTAAAGGGAAAAAAGGCTGGATATATTATAAAATGATACAATGATTCTTAGAATAATGAAAACTTGCTATGCAAGCCTCAGATTATTACGTGAAACGGACTCTTATTTCATACAGTGTGCATGGAAATAGCAGCCTATTTCTTTTCCGGTTAGTAAGATAGGGCACTTGGCAATTGTCTATGTGGAACCTCCCCACCTGCATCTGGAAGGAACTGCCTAGTTATTTGTAAACCAAATCAGAGGTATTTGAATCTACCTTTTGAAAATCTGTGTGTCTCGTATTCTTTCTTAGGAACATTTATTGAAATTGTTATTTTTCGGGGAAAAAAATGAATTATATGAGATGGAAATTAGCTTATAAGTGTCATAAGAAAATGCCTTAGGAAAACAATTATTTCCAGGAAAAGTAGTTGTTTAGATATAAAAATATTGGTGCTTAATATGTTTAGTCTGTCTTTCCCGATTTTGTAAACATATTTCTGTTTTCTTTTTGAAGTAGTTTTAAAATTCTGTCTGCATGTTCGGCTGTTGCTAAAGCTTTGCAGAATGTCCTGGTTAGCCACAAGATGAGTAGTCATACATAATATTATGCTTTGAGCACTTGTATCAGAACAAAACTGCTTCAGTTCACTCAAGCAGTGAGCCTCTGTACACACCTAAATGGCATATTGTGTTTATTGTAGATTGAATGTTGATTCACATGTGTGCAAATATAGCTCTCTCCAAAAGATTTGGATTTTCTTGCTTAATTGTTGTTATAAGTATCTTACAAATCTTTTGTGAAAGTTAAATGTAATACTCTAAAGAATCTGAGACTGAAAAAAACCGAAGTATTCAATTATGCAATTTAATGTGCCATTTCCAACTTATAAAGAGGCAAACAGGATCTGCATTCTACCATGGGAGAAAAAGACGTACAGATTCCTGGATTTTGAACTCCTCGTGAAATTGTTCTAAACATGTGGGTGTTTTTCTCTTCCAGCTGCGCCGCATGCAGGAGATGATTGCACAGATGCAAGCCCAAATGAGGATGAAGCCTGGTGATGATTAAGATGCTTGACATCTGGATGCCTCAGGTATTACTTTTCTGACTTGTTTACTCCTCTTACGTAAGGTTTTCACAATGATTATTGCTAATTTTGCGCTTTAGACTTTCTTCTAAAGTACTTATAGAAAAAAAATTGAGTGATGTTCTGGGTAGACTAGAAAAAAATGTCTATGCAAGTGTTACCTATGTAGCTGGTTTTAAGACCTGTAAATGCTTCTCTTCAGTGCCTTATTTTTGGATCGTCTGTCTTTGTTTCTGTTAGCACAAGCTGCTCAGAAAATTAATTTGGCTATATATAAACAAAAGTTAGGGTGTTTGGGGCCATATAGGCTGCTGAATTTTTAGCAGTTTTTTCAAAGAGCCAAATGAAAGTTTAGACAAACTGGTTAAGTGTACTGAATAGAGACTTCCTTGATGTTATATATCACATATTAGGTGGGATCCAAGTGAGTGAAGAAACAAATGGTTGTAGCAAATATTCATGCTTTCTTCAGAATGCAGCTCTTCTGGTAAAATTTTTCTTTTTAAATGCAAGAATAAAGACACAGAGGGATATGAGGAATCTTGTTGCTTAATACTTCAGTTTAATTCTCCAGTTGTGATTGCTGGTCTTCTGGAATGTAAAGCTTGAATAAAATGGATTATATTATCCCTTATGACCCTGTGGCAGCTGCCAACATTCCAAGCCTAAAATAAGGAGATTTTTTTGTTGCCTTTATTTGAACCTTCGGTCTTCCTGTTTATATAAAGCAAAATAAGAGAAGAAAAAAAGTCTCCTAAGAAATAAACTTATTCACTGGATTCTTATTTAAACAGAAGTTGATGGTTTTGCTGGTATGTGCACTGTGCTCTGTGAGTTAAGTAGTTAAGGGGAAAAAAGTAATTCAAACTCAGGTTTCTTACTGTCACAGTTCCAAGTCTTGCAGATAGAGGAGCCTTCACATCGTGTATTCCAACCTCCATACTAAGATGTATTGTCCTAGAGCTGGAAATGTAAACACTGAGGGTAATTTTGTGGCTCACCATGCAGCATATGCAATAGTGGTGTCTGACATAAAGCTCTTGCTTTCTCAGACAGGAGCTGGTCATTAAGAAGCCTGTTAAATATTTGACTCTGAACTGAAGGTCCCAGATTTGCATGGTGGCTTTGTTATCCTGCGGCCAAACTCTGACCACGTGTGAAAATGGCTGTTTGATGCAGGAAACTTATATAATGTAAATTATATCGCTGGGGTTTTTTTTGCAAAGGGGCTCAATTCTTTCTGTGGCTTACAAATCACGTTTGATCACATAGCATCCTTTAAACGGATACTCTGTAAGGACCACCCCCCTAAATCTAACAGGCTTGTCTGTAGCTGTTGCTTGCAGAGCACGGGATGGCAAATGATACAAATATATTCAGAGCTCTTTCTTCAGTTCCTACATCCTGTATTTGCTGTGAAATCAGCATCTGAGGGCTGATGGTGTGTAGGATTCCCACTAATGGTTAGCCAGTAATGGCACCAGGTTCCCTGTTTTTCACAGCTTCTGGCAAAACTGGGCATGGTATTTATAAAAATGAATTGAAGCATGGTTTGTCCCAGGCTGAATTTGCAGCCATGGATACATAAGTAAACAGAGTTCTGAGCGTGCTCATGTGCATCCAAGTGAAATGTTATTTTATAGATACTTTACATTGCTAATCAGAAATACATCTCTGACCACTAAATGTGTTAAGCAGGAGAGCTTTGCAGATTTAGCTAAGTGTCCGCATGATCTTGTTGTGATTTAGTTTCAACTAACTCTTGAGAAAATTAATTGGTCTGAAATATTGAATGTGAACAAATTGAGGAGGATTTGAATGAGAGCTTCATATGTGGAGGTCCTGCTGTTGTTTTTTTGGAATCTGCTAAACAATATTTCTACAACTGCTATGGAAATCATATTGTTCAACAGCTTGCTTTCAGGAAAGACTCTTGAACCTTTTTTACCCTTGAGATATTGATAGATAGCCAACAAATTATGCTAAAAGTCTAATACACACAGTCAGATCTGTAACTGCAACCCTGCTGAACCAGAGCGTTGCTGTATGAACCTGTCAGCATGTTGAAGTGACTCCTCACCCAGAACTTGGCCTTAGGGGAGTTAACTGATTTCGCAGTTTAGGAGGAATGGTGATTTCAGCCTCCAGCATTCTCATCAGATTTATTTGCTGTATTTTATTGAACTCACTATTTCCAGAGAAAGCAAGAAACTTCTAATGAACACAGTGGTCAACAGAACCAAACTGCTAACAAATTTAAATATATTTGACATCAATCTTTTTGTTTTATCACAGCTTATCTTGAGTATGTCTCAGGCTCTAGTTTTACAAGAACTTAAAGGATCAGCTCTGCTACTGAAAGCACAGTCTCTCCTCCAACTGCTCTTTTGCACCTTTACTTATCTTTCTGCTGAGAAAAATATGTAACTTTATAGATAATTTATGTAGAAATCAACATTTTCACTCTTTTTATTTTAAATACGCACTTACTGATTTTCTTCAAAAATCCCTTAAAAACAATTTCCCCTTCATAAAGCACAGATAAAAGGATGTTTTCAGATATTTTGGGAAAAGAGAAGTATGGTGTAAATACCTTCATAGATAAGACCTGGAGAGTAAATAGCAGGATAATGAAATATGGTAATATCCAAATATGTGAAATACTCCTGTTTTCAGATATATTTCAGGGTGGGGAGAAGATTGCTGAAAGCTTTAGGGTTTTCTGGGAAGAGTCTGGCATTGCATAATGATTAAGAAGTGCTAAACTCAAATCCTTGCCAAAAAGACTAATGAATCTGTATTACCATAAAGTGCTACACAGATGGGATGACTGGAAGGTCTGTTTTGCCTGTTCATTTTTGAGTAGGGGCATCTTTAAAGGCTTTATGGAAAGAGCAAAGGGAGAATTTACTTCAAGCAGTTTCCTTTACTTTCAAGACTAAAGTAAGAGAAGCATAATGGGAATGACAAAGGCAAAGATTATACACAGAAAATGTTCAAAGTTTCCAAAGAGGATGAACTGATTTCTTGCTGTAGAGAAATGGAAACCCAGCGGGGGTGAAAAAGGGCACTGGTGGAGATGGGGTTAGAAGTAGGAAAGGAAGACGATGATTTTGGAAACAGTAGGGACCAGTGTGCCAGCTGCAGTTTTTGACAAAAGCCAGTGAGTACAGACTTACTCTGGCCCTAACAAGCTGTGGTAACCTACACTTGTCTGTTTCCTCTAAACATTTAATAGCTTCTGTGTACAAACAATGTGTGTAGAGGTGCTTCTAAGCATAGTGATGTAAAGTATAGGAGCTTATTTCTCTTATATCTGAAGGTTCCAATTGAAGGATTAGAGAGGAAGGACAGGGAGGGGTGGAATAAGTTACCAAAGCAATAACAGATTTAGGTTTGTTTGGATACTCCGATAACAAATGCTTTTGAAATACGCCTGCAGTAATTCCAACAGCATATTTACTAGTTTCTGAACTCATCCACCTCAGATGAGCAATTATTACGAAAAGCTGGAATTATTTTTTCAAGTGAAATGGTTATTGATGGTGTTTCTTCCTTTTCCCTTTCTATTTCTGGAAATGTATCTCTTTGCAATCTGTTTTCCTCTTGTTATTCTTACAAATCTGGATTGTCTGTCTTCCACTCCACTTCAAGATCATACTGGGACAAACCAATAACAGAAGCCAGACTATGGAAAACAGATATAGCCAGCTGGAAATGTAGTTACGGTTAGGGAAATGTGTTCGGAAAAAGAAAGGAGAGCATCTTGCACTTAAAATATCTGTAGGATGTTGAAAATTCTTCGAGTATAGCTCATGATCTCCACAAGTATTTTAAAGCCTCCTGAGCTCACTAACGCTGTTCTGATTCTTGATAAGAACAGTATTAAAGGCACCAAACAACTCGTTCTTTATACCAATGAATTGACATCATTTAACAGAACAACACAAAGGGTTGTCATAGCAACCAGCCTTCTAAAACGATGCTGGTGAATTGATCTGATGAGAAATGTCACTTAGGGAAGATTATGTTGTAGTTTTTGGCAGCCGAAATTGAGTCTAGAGAATATGAAGCTTGGGCAAATGTGTAGTATTTGGAACAACTGCTTGGCACTGCCAGGGGATGTTTCTCTGGCTAGAAACTGGGGGAGAAGACCACCCACCATTGGTCTCCAGGTTCAGCAAACATTGGTGGCTTTTGAAACTCTCACAGATGTGGGATTCTGAGCTGTGTGACCACGTGCATGTGGCGCTGGTTATGCCACTTACTGAGAAAGTTTTGTTTTAATGACATGCTGGAGAAATGTATTGTCTTTCTTAAATGATGGTATGAATTCACATTGTAGTTTGAGGGGCTTATTAAAGCTGTGTATTGGTGAAAGGAGTATAGGGGACTAATGTTAGTCTAATAAAACTGGAGATCAAATTTGTAAAGAATGGTATCAGCCTAATAGAAGATACTGTCTCATAAGGAGATTAGGAAGAAAGAGCAGTGGAATGAATCCACACTGAAATGCACAGATGTATTTGCCCAAGTGCGTTCACTCAGCATATAAAATGTGGATATTGTGTTGCTAATGTTGCTAACATCAGCGCACAGCTGTGCTTATAAACCCAAACCTTCGTGTTTATTGGAAATTCCAGTCTTTTTGTGGGTCTGAAACATAGGATATGCTTTTCTCTTGAGGGATCTTCTCTCAGTTAGACAGGCAATGGCAGAAATTTAGGGTTTTTTTGTACTCAGAAGTAGCAGTATAGCACAATTTGGTTAGCAGTGTATGGACTATGGCTTTAAAGCCTTAATGCTGGCTTGCTTGTTCTGGGACTTGATGGCCTCCTTCAAATGTTAAGTAATTGTGTATTGAGCAGCTGTGAGGATGATGCAGAGCAAAGGACCCTGTTGTCAGCTTTCCCTGCTCCTTATCCCCCCTGTAATCAGCAGCTGTAGTCTGAGTGCTTCACTGGACTTGACAAGTGAGTTGACACAACAGTGTTTTCTAGGGTATTTACCTTTTCCATCCAGATGAATGTTTAGATTAAGCTATTTTTTCCTATTGGGAATGAGTAGTTTTGGGACTGGAGAATTCAAGGCGTCTCCCAAGTTCCAAATCTGACACAGCTGCTTAAGCAGGGTCCATTTTCCAGGGAAAGCTGGAATTCTGCTTTCTGTGTAGCAGCCTGTTCGAATGGCAAACAGAGACATCCAAAACTGGTACTTATTTTGGAATTACATACTGGTATCCCTTCTTTTGACCATACGAATGCTGCTGTAAAAATGCTTGGAAAAATCTATTTGCTTTTCTGTTTTACCTAAGCAATGTCATAAGTGTGTTCGTGCACGACCTCGAACTCGCTGCTTGCTTTCAGCTCAATGTAGATAAGCAGTTTTCGGCTTCCTCACCAGCAGTAACAGGCTGACTGAGGTTGGTTTCTTGCATGTATTAGTGTTGAGATGAGCTGTAACACATTTCTGGTATTCTTGCAGATGGAGGGGGCTGTGGGTGTTTCAGAAATTGCATAGGTAAAAATAGATTCTAATTTATGTGCTTGTATTAGACATTTGTGATAAATATTTGGGGCCAAACTGCCTCTGATTCAGCCGATCTAGTGGAGGTCCCTGAAATGCTGTTTCTGGACGATGCCGCTTTGCTCAGAGGGGCTCAGGCCGCCCCAAACACTCCGACACTGCTGAGAGTTTGTCCTTTCTAATGCTCTTTGTTTTCCACTTCTGTTCGCAGCAGTATACGGTTCTCTAAGTGGATGGGTGCTCTGTTTTCTTTGACCGCATGGTAACGTTCAAATGCAAAAGCTGGATGCCGCAGATCAAGACCTGCGTTAAAACAAAGTCTGAAGATCGTGTTGTAAAACGGCTTGTTTTATATCTTCAATGTTAAGCAAGTTCTAATGTATCTTTTTTGATTCTTTTGGTAACACTGTCTTCATACTTATAAATGTGGTTTTATTATCCTTCCTATACCTTTTATACCAGAACTGATAGAGTACGCTGTTTAGACTAGTAATTGTGGTGGGTTTAAGAAGTTAATAATGTATCTGCTACGTTATTGTGAACAGTTTCATAATTAATAGTAAAAGACATTGTGGCCTGTTTACAGTAAACATATGTGTGTTTGCACAGTATCATAACTTTCACTTGCCATTTTAAATCATTGTGTATCGTATCAGTTTTTCATAACTTTCTCTGTGCTTTGGTTGCTTTTGAAGCTTCATCTCTGGTGATGTATATTTGTGTGATGTATGAGACAATGTACAAAACACTGATGATTCACCAGTGATGCAAGAAAGCTGACTTTTCTAAATCATCGTGCCTTAACGTATCGTAAACACTACACACGCCAACAACTTCTGTGGATGCTCTGAAGATTTGTCTTCAGGTCTCAAGTATTGATTGCAAGAATTTCTGTCACAGGCATTTTTATCTGTCAGCTGAGCGATGGCATGTACTGAACTTTTTATATACCACAACACTAATTTTCATTGAAGTTTTGTAATAAATTGTACGAATGTGGAAAATGTTGAATTTTGGGGTAGTTTTTGTTGGTTTCTAGATTTTGGCTATTTTAAGCTAATCTATGAAGTGTTGTAATGACATCATGCACAGTGCATATTCAAAGGAATTTTGATATTTACCCTCAGGACTGAAGGTGTTTTCTAGAATTCGGCTACATACAAACTGCTTTGATTTCATATCAAAACAACTTTGAAAGTGTTTTAACGGGAAGTTATGTAGCAAGACTTTGCATTCACTTATTTTTTTGTTTTGTAGAGTTCATTAGGCGCCTACTAACGTCTTTTACATGTGTAAATACCTTTGAAAATCTGATTGCATATCTTAGTTTATAAATTCATGAATGTTGCTGTTTCCTTTATGTTATTACCGAGTGCATAGCTCTCTTCTGCATGCTTTTGTAGTCTTGCATGTATTATATATGCATAAGCGTAAATTATTTTGCAAATATGGGATTGAGACACTTAGTCTTCTGTATTAAGTTGGGGTGTCTTTCATGGAATGATTACCCCAAATTTGCTGCGCAGCAATGAGTGTAGGATTAACAAACAATGTGCATCACAGGGGCGCATATTTGGCTTGTGTTTGGAGTTGAACTGCATAAAATGGACATGACATTGTTACCTCAGTGGCGACGGTAATGAAAGAAGAAATGAAGTGACAGATTTGTGTTCATCCAAAGTATCTTCAAGTTTTATGAAGGTTTTAATTGTAAGGATGTCTGTCAAGAGGGCTGAGGTGAGAGATTTAACCGTAAACATTTTCTCATGGATTGTGTGCCATTGTGTGCACCTTCCTTGTTGTGTTTCTTCCAGAATTTTCCATCATATTTTGTAACCTTCTGAAAATGATGTGCTGTCCTTTTGTGCTGTGAAAGTCAGGACAGCCACACCCCTCCTGAGAGCCAGGACTTGGCTACATTCATTAGTACATGCTGGATTAGCTCTGTGAACAAAGGTAACATGAAAGGTTCATCTTTCGGAGCAAACCAGGACAATGGGGAAGCAGGCTTTCAAAAGCACCTAGTTTTTAATTTTATTAAAATCAGAGCTTTTTTTCCCTCTCCCTCTTTTCAAAGCAGAGCACCTGAAGTCACTGTCACAATTCTTGTGTATGAAGCCTCAGTGAGCAGATTTTTACTAGCAGATACTGATTATTGATTGTCTCTGCCTTCTTTGGGCTTGTGGATTCCAGCTGGAGCACTTTGGCTCAAAACCTGAGATCTATTTTAATAATTGTCCAAGGAGGGCTTGCAGTACTGCTGACACTGAGTGCTTTCCTTTCAACGTACGCTTCATTTTTATGCCTTCTACCACTTCTTTGTTGTTTGATGTTATTATAATCTTCGGTTACGTTTGAACTCGGTTTTGTTAAAATACTTGACAGCTTAATGGGGGAACATATAGTTGTTAAGCCAAGTCTTTGCTACTGTGAAGCTACTGATAGAGGAGCCTGGCTGGAGTCTAATTTCTGATGTTGCATTTCCATGCCTGTCATTCAGCGGTACTGGGGCCATGGAAGACAAGTCCCTTTCTCTGGATTCCATCCCAGCCTTCTCAAGGCTCACACTTCCCTGCACTGGGCTGAGGTGCCCACATGTAACTATTTTAATGACAGTTCCACAGGGTCAGGAGCATGAGATTTAAAACACTGTGGCAGGTGATAAAACAGCTCATGATTTGCTTGTTGGTGCCTTTAATTGTGGTGTAGTCTGTAGTGGTCTGTGGTGCTCTAGCATTTAAAAACAAGCAAATGTGCTGACAGTTACCTGATTTATATTTTTTCTGATTCTTTGAATCAATGGCTAAAAGTGAACTCAGGATGAGTTAATGGGTTTTTTAAAATACACGTGCCTGGGATTGCCAACCTGTGGTTTTGGAAGTGTCGTCTCGTTTTAGTATGAGGCATGTTTTGAATGAGATGGTGGAAGAAATGGCAAGATAAGTGCTGTGGTGACTACAATAATTTGAAAAATTAGTACTGTGGCATCAGTGTCAGTTTTGTGCCAAGGCAGGGGTCTGTCCTGGCGTTTGTGCACCTGTCACCATGCCAAGCTTATCCTGTCCTGTATTCAGGAGAGTTTCAAGTCTGATAATTTACCTGTCTTTGAAATGTAGAAGACATGACCCCTCCCTGCAGCTGTGGAAGGTGCTGGGTGTCCTGACGCTTCCCATGCCCCTCTGCTTGCTCCCTGACTGTTCCTATAAGCTGTGCTTAAATCATGTGCTATACTGTTTTTGGAGTGTTTAGAATTCATTTGAGTTCTCTGCTGCCTTTCCTTACGCAGTTCTACTGACAGCTTTTACCTAAAATAACTTTCTGTATCACCTCTTTAAAATGCTTTAATGGAAATGGAGCACACATGCCTTCTTTGCACAGTACAGTTGCAGTATGATTCAGGGCTTCCCACTGTATTTTGAGATGCTAAATCTGGAAACACATTTCCTATTTATTCCGTTTGTGTTTGGTTTTTTTTTTTTTAAAGGGTGTATTCCTTCTTCTGGGTGTTGTGTTTCTATCCCAGAGCAGGGAGCGCTTCCTAGCGCGGTGTTTTCAGGTGGGTGGACACAGCCGCGATTCGGGGAGCTGCTGTGTCCATCCCCGGGCCCTGGCCGTGCTGTCCGGGCGGCGCAGCGGGGCCGCTCCGGCCGGCGGGCGCTGCGGGAGCGGGGGGTCGGCGCTGCCGCCCCCGGCCCGGCTGTCGCCCGGCGGGCAGGGAGGGCGGGGCCGGGGCGGGGCGGGCTCCCGGGATTGGCGGCGCCGGGCGGCCCTCGCCGCACACACGCTCTCACACTCACACTCGCACACGGCGCCGTTGTCGCTCCCGGGAGGGCCGGGCCGCCGCCGGCACCATGAGCACCGGCATGCGGTACAAGAGCAAGCTGGTCAACCCAGGTGAGGCTGCGGGGACGCGCGGCCGCTCCGCCCCGCGGCCCGGCGCACCGCGCACCCCTCACTCTCTCTTCTTTTCTCTCCTCGCTGCCGGCTCCTGCCGCGGGCATCCCGCCCTCGCCGATCCGCCCTGCAGACGAGAAGCAGGTAGGTGGGTCTGCGGCCGCTGCAGCCCCGGCCCTGCTGGCTCTGTGCTTTCCCGTGGTGCTGCGGCAGTGGGGGGTGTCCTGCTACCTGGGCACAGCGGCGTTTCAGCCTGGGGGTTGGCGTGCTGGCCCCTTTTTAGACTGGATCCACCCGGGAAATAGGCATTTTGGTTGCTTCGCGTCCATGGGTTTTGGGCTGGGTTTCTCCTTTTTTCGGTGCCTTTGGGTGTGTCGAGTAGGTTCGGGTGGAGAAAGGCAGCGCAGGGGCTGGCGAAGGCATTTCAGTATGAGGAGCACGTCTCCCATCGCTCCTGTTCCCTCCGCAGCACAGATGCGCAGGCACAGCCCCGCTCCCTGGCTGCTGTGGCAGCTCAGCACCTCGCTGTCCGCCAGCATTTGGGCGTTGGGGAACGTCTGTTTTGCTTTGCAAAGCTAATAGCTATTTGGAGATATGCCTTTCAGTCCTGGAGGTGGGGGGGGTGTGATGCAATCGGATGACATCGACAGGCTTTTTTGTTCGCTTTTGGTATTTAGAGGGATTTAGGGTGTTTGACAAGAAGAGGAATCCTCCCCTGCTGAGCTTGAATGTCTAGGTAAGATGTTATCAGCAGGATTTCATGTGTTCCTTAGCACCCATCATCATGATGTAGGCAATGTCTGCTGTATATGGAGGAGGTCTTCTGTCTCACAAAGGTGGGGATGAGGCGATGGTTAACACAGCGGGGCAGCGCAATGGGTCCCTGCAGCGGGAGATGGTGCACCCATTCACAACCTGGCTTGCGCTTGCCTTTGGGTCCAGTCTTTCTCCATTTGGGGCTGTAATTCCTTAGGCAGCAAACACCTTACTAGCGTAGACAGTGGCACTGTACAGCTGTTCTGGACCACAGACAAGCAAACTCATTTTGTAGCAGCTTGAGCATTCACCTGGCCAGTGCAGGAGATGGTGTTTCCTTCTGTAGTGCAGACTTGGGCACTGTGAAAAGACACCTGTGCAATTTTTTTAGCCGCTAATTGCAGTGATGAAAGGAACAAAGTAAATCCAGGAGTAATAAGATAATGGGGTCATCAGGCGCATTTTTCCTAAGCTACTTAGTTTTGCTAACATTTTGTAGTTATTTGTGAGTATTGCTGTTAATTTTTGTTTTATTTCTGGAGGGAAACAATCCAGAAAGTGTTCTGAAACTGTAGAAAACTCAGTGTTAGCTGTGAACACCCTGAAAACATGCTGTTCTTTAGTTAATTTGTTTTAAAATAAAGTGGGAAGCATGTTATGTATAAGGCTTGTTTCTGCTCGTTCCCCAAGGGAAGAAGCAAGGTGAAGATCAGAGTAGTCTGCTGTAGATATTACCATAATTCCCAAAGGCCCTTGTCACACCTCATAGGCAAAAGTGGGCTGGAGTCTGTGCCCCAAAGAGCTCGTGTCAGCAGGAGAGCGTGATGCTCTGCTGGGGCGAAGGAGGGTCTTTGTCAATGTGTGTGTGTCCGTGGATCTTATGCTGAGAGCGTAGAGTGGGTCTTGCATGACAGAGCACGGTTCATTATGAATTTGTGCCAGCCATGTTACTTGTGGATGGTGGAGGGAAACCAAGCTGTGAATACAAAGCAATCTGTTAAAATGAAAGTGAATATACAAAAACACAAATGGTCTTTCTTTAGCATCCTTTGAGATCGGGGATTTTCCTCCCGTGCTGCCGTGTTCCAATCCACCCTCATCTGGCAGCAGGTAACAATTTAAAAGGTTTACTAAAGCTTTAATTCTTGCTTGAACCAATTTTTCAAAATTTATCGTAAAAGCTATGTTTTATGAATAATTGAGAAATGAAATGAGCTTCTAAGAGGGCACTACAATAGATTGCATGTAAGTAGAGTAGCTTTCAGTAAAATCTTAATAATATTGTTGGCTTGTGGAGACCAAAAAATGGAACAATGTAGTTTCAAAGAATGTCTTCATCTACCCTTATAAGCCTAGTCAGGGCTGATGCACTGTCTGGGTCCAGGAAACTCTGATTTGCAGGTTGAACTCCTAATTGGTACCATTTATGAAGAAAAAATAATGGTAGATTCACCACGTCTCTGATTTCTAAGGGATGATCTTCTACTTGGTGTATTTGCTGTGGAACTCGTGCCCCATTGAAGTCAGTGGAGGTTTGATACTGGTGTCTGTGTGCAGAGCATCCAGCTTTCCAAGGGGAATGGCTGTGGTTTAAGACCCCGGACTGGGGGAACCAGTTTCTGGTTTGATGCTCTGCAGCAGGTCACCTGGTGAGACAAAGCTCCTTAGTCTCATTATACCTCGGTTCAGCACCTCTCAAAGAGGGATGGTTTCTCTCCTGGCAATGTATATACCACTGGAGCGCTGAGAGGGATTCTCGTGGTGAAGCTCGGTAGGCAAAATAAGCAATGACTAATGTCCCATGTGCAGAAGAGTGTGCCCTGTGTAAGGAAAACAGAACAATTTGTCAAGAGTATTGACTTGAGAACCAAACGGGGCAAGTGCGGCAGATGGATGCTCTGCCAAAGCCTGAGGTGTTGCTGTGGGAGGAGTACAGGTGAAACCTCCCAGATACCTGGTCAAACTGGAGTCTCCTGGCACACTCCTGCAGAACATGCCTCCCAGCTCCTGTTGTTGGCATGTGTTTGTTTGGGGTGTTACATGCCGTGGCTCTGAAGCTGGCTCCTGCTCGCTCAGGCCCGTGTCTCTAATGTTCTTTGAAGTCATCGTTTCTTTTTAAATCAGGAGGATGGGAACCTCTCCATCCCAAGTTGATCTCTCCCCGCCCAATCAACTTGCAAAGCTGTTTGGGTGTGGGAGCAGAGACTACCTGGTGGATCCAGTTCTTTCAGTGGGTTTGAAATTACAGGGCTGTTCCTTTTGCATTAAGCTTGGTCCTTTTTTCTACGTAAGCATGTTTTGAGGTGGTCTGCTTGTCAGTAAAAATAGAAATGGGGGGGGTACTGTGTGTAGAGAGGATGCTGTGCAAAGGTAGTTTGGCTGAGGGGATGGTTTCAGCGTGATTCTAGGTATTGAGAACTCCTGAATTCATTACATTTGTGTCTTGGTTTTTGAGAATCTGGGATTTATATCTTAAAAACTCAATAGAAACTCCTTTGCTTCCTTCTTAGAAAAAAAGGAAAGAAGCAGATATTTCCTGGAACAGTAGATATTACAAGAGCAGAGATGTCTTCCATCCTGTGCATGTGGAGAGATAAGCCCAGATGGACTTAAGAGAAATGTTTAACCCACTGAAAAGGCTGCGCTATGCATGGTGCAGAGGTACCCGAGCTATTTCTAGATGCTGCCCTTGACACACTGATGATGACTCCTGATGACAAAGAGCAGATTAAGAGGAGGAAGGAGCGGGGATTCCTGTGTCTTGAGCTGGTTGAGGATGACCTTAATGTGACCCACGATTTCTGTGTAGACACCTATGTGGTGAAAATTGATTGTTTTGTGAAATATGTGATGAAAAGTCTAAACAGGTTCCCTTGCAAACTGTACAACAAAGATCAGGTCCTTACAGAATCCCCTCAAAGTGTGCTGGAGCAGCTTGGAGGATTCATACCTGCATTAAATGTTTATAGTGTTGCCTTCTTTCATCTATTTTCCTTAGATTAACACTTCTTGTAATGTTGTGACTAGAGGAAAGTTCTTTCTTGCAATTATGCTTGTGCAGAAAAGCGTGGAACCTGGAAGGCGAACAGAGTACCACTCGGAGTTAAACCAGTTATTTTATAGTCCTGGTTCTTTGAGTCACTGGCAGCGGCAGTATGGATCTGTGCTCCCGACTGGCTGTTGTGCTCTGTATCAATTCAGACAGGGTGGTTGTGGTGAGGTTTTTTTTCATTAGGGGAAAGCAAAATTGTATTTGCAGCTGGCGAGTGGGATATTTCACCACAGCTGGATAGTCTCTCACTGTGTCATAGATCGCCCTGGGTGAGGCTGTTTCTCTTTGACTCCCCATGTTAATGTTTCTTCCAACCTCTGTGTTTTCCAACCCTGGTCTTGCATCCTGGCTACCAAGATGCGTCTGCCAGAAAGGGAGTAGCGAATTAGTCACAGCATCTGGAGGTAAATACTGGAAACACTCTTGAAGCAGCACATCTCTGCTTGTTTTTCTGATGTCCTAGTGTATCTTGGCCAGACATATCGTAGGAGTGGAAGCTTTTACTTCTCTGTAAAAAGCTCTCTGTAGTTCATTCATTTTTTTTGGCCCATTTCAAAAGACAACCCTGGTCCCTTGCCCTCTGAGCTGGGCAAGGGCTCAGTGCTCAGAACAGTGTCAGGAGCTGGGTGGAACTGCAGCAGGTCAGGAGGTTCAGCCCTGCCTGTCCTTGTGCTCTGCATCTGTCCAAACAGTCCTGCGGCAGGAGGTCCCTGTGTCGCACAGACGGGCTGTTCTGGGCTGGGGAGGGAAGTCCATCCTGGGTACTTTGGCTTTTTTTCTTTTTCTTCCCATCTTTGCCTGCTTGCCGCCTTGGAAAAGGGCTGTAAAAGGAGGTCAGCACATGGGCTGCATGGTGAAACAGAACTGCTGGAGAGCTGGGCACAGAATCTGCCGCCTGCTGCTGCTGATGTCTCTCTTCAATTATTTATGCTCCAAATGGATAAAATGGTCATTAGTGCAGGGCAGGGGAAGAGGCTGAGCCCTCTCAGTGCGAGCAGCAATCTGCAGTTTATGAAAAGGAGAAGTGTTTCCTGCATGGGGGTTTTTGTCACTTGAATTTCCACAAACTGCTCGGCTACTCATGTATGAGTCCAAAATTCTTCTGCTCTCGTGTGAATTGCGCAGGACTGTTGTGGGCGTGTTAGCCAAATGTGTAAGAGTGACAGATGTTGTGGCCTGATCCTGGCTGATGCTGAGGAAGTAGGAGCAACCTTCATTTAACCCTAAGAGGTGCTTGTGACACTTGCTCAGCTGCTGGGTTGCAGCGTGCTGGGGCGTTACAACAGAGCTGAAAATGTTGCTGCCGTCTGAATGAAGGACAAACCCAGCCCCTGGATGCTTTTAGTCTGTGAAGTCAAGGAGTTTCTCACAACTGCTTAATAATCTCAAAAATGATACTGACTTCACAGTGATGCTGTTCTTCATTTGATTGTTCTAGCAATAAATGCTATGGCAGTTCCCTGCAAAAGCTGAGGAAAGGCAAGTCTAGAGGGAGAAACACCTGGCGGAGTTCAGTGTCTTCTGGAGCCCTTATTGTCCACCCTCAGTTCCAGTCTCGGTTGCTGTTCATTAAATACCCAATAAAATAGACATCTTGGACATCCAGGGGAAATTGCACCTTCAGCCAGCTGGTTGCTTCCCGTGCCAGGCCAGGTTGAGTCCCTGCTGTGTGTCCTCAGAGCTTTGCTAAATTCATTTTAAACGTTGAGTCCAAGGACTCTCCCTGGCAGTTCTGGGACACCCCACGGCTCGCAGCGGCGGCTCCTCTGCCCGCGCTGCAGCTGCCGCTCACGTGTGCGGAAAGCAAGCCGGGAGAGCTCTGCTCCATCCTTGATACTTTAAGCATTTCTTGCGGAGAGAACACTCTTGCTTGGCCAAGAGGGTTCCTCTCCCACTTTTCCTCTTCCAGTTCAAATGGCTTCTGTGTTACTTTTTTCCTGGATAGCAGAGCACAAACTGGAGGGCACCTTCTTTGCTTACCTGCACAGCTTTCTTGCATGACCAACACTAAGCCTTTGTCACCTTCTTGCTCAAGGCAAAGATTTCCCAGAGACAGAGAAACCACACTCTAATATTGATGAAAGAAACATATGGCATCTCTAATAAACTGTGTGACTTCAGATTTTTGTGAAGCCTGTGCATGTTGTTTCATAGCATGCTGGAATAATTCCCACATGGGCTGGATTTTGTCTGTGTGTGTGCGCGTGTGTGTGTCTACAGTGTGGTTAGCCTCGAAGAGCAGGAAAAAATGTTTGTCTGCTGTTACACATTCCTTTTCTCCCAGAGAACTGTCCCTGGAGCTGTGAAGAGGTTTGCAGTCATCTTGTTCCCACAAGGGTGTTGAGGAGCTGGATTTGTGTGTGGTGCATTAGAAAAGCTGGAGTCAGATCCCAGAACACGTGTTTCTCATCCAGTATGTGTGCTGTTGTTCGTCCGCCACTTGGTATCCCAGAAATACTGTTTAAAATGAGTAGAGGAAGGTGGCACAGAGCACGGGAAGAGGAAGCGTTTGTATGTGCAATGTTACAGGGGCTGGGCTGCAGAGAGTGGAAGAGATCTGTTGCTCCCAACTCAAGTGAGAGTCCTTTCTGTTTTAAGGGCTGAATGGGTTAATGTTCTTAATTCCTTCTCTATTGTCAGTGTATTTCCAGTGCATTAATTGACATCTATCATGGCCTGTTAACATTCAGCTCTAAACTGCTGTGCTGTCCCATGGTCTGTCACTCCCAGACTTTACCCACGGGGCTGGTACCCCCAGCAGTGTCACGGCAGCCATGTGCTGGATGTGGCTTGGAGAAGAACGTGCTGGAAGGCTGCAGGGACTGGCTTGCTGATGAGCAAAACTTGGCCAAGTGTTGGCCAAGAGCTGAAGAGGAAGTGAAACCCTGCACAGGCATCTGCAAGGGTGTGATGCCAAGAGGGCGAGGAGGGTTTAGTTTCTGGCTTTAGTACAAATGTCCGCTCCCAAAGTCAAAAAAAAAAGAGAAGTTGAGGCTGCAGTTCAGTTCTCAAAGAGGGCTCTAGCAGTGTGTGCAGGGGATGCTCGAGATGGCACAAACGTCTCTGGATGCAGATGCACAGCCTTCAGATTGCACCACCCTGTGCCATGGCAGGGAGGGCTCAGGGATGCTCAGGGCTGACCCTCAGAAGTGCAGTGAGCTCGAGCATCTCAATCTGTGCTTCACACCAGCTTGGGCCTCTCTGGGGTGGCAGCCAGTGTAGCGTAAAGTCAGCCAGAGGTGGGAAGCCCTTAGTAGAAGTTAACTCCGGTTCTTTACTCACCTTGTCAGTTTGGCCTGATTTTCTGCACGGTGGCAGCAGCTGACAGCAGTTTTGGCCAGTGCCAGGACCCAAGTGTTGGCTGATGGGGAGAGAGGAGCCGCGCCGTGGCTGCCCTGTCCCCGTGTGCCACTGCGGTGGCCGTAGCGTGCAACTGCTTGGAGCCAAGGAGCAGCGGAGCTGAGGTCTTTACTTGCCAGCTTTGTTCAGCTCAGCTCTTTGCTCTTCCTGGGAACACTGGGAGTGCCCCGTCTGTTTTGAAGCGCGTTATCAAGCGTGTGCAGGGTGTGTGTATGTGGAGCTGGGATGGCCTGTCTCTGCCGGACCTCGCCCGGGGCAGCTGGTGCCGTTCTCCCGGAGTGACTCCTGGCAGGGAAAACTGGGAGCGGGGAGTGCAGGCTGAGCAAATAAACCGCGGGATCCTGAGTGCTGGCTCCTGGAGACTGGCCATGGGGACCAAGCCTGTCCCGCTGGCCTCTGGACATTCTCAGTGCAGAAGCAAGGGAGGGGAAAAAAAATCCACTCAGCCTGTGGGAAAAGAGGCTCCAAGGGCTTAACGTCTTCCTTCTGCTTTCTGTGAGGCAAAGCCCGTGGCGGTGCAGATGTGGTCTGGGCTCCGGTGATGATGTTTCATTTTTCCTCGCAGACCCCTGGTGCTTGGAGCTGTGTGAACACACATGAGAGCACAGGCCAGGCCTTTTACTGCTTTATTTTGTATTGCAATTATTTTTAAGATGACTTCCCAGGCAAGTCGCTTTGCTTTCAGCCTTTTGTAATGTCTCCTGGCTATTTCCTTAGTGTGGGAACTATTCTAATCCTGCCTGCTGCACTGAGCTCATTCTTGCTGTGATACATACACACATGAAATCTCTTTAGATTCTGCAGTCTTACATCCACTTTTATTTTCAAATAAATTACATGCTACATTAATTATATATTCAGGTGAAGTATGAGTCACAAAGACATCTGCTGTCTGCCAGCCCTATATACATGGTCACCGTGGTTGGGCTTGCTTTTTATTTTAAAGCTCTCCTGAGTCTCTGCCTTGGGTATTAAGTGATATGAAGTCCTGGAAATGTTGATTAGCAGTATTGGAAATGCCCAGCTGGACCAATAGTAATTTTCCTCTGCCCAAGGTCTGCTGTAAAAAATGTCAGGGCTGTTTATGACTTTTAGGATTGTACAAATTCTCAGAGGATCCTGCTGCTCAGAGGAGCTGGTGCCAGCTGGGATCAGACAGCAGTGGAAGAAGCATCACGGCCTTCAGGAGCTGGTGTGTGTTTACCCAGTTTTGGAGGCGGTGGGCTGAATCAAGGCAGTGGGGTTAAACTGCAAATGATGCAGCTGGCCTGCAGCAAAGCCTTGCTGCTGCGATTGCACAGTGACGAGATGAGCAAGAGTGTGTCATCGCGACAGCAAGAGAGATGCTGTCTGAGATGATCTCGCATCTCCCAGCAGCTGCACTTACCATCTTGACTCTGCATAGATTTCTGCGAGCGCTCTGGATCCCTGAGCTGGAGCACACAGAAGGGAAACCGCTCGTGTCTCGCTCCTGAGATTAATACCTTTGTTGCTCCTCCGCCTGCTTTAAAGAGCTCTCCTTCCCTTAGAAGGAGCCCTTGACAGTGCATGTATTTTTGAAGCAAGCGGATATCAGACAGGACAGTTATTTAACAGGACTTGGTGCTTTTTCCAGGCAGTTAATCCAGGCACATGCTTGGGAAGGACTCCAGGTCCACCGAGCACCCAAATGCTCTGGATCTCTTCTAGTCTGCTGGCAGCCCCAGGGCTGGCACTTCAGCAGCTCAGACTAGGCCCACAGAGGTGAGCAAGCTAGAAACATGTTTTCTGTAGGTGCTCCAGTACTGTCACGTTGATCTGTTTGGGATGCTCCTACCATCACTGTGCAGCAGGACTGTGTCCTTTTTTCACTTGGATAAGCCTCATCTGTCCTGCCCCACCACACTCAGCTCACACCAGGTTCACAGCATTTGACTTCACAGCAATTTAAATAAACCAGAAGTGACTGGATGGAGCCCAGCGTTCCTTTTCCTCAGTGCCCGCTCTGTTCAGCCTGCTGGTCCTTGAACAGAAAGGCTGCATGCCATCTCGTAGCTGTGTGGTGGCATTATTTTCAGCAGCCCTCATTAATGTCAGTGAAAGCCTTTCTGTTTGAGGTGGTAGGGCTGGTCCTTAGCAGCTGCTCGGAGGCTCCGGCCAGTGCCAGGCGTTTTGCTGCCTTGATTGAACGGCCAGTGTCATCTGAACATCTCCCTGCTCCTCCCGTGGTCACACTGTCACAGGCAGGTGTCAGTCAATAGTAGAATTGTTCTCTTGGTAAACAAGTGATGGTGTTATTGGAGCTGCCCTTCATGTAGCAGCAGTACAGTATGTGCATGGGGTTGCTAACGAGGTATATCATGGGGCTTGTTAGTCTGAAAGCTTAATGAGCCATCTTCTGTTTCTTTGCAAAGTGTGCGGATGCTCCTTCACGTGTGCTGTTCCTCTGCTGCATCTTGCACTCAGGTATGTTTGGTACTGACGTGTGTCCCTGCGAGGGGACAGATGTGGGTGACTTGGAGGGCTCAGATCTCATCTGTGATGACATTAATGACAATGGATGTCTAGGAAATGTCTGGTTGAGACCTCTGCTCTTGTCTCTTCAGACACCGTGTGCCCGACGGCTGAGCTATAATAATTTGTGGCTCCAGTGAATCTGTGTGTATTGGGTACCCAGAACCTGTCCCCTAGGGGATTAAGGCTTTCCCTTTATGACAAATAACTATTTTTCTTTCTTATTTTTTAAAAAATAAAATAATTAGGGCATCCACCCACCTTTTGGCTAGCACCCTGCAGTACTACACTGGCGTGTGTTTTCTCTGATGGAGGAAAGCAGTTCTTGCTTTGTATTCGCAAGGCAATGGTTTCAAAATGAGCCTGAAAACTGATTTCCCCACCTATGGCAAAATTACATCAGGAAAGAGTCACATCAAAATTTCTTATAGCTTGGACATGAGTTTGGCCTGATGCTGTTGATTTGATCAGGTAGAGTGGGAATAGTCCGTTCCAGAGGTGTGCGGGTGAGGGAGCACGTTCCCTTTGTGCGCATTATTAAACCAGGCTTCCTCCGTTCCTTGCCCTGTCCCTTGGCACTGCAGGTTACAAATCCTCACATTACAATTCTTTTTTTTCCCCTGAGGCTGGAGATAAGGGAAAAACCCTTGATTTTCTGTAGTCAGAGGGCATGTGAGGCAGCTGTGAGCCAGGCAGACGGCTGTGTTGGGGGCAGAACCTTGTCTCTGGGTTAAGCTGCTTTTGTTTGGGTTGGTGACTTGGAGTAGGGCTGCCGAGTCTGGATAGAACGGGGTGACATCGAGCATGGCTGTGAGGGGATGGCATGTTCCTGACAGACCTGCGAGGTGCAGTGAGGGGAAATCCCACAGCAAAACATGGCTAGAGAATAAATCCCAGAAAATAAATCTCAAGAGATTTGACCTGGCAAGCTGAAGAAAATTCCTCCTTGTTCTGCATGTGACATCGGTTCTGGGATTTGCTTGGAGATGGCTACCCTTGAATTCTTAAAAAATATAACGGTTTGGCTTCATGCTGTGCTGCAGGTCCCAAGAGCCACTTGTGGGTACCTAACCTGATTTGGCACCCCATTCTCGTTAAAGGGCTGTGAATGACAAGTCGCTCCGGGCCTGCTGTGGCTGTCGCTTGTGCTGACGTTGCGCGGGGGTGCTGGCTCTGCGCTAACCTACTGACTGAGCTGAGCGCTCCTTGTCCTGCCCCGCTCTCCCTTCTTACCTACGTGGCTGGTTCCGTTTCCTCTGGGTTGCCTCGTGGGGAAGCACAATCCAGCAAATGCAATTTTTCCACTCCATTGCTTCCGAGTTCTTTCTAACATTGGGTATTGCTGTGCCTTGTGTGTCCAACAACCACAGTGTTTACAGTCAAATGACTTTCTGTCTTGTCTAATATCTTCTTTAGTCCAGTTTCCTTTCTCTGACTGCCAGAAATCCATTATAATCATTTCAAAGGTGACATTTTCATGAACTCTGCTCATCCAGCACCTGCTGTGTTAGCATTTCCCATCTTATATCTTGCACACTTTACCATTTTTATTATTTTCAGGTGGAGCCCAGAAAGAAATCGGTTGAATAGGCAAAACCATTACAAAAATCCACAAGAGTGAGGAAATTACAATTATCTGTTCCTTCAGATCAGAACTGTATTAATGAGTTGCTGTTGACAGTTTTGCTGGAGGGCAAGTAGGGATTGTATTGATGACTCTGGGATGAACTTCATAGTGGAAATCAAGACTGAAATAGCAGCAAGACCAGTGTCACAGCAAAGTTACCTGCAGAGAACAGATGTTATCAAGAACACAGTTTGTTCTGTGTGATTGGGCTGTGTCCCTGATGCAGTGACATTAGCTTTTCAGCTTGGGGCACTAATGTCTTGTGACTGCTTCCTCACTCAGTTTTTGAGGGGAGGGAAATTGTTACCTTAAGGTGCAAAGGATTTGAGGAGCAGTGGAACAATATGATTCCAAATGTGTGGCCTTCATGACCCTCTGTGAGATTTAGGGTTTTGGTCTCTTGTCTCCTGCAATCCAGTTGGATGCTAACATTTGTTCCTAAGGCTGTGATTTTTTTTTTATGAGCGTGGAAATGCTTCTCTCAAATTGGGTAGAAAATTCCATCCCGGCTCTGTCCTGGTCAAACCGGGTTGCCTGGTCTGGCCACAGTATCTTATATTAATTATCACTGGTGAAATTTGCCAAATGGCAGAGCTGGGTTGTAAAACCCCCTGTACCTTCTTTGGAAGATCATAACAGCTGCTCTGATGTTCTTGTTCCTAGTGCGAAGCTCAATGGGGCCTCGTGGCAGAATGGTGGGGATACTGGGTGTGTGCATGGTGGTGGTATCTGTGAAGTCTTCTCCTGGCCCTGCAGTTTTGCATTGTGCCAGCCCAGAGCTGTGCGCTGCCCCTGCCCCAAATTAGACGATCCCATTTGCAGTGCCTCTGAGATTGTCGGCATATTCTGGACTAACCCAGGAGCTGACACGTTCCTCTGGTCAGGGTTGGTGGTGTGGGGATAAAAGGCAATAGGATGAAACATCAGCTTTTCCACAGGGCCATTGTACAATATAGTTATTTTTAAAGGCACGTTTTTTAGGCGGTTTGCAATAATCCAAACCAAGAGCCAGTTTGTTTTAAATATGGATGAAAAGTGCCCGAGTCCTTTGAAACTGAGAGGAGCTGGGCACCTCCTGTCTTTTCATACATTTGGCTCTGGTGAGCAGCTTTGCCACTGTTCTCCCCCCACCACCATCGCTCTCTCTGATTTCAGTTGCTCTGTAGCACGAGCTTTTGCGCTGTCCCATGCGCAGGATGCTGCAGAGGAGTTTACACACCTGGTGTTAGGGTTAGAGCTGCCTTTCATGTGCTGCGGTCCACGGATTAGGTCCAGGAAAGGGGTTGGCGAAGGAAAATAACTGGAAAAATACTGCAGGAGGTAGGCTTCAGGCTGCTCTGAATGGCCCTTTCATCTCAAAAAATCAGTAAGAGCAGTAGCTCTGTGAGAATGGGTCTAAAAGAATCATGGCCACGCTCAGGAGTGATAGACCCATCTAAAATCTAGGTTTCTTTATTGGAACTGAAACTTTTACAATGCTGCTGCTTTTTAGGGACTTTGTTTGGCAAAGATGCTCCATTGTGGCTTAGTGGTCTTAACATATCATCCTACCTTGTTTATTTTGAAAGTTGTCCTCTATATCCTCTTCTTTACTTGCTATAGCAAGAACATCAGTATTGACTGGGCTCCCTGCAGTTTGGAGTGGGTGCTTTCACTTTTAAAATCCATTTCTAAGGCTCTTGTGTAAGCAGTGAAATAGGATCTGCTCCCACAGGAACAGTTTATATAGTTAAATCGAAGTATTACTGGAATAGGAAAATACAACCTTCGTCATCTCTAATTCTGCCAGGGCATTGATGTCCTTACGTCTGTGGAATTCCGTTGCATAGAGGAAGCCGGTTTGCCTGGGAAGAGTGGTGTTTGTTTTTTTTCTTCAATTAGGTTACTTTCTGTTGCTCTTAATATTCTAATGATTTCACAGCATCTCTTTAATATCCTCAGATCTTGCTGTCTACAATATTCAACAGTCCCTCAGTACATCTTTCCAGCCTATAGCTTTGGAAAATATAGGATGTGGTTTTGCATCTGTGAGTTCCTCAAGTACAGTACAGTCTGATTCTTACTAAGCTGCACTCAAGTGAAGCCTTTGCTTTCAGTCTGAATGGCCTTTACCTGTAAATTGAGCAATTTAAAAATTAAAAGCAAACAAAAACCCAGAAAAACAACAATATGTAGGAAAACTCTGTAGGAGCATTAGTGCATGGCTGCTCTCACTTGCAGGATTATTCATGTGCAGTTGTTTGCAGACACAATGGCTGTCCATTCCTGCACACAGGGAGCAGCTGAGCACTGGAGAAGTGTGAAGCTTATAGCAAGCAGGAGTCTCCTGCAAACAGCGTTGGTGGCATTTTCCTTGGGAGAGAGAACATGGCTCAAAGCTGTCCAGGGTGTCTGGTGCAGGGTGAAGAGCACAACCCTTTCTGAATGCCCTCCAGCCCAGGATCCTCGAGGGGCTGGCAGGCATTGCTGGCCCAGCCAGGGGTGTTCGTAGTGATGTTCTCCCCATTGCTGTTTTGGGGGTGGCAGAATCTAGCCCACAACATAACCCCTCTACATTTCTGTCTGGAGGCCATGATTTTTACGGATATGCAAGAGCTACTTTGAAGAAGTGGCTTCACTCCTCTGTGAGTCACTCACACCACAAATGAAGCTTCCCAGGGGCGATGGAGCCTCAGGAGTCCCTTAGTCCAAATGTTCAACTTCAGACCTGCTCCTTCCTTCTAGTGGTGCTCCTCGGGGCGCTGGGGTGTGACACACGCCCTGCTCAGCTCCTGGCTGTTGGAGCTTTCCTGTTGGGAGCTGGCGGGCACTGCTCCTCATCTTCCCAACAAGGCAACCTGTCTGTTGGACATTGGCTTCCCCACTGGGTCATCACTATGCTGATAACTTCTGCTGGCATCTTACCAAGTTACAGGTGTGAGGGAAGGTGTCATACCCAGGGTTGCTGTGGCACACGTGAGGCCAAGGCCATGTACATGGGCTCCAGTTGAACTGCATCCAAACAGCATATGGGTTGCAGTAGCTGTATTTGGTGACAAAATGGCCCCATCCAATAGCTGCCATTGCAATGAGACTGGGAATTCTGGAAGAGACCCATAAACTTTCCTGTGTAAAGCAAAATCTGGAGTGAGAGGAGAAAACCACGACCGTGTAGGAGGGAACTGTGTGACAGTGATGTGTCTTGGCCGTTACTGCTTGAGGCGCTGTTGGATACTGTGGTCAGTTTAGTGCTTCCAAGAATGAGACACTGATTCATCTGTGGTCAATGTGTTCTTAAAATGATGCCGCTAAACTTGTCTGTTTTCTCCTCACCAAGTGTGGCCGTTGCAAGGCTCTTTTCCTTAGGATGCCCCTGTGCTGGTGACCTGAATTTACATCCTCCTTGCTCAGCCTGGTGCCTCAGGTGTTGGATTAAGTACCACCTGATCTAAGTAGGAGAATCCTGCTGCTGCTTTGGCCAGTGTGGTCACCTGGACAGTGGACTGTGTGGCTGTGCTGGAGAGGCCACAGGGTTGTGGTGTTGGTGCTCGGTGCTGCATGGATAGCATCAGTTGCCAGCACAAACCATTTCCAACACCTTGTGCATGGGGAGAAAGAGTTGTGCTGCTGCAGTGCAGGTGCTGGTGGGCCAGCGGCTGGAGCTGAGCACGAGGCAGAGCGACGCGGCTGAGCTGGTCTGACAGCACAAGCTGTGATTTCTCCCCAGTGCTCTGCTTGGGTTGGAGTGGGGGAGCTGGAGGTTGGGGCATAGTCCTGTGAAGCTTGTGCCATACGCTGTTATTAACTCAAAGCAGTTCTTGTAGGGGAAGGAGGGAGGGTGGAGGGTTCAGATGGCAGCCAATGGGGAGGCAGAGATTAATGAAGTGTTGAGCTCTTAATGAGGAACATGCTCTGTTGATTTAGGTTTCCCTCCCCACCCATCCCACTCTTTTCAGTCTGTGGCACAGTCTTGAGAGCAGCTTGAGAACGGAAGTGATTTCAGACTGGAGGTGACCTCATCTGTCTCCAGCTCCGAGGTGGAGCAGCATTTGGAGCCATGGCTACAGCTTACGCCACTAGTTGAATGATGCAGGCGAGGGGCTGAGGCTCTGGGAAAGCCTTGTGCCTGCGACTCAGCGGAGTGCTCTTGGCATGTATGGGTGGTGAGATGTCACCCTGAGGCCTCCTGTGAGGTCCTGGCATCTCACCCCAGTTACCAAGGTTTAAGGCTGCTTGGCGATGTCTGGTGTCTGCCGTGGATGGAAGAGTCTCTGCTGGGATTTTTCTGAGGGCCCTGTGGATCAGGGGAAAAGGGGATCAGAGCCCTCCTGGAGGCTTTGCTTTCTAGGAGTGGAGATGTCAGTGGGAGCGCTGAGGATCTGGAACGTGGGGTGGGAGCCAGCTGGGCTGTCAGCTCCAGGTCCTCGGTAGTGGTGGGGAGCTCAGGAGAGCGCAGGCAGAAGCTGATTGCAGAAACTACCAGAAAATTCTCCTTCCTGACATGGCAAAGGGCCCTTCTTCCTCCTGCCTTGATGTCTGCTGCTCTGAGATGGCCAAGATTTTCTCTTGCACAGTTAGAGCCTGGAGTCCTTGCACTTTGCCACTGTCCAGCAAGCTCAGCTCCACCCTGGCTGCTGGAGCTGGTCTACCAGGCGCGGCTCTGAACTTCAGTAAATGACCGTGTGCTCCAGTAAGGACAGAAGGACGGCTTCCAAGTGCCGTGTCACAAGCTGTGTGGGGGAGTCCAGCCACTTCCCCTTGAGCCTCGTTGTCTTCTGGCTCGAGCTCAAGCTGAAGAGATGCTGGGCTGTGGCGGGCTATGAGTGGGAAAATAAAAGCAGTATTTTCTCATGTCCCTGTGGCTGTGGAGGAAACTCCCTGAAGCTGGGTTGGCAGTATTGGAGGGGGGATAAGTTCACAGGAGGAATTCGCTTTTCCCTTGGCCTCATCCCAGATGGTATCAAGACTCTTGCTTGGAGATAAATCCCCTCCCACCACTGTTAAATAGGGAGATTGTAATCATTCATAGGCTCTACCAAGAGATATCCCCCAGCCCTCCTGCCCCCCTTCCCTGTTGCACTGGAAGCATGGACTGGAAACAGATCCCATCATGCCTTTATCATGTTGAGGACAAGAGTTTGTGGTCCTATTTTCCTCCTTCCTGCCTCAGAGTTGTCTCCATGCCTGTATGTGATGGAACAATCCAAAAGCAGGAATTTTGCTCCAAAAATGTCCCTTTTGTTCCCTCTGCTGGGCATCCCGCAGCTGTGTGCATGACACTGGAGTGCAGTGGCAGGTGACTGTGGCTGGCTGGGTGACAGAGGAGCTCTGCCGTGTCTGTGAGAAGGGGTTTGGGTCAGCGGAACCCAAGGGAGCCTTGTGCTGCTGCCAGCGGTGAAGGACACGCGGTGCCAGTGCTCGTGGCTTGGCAGGGCTCAGGTCCTTGGCAGCCCCCTGCAGCACCCCAGGAAGGGGCCATTGAGCCTGTTGCCCAAGTCAGGAGGGCACAATAAAGAAGATGTGTCCGAGCAGCAGCCTGGAACGGGCTCGTGTGTCGGGAACAAATGAGCCTTTGTACCAGGCGCTGCCTTCAGCAGGAGATTTGTCAGCTTGGGAGATGGGATGCTAATGCAGGGCTCTGTGCCCAGCCCTGCCGCTGGTTCAGGGCTAACCGGCAGCTGGCGGCACACTCACCAGTTCTCCCTTCGCTGTGGGAGGTCTCTGCAGCAGGTCCTGCTTGCCACGGTGTGCTGAATAGCTGCAGGAGGCAGGACTCCCCCACCTCTCAAGTGCTGGTGTCCAGCAGCCTGGCCTGAGCCATGAGCTCTGCATGTGTGCGGGCTCTGTGTGTGCCTTGCCATGCAGCAAGTCCCCAGGAATGGCTTCAGGGTGACTGGGACAGGGCTGTAATGGATCAGGATGGCAACGTCACTGTGTCTGGGGCTATCTTGGAAGAGTCCAGGGCTGAGTGGGACTGCTTGAGGTCAGTCCCCTGGGGTTCCTCTCCCATCTCTGGGTGCAGTATTGGTGCGGAGCTGAGGGCGGCTGTGCCTGCCGGGTGATGGAGTGCCACCCTCTCCAGAGCTGTGTGGTTGGTGGTGGGGTACACAAAACCACAGATGGGCTGAGAAGCTGGTGACAGGGTTGGGGCAGTAGGACAAGATTGTTTTTGGAAGGATCACCTGCATGAAGTTGTGTAGGGTGCTCTAGGCTTTTGATTTTGTGGCAGTTTTGTCCATCTGGTTGCTGCTACTTCAGTGTCACAGGAAGTGTGCTGCTGCTGCATTTTATTCATGGTATGTCCTGATATTTCATCCTTTCTGACCCAAGAGCACTGTTCTCCATGGAAAGCTCCGTTCAGCTCTCTCCAAGCAAGACTACAAAGATTTGTTGAGAAGGAAAGGAGAGTTCAGTGCATGTTCTGCCATGGTTGCAAATGCACCACAGACACCAGCTCTTCCAAAGGTGGGGGTGCTAAGGGGCATTGCAGGGCCTGGGGACAGGTTGGGATGAGCATGACATCTCTTCTGGCTCTGAAAAACACTGTGTACTCAGAGAGGAAGCAGCAACCGCAGGAAAAGGGTAGTTGCTGAACTCAAATTTCTAAGAATTAAGCAACCTATTTCAAAGCATGAAATCTCCTGTTGAGCAAGAGAACCATTTACCCTCCTGAGGCAGGTGTGACTGGTAAAACAAGGCTGCAGTTCAGCTGCCAGACAGGGCAAATACTTCCTTAGCCCTCCCCACACAGGGTGTCCCCCGTTTTCCTCCCTTCCCTCCTCCTGCTTCTGTTTTCAGAAGCCGACTAGTCACTCCTATACCACACACTACAGTTTCTATCCCTGTTGTCTGCTCCATGCTTTTGTGTGGGCTTGGACTGCGCAGGCACTGCTGGCACATCCTGCCCAGTTTTGGGGGAGGTGGGTACATGGTTGCCTCAAGCAGTGCATACATACAAATGCATACATGAAAAAGGAGCCTAGGTAAGGATTGGTTTGCCCAGCGTGATCTCCGTGGGACCCTGATATGGAAAGAAAGAGGGCCTGGTAGCTGTTAATTCTGGGATCTTGGCTTATCAGTAGCAGATGCTTTTTGACTTTGTAGAGGGCAGACCAAGAGATGGGGGAACAGCTTAGTCAGCCCCTCTGCTGCTGCGGTGCCATGCAGAGCAGTAAGTGCAGCGGTGCTGTCTGCTGGGAGCTCTCTGTGCCCCAGGGAAATGGCCTGTGGGTGGGTGTATGATGGAGCTTGGTAGCACAACCCAAGTGGGAGGGCTGCTGTGCCTCCCAGGTGTGTACTTTGCACAGAAGGGAGTACTAGGTTGCTCTGGGGAGAGTGAATTCAGACTGTGTGTCTGTCCCAACTGGTTACAGTTTAGTCCCTCTGTGCTCAGGAGCGCAAAATCTCTCTGGAGTCCTTTGCTCTGTAGCTGCTCCTGCAAGCCAGCATGTAAGTGGAAACAGATGGCGTCATCTCAGTGGTTAGTAGGAATATCTCGCTGCTGGAAAACTGCTAATGAAGTTTGGGGCCGCACTGAAGAACACTGAGGCTGCTGTGCTGATGGGGCATGCTGGCTCCTGGCTCTGTGCTGGGGTGCCAGTTACCCCCTCTCTGTTGCAGACCAGTGGGATTGCTGAGCAGCCTCCCAGCCCAGTGAGCTGCAGTGTTTCCTGTAACAGCTTCAGACAGAATGTTCCTCTGGGTACCACAGAGCCATCAGGACCTATCAGAGTCCGTCAATCTTGGTAAATAATCCTTATGGGCGTCCTTATTGTGAGCTCTGGACCTCGCACCTGCATTATGGAAGGGCCTGGGTAGCTCTCGTATTCAACACGATCTCTGCTAAGACTCTGAGCCAGATACTTCTCCATCCAAAAGGGTCTTTTGCTCTATTTCTCTACAGGTCAGCATTTCTGATGAGGAGAAGCAATGCTCAGCAGTTACTGACTATTCTTAAGCTTGAAAGAAGCTTTGTTTGCATTCCCTTTGACAGCACAATTTGATTTAGATATTCAGTGACTTGAAGTTTTCTCTCATCATCGTAGCATTTAATAAAAATGTGGGTCTCCAGTTGTGCTGCAGGGCACAGAGAAGTGGTGACTTGCGCAGCAAAGGTGCAACCAGGCTTGGTGTTTGCTGGAGCAAGTAGATGGGGGAGAAGGGAAGAGAAAGGTGTTGGAGAGCATCTCTTTATTCCCTTTTTTATTATTCTGACAGCATCCTCCCAGACATGGCTTTGCTGCCTGCACTGGCAGGGTGCAAGGAGCTGGCGTGGACACTGGATGGCTGCACAGCCACAGGGAACTGGGGAATAATCCTGGTCCCCAGCTTCTCTCCGTTAACCTCAGCTGCACCAGCCTTGGGCTGTAAAACACGTTGATAGCCTTTGAAGTGTGGGACTACCCCTGCCGTTTGCTGCCTTGCAGTCCTTACTTTTTCTTTTGTGCAGCAAACTGCCAGGCTTTACATCTGCATGGCCAGTGCCACAGCCATGTTGGTGGTCCAGCAGGACCAACTCCTCCGCTACTGTCCTCTGTCAGGTGGAAATGGTGTGTCTGCATCTCTGCAGGTTCTGGGGATGCTTTTGCAACCATCATGGCTTCAGGGATCAGCACTGCTTCCCAGAGAGCCACTGCTTGGTGGCAGGGGAGAAGGACAGGTATCCTGCAGGCTCAGTGAGCATCTCTGCAGATACTTCATGTGAGCATATGCTCCTGTGATGCAGCTTTTGTGTTGATTTACTCCAATTTCATTGTTCTTCCATTTCTTCCTCAGGTTTCCTGCAGGAGAGTGTTATGATCTTTTTCTGAGAGCATCTCTCACCATTGCTGGTAATCGGGTGTGCTTTTTTAGGCACTACCTGAAAGGAGTGTTTTGCACCACAGCTCATAAATTGAGGTGTGCTGATTAGCTAATTGCTTCCAATTGGCAACAACATCACATTAATTTTCATCACACACATTTTCTGTGTCATCTGGGGAGAAGGGGCAGGGTGCAGTTGTGGGAGGGAAAGCCGTGTTTGCCAGACTGAAAAGGACAAATGCTTCTGCAGCGAAATACTCAAACTGTTGTGCAGCTCATTCTGCTGTTTGTATTGAACCAAGAGCAACATCCAAGGGAGGAAAGGAGCAGAATTTCCCTCTGACTAATGCTGCTGGATCGTACAGAGCTGCGGGGGAACTGCCAGCCAGAGGAACCATCAGGAGGAAAAAGGAAATGGAAAGGGAATCTAATTATCCATCTGCAAAGACAGACACTAGTCATGATGCAGGGCCCAGCCCTGGGCGGGCTGATGTGGGCAGAGAGGTTTGCGCAGACTGGTTGTATGGTGGGGCTGGGAAATGGGCTCCCGGGGGTCCCCTCTGGGGTGGCAGATGGTTGAGCACACGTCATGGGGAGGTGGGTGAGACTGGAAGCCATATAGCTGTGTTTGATACTGCCAGGCTCTGAGGGGTGGCACTTTGCAGCCGGGTATGGCTGTGTCTCCTCTCAGTGGAAGAGGAGGGTGGATAGAGCTGTGCAGATGCACAGGGAGGCGGGTAAATGCCTGGTACCTTCCAGCAGGCTCTTCTCCGTCAGCTGGGCTGGTCGTGCAAGTCTGAGGGTGAGGGAAGGAAGGTGGAGGCCCCTGCGAGCCTCTGCCGTCTCAGCGAGCGTGCACCAGGGCTGTGCTCAGTGTGACGGCAGAGTGTCTGCACGGGGGCAGGGAGGGAGGGTGAGAGAATGGAGCCTGGGGGTCTGAGCACTGTGGGGAGACCTGGAGGAAACCCCCTGGGAAGGAGAAGATGCTTCTTCCTCCTAGTCATGAAAAGCAGCAGTCTGTCTGTCCTTGAGGGGTGCAGTCTGCAGAGCTTTTTGGGGTTATTCATCACCCGGGCTGGGGCTGGCTTTGCTCTCCTTGCGTGCCTCCCAGGGCTGAAGGTTGCTTTAGAGAGCTGCCTTTTTTTCTCCTTAACTAATGGAATTTAAAATGATCTACTGAGCTAAGAGTGGGCTCGTTCTACTCTCTTGTGGGCATCAGCTACTCCTAAAGTTATGTTAATTGTAGCTCAGAGACCCAAACAGAGGTCGGGAGCAGCCCCAAGACAGTTGGCTCATATTCTCCCACTATTGTTTTCAGGAGCCTGCTGGGAGGACAGCAGGATTAAGAAAAACCTCCTTGCACAGCTGGGACTATCCATGAGATGGGTGTACTGAGGATAAACCAGGAGCATCCCTGCTTGGGTGGAGCATCCCTTTTCCAGCCTTATTTGTCCACTGCCTTGCTCTCCGTGGTCCCCGCTCGGTGCGCTGTTTGCAGGTGTCGTGCCCCAGCCTGGACTGTCTTCCCCGGCGATGCCCTTGGATTAGCCCTGCTGGACCAGGTGTGAGTGTCTCAGGCTGCTCAGAGGCCATGATGTCCTCTTCAGGTCAGGATCCAGCCTCTTTGGTAGACAGGCCTGATCCTGCATCCCTTACTCACGTGAGCAGTCGTCTCTATTTCATGGGACTACTCGGTGAGTAAGGATCGCAGGATTGGGACCACTACCTGTAACTTTAAAGTGGACCTTCTGTAGGATCCTGTCCCCAGCCTTTTGCTGTTCATGGAAGTTAATGTGCATCAGTAGCTTCCAAAACTGCTGATGCTCTTGTCATTTGGATGGAGAACCTGAAAGCTGGAGAAGCAGGGCCCTTCCATTTCTGAGGTTAAATCTCCATTATTTTCCACCCTCTCCGTCCAAACAGCTCCCAGTCCAGCCAGCTTCCGTGCCATGGAGCAATGTGTACCTGTTCGTCTCCGAAACGTTCCTGTTCCCGGCTTCCTGAGGCTGGCAGGGCTCTGCTCTGCCTCTGCTTTTCCCAGCTGTGGCTTTGAGATGACAGGGAGGGAATCAATTTAAGTCTGATTTGTGCTGCAGAACTGGAGGATGAAGCAGAGAGAAAGATGAGTAGCAGTAGCGCTGAGAGACTTCTGCAGGCCTTCCCGCACCACCTGGTTTCTCCTGAACAGGCTAAATTTGGAAACCTCTTGCTCGCTAATGTTTTGAACGTGTTTGCAGTTAGAGATGCCAGTGCCTATGACCCTACATGTGGCGGAAGCAATAAGTGTTGCATGTTTGATCTGCAAATTTATTTCTGTCTGTCCCTGCTCAGGGGAGCTGGGGTGGGAGCTCACAGTTCAGAGCTGAGCCCTGTGCCCCACGGGACCTGCTCTTCTGTGGGACGGCTTCTCCCTCGCGTGGAACTCGTCGGTACCGCACCGAGAAGGTCTGGCTGGAAGTGGCTCCTCCTGTGCATCTGCAGAGAGGAGAGCAGCCAAGCGTCTAATGGAAAAGTTCCAGCCAGTTCTACATCTGCCCTATTTGTTACGTTTTGCAGATTATCCTAAATGATAGGCAGAGGAGCCGGGTGTGACAAGAGCTGTGAACTTGCTCCAGAGGCAGTCACGAGTTTAAACAAGTGGGAGGCAATTTATGGCCGTTGATCCTTTTTCAGAGCTGTAAGTGGAGGCATTGGGTGCGTCACATGGTGCCTCTTGGGAAGCGTGAGGCACTTCACGTGGAAGCAGGGGACACAAATACCTTTAAAATGGAATTTGATTGATTTCTGGAGGGATTATGTGGCAAAGCAGCAGTGATCCTTGAGCGGAAATTGAAGCTTGACCTGTGGTATAGGTAAAAGAAAAGGCAAGACATCTGGTTGCTGTGCTGATTGTGCTTGTGGCACTGTATGTACAGGAGATTAATCCTGTGCTTTGGGACTCCTGCAGTGCTGGTATGGTTTCTTGCTTTTCTCTGAATATCAAAGGATGAAGCCTGACTGAAGTGTCAGGGCTCTGATGCTCACAGTAATCGCTTACCTAGAGCCTTGTGTAACAGTTCAAGGCTAAATTAATCATGAGAATTTAGCAAGGCATTTTCTCTTGGGTCAAGTCAGCAGGAGCCTCAGGGTGAATGTGTAGCTCTCCTGGTGACAGAGCAGCAGAGTCCAAACCTTGTGACACCCATGAGATTCACATGTCTGGAGTCAACACCGAGTTCCCATGCAGTGGGAGCAGAGGCAGCAGGAGGAGAAGGTGGGAACTGAGCCATGGAGGTTCCCAGCTGCACAGCCACAGGGGTGCTCCTCAGCCTCTGGTCCAACCTGGGACCGGGCCTCCTGCCCCGTGCCAGGTTTACTGCCTGCTGCTGCTGCCACTGTTTGACTTGAACAAGCACCTCTGGAACTGCTCCTCCTGTCCTGGTAGAAAACAGCCAGGAACCGAATTTCCCTTCTATGGGGAATTCCGAAAATAGCTTTGTCCACTTCAGAGGAAAAAACATAAATGTTGTCATGACGTGACTGTACTGACCGTGCTGAGGCATGGATGTACCAAGTTTCACCACCCTCTACGCAGGTCAGGTCAGCTGGGTGCCTCCCTGACAGGACCCTATTGCCTGGCTCTGTGCTGCTCAAGAGTGTCTGTCAGGACCAGGCTGAAGATTTTCCTGGCACGTCCTGAGCGCTCTATTTTTTTTTTAAATGGGTGTATCACTTCCACATCTGATGACTGTGCAATAGCACAGCCCTGTGTCTGCCTTCAGTTAGTGCTGTTGGTGAAGCCTGGCTCCTTGTTCTTTGTTCCCTGGGCTGGCGGTGTGGAGTGCAGCATGGGGGTTCACCCCTGCCTGCTCTTACAAGGCTAATGGGCTACTCTTGAGGAGCATTTCTATGCTCCAGCCAGCTGCCCAGTGCTGAATTTCACGTTCTGTGAGATTACATCTAAATACCTGCAATAATGTGTTTTCTCTCCTCTTCCCAGAGCCCATCTTCAGTGCTGCAGGCTAGAAGTTCCCTCTAACAAAAGAAGCAGGACATTGCTCCATCACCGCTAGTGCACAGCCACAGCTCTTCCCACACGTGCTGCATCGCTGCCAGGAGCAGCCCTTGAGGCTGTGGTCGCCCCACGCTGGCTTTTACAAGCCAAAGGAGAGGGACATTGCAGAAGGATGGGTGTGCGGTTTGGCTCCGCCCTGGCTCCATTGTTAGTAAGCAAGTGCTTAACACAGAGGGACCGGGCTGTGCCAGACAGTGGTCATTGATTATTTTTTTTGTCTTCCTCTTTTGCTGTCACAGTTTGACAAGAAGGGCTGGTCTTTGAGGTGGAGTTGGCTTGGTGCACCCCGAGCCTACCTTTCCCTTGCTGAGTGATCAGCCGGTTGGGACCGAGCAGTGCTCCTCTCTGGCAGTCAGAGCTCTGGATGCTGCTCCAGCTTCACCCCGAGCTGCTGCTGCCGCCTGCCTGGAGAGGAGGTTAGAGCTACCTGTGCTTCACAAGCCAGGGGAAGAAACACTTTGGCTTCATTCTAGGTCTTGTAAGGGCAAAGATGTGCATTGCTCTGCTGCACACCAGATGTGAGATGTACTGTGTGCTATTTTTCCTCTTTCAAGAGTGTCATAGAGGCTGGGGTTTACTCTAGGCTGCGTGGAAAGGGAGCGGGACTATCAGGAAGGACAGGGGCAAAATAAGGTTGGCTTGGCTGTCTTTGGAAAGTTTGCACACAGACCAACCTGAGCCAATGGCTCTGGGTGTGTCATGTGGCACATCTGCTGGACACGAATGTGTCCTCTCCATGGCCTGTCATTTCTGGTTTGGTGACTCTGGGTAGGAGAGGAGCCAAGAGGAGCATCTGTAGGAGAAGCAGAGGAAGCAAAGTATGGGACCAGTTGACCCTCCTTCAACACTTTGAAAGCTATAGAGTTGTCCAGGCAGTCTTAAGATGCTCTCTGTAGCCAAGACCTGCTCTTCTGGGTTTCTTTTCTTAACCCACTCTCTGCATTCCCAGGCATGGCCTCCTGACTGGAGTTCCTCCCTGGCTGCCAGTCCTGAGAGCGAGTGTGATGTGTGAGAGCTCAAGGCGCTCAGGAGACAGCGGCTCCTTGTTCCTCTCTGCACTGTCAGCACTGCTCTTGGGGCCATGATCAACACTGTGGTTTTGTTGCGACCAAACCATTGTTGACTTCATCTGTGATCCAAGTTCAGAAGAATGCTCTGATTTGGTACAGTGGGCTTGTGGGGACACAGCATGTCTCTATGTACCCATGGAAGATGCTTGTGGTTGTTGGCCATGTGGCCTGTGGTCCCTAGTCAAGGATTTACTAAGCCATGAGTATTCATGGAGATTGGACGGGATTTGCATGCAGCGATTGTGGTTTATGGTGTGGAAGGACTGGTGAAACCTCTGTGTTATCCCAAGTAAGTTTGGATACATCTTTGGGCTGCCCAGTGCAGACAGTGTGGTACCTTCATTGCTCCTTGGTCATGCACAAGCTGCAGACCACAGTGGTGAAGTCCTCCAGTGGGGAAAGCAGGGATTAGGTATTGTGAATCTCAGAGAAAAAAAACAGTGTGTCATGAGCATGGCTTGACCTGCTGGTGGGCTGGGGGGCTGTTATAGGATTATTGTCTCCCTGAGGAATGGAGCAACACTGCAAAGCAGGGGCAGAGCTGCCAAACAGGGATGTGTTCTGAGAGGTGCCAATTCTTGTCACACCTGGGTCTCAGTCCAGACCCTCTGCTTGATTGTTACAGGCAAAGACAATTGGGAACAAAACCCAGGGGTGTGATTTAAGGATGCTGCTGGCAGAGCAGGGTGGTTTGGAAAAAGGCTTTGTGCATGTAATATGGCAGGAGTTTTCCTGCTCTGGGATTGTTTCCCAGCTCTCCTCCATTTATTTTTCTCAGCCTTTAGGACCTTGTGCTTGCAACTCCTGAGATCGCCTTCCCTCAGCCTGCAGGATGGCAGCATAGGTAGAACACTGTTCTTCTTTTTCCTTCTTCTTTCCTTTTTTTATCAGCATGTGGTGTGTTTCTAAGATCTTTCCAGTCTCACAGCTGCCACCAATAGGCCACTGGAACCCTTGCTGTAACTTGGTGCCTTATAGCAGAACCTGGTGTCAGCCATGCTTGGGGTGCATGGTGGAGGCCCTGGGTGGTGGCCTGAGGTGACCAGGGCAGACCTTGCATATCAGGTGGTCTCTGGAGCTGCTGCCAGAGACCTGTGGTTCCCAGAGAAGCAGCAGGAGCTCTGGCTGGGAGTGAGGTGGGAGTGTGGCTGCGGTCTGTGTCCTTCCCTGTTTGTGAGCAGAAAGCTGCTCGGGAACCTGTGTGGCAAGTGGCAGGTTCCTCCAGCACCACCAGTGTTGCCATCTTGTGTGACTTTATTACAGGCAGTGTGATATTAACCCCCTAGTTTCTGGAATCATATGATTATAAGAGATTATCAGCTTTTGTCTGTTTCAAATAAATTCCTGTTCAGTTTCTATGGCAGCAGGGGAAAGCAGGTCTTATATGTAGGTTCAGAATCCAACCTTGAGATTTAAATGATTTTTCTGTGCATGCTAGGCCGTTGCTGGGCTGGGTACTTGTGCTTAACAAATACACATATTACACTTATTTATTTTGAAATGTCTTCAAAGCTGAAAAGGTTGCTGTATGGTCCAGAATACATCAGCTGCTATTCCAATTGGATTCAGAGATGAGGCTGCAGTATCGCCTGGACTAGACAACAGATGGACCTGCACCACGTGGAGGCAGATCCACGTCAACCAGGGCTAGGATCTGGGGCTTAAGTTTGGACTCGGCTTTTGGGATGTTTTTCAGACCCTTTAGACCTTCGCACGCACGACCAGAAGCAGCACATTTTTGCTGAGAGCAGGTTTCCTTGCAGCAAACCTTTGTCTTGGCTGCATCAGTCAGGATGTCTAAGAAACCCTCCAGCTGAATAAGCCCATCTGACAAAAGGAGTCAGACTCATGGCTGGGACAGCATCCGGTACGTGCGCAGCCTCTCCGCGGGATGCTGGCAGAGTGAGAGACAAGAGACGTGTCCTCTGGCCCGCAGCCGCGGTGGCTTTTGTGCTGTCCTTGCCGGCAGGCTCCTCCCGCGGCACCGCACGGCACCGCACGGCTGCGGGCAGGAAACCCCGGGCAGCTGCCGTGGGAGCCATCGCCTCTCCGCTCTCCTCACCTCTCTCCTTGCCTTGCCGGGCTGCGAGGCGAGCTGAGCCAGCCCTGCGTGTGTGTGCATGCGTAGGCGGGGGGGCTGCCGCATGGATTTAGCGAAGGCTGGGAGGGAACACATGGGTTGGGTTTTTTTTTCTTGGCCCGCGGTGGCTGTCCGTCCTGCCGGTCGCGGTTATGGATTCAATCATTATTCAGGAGCGGTTAGTGGAGCGGCTGCTTTCTCCCCGAACGCAGGCACAGCGAAGCCACCCGGCCAAGCTGAAGGTACGGGGATGTATTTATAGCACTGTGCAAGCCGGGGAGCAGCGGGGACAGGAGGGGGAGGATGGTGCCCGAGCAGACGTGTGCAGCACAAGATGAGACCTCTGAGGAGCAGAGGAGTGGAAAGACACTGGTAAGGGAGAGAGGATGGGGACAGGAGGAGGGGAGCAGCCCCTGCAGGAGCAGAGCCAAGGGGCACGATGGACAGCTGGGAGATGCACAACATATTTTTGTGCGGTTATTTGATGCAGTGATTCCCGACTGAATGGCGTGTGTGTCCGTGGGGGGGCTCTGGGCAGGAGTAAGAGCTGCGTATGTGCTCAGACGCAGTCTGGTTTGTGTTATCATGTTAACACTGTCCCTTGCCAGCCTCTTTTCTTTCTGCAGCAGCAAATGCTGGTGGGCTAGTGGTTTTGCTGAGACTCCCATGCTCAGCACCAGGCCTGAGGAAACAGATGTACATGGGAGATGCCCCAGGGGCTGCTTGCGTTATGAATTTATGCAGCTTCGTGGCAATGAAAGGAAGCAAAGGGTCTGCTTCTCCTCTGGGGCTGGGCTGTGCTCGTTCGTGCGGACGCAGATGTGGCGGCTGTGCCTGGCCAGAGGGGAGCGACTGGAGGAAGGGCTGCCCTGGAGGCAGCAACACCAAGAGAGCCCCCCGCAAAGAACTGCAGGCACCAGGATCCCAGCAGAAGGTCCAGAATTTCTGGGATTTGCTCCAGACCTGGGGTAGAGGCTATTCTTCAAATTTTCTGTGGTCCCATGGTGCTTGATTTTAGCCCTTTGGAATATACCCAGCAGGGCTCCATTTGTCCTCAGGCTGAATGGTGAATTCACACAGGGTCTGTATTGGTTTAAACAGTGTGTCCACCAAGCAGGTGAGGAGGGAGGGAGGGATGGCAGGAACGATGAAGGCCGTGCTGTGTACCCTGGCTTGGAGGTGCAGACAGCCCTGCGGACACCTCGGTACCAGGGATGCCTTCTCCCCTGTGCAACAGATCCCAAATGTTTCTGCCCCCAACAGGAAGAGGACTTGAACCCACCAGTGCTTTGCTCGTTGGCTTGAACTCCCAGGGAGAGCACTGCCTGCCAGGGGGCCTTGGCCACCTCGGCTGGGTGGTGAAGGATGTGAGGTCGTGATGTGTTGCTGTGATGTCCAGTGAACCAGCGAGCGTGTGCTGAGGGAGAAGTCAGACATGTTTTGCTTGGCATGGAGTGCTTTGGCTTGTAACGGGGCCCCAAAGATTGGCCACATCTGTTGGTGTCCTCTGCTGCGGTGTGTGGGCGCGTTCCCAGGCACGTGTGAGTGGCACGCTGGGGGCAACAAAGGCATCCCGTGGAGGAGGCGATGGGGAGAGGGGCTCCTCACGCCGGAGTGCCGCTGGCTCTGCTGCCCAGCGCCCGTTCCTGACAGCTGCGGCTGGCCAGGGAAGCAAAGTGCAGCGACAGGCTGTCCCAGCCTGTGTCAGCTTGATGGGAGCTGGCTCACAAGGGTCAGGAGCACATAGGAGGGGGCTGTGGTGCCTCCAGGAATTCCCTTGGTCCAAGTCTCTCATCTAATTAATGGATTTTAGCTTTTCACAAACCAGAAAGCCACCTGCATCCCTTAGTAGCCCTTGCAGTCCTCTACACCCTTTTCAGCGCCCTCCGTCCTGTACACAGTCACTCTGTAGAGAGCGTCTGTGGCTCATTGGAGGGAGGCATGGCTGGGGACAGAGCTTTTCCCCTGTGCCTCTGGCTGCCTCCCACTGCGAGGGAAGCTCTGCTCTTGGTATCGCGCTCAGCTCTGACCTCCCTTAGTGCAAAGGAAATGACTCCATGATTCTTGGGTAAAGGGCAGTGTCCTGCGCCAGCTGGGAATTGCTAATTTTAAATGTTACGATTCCACCGGGCTATGCAGAGGTAACCAAAGGTACCAGAGGTTTCTTGGTTGGGCTGAACAGAAACGAGAGATCAGGTTCAGCCAGTTACACCTGGCTGAAGTAAGTGGAGTTGCACCAGAGCTCAGTTCCCCAGTGTCTTCATTGTCAGCCTTTAGTCATCTAGGTTAAAAACCAAAGAATATAAGAGAAACACGCCCTGAGCCTCAGGTATGGTTTTATTAGCACATTACTAGTACTATTTCGCATATCAATTCAGCTGAGAGAGCAGGTGCTCGTTGTCTTTCCAGTCTGGTGAAGATCCAGGCGGGTCTTTTCCTGCTCTGACACACAGCGTGGCTGTATGAGAAGTGCAAGGGGAAGGATGTTGTATATTTGTGCCCCTCACTGAGCAACACTGGTCCTTGCACTGTGGCTGAGGATGCCCAAAGATGCTCACATGGGTGGACATGCAGCCAGAGGCTGCTCAGGAGCTGCATTGCCCACCTGCAGCGTGGAAATAGGTGCAAGTCAGCATTGCCCTAAGCTTGACACACTGAACTGTAATTTCTGTTTCTTTGAGCGTGTGCCCCAGGAATGGAGATAGTTAAACTTAGGAACACAGGTCTTCTGTGCTGTGCCTGGAGAACCAGTGCCAGAGAGCTGTGGGGTGAGGACAGCCGTATAGCTGAAGGCATCTGTGGCTGGGTGGGAGCTGGGGCTGGTTTTGACAAACTCCTGCCTCTCTGGATTTGCCTGTGGTGTGAATCCCAGGGGTATGTTTATTTTAAGTAATGTTGAAAAGATGAGTCTTATGATGTCTCTAGCTCAGGCATTTGTGAACGGCTGCTTCCCCTTGGATCTAGCTTGAAGAGTATGTGAGAAGGGAGTTGTTTACCAGGGTCCATGCCCACACTCCCTCTGTGATGGGGCCTGGCGAGGGGATGTGCTGCTGTGGGGGTGTGGGCTGTGAAGGCCTGGGGTGCTCAGTGGGTGGATGGATGGAGCGAGTCAGCTGTGTGGCACACAGTTATGAACCGTGTTTGCCTTTTGGGATGTACCCTGCACAAGCATCCAGCAATACCATATGTAAGCCCTCACCAAAAGCATCTCGCCTGTGTTCTCAATTCTTTTGCATCTTCCCGCTTCCTGTGCTCCTTGAACTTCTGTCTCTTCAGAATAACACTAGAGATTACTCAGGATTTCCTCTTGCTTAGCCAGGAGTGGCTGTGACACAGCAGGAAATAATCCTGTCTGAGGTCAAACAGAAGCCAAGCCACCGTGCCTTCCTCTAGACATGGCTTGGGACACCATAAACCCAGGGGTGTTGGTTACAGAGAGCTGTCCATCACGTACCACACGTGCCTCTGGAGGGAGGGATGCAGAAATCGGTCTGAAAGACCAGGGGACAGGTGACATTTGGTGACTCTGCTGTGAAGGGACCCTGCAACAGTGCAGGAGAAGCAGAGTAAGGAAGGTTGTGTATCAGTAGCAGCCCCAGATGTGCTCTCTGGTGGGATTGGTGGGATGTGCCTTTTCCCTTGTGCTCTCCATGCTGGGAGGCTGGAGGGAGCAGCCGAGCAGGGCTGTGGCTGGGAGGACGTGGCCTCCGTGCCCACCTGCGGGAAGGGCAGAAGTCCCTGAGCCTCAAGGAGCTGTGTGCCCTGCCCTACAGCACTGCCAGGGCAGGGACCAGCCTCTCCTCCACCCCCTGGCTCTGCCTCAGGGGCTTCTTGAGTCAGCCCTGTGTCACTGTGTGGGGCTCGAGCAGGAGGGCTGGCACACCCTGACCTGCTCCCGTCCACCTCTGCCCCGCAGGACCATGAGAAGCAGTACGTGGGCTTTGCCACTCTGCCCAACCAGGTCCACCGGAAATCCGTCAAGAAAGGTTTCGACTTCACCCTGATGGTCGCAGGTGAGACTGCCCATGGATGGAGGTGGCTGGGCCATATAGTGGGTGGGTGGAGGGGACCAGCTCTCCTCACTTCCCTTAAGTCAGACAGTTCCCTCAGGAGGAACGGGCCATCCCTGACCACTCGTAGCCCTCTCGAGCCAGCGCCAAGTGTAGCTTCTTCTCCAACAGGGCAGCTGGTCTGCATGGTGAAGGCAGGGCCAGCCAGGGACCCAGGGAAAGAAAGGGGAAGGAGGGTGGAGGAGCTGGGAGATCACATTTATGTAAGGATTGAGACATCTTACAGCAAAAGTCCTCCCACTGCTGGAAAAATGTGATGCCCATAAACAGCATCTGACAGCTCATCTCTCTCATTTCCTCTGACTCAGGATTCAAAGCCTTGTTCAGAGTTTCATTTGTAAGTCAATAAGTGGGTCATGTTGCTTGCTTTTTCCTCCTCTCCTTTGCCTTCTGTCAATCAGGAGAGTCGGGTCTGGGCAAATCCACGCTGGTGAATAGCCTGTTCCTGACAGACCTCTACAAAGACAGAAAGCTCCTCAATGCAGAGGGTAAGTTGGGGATAAAGGGGAGTGAACAGTTCTTGTGCCTGTGGATCTAGACTGTCCTAGGGACTAGTACTTTGGTTCCTTGCTTCAGCAGCATCTACGAGCTTGGCCACATTCCAGCCCTGTTTGTTGCTCTGCTCTCCTTTGGCTGCAGAGGTACTAGTATTTGAGCAAGAAGGCTTTGGCTGTGGGGCTCTTCTGTCCTGTGAAGGGAAGATGAGGCTGCAGAGCAATGCTGTCTTGTTGGGTCGAGATGTTGAGATTTGCCTTTTGCTCTTGGGTGCTGGAGTGTGGAAGGGATTCCTCTTACCAAATGAGTGGAGAAAGTGTTCAGGGCTACAAGCACTTCAGAGGTCTGTGTATCTTCCTGAGTCTGTCTGCCTGCTGGTGTCCTCCCACAGTACCACTGCCTTGAGGCTCCTTAGAGGGTAATCAGGGTTTTTTGAAAAACATGTTACTCCCTGTGCTCAGTGATAAGGAGGGAGCCAGCTTGTGATGGGTGTGAGCAGGAATCCCCAGCTTTACTGCCTAGCTTTAACTCATGTGTTCTTGTTCAAAGAGAGAATCAGCCAGACCGTGGAGATTGTGAAGCACACGGTGGACATTGAGGAGAAGGGTGTCAAGCTGAAGCTGACCATAGTGGACACACCAGGCTTTGGAGATGCTGTTAACAACACTGAGTGGTGAGCAGGCCGCTGCTGCCTTCTTCCCAGTCCTTGGCCACGTCTGTTTTCTGTGGATGCTTCACAGGAAGGCAGTCTGGCAGTGGGAACGGGATGATGCTGCTTCATAGTCCCTAGGAGACACTGACCTGTTAAACATGTGATCTTGTTTTGATTGAATTACCCTTCCCAGCTGGAAGCCTATCACCGACTACATTGACCAGCAGTTTGAGCAGTATTTTCGTGATGAGAGTGGCCTGAACCGTAAGAACATCCAGGACAACCGAGTGCATTGCTGCCTCTACTTCATCTCCCCCTTCGGGCATGGGTGAGAGTCCCCGCTCTGGGGCCAGGGCATGGTAGGGCTGTTGGCACACGAGAAGTTCTGTCTGGATGCTCTCCCTCAGCTGAGCATCATACCACCTCCCTCTCTGGTGTGACAGACTGTCTGTGATAGGGCAGAGCTGTTCTCCCTCAGGCCTGCAGCCTGTTTTGGAATTCAGGAGAAATAATGCCACATAGATTTATATCGTCTATCTAGCTAAGCCTGACTGATAGGTAGGAGAGGGAGTTTTAAGCTGTCCTCTGTCTGTGCCCCTTGCTGGCTCATGTGCCTGCCTCACCTGGAGCAGCTGGGGGATCGTGTTGTCTGCCTGCAGCACAGGGCAGCTGGAGGGAGCGAATACCATGTGCCCGTGTGAGACATTCAGCAGCTAAAATCTGAGACAGGTTTCCTGAAGACACAGCCCCAGCTGAGGGCTGTCCCAGTGCTGCCCCATGCTCTTGTGACAGTGCTGTCCTTTTCCCTTCGTGCTGGGTTGGTGGGGGATCTGCCCAGTCTGTCCTTGCTAACCATGTACCTCCATGTCTCTGCTGCAGGCTGAGGCCAGTGGATGTTGAGTTCATGAAGGCTCTGCATGAGAAGGTCAACATTGTGCCCCTGATTGCCAAAGCTGACTGCCTGATCCCCTCTGAGATCCGGAAGCTAAAAGAGAGGGTGAGATGCTCTTTCTCTACAGGAGTATCCCTGATGTGCTGGCAGGGTTGGGCTGAGGAGGTAGGGGATATATATGTTAAAAAAAAAAAAATATATATATATATAGGTATATAGCATGTATGTGTGTATATATGTATCTTCACATTACCTGCAAATATAACTGCAGCAGTGCTCTACTGTGAGCGGGGAGGTGGTGTCTGCAGAGAGGCCAGCTCTAGAAGAAATGTCAAATCCCTTCACTGTCCATAGGCTATAGCAAACCCATGGTAGCACAAACATGGAATAAACCCAGCGTTTCTGTATTGTTCAGTGTTGCATTCTTTTGTGTTTGTCTTGCATGGACACAGATCCGGGAAGAGATTGACAAATTTGGCATTAAAGTGTACCAGTTTCCTGAGTGTGACTCTGATGAAGATGAGGAGTTCAAGCAGCAAGACAGAGAGCTGAAGGTAAGGAACCTGCTCAGCAGGGGACTGGCAAGGCAAGCTCATGGATTTGGCAGTTGCTTCAGGAGCCAGAGCTGCCCTATGTGTGCCAAAGGCCTGTGCTACTGATACCCAGGGGACAGCCTACGTTGGCTCACATGGTAGATGGCCTGGAGAAGGTGCTGCTGTCCTTGCTGGTGCCATGAAGTCAAGTGTGGCATAAAGGCATGGCATGTCTGCTCTCTCACCAGGCAGTGTCGGTCTTTCCTCAGTCCACTGCAGCCTGTATGTTTAAGAGGGAGTCTGGGTTGTACAGCATTTGTAAGCACCTATTTCTGAGTGATGCCATCAGCAAGGAGGAGCACTTTGCGAGTGATGAGGCACAACTGTGATACATTAGTTGCATGGGGGGAGACAACATGATCATACAGACCTGGCTGGAGGCCCCAGCAGGCCAGGCTTGACCCTCTCTCAAGCAGAGCCAGCCCTGTGTATGCATGCAGTATGGCCTTGTTTCTCCTGTCAGAGACATGCAATGGGCTTTGACTCCATTCTGAGCAGAGAGGAGCACAGCCTGTACATCCCTGCCTCAACATCGTCCCATTTGCTTGGTGTCTCAGCCTCTCTGCTCTGGCTTCCTTGTAGAGCTTCCGCTCAAAGAAGGGATGCAGGCACCTGCAGAGACACAGCCTCCCTCAGGACAGCTCAGAAGGTCAGGCTGGGAATTAGGCTGCCTGCAGATCCCATGCCTTAGGCTTTTCTCTGCAACTGTGTTGTGGTGTGCTGTGGCACACGTGGATGTCCCCGTGCCTTTCCCACCAGCACCTTCCTCCTCCTGCTGTGTTCCACTTGAGCTTGGCCCTTGGAGGAGGGGTCCGAGAGCAGCCTCAGGCTGAGCTGGACTCAGCAATGCCTCTCATTCCAGGAGAGCGCTCCCTTTGCCGTCATCGGCAGTAACACTGTGGTGGAGGCGAAAGGCCAGCGTGTCCGTGGACGGCTCTACCCCTGGGGCATTGTGGAAGGTAAGCGCAGTGCCTGAGAACTGGCGCTGTGAGCAAGGGGCCCCCAGCTAAACTGAATCTTAAACCCTCCTGCACTCCCTCTTTCTCTGCTGCTGCTCCTGTACGTGCTGGAGCCTGTCCTGATGCACAATGTGTTTGTCTCTATCTTCCTTTCTAAAGGGAGAAATTTCATAAAGCCCATAAGCAGAATAACCCTGGAATGGCTTTTGCTGCTGTTGCTGACTCCCTCATGCTGGCACATTGCTTTAAGGTGTTGCAGCTTTAGATCTCCAATGCCTGTGTGTGCACCCATCGGCTGGTACCGGCTGCTTGGGGCTGCCCAGCTGCTGGCTCTGCCCTCTGGCTGGCTCTGGAGGTGGCTGTGCCTGTCGGGGTGCTGGCAATTTGGCAGTGGGATCAACTTTGTGAAACCCTGGGCCTGACACAGCCAGCTTTCCCCAGCCCTGCAGAAAGGTAAACGGAGATCACCATGGCAAGCACACTGCTACTGAGCACAGCCCTTCCACGCAGGGTCCTACTGTGCTGTCTGGAGCCTGGTTCCCCGTGCTAACTTCAGCTTTTTCAGCTCTCCAAAGCTCACAGCTTTGCCCCTTAGCATCTGATTTTGCCTTCAGGGGCCTTTCGATCAGTCCTAAGTTCTGAGGAGATGAGCAGTTTGCCTCCGGCACTGGCTATACTCACTGTGGTTATAGCAATGACATCCCATGTACCCCAGAGCAGCATCCTCTTTCAAGACTCTGCTGCACATGCTTAATTAATCCTCTTACTCAGAAAAAGTCTTGTGAACACAGTGACTTCAGCAGCCTGGCCTCAGTGTCTAGAAGCATGGAGCATCACCAAGGCCAGGGCCAGGGGTGACCCCCAGTGGTGGGAGGGAGCGAGAGGAGGATGAGGAAGGAGACCTGTGGCATATTTCAGTCTAGCCTGAAGGTGGGCAAGGGGCTCCCTGGACAGGGCTGGTGAGATGTGGCATCCAGGTACTCTCCTGTTGTTGCTTCCACAGTGGAAAACCAGGCACACTGCGACTTTGTGAAGCTGCGGAACATGCTGATCCGGACACACATGCATGACCTGAAGGATGTCACTTGTGATGTCCACTATGAGAACTACCGAGCTCAGTGCATCCAGCAAATGACCAGGTGGGTCCCCACTGTTTTAACCAGAGGCAGCAGGAGTGTCTTTATCTCTGTGGATGTGAGGTTGCTGTCAGAATGGCTCATCAGTCAGGAGGCTGTGTGTCTGCTGGGGACATGCTGGGCTGCAGCCTATGGAATGGCATTGGGAAGTAAAATAGCAAATCCAAGCATGTCTTCTACAGTCTGAATGCGTGGAGGGGTTGCTTCTGAGAATCCGTGCTCCTGTCTGAGCATTTCCCATGCAGGTCTTGGGAAATAGGCCTGGAAATTCTTTTGAATTGCTATTCCTAGCACTGGGTGAAATATATCTAGCCTTCATGAAACCAAGGATAAACCCTCTCTCTGGTGGGTGGTAGCTGTGTGCATTGCCAAAGAGGAAGGCATTCTGCAGCCTGCAGTTCTGTCCAAACGACAGCATGACCCTTGGGATGCTGCTGTTTCTCAGACAACAGAGCTCAGGCAATTAGCAAGACTCTTAACACATCTCCAAAGATTTCTCTGCATTGTCTTCCCATGGCATCTGATTCTCTGTGGTTTTAGTCACAATTATCAGAAAACAGAAGAAGGAATGCTCATGGGTTTCTCATTTGAAACCTTTTATTTTTTCCATTGTCCCTTCCATGACTGAAATACTGGTGAAAAATTGTAGGTTTAAGTAGGTCTTGGCTCATCTGCTGTAAACCCTCCCCTGGGCTGGCTGGGTAGCTCTGTGCTGCCACGTTGCAGGGCAGAAGTGGCTGTGCTTTGCCAGGGAGCAGTCCTGCATGTGTGCAATGTGTGGCACATTCTGTTCACACATGTATCTGAGTACTTTTGCATAGCAGACAAGCCTGTCTTTTTCAACAGCGAGGATATGGAGTCCCAAAATAACTATGTGAAATGCTAGAGATCTGTGAGAAGTGTCACAGCTGCTCTTTAGGTAGGCTATGTATCTATTAAAAGAAGAACACGATGAAAAAGCAATTGTTCAGCTTAAGCAAAGCTGAAGTTTGGTACCATTTCTCATACCATGGCTAACTCCAGTGAACAAGTCTCAGAAAACACTGTGGCCACTTCTCACAGTGGGATAAGGGTCGTTGTCTAGAGAGATGTTTTGGGAGGAGATCCCAAGCTCCAGGGCTGGAATTGACTCAATAACAAGCCAGTGGTGACTCCAAGTGGTGAATAATTGCAAGTGGCATCTTGAATTCCCAGTTTCAGCCCAGGTGACTTTGGATACCGCCACCACCACCTTCTCACCTATGAAGAGCTCTGACTTTTGGAAGAAAGTCACCTCTTTTCTCTGTCCCCTGCCTGCACTTATGTGCACCTCCAGTCTTCACTGCAATGCTGCTGTGCCTGTTGTGTCTCATGTCTCCCACCTCCTGACTGTGAGGGCCAGCTTAGTCATCAGACTTGCAGCAATTGAAGTGCTCCCTTGGTTTTATCTTCCTGGAAAAAAAAAGAACCATAGTGAGTGTGTGGTACCTTAGGGATGCTGATAGTTTGTGTTGATGCTGTGTATATATGTAAGCATATGGACAGGTGAGCCGAAGTAGACTGGATAAATTGTCTGTACATGTGTCTGCTAAGCTTGCCATTGCAGTTACAAAAGGTGGTCAGAAACATTTGCAAGCCTGTTTTGGGTTTTCTCTGTTAGCTAACCACAGGCTTCTATTTTGAAAACTTTTACTGACTTCTGTTTCATTCTGTATGCAAGCGCATCCCACACCTCTGGGCTAGATTGCCCCACAGCCCCTCCACCTGGCTGGGTGCATGATGCCATCTTGCTGGCAGGTCTGCTATCATGAGTGACAGCCATGGTGACACTAAAGCCAGCCAGCCTGAACCACAGCTGACTGCGTTTCTTCCCTCTCTGTTTCTCCAGCAAGCTGACTCAGGACAACAGGATAGAAAGCCCGATTCCCATCCTGCCTCTCCCAACACCAGACACTGAGACAGAGAAGCTGATCAAAATGAAGGATGAGGAGGTGAGACCCCTTTTCTGCCTGGGCCTCCTTGGTGTTGGAGCTGGAATCTGAGGAGTTTCTCCCAGATGGCCCCATAGAGGCTATCCTGGGGCTTCCCGCTCCTGCCTCCCACCATCACAGGCTGCTGGTGTGGAGGACACACGGATCCCTTTTTTGACTATTTCTTCTCTGTCTCACGCAGTTACGGCGGATGCAAGAGATGCTGCAGAAGATGCAGCAGCAGATGCAGGATCAGTGAGAGGAAGGTACTCGGAGGGCAGAGGGAACTCCCCAGTGACCATCTGAGGCCTGGCAAGAGCTGTGGACGTTTAGAAAAGGTTTCCTGTTGTATAGAGACTTGTGGGCAAGAGCTGCACCCACACCCTCTAATTTATTAGCAGCAATGCTGGCTTTGCGGTCAGCTGGATTGTGGAGGAGGCTGTTCACTTAACAGTTTACTGATGTGTATTTCTTTTTTATTAATTATTCTTTCTTTTCTTTTTTCTTTTTTCTTTTGTTTTTTTTAAAAGAAAATAGCCTGGGAAGTCTCTAAGGCATCCTAAAAAAGAAAAACAGAAAAGAAAAAGATCTCCCTTTCCCATGTACTAATCTGTTGTTAGGGAATGCTCTGGTATTTAAAGTCCTGGTTTCTCTGGTGTACGAACTTGAAGACTATCTGTGTCAATGCACGTAATTGTTTACTCCCAACTGAAGTGCTGTGCTCCCCTCCCCGTTCCCCTTGTCTGGGACCAGCACCAGTGTTGTAAAGGCAGCCGTACCCTCCGGTGAGTGTGACCTGTGCTGCTCGGGCTCCTCAGCCTGGGGCCAGCTCTGGCACAGAGAGCTGGCGCTGGGGCTTTCTCTGTGCACTGATCTGCTCAGGGGTCCTGATGGTTGCCTGGTTTCCTGCTTGGGTTTTTCTGAAGTGCTTTTATTTAATTGGTTGGTTTTTTTTTTTTCTGTCAAGAAACTCCAGGATATTTACACTGAACAGCAAGGGACTGAGTCTCTTGAGGTCAGTTAGAAGAAAACGGCTTTTAATGCTCTCAGTTATGTCTTTCTAGCAGAGAGCATGAGTTGCCGACTGTTGCCTGCAAGGAGATGATGGGAGTGAGCACCTTCACGGCCATGCTTTCCTCCCACAGCAGGCTGGAGGTGTTGGTAGGAGAACCCCAGGGCCTTGCAGTAGCTGAGTGAGGGTATCTCATGGTTTAGCTCTGATCATCCAGTTGCAGTGTCTCCAGTGTCTGCTCTGAAAAGCCCCATGGCAGCCAGAGTGCTTGGCTGGGACTGCTTTGGAGGGAGTAGAAACCCGAGGGCTGAAATCCAACCCCAAATGCAGAGCTTTGCCCTACCCCCAGACATTGCGGTCCCACAACTGCTTTGCTGGCTCTGAGCTTCTCCTGGGGAAAGGGGCAGTTTTTGTAGGCCTGTACTGGAGATCTGCAGCTGCCTGTCTAGGCAGGTGTTGGCTCAGCCTGGCAGGTGCAGGATTGTCCCTGCATGGACAGCAGATTTGGCACGTGCTCCCCTGCCCTTCCCTTGGGACTCAGCCCTTCTCCCCCTTCCCCTGTCCGAGGCTTTTCCTGTCTCAGTGCTGGGAAGACTGGTGGATCTGCTGGGCGGAGATAAGAGCACTCTGGGCAGCAGCTTCTGTCCTGTTCTTGCTTCCTGCGGTATTTTTAACTTTAGTCCAGCCAGAGCAGAGCCGCGGGTTGTGATGCCTGGCAGGGCAGGCCTCACCAGCAACACTGCCGCGCTCGCAGGGAATCAGGGCTGTTGGAGGGAGAGACAATTGTCTCTTCTCTCTGATCCAGGGAGTGTTGTCATGGGCTGGTCCCTTCTGCTCCTCTGGCTCCTGGCTCAATTCCTCTGTCCCCTTTCCCCCTTTGTATCTTCTCCTCCATCTGTGGCTCTCCCCAGCAGAGCTCCCTGGGTAGGAAGCAGTGTTGGCCAGGAATAGCCAAGCCCTTTATTCTGTTATTAGGTGCTGTGTTTGTCTGATTCCCCTGGTGGGGCTTTAGATTCCTGATCAGAGCTTGTCCAAGTGGTAAATAGGTTGGCTGGTTTCAGTTATTCACTGTACAGAGCCTCTGCTTAGCCAGAAAATGGGCTGCAGGGGCAGGGGAGAGACCCTGGCAGTGCAGAAGGACAAAGCGAGGGTGGAAGCCCCTTGCAGAAATATGCAAGCTGGGCAAGAGCCATGTCCAACAATGCTTTGGTTTTCTTCTTTCATTCTCTCCTGTGTTGGGTTTATGAGTGACAGTGGCAGTGCCAGCCTAGGAGAGGGAAAGGGTTCAGCTCATCTTCAATAACATGCAGGACCAAGGAGGAAATTGAACCTTTTTTTGTGCAATGTGCTTATGTGAGCAGTGGAGTAGCCTGAAACAGGAGCTTCCTCCTGGTTCTCTGGAGCTGGTTTGCTGCTGTCTGAAGCAGGAGGACTGCTGAGTTCTCAGCTTTATCCGTGCTAGCACAATGGGAAACAGCTTGCAGAACCTGTCCTCTCTCTTTTCTTACACTTGTCTGTGAGGAGGATGTTCTACGGCGAATGAGCCCTTTCTAGGTAGAGGTGTCCCTCTTTCAAACACGTTCATTTCTAGAAGATAAAGGAGGCCCTTACCCTTTAGCATGGCCATGGAGGAGCTGACAGCTTTTATCCTGGGCTGTGTGAAGGTGAGAGCACAGGGTACTCTGGTCACAGGTAGGTGGGATTGCTGAGGGTGACTCTGCCCCTGTCCCTCTGGGTGAGGAAGTCTCCATCAGCTCAGCACACATGGCTCCCACATCAAGTCAATAGTCACAAGTCTGTACTCTACAGAGGGCTGAAGCCTTCGGCTACCAGCTGGCAAAGATGGTTCAAGTTGCACTTGGGAAAAAAATGCACAGGAGGCACTAGAGACAGCTTCTACTGAGGGGCAGTGGTACTGCTGAAATCACATCCCTGTGTAGAAGGTTTGCTGCTCAGAGCAACAGAGTTTGGGGGCTGCCCGGAAAGGGATTAGAGGTTGGCTTTGGGGGACACCATGGATTCAGACTCTGTCCTGGAAGGTGGCATCTGTTTATTAACATAGGAATGTTTTGTACTGCTGCATTGAGCTGCACAGTAGGCAGAGACTCCTGAACAAGTGTAGCTTGGCCGTTTGGCTCGGGCAGTGAGAAGTGTGGGTAGGAAAGTAATTTAACACCCCCCCCCCCTCACACAACCCTCCACAGCCTCACATGCGACCCCTGCGCCCTCAGGCACATTCCCACGCCACTGCCAAGCTTTGCCCCACTGAGTCACTGCAGGGGTGGCTCCCATTCCGCAGAGCTGTCCCAGGCTGCAGCTGGGGCTGTTGGTATCATGTCTGGGACCTTGTGCCTGACTGGGGAGGGAGCTGTGGCATGGACTCCTTGTGTCCCGCTGCTGTGCTGGTCCTGCCCATGCAGTCCTTGCTGCCTCCCTGCATGCTTCCCCCAGAGAAGGAGGGAGTCCCACTATTCTTCGTGCTCTGCAATGGCGTTCCCTGCTCCTCCTCACAACCAGCCCCCCCATGCTTTAATGCTGGCTTGGTCCTGCCATGTGACTTCCTCACCCCCTGCTCCATTCCTAGGCTCTTTGTTTCCTGTCCATCTGTTGGGTTCTTACAATATATATTTTTTTGTAAATTTCCGTTTGAACATTTTGTCATTGTGAACAAAGAAAACTGAAACCTTTAAAAACATATCCATTTTATTAAATGATTATTGTTATTATTATTATTAATAATGTTTACTACCTGAATTGATCAGTGAAATAAATACATTCAAAAAAGCCAGCCTCTTTCTGTTTAATTTTCAGTCCCCTTGAGCAGCATTGGTGATATGGGCACGGGATAGCAAAACTGACTGTTTTTCTTTTTATCCAATTCCATCAAAGCGGGCTCCAGTCAGGGCTTCTTGCATGGGATTTCTGGCCTGTGTTTATGTCAGAAGCCGGATGAGATGATCTTCTATCTTTAAGCTTACCCTGGGAGTGGTGTCTGAACCAGCAATGGACAGCTGGGCAGGATCCAGTCCCAGGAAATCCATTTTGTGAGTGGTTAAAGCAGCATTGCAGAGTCTGTGCTTCATGCAAAGCCAGGTTGGGTCTGGCTCTAGATCAGCTCCATGCCACACCTGACCTGAGCACCTGCCTGGGAATAAATGTGGCAGCAGATGCATGAAACAAGGTAAATTTGCTGAGCAAACTTACCCTGCAATAGCCAAGCTGCTCCCAAGTGCAGGTGCTGCAGGAAAAACTGTGTTCATTTGTTAGCCTAAGATCTCTTTCCCACTTTGCCTCCCTGCAACAGTGAAACAACTGGAATGATCTCCAGTTTACTAGAAACTTAGAGCTTAATTGATTCATTTAGAGCATTAGAGATTTTCCCTTGCTTAGGGCCTATTTCTGCTGTTGTTTACACCCTAAATTATGTTAACATCAGCACATTCAGGGTGCTCATGATTTCTGCTCTGTACAATGTGCCCAGTACTAGGGTAATGGAGAGTTGGGCCCAATGGGGCAACAGTTTTGCAATGGAATTCTGGTGGCCTTACCCTAAGAAACGTAGCCAATGCCTCGGGTCAGGCTGATGGCAGAAAAATGTCTGTGAAGGTGCAATGGCCTTGAGAAGACAAGATTCTTCCTAAATGTAGTTTTGACCCTTGGACTTATCTGTTCAAGTGTTCATGTAATGCGACTTCTGAATACAGGATGTGGTCCGTCTTTCTCAGTAACTGCAAGTAGCACTTGTTAAGAGCTGCCAGCTCACTTAGCTATTAAAAGAGCGATCCCTCAGAACACTGTCTTTCCCAGTTTGTCATCCTTCCTGTGAATCTAACTAGTTTATTTTGATGTAGACAGTGAAACACCAAGAGTTATATTTTACCTCTATAACAACCATGGGAGGATGCAAGTGTGTGGAACATCTTTCTCCTTGGCTCAGCTGTTGACACCAGTGTGGTCACTGCAAGTCCGTTTCTTTCAGCAGATCTTCCACTGCTAATTAGGAGTAGATTTTTTCCCTGTTTCAAGGGAAACCTCAGGTTCAGCACGCTGCAAAGTGTGAGCTCTCACTACTCTACCAAAAGATAATCTTCCTGACGAGATGGGAAACCAAAGGCTAAAGTGCTCAGGGAGTGCAGTACAAAGCAGTAACATCACCTTCCAGGTTGAAATGCGTTTTGAGTTACTACTTTGCAACTGAGACTTTGCAGTGTTTCTGTTGGACTGAGCATGGTGGCCCAGAATCACAGTTACCAGTACTGTCAGCATCTCTCCCAGCAAACATGTTCTTGTGAGCAGTGTCAGCTCCCATTTCTTGGAAGACTTGCTCAATGAAGCCTCAGCTTCCAGTGACATGCAGCAAACTTACAGGAAGGCCTCATGTGGGAGGTGTCCCTGGGATGAGCCTGACCCTTATCTTGGCAGCCAGCTGCAAGGGGATTATCCGGGAGCTCAGCTATGCAGCTGCAAACACTCCTGCACTGGCTGGACTGCCTGTAAGGTCTCTTGTAAAGCCAGCAAGAAATCAAGGATTGAACTACTCTGGTAAGTCAACAAAGCTACCTTCTGGTTTTTGTTTTTGTTTGTTGTTGTTGTTGTTGTTTGTTGATTTGGGTTTTTTTTGTTGTGGTTTTTTTTTTTTAATTTTTATTTTTATTTGGCTGATGGATTGTGCAGAAAAGCACTGCCTTGTTACAGATGTGTGTATTTGTTCTAACGAAGTTCTAGCAGCTCATGTTCAGCAGTGGTATGAGACTGCACTACAAAGACAGCTCATTGACCCAAGTCTCCCAGCATGGTCACAGCTCCAGAAGGAAATTATTCACCTGATGATTATTCACCTGCTGGAACAATGTCTAGTGTGGAAAACTCTGCTGACCTACAACCCTGGTGGTCAGCAACCCCCAAGGGTCGGCCAAGGACTGTTTATCACTTATTTTCAAAACTGGAAAGGCTATTTTTTACTTGTGGTAACAGTAAATTTATTTCTGAATCTCCTCTTGCAGTTTGCACAAACAAAGCTTTGTTTACAGATGTAATTCACAGCTATGATAAGGCGCGAGCAGTTTCGTATTCTAATTTTTGATTCCTTTACATAAATTTTCTTAGCTACCCTAATAATGTGCCTCCAGTAATGCTGAAAATTCAAGCAGCTCTTGTATACTTCTGAGCACTAGTGAAAATTTGATGGCTGCATCTGAGCCTCTCAGTAGCCATCTGTTCATATCCTTCCTCAAATCCAGGGTTGGCAGACCAGGAACATTCCTTTTCCTGTAATGAGAGACCAAGAATTTGCACACCTCTCTTAACTCTGTTTTTTTCAGAGCTCTCGTAGGACACCGAATTTACCCAGCTTTGGAAACTCATCCTCAGAACAAGCCAACAAAAGACCTGGGCTGTGGTGTCAGTCCTAGAGTGTGTGGTGTCTACTTGCCTGAACTCCACCTTATCCAGTTTCACCAGGGGGGTGTTTGCTGCTCAAGATGAAGAGTGGAATTCTCTTCTTGTCCCTCCTTGGCTTCCTCCCTCTTGTGATACCCACATGCCCTGTGCCATGCAAGTGTGCCACCAGTATTATCGACTGCACGTCAAAAGGCCTGACTGTAGCAAAACTACCAGCTGCTTTCCGTCCTTCAGCTGAAATTATCCACCTTGGTTACAACAGGCTCACCTCTATTCCCAGTGGGCTCTTTGACAACCTGAAGAGCCTCCAGGTAGTCTACCTGCAGGGCAACCCTTGGGAATGCAACTGTGACATCCTCTACTTGCGCTCGTGGCTGCAGTGGCAGCAGAACCGAACCTTATACAGGGATGTGAGATGCAGCTCCCCAGCTCACCTGCAGGACAGGGTCATTGCCTACCTGACAGAAGATGAGATCATCTCCACATGCCAGTACTGGTATTGCAACCTGGCTCTCCTCTCTCAGCTATGCCTCTTCATCCTCCTTTTCCTCCAGGGTATCTTGGTTATCTTCATCATTGTCTACTTGCAGAAATTTCGGAGAATGACTGCTGAAGCCCGCAGTGCCACCCGAGATCTAGACCTGCAAGCAGACACTTGGGTATCTTCTTCAAGAGGCCCCTACAACAGTGATTAACGTCACAAGACCGAAGACCCTCCTTCCCCTTGGGTGATGCTGTGCCAGGGATATGTGGTTTGTGATATCCAGAGGGGGCAATTTAGTGCAGCATCTGATCCTGACTGCAGTCCAAAGCAGAACTTGAACTGATCAGACACTTGCTGTATTTCCAAAGACCTGATCCTTGTGTTTTTTATTGCTTTAAACTTGTATTGCTTTGCTGAGCTGGGCATGGTTCTGGTTTGGTAGACTAAGGAAACCATAAACTACAGCAATCAGAACTGACTCAAACAGCTTATAAACTCATAGGGGCTACAGTGCTTGATCCCTTCTATGCTAGAGTGTTTCAGCCGTACTTTCCATGATGCTTCTGGTTGCATTGGGTCAGGTGAGGGCAGAGACAGGCAGTGAACAGTTCAGGTACTGGACTAGGACAATGGACAAATACAGTTTCCTTAATGCTACCACAGGTTGCCTTAGTAACACTTGAACAAGCGACTTAATCTTCTCCTGACTCAGTTTCTTATCAGGGTAAAGGAAAGGATGTTTCTTGTTGCCTGATGGATCATTTCCAATGTTTTTCTGGCAGGGGGAGAAGGATGTTTGAAAACCTACCCACTTACTCTATCTTCATTCCTTTTAATCTACTGGTAGTTTTAATACTGACTTCAGCATGTCCTGAGTCAACCTGGGGCCTTGAATGTTTATGAGAAATTCACCCTGAAGCCAAGAGTTGTTGAGACCAGAGGCTCTTTCTGGCGATGCTTGTACAGCACCTGGCACAAGAGAGACTCAAACTGCAACACCCACCGATGTGCCTACTGTTGGTTATGTCTCTTAATTATTTTTTGAATGAAGCAAAATTGAAATAAAATAATGATGCATGATGATGTAAAAGGCTTATTTTTCAATTCTGCACTAGGTGTCTCACACTCTGTCACCCTCTCTGATGCCTGAGCTTAGAGCCAAGCAGAATGAATACTGAAGGCAAGTGGATGTGTTACCAGAAGTGCTCCATAGGGTTAAACTTGACAGTTCCCAGCTGCCACAGTGGGTCAGTCTGAATGCGGAGTTCCTTGTTGTTCTCCTCAGCTGCTGCTTATTTTTATATGATGAGGGCTGGAAAGCAAAGGGCGTTTTCTGTTGCAAGCACACCTGTGGGGCAACGGCCCTGCCGGCTGCAGGTGAACGGCCCCTGTGCCCTCAGCCCCAGTTCAGGGAGGTTCAAGTTCTCCACATAAAAGCTGAGCTTATCCGCAAGACGAGCCCCCGCCTGGCGGCCAAGGCCGGGACAGCGGGAGGGGTGTTCAGGGGCTGCCTGAGCAGAAAAGGCGGGACCTGGGGCTTCTCTGCCTCAGGTTGCTTCACCTCAGCGTTCCCTGCTGCCCAAAAAGTGTGACGTGCTGCAGTGGAATAAGCCCCTGGTGCTGGGGTGGAGGTTGTGCAGGTGGAGGCCGAGGCGGGAAGGTGAGGTCCCACGTTGTGCTGAGGGAGCGCCGACGTGCCGTGTGGCCGATGGCGTCGAAGGCTTCAGTTCACCCACCGTGCTGCGTGTGCCTGGGCCGGCCTGAAGGGAGGTAAGTGAGACCTGGCTCTGCCTCAGGGGGCTCTTTCCTCCCTTCGCCGTCTCTGCCCCATGTCCCTCCAACACTAACCCTAACTGGAGCTGATGCACCTCTCAGCAGGGGCTGTGATATCCCTGCGGTATCACCAGTGGTCGTGGCCTCCAAGGGGCTTCTCCAGAGGAGCCTGCTCTGTGGGGATGCAAAGACTAACGCTCCATGAGGACACCTGACACTTCAAATCCCTGAATTTGAAGTACTGGGGCTTTTTGGTTTGGTTGGGTTTTTGTTTGGGTGGTGTGTGTTTGTTTGTTTCTTTTTTCCCTAAGGAACAAGCTTTCCATAGGAATACAAAGCCTGTTTTCTGGATTTTTCTCCCCCAGTGTCCTTTTCCCCAAATCAAGTTGCAGATGTTTAAGGAAGTAGCTCAACCTACTGTCTTCCCTTCACCGCTTCCTTCTCACTTCTTTAGATCAGCTATACTGTTGTTTTACCTGGTTTATGCCTGTTGTTGAAGTCAATTTCCTTTACTGATACATGCAAAGGATGTGAAAGGCCCTTTGCTTCCCCAATGCTATTTCAAAGTGTGCTAGTGTGGCAGAATGAATCCCTGGTTTTGCCTGCAGATTTTTAGCTGAATTTAGCTGGGTCGGAGGATGTTGATAGCGCACATGGGCAGGTACTGACAGTGCGACAGGCGCAGGCTCAGCTGCTGGGACAGGCTGGGCTGGGAGCAGGCACCATCCCAGGCCTGCGCCGGCTCAGCTGCTGCCTGTCAGCGCTGCTGAGGACTGCTGGAAAACCTTCGGGACTCGGTGTGCCCACAAACACACAACAACTGCTGACTCTGGTTTCACTTCCCTGGGGAGGCAGGAGGGGTCCTGACTCTGCATCATTAAGTCTTAGCACATGAAAGGTAAAAAGCCTTTTTGGCATCATTTGCACCTGTGGAGAATGTGACCAGCCATAGCAATGTGATAATGAATTGCGCAGAGTGATTTGTATGCCATGGCAGCATGTCTAATCCATAAATCTAGAGCCTGCATGTCTTGGCTTCTCCTGGCTCAGAAAGCTGCACGACTCGGATGCTTTCCTGCTCTGTCGTGCTGTTGAAGAGAGAACTGGTTTTCTTTCTGAAGCGGAGGGCTGTCCAAGGCTGCACAGTGGCTTCAAAGGGGAAGCTGCAGGTGCTTGTTTACATGTGATACCTGGGAATTTACCTCTCTTGGTTTAAATAGGCTTTCATAGTTTCTGCACCCTCATATGCGGGATGAACATATCACATAAAGAACAACTTGTTCTGATCCACTGTAGGGCTTGATCACTGAGACAGGCCAATTCTATGCAACATTTGGAGATGATATGGAGGAAAGTCCTGCAAAAGTGTGGCATCTCCTAGTTTATCAAAATATGTTGGGAGGTATTTATTTATATTTCCACACAGCAGCATTAACCTGAGAGTTACGAAACCAAAATGCCAAGAATGCTCTCTATGTATGCAAAATGATTCAGGCTCTGTAGCACTGATCTGACACCCTCATCTGTAATAACTGATGATCACTTCTAGCCTGTCCTGTCACAGCTGTTTGATGCCGTAGGAGTCATCAATTTTGCATGGAAACGCAGCTCTGCTCATTGAAGTCTGTCTCCAGAGCTGTTACCCGTACTGACATGGAATTGGGTTTGCTCGGAAGAGGGCAGCAAATAGCTTTTAATCTCCTGTTTGTTTTGACTAGTGAAATAGACGTGCCATGTGGGCCTGAGAGAGAATGAAGGCAAGTGTTATGTGTGTGTGCCCAGAGAAACTGACAATGGTGCTCCAAACTTAGTTGGCCAAGCAGCAGATGTGGCTTTTTGAACCTATAACTACTAGTTTAACTAGTCCTTTTGTTGTTGGTGTTCCAAAACATCAGACTGAAACTGAGAGGCGGGGAAGCTGGGCAAAATGTTGCTACGGCTATAATGGGAATAGTATTAGTTCTCTGTGGGGTGTTTAGACTGATGAGCTTTGGAGGCCTGAAATCCACCCCTTGGCAGGTGGGGGAAAAACTTGCCCATCATCACTGTGCATCTGTGGGTTGGAAAATTCAGAGGCTGAACAGGCAAACATGTAAGCACCCAGGGAACTTAAATATCCCTGCACTGGGCAGGAGCTGTGGGGAGCCGAAATCTGTATTGAAGTACTGTGAAACAGCAGCATCTCCTGTTAGGAATCACAGCCCTTAACTTGATTGTCTCTCATGGGGTAACATAAGGGCTGTGCCTGTGTTTGGCAAGCTTTTTCCACCAGGGGCTTTTACCTCCGACATTCTCAAGCTCACCAAGAGATGGTGCAGGTGCCCACACTTGCTCAGCATCTCCATTACCTGATCTTTCAACATAGTGTTAGCAAGCTATTTTTCTCCCAGGATGAGACTTTAATTCGCTCCCATTGATCATGGCCAAAGAAGAGAGCTCAAATGCAGATTTTATTCCAGAAACAATGGCCCCCTTATGTGCTGTGTTGTGCTCTCTGTGAATGAACCTGCTGGTGAAATGAAGGCTTTTCCCCAGGCTGTTTTGTACCTTTCTCAGGTGAATCTTCATATTAGATCAGCTGCCTGGATTCCTGCAGGGAGAGAGAAGGGAGGTAAAGTATAAAATCTTTGTTCCATGGGGACATGAGACAAAATGACAGTGGGGCTTTGTATTTAGTCTCCATAAATCCCTATGTGCTGTGCCAGGATTGTTGACATTACACCTACGAAGTGGAGGGCAGCTTCCTTGTGCAGCTCTACATGCTTTTCTGCCTTGTAACGCTTCTCTCCAGGTCCAGTCCAAAGCCTCCACCCTGGGCTGGCTGTTCACTTCAAACCAAAGCTGGCGTCATCCTTCTTGCCTCATCCTCGGCTCTGCTGTCAGCTGCTGCCTATTCTGTTGGTACCTGCTCTTTCCCACCCTTCCCAGTGCTGTCAGCATTTCTCAAGTTGTACATAAAATATAGCTTGTTACTTTCCCATGCTTGGTTCTTTGCCAGCCAAGCTGCACCAAAACCATCAACCTGATTAATTTGACAATCCAGTGCAGGCTTTCATCAAGATGTTGTTGTTCTCAATCACTTCCTCTACTCTCACCCCCGCTGCCACTATCTGTCAAGAATGGCATTGTTAATGATTCTTTTGCTGCTTTTCCCCCTTGTCTGAGATTTGCAAAAGTACAAGAAGCAATGCTGTCATTTCTGCGGTGCCTACCCCTAAATGAAGTGCTGTGCCTGAAATTCAGCATGCAAATTCCCCTGCAATTTTCTACAGTGCTTCAGGTAGAGGGGTTTATAGCTATCCATTGCTGGTTCTTGGCCTAAGCAAAGAAAGGACCGTAATATTATCTGTTTTATGTGACAGTGTGAGGCAGATAGAAGAAAAAGAGATGTGCTTACATAAGGCAAGGACGGAGAAAAAGAAACATGTGTTGTCTGTAATTTGAAAATATATCACAAGATATATTTTCGTGTGTGCATCTGAAAGCTCTGCATTAAGTGCAGTGTGGTTTGAACTGTGTGGTGGTGTTCACACTCTGGGACAAGTCACTCTTTGGGTACGTGGCTGTGTGTTGCAATAAACTGGTGCCCTAGTTTCTTTTCTAGACGTGTGGGGGAAAAAATGATGTGGAGATGCAACTGCTGAAAACTTGTAACTTGAAGGCAATGGAAACAGGGAGTGAAATCCTAGCTCTGCTGTGTTCTGCCTTTGACTTCATAAAGCCAGGGTTCACTGAAGGAGCCTTGGGAGTGTGTAGAAATGTGCTAGGCTGTGCACACAAACTGCCAAGATGAATCTCTTGTTTGATGAGATCCACTGCAGGAAGGCACAGCTGTGGGGCAAGGGCACTTGACTGTGCATGCCTTGGTAGTGTAACATTAGTTAGGTAAAGTAAGGCAAGTATTTCTAAAACCACCACAAGTACCTAAGTCCTGTTAGAATGAGAGGAAATTGGGGGGAAGGTTGGGCACTGTATCCCCTAAACTTGTTCCAGTGGTTAATTAGCTGTGGAGAAATTAGCGTGTAATTTCAATCCCTGTCTGTGAGTTTCCAGCATTCCTACCTTGCCTTGCCTTTATCTGTAGATGTCTGTGGGGCCCCGTGTGCTAGGCACTCTACATTCCCAGGGATGGGAAATTGTGAAATCCATGTGGGATGGGAAATTATCTCAGAAATTTCCCATCTTAAGTAGGGGGAAAAGAGTCTATCTTGGAAATGATTCAGCTGAAACCCAGGGCATACAACTTGGTTCATCTTCATGCTCATCATCCTTCCTACTAGCAACCCACTTCACTTTCTAAATGAAAAATGCCTCTAATCCAAAAATTGGACCTTCAGTATTTGTGGACTGGAAAACACACATCTGAACAAGTCCACTGACTTATATATATACTTTTTTAAAAAAATCCATGTTTTAAAAATAAATACTTATACCAACTGTTCCTTGGTCTTGCCAAGTTGGAGGTTTCATAATAAAATAATAATTTACTGAATGGTTTCCACCTACTTTGTATCTTGCCCAGTGAAGTGAGTCTGTTTGCTGGAGTGTCTTTCCTTGTGTGTGGTGAGACAGCAGAGGAACAAAAAGAGGAGGATGGGTAAATGATCTTTGTTAGTAGGGCTCCCAGTGACTTCATGGCCTAGTGGGCTGCTGCTGTTGAGGAGACTGGTCCTATCTGGAGCCAAGCTTCTGTGGTACAAATTTTCCTGCAAGGGGATGGATCCTGCCAAAATTACAGCTTTGTTTTTCCTTTGCTGTGCAAGTGGATCCAGCTGATGGAAGTGGAGCAGCACTGACAGCATTTGGGGTTTCTCCCCTGAAAGGGAGAAGATTTTTGTTGCTCAGAGGCTGAGAGTTTATTAACGACAGTGATCCAGCAGAACTTGGAAGGGGTCCCAGGACCCCTGGAGGTGTTGAGCTACATGTGTTGACACACTGGGTGTCCAGCGCCTGCTGTGTTCCTCTTATTTCAAAGGAAATGTCAGTCAGAAAGGGAACATCTCCTCTGGCGGGAAGCAGCTGGAGTGCATATAAAACAGGAGTTTTTGCTGGGGTAGGAGGGTAGGGCAGGAGGCAGCCTCTTGCATGGAAAGGAAGGGAGCGAGTGGGGATCCCGATGGCTGATCCAGCACGGGGATGGGCTGGCATTAGGGAAGTCAGGGGCCTTGGTCCCCTGCCCACTGCGAGCAGCCTGCAGCCCCAGAGATGCTGGGCTGACATCTCCTTGGACTGTGCTGTCATGGCTGGTTGGGGAAGTGGGTGGAATGCGATGCTGAGCTCGGGTGCTGCACAGTTAACAGCTGCATCCTGCCAGGTCCCTGCATCCCCCAACATTGGCACCAGCAAGGGCATAAGGTAACTCAGTACTGAGGTAGGCTGGGACAGAGATGGATGCCTGTGCCCAAGACAAGAAGTATGTAAAGCCAAGACATTGTGTGGAACCGCTCTCTTTCCTGCTGCTAGAGCCAGCAGGAGCCTTGTGTAAACTGTGCTGCGGCTTTAATGACTACCTGTTAGAAATGAGAACTTACTACAGCACAGGCACTAATTTGTACCCTTCTCTGGAGAACTTCTGAATCCTTGGGCCATGAGTGGATTCATGGGCAGTGTTCCCCATATTGAATGAGATGGGCTGTTCTCCACCTGGCAGTTGCAGGGTTGGACTGATGTGACAGGGAGTTCACCAAGGCTGCAGAAGAGCAACATGGATGGGGTTTCCTCACTAGCTGCCCAGGGTGGCCGACAGAGAGGTTGGAGAGGTCCCTTGCAGGTGTGTGGGAGCTGGCTGTTCACTCACTGTTGTGAGCTGCCTGGAAAACACGGCCTCACTGCGGAGTTCAGCATCAGTGCTACTGATGCTCAAAGCAAGCTGACCGCAGACATCCCTCAGGATGAAGTCTATGCACACGACCAAGAAAACCAACCAGGAGTGGGCAGAAAAAAGGGCTAGACCTGATGGGCAGTTTCCTGGCAAGAAGGAGCTCGATCTGGGCTGATCACTGACTATTTACATACGCTGAAGCAGTTGTCGCCTACTAAGCTGGCCTACTTGTATCCTCAGCAATTCCTGCAGATGGAGAATGAGTGGCAAGAATAACAGAGGAGGGAGGATCTGGTTACAGGCTCAGAGAGGAATGCCAGGATTTGCCTGTCTTGATGATGGCTTTCTGCTCCTCCTGCCCTGCCCTCCTACCTTTCTGGCTGATCTAGCCTGGTTCAGAGTCCAACACAGCAGGAAAGGGAGGCTCTTCTGTTGGAGTTGCTGCAGCCATGACAGTGTGTGCCAAGCTGTACATAAAATAAAACATTAAATATATTAGACCTGCTGCACTTATGCTTGCAATGGAAAGGAAAACAGTAGAACTTGTGGACTGCCATGAGGAATCCTACAGCTTCACAGCAAAGCAACTTTTGCTGGGACTTTGTGAACAGAAGAAAAAAGTTGAAGTCTGTTTTATTGAGTGGAGTTATCAAGAAATTTAATCTAGAAAGTTAATCTCAGAAGTATGCTAAGTTTGAACATCTGTAAGTGCTTTGAGATTAGTAAGTGAAAAATGCTGGGCAAGAGAGGATGTATCTGTGGTTCAAAGCAGGGACAAGGATATACCTCCTGCCTACAGCTTGGCTATGCAATAACTTCCGAAAAACTATTTCTTTGCTTTTGAAATACATTTGATTACACTAAGTGGCATGGCTCTCTCAAAGTATTTTTCTTGGCTTGTCCAATGCTCCGTGGCCTCTATTCCTTCTCTTTTTCCTCCCTATTCTTTGCAAACAATTTTGTTCAAACCTTACTTTACTTTGCTTAGGTTTAGTATTTCCCTCAAATATTTAAGGCTATGATACTAATCTTGAGCAGCAAGCCAAGGAATCACAGATATGCTGTGTTAATGTCTCAACCTCCTTTTGTTGCACAGAGGCTTCCCTGAGCAGATTTGTAAGTTCCCCAGCTGCTGTTTATTCCATCTTAACACAGCATAGAGGATTTGGTCTGTTACCTCTTGGATGATGGGACACTTTAAAATAGCTCCAGTCACCGTTCAACATTTTACCTACCTTGTGGTGAACCTGCTGTTTTAGGAAGTGCAGAGAACATACTTAGCAAAATAAAAACATTTGTCTCATAGATACTTCTTATCAACAAATCTTAGAGGGCCTTTCTAAGATGGACACTAGTTGCTACACCCATTGCAAAGATGGAGAAACTGAAGCAGTTTTGGGACATGCTCGCTCTCACAGAGCAAAGCTGGGATTGAACACCCCTGCGTCTCACACCAGCTTCCTGGGAAGTGGTAGGGAAGCGTGTGCAGCCCAAGGTGGCTGTCCTGCATGTAGCTCTAACTTTCATCTCAGTTTTCACACTGCAGAAGAGGGACCATGTTCCCCTGTTCTTCATGGTTAAGTTAATCAAGTTTGCTGTAGGTTTCAGTAAGTCTGAGGCTGGAAGAGCTGGCGTTACAGGCTGACACCAGGGTCTTGGGGTCAGTGTCTGTCTGTTGGCCCTCCCCTTAGATGAGCAACTGCTGCCACCTCACAGAAGTCTTGTAAAATGTTGCCATCAGTCTTCTCAAAATATTAAAATTGTGGGTGTTACAGGAATGGCAGAGAACAAGGGCATTTTTTGGAGCGTGGCGCAGCTGGGAGCTGCTGCACTGGAAAGAGGTCTCTCTACCTTTGGTCTTGTTGAGCATGAAATGCATCCCGCAGTCTGGCAACGTGCAGAACTAGCGGTAGGAACAGCCGACTCCAGTCCCAAACACACTTTACTCAAGTGTGCACAGAAATATAGGACAATGTCCTCCCTCATTGTACAAGAAAGGCCAAATCCTGCTTTCCTCAGATCTGCATGGCCTTGGAGTCACTTCATTTCTTTCTGCTATGCCACAGTGATTTTCTTAGCTCCCCTGCTTGTGAACCACAACACTCACTGAGGGATGTGTCTTCAAGACCCTTCAAAGCCTCAGTTATTTTTCCTGGAGGCTGAGATACAAAGGCACTTGTGATGCTCAGAGAAGGGCAGGCAGAGTGCACGCCTGTCCCATAAGATAAAGCATCTCCACCTACGCCTGGCATGGCTGTATTTTTCTAGCTCTTTTGTGGTTTTGTTGTTCTCCCCTTGCACCCGCAAGACCCTGCTCTGGCTGTAGCAATCGGCTAAATTTTTCTTGTGTTCCTCCCACAGGACCCAGGCACAAGCCCAGCCAAGCTTTTCATAGATGTCTGCAGACGGACCTTTGCCCCTATGGTTTGCTTGGCCCCCTCTTCACCCGTGGACAGGCACTCCAGTGCATGAAATGGACATTTTCCAGCCCTGAGCTGCCGGAGTTAATTAACCTTCTGCTAAGGCCAGGCCGGTCTTTCTGGGAAACCAGATCCATTGAGCTGTGCATTCCACAAGCCCCTCTTTGCCTGGCATCTCATGTACCTGTACAGGAAAAATACTTTTATTCCTCCATATACTTGCATTTTGGGATTGGAGGATGTGGATGCCTGGGGAAGAGAGAAGGTTCACCCCAGTCTTCCTGCTGTCAGCAGCTGCCAGGAGCTTACCATGGGAGAAAACCAACCCAGAGCCACTGGAGATCCTTCAGCTCTTCCTGGGCAGAAGTTGCACACATGCAGTTTTCCCGATCTCTTCTGAAAAAGGGCCAAGTCTTTCCTTCCTTGCAGCAAAACTGACTTTTTGTACAAGGCAGCTGCCATTGTCCTAGGAACGACTTGGTGTGACTGGTCATAACGTTGCTCTCCCACTTAGCCCTTGTCCTCTTTCTTCCAGTAGGCTTGTCCCACTTTCAGAGGAAAGCACAAGGTTTTGCTCTGCGCTCTGTTTAATTTATGTGGTATTACTGGTGAAACCCCTGCAGAACAATGTTTTCAATGCCGTTACCTTTTTGGGCCATGGGACCCAATTCCCTTCTGTACCTTGAGGTTTCAGAGGTCCTGGAGATACCCTTCTCCAAAGAGCCTGTGGAGATGAAGCTCAAGCATTGACTGAACTCTCACTGAAACACACTGGGCTTCAGCGGCTGAGTTCTTGGGGCAAACTGTAGAGACAATTGTTGAATTCTTTCCTGGCTGATCTTTATCTCAGAACAAAATACCCCTTTTGCACTGTGCCCAGTGCATCTGTGTGTTTTCAGGCTCATACCACCTGTGTCACTGTGCTTCATCTCATGATGGGTTAGTGCTGGTGCCGGAGGGAACAAACGCTGGGTTGTTCAGTCTCCTGATGCATAAATGCCTGACTCCCTTCAGTATCATGTTGTATAAGGCCATTTATTGCCTCCTCTGTGGGGCAAAATACTCCCTTCCAAAAGGCCTTAATCAAGCAGAACGCTGGCCAGACCCGTTCCCGTTAACTGAGCCTGTCTTTCCTTGTAAGAAAAAGAAATCTAATTGTGCTGTCTTCCAAAAATAATAATTAAAAAGTATAAGCTTGCATGAAAGCATGTTATGCTCTGGAGAAAGAAAGATAGGGACCTTTTTGACTGGTGCTTAGGGCAGGATACAGAGAGTTGTTTGCTTAATGTGAAAAAAGCCAGAATTTACCTGTATGGTCCACTCCTGTTTGGATAGAGGCTGCAAATCCCCCCTCTCCCATCTAGTACTGTGAGTGAGTTGTAGTAAATCAGGACAAGCTGAGAGGGGTGGTGTGTTGGTGGTTTTTTGTTTTTTTTTTTTTGAAAGAGCCTTGATTGTCCAGCTATTTTTCTCCCTTGGTGCCGCTTCACGCCACTTCTGACTTTGATTAATAGGTCTCTGAATAAAATGTTAATCTAACTAGGGGTCCTTGGCCCAGCCCCCCTGCCCTCCATGCCGTGCTCTAGAAATATCAGAGAAAACACACAGAGGTTTTGTCTCCCTGCAGAGCACTTGTAGCTTTTGATTAATGGGTGGAAGGGCCCAGCTCCAGGTTTGTGGCATCTCTCCCAAATGCAGAAAAATAAGCAAAAAGTCACCAAACATGATACAGAGAAGGAAAGTCCCAGGAGCTGCAATGAGAAGAAAGAATGGAGAGAGAGCAACTTGTAATTCAAGATGTACCCCACTGTAAGCCCTGGTATTTGTGAGTCTGAGTTCAGACACTCATTCCCAGTTTAACCTTTCTTTATAATGAGCTCAGACCATGTTGCTAGATTCAGCATTTTCCAAGCTCTGGGATGCCTTAACTTCTAATATCTGCATTATGAACTACTTTGCACATTGCCCTGGGCTGACATTTCACATGCATGTGTTAAGAGTGGCTAAGATGGCTTAATAAAAAAATGAGACCTTACACTTCAAACAGGACATGTGTTTCCCTTCTTCCCCTTCCAATTCTTGCCCATTCTCTGAATCAAACTGCTTTTGGAGCTTCTGAAATGATCAGAATCATGTGTTTCATTCCTGTTTTCTGGTCAGTATGGAACTTGGAAAGGCAGACCTATGGGAAATTTGCTTGTTCCTTCAAGGTGGATGATTTGGTGGAACTACACATATAAGAAGCTACTAATGTGATGGCTTGTCTATATGGGGCAATTAGACTTCAGGGGGCCAAGGCGTCAGCCTGAGCTATGTTAGTCTGAAATAAGAGTAGCCACTGAAGGGGCTTTTTAAAAAAGCTATTTCTGAGGTAAGCCTTAAGTAATGGTTTGAGATGTGCATAAATTGTGAAGGAGAGTGAAGACTAACATGGGTACCACCTTATAGTTCTCTTTTCTTGCCACCTTTCTGTCAAACAGTCTGTCCTGCTATGTTCTTCCATTTTGTAATAGGGTAACTGGAGCAAAGCTTGTATCACTTAGCTGCCGGTCACAGTGCTGGAAGAGATAGGATGGGCTGTAAGGCAGGTGGGATTTCTTGTATGTGCTCAGCACTACAACACTCTAATTAGGAAAAGGCTCACACCACTGAGAAAAAAGGGGAAAAAAAATATCCCTGAATACTTTGAGCTTGGATTTTTGGTCAGGATATATAAAAGGCTTTAATTTGTACAGCTGTGATACTCCCTTGTGCCAAGAAGTCCTGCATCCTCATCTTCTGAAGAAATCTTTCAATTAAGAAAAAAACAACATTGATATCAAGAGATTTCCACTTTCTTTACCTGGAAGGAATCAATGCAGCAGCATGGTCTTTCCTGGCACTGGTGTGGAGTCCAGTGGCTGTATGGTCTTTCTTCTCTTGGCATCTCCCTGGAGGCTTCGTCAGTCCTTGATGAGCCTGTCATCCTACTCACTCGACAACTGACATGCCTGGAGGATGCAGCCGTTCCTGCTGACAACAGCTTTGTTTCCTATATGATGGATGTCTCTGTGGCCCAAGCCTCACTATTGTCCCCACGCCTGTGGCCTTGCTCCAGTGATTCTTATCTCTGCCCTGGGCATCCACTCCCTGCAGCCAAGGTGAGCAGTTGCTAGTGCTTCACCTTCTCCATAGGTGCCTCCCCAGGACTGGGCTGGGGGGAAGGACAACAAGCATCCCCTCAAGACTGAGTAAAGCCAAGCTGTGCTGTTTACCCCGGCCTGTGTGGCATTTGGCTCTTATCGGCAAGGGGAAGGCAGATAGGAGGGATTCTTTGGGTTAGTCAAACAGTCAGTTGTATAGGCAGTGTGGAAGCGCTCGTGTAATTACCATTCTCTGGCTCTCACACCCCTATCTTGTAAATCACCAATCCATCACAGCCCTCCTCCTTGTATTGTTCTATAATTAACTGGACAAACTACAGGAGCATTGTCGTAGCTCCCCATTTACAGAGAAGGCACAAAGACTTGAAGGAAGATTTCAGTCCCTTTCAGCTTTTTCCGTCCTCTCTTGAACTCTTTTTTTCAATATCTTCTGATCCATCTCATTACTCTAAAGGTGTCTCACCTGCTTCTCTGAATGAGCATTTATTTGCAAACCTACAATCAACACGGAAGGAGTGGCCACAAAAGGATAGACCCAAGGTCTTTAACCCTTCTTGTTCCACTACAGATGTGTGCACATGTGCTCGCTCCTTAGTGCAAGGAGCTGCTCAGTTCTTCTGAAAAGGCTTTGGACCATCTGCTAATGAAAACAGGCTGCGGTTGCCTCATCTATTCCTTCATGACAGTATGCTGGGTATCCAGCTTCTAGCAAACGGTCTGCTTATGAGCTAGATGCTCCATAGGGCTGGATTTTGAGCTACAAGGGAGATGGAAGATGTCTGAAGGGTGAGGTAGTACAGTGATTTCAGGAGTTACTGATGCTTTGGTGCTATTGACCCAGGAAGGCAGACAATATATTTCAAGGTTCCATATAGCTCTGAAGGCTATAAGAAAGTTTGATGTGAGCTCTGGACCATGGAGGGAAATGGCAGTGGTTTGGGGTAGCACAGCCGGTTTTTTTTCTGTAGACCAGATGAGTGAGGATGCTGCGCTGCTGGGCAGCGTGGAGAGCTGGTTGAACTCTGCAGGAGGTGGAGGCAGAACTTTCCCTGAGTTGGGTCAGCTTTGAAAGATTGTTCCTGACAGCTTTTGGAGAGAGTATTCTGCTCCATTGCCAGTGGGAGAATACAGGGCCATGAGTGGACCGGAAGAACTAGGCTAAAGCTCTGCTCTTCTCGCTTTATCTTTTTTTCCCCTTGCCTACAGAGATTTCACTGCTTCAGAGCAGGGTGTTTCTCTCACTTCAGCTTATAGCACCTAGCATGCTGTGGCCCTATTTTCTGCTAGAAGCTATAGACACTACAAAGAACAATGGTTTATAGGCCCTCTGTTCTCTTCCTCTGAAAGTTTTTAGAAAAGGTCACAGTTCTCATGGCTGCTGCTTTGACAGCAGAATTTAGTCCTTTGTGTTGACAGTGTCACACAGCCAACTTTGCTGACCCCATGGCCATCCCTTAGAGCAGATTTTGGCTCAGAGGCTGAAGTTCTACTTTTCTTCCTTATTTGAGGTGTCAGGTAGTTCTGCTGGGTGAAATTTATGCCTTCACGTTCTGGTAGGCCAGACCTTATAATAAAAAGCAACAACATTGCTTATTTAACCTCCATCTCTAAAATTTTCAATTCAAGCTCTTGTGAGCTGGAAATTAGACCTGTCCACCCCACGGAAACTCTGGAGAAGTGACCTGAGGCTGACCTCCAAGCCAGGGGCACTTCTTAGTGCTACCTGCATCCCAGTGACCAGGTCACCTGTATTAATACCTGAGCACATTGGATCCCCTCTTGTGAGGCCAGTGAAGCACAGGGTGTCTAAGCTCTGCTTGGAAAAAGGCTTTGCCACATCAGTACGTTTGAATGGAAAGGGGAAGACCTGTTCGTGTTTGTTTTACAGCCCCTTTTATTGACTTGATTTATAGCCTGAGGCTGTGAGTTAATTGAGGTCCAATTCAGGAGAGGGCACCTGGGAAGGGGAGGTGCTACAGTGCCACCAAAGGGAAAACCCTCAGGAAAGCGCTTGTATGAAGCACAATTTGTTGCAAGCTCTGGCCCTTTCTCTGTGACAGCAAGCTAAGCTCTTGCCACCAGAACTGGTTGCTCTGGCTGAAGGAGCATCCTTAGCTCACTGTGGGTGGCAAGGACCAGGGGGCAGAGGTTAACCAAGAGAAGGTGCTTTTTCATGGTGTGCCCTTCATTAAAGCATCCTCCTGCCTGAATCTTGTGGGTGAAACCTAGTCACCTGTATAAGTGCGACTGTCATCGCCTTCTCTAATGGAGACCTGATAGGGTTGTTCCCACAGCCTGAAAGCAGTTGCTTTGCAGCGTGCACCTCCTGGACCTGCAGAGAAGATGCCAAGGCCAGCTCTCCTCTTTGGCACCTGATGTGTGGGATGCAGTGAATGATGCATGTTTATGTGCAGAGTGCGTGCACTGAGTCAGGCAAGGATGGAGGGCTCTTACCCAGGTCAGCTGGCTCCAAGACAGGTCTGGGAAAGGGCTTCTTCAGCCCAGTGCTACCCTAACAAATGAAGAAGAGATAACATTGCTGTGGGTGGCCAAGGACTAAACCTGTTGTAAGGTGGGGAGTGGCAGATCAACCTGGAGGGGCTGGTTCACCCTTTTCTGTGTGAGAAATAGTGTTGTGGCAGTGAGATTTTGTACAACCTCCTAGTGCAGGTGCCCTGAGCCTGCTCTGGCTGCTCCTGAGCTGTTGGGTGTGGGGACAAGCTGGAGCTGAAAGGATGCCAGCAGCTCTGCTTGTTCTTCTGAGCTGGTGGGGTGTGAAGTCCATGTGCTGTCCCCACTGAAGCTGTGCTAAGAGAGCAGTGTTTCTATCCTATAAAAACCCCTGATAGGCCCAGTGTAAAGTTACAGCAACTTCTCTTGCTAGGCTGGCTCTCCCACAAACACAAATGCCGCTCTCTTTCCTTTCAGCTATTTACAGCATGCGTGTAGCATAAATAGTACCATGCAGCCACTATGCCCTTCACAGGGAGACCCTTCCTTGCTCTGGGAAGGCCTTTTTAGCCTGGTTTGTACCAGGGAGGGCAAAGGGTCTAAAGATGCTGTCAGATGAACTGCAAAGCTTCCTTCCCTTCCCAGGCTTGCGTGGAGCAGGTACCATGAAATCATACCTAGCACCCAGTCACTCCTTGCATGGCTAGTTCAGTAAATCCCAACTGAACAGGATGCAGCAGCCACGTGTCCCATGTATGGAAATGAAAGTGAACTTGTTGAGAGATAAATATCCCAATGTCCTTGCATCCCAGTGGCACTAGAAGGGATCAGCTAGCCCATCTCTCTCCTTCTACATAATGCTATCCTAAAGCTTGGCAAGGAAGGCTGGGTTTCTAGGGAGAGGCAATATCCTTTTTCAGATAAGCTGATACAGCCAGGAAAAGCAGAAAAGCTTTGGATGCATGAACCCTTCTTAAAATCTGAGTATAATCTCAGTAAGCTTTTCCGTCTGTAGGATGTGTGATCTCATTTCTGGGCCTCAGAGGAATAGTTTGGGGATTTCTTTATTTGTCTTGCACAAGATTGGTACTGAGCACTGTAGATCAAACCCCCTTTGTTTTGGGAAGTCCTGTCCCAAAGGAAGGCACATCTTGCAAGTGCCCCATGTCCTTCGGGCCTAGTATTTGTACTGCAGCCCCATGATAAAGTTGTGCCTTGTCTGTTTGTCTGGTTTGAACTACTTTATGTTGCTTTTTGGATGAGCCCCTTTAGAAAGGGGCCTTGTTGGAAATGGGAACCAATTTTGTAACTTAAATTTTGTCTGAATGGTGAAAAGAAATGTTGAGGTCAGCCAGGCCAGAGCAAGCAGAGGAAAGGTCTGGAGTTCAAAGGCTGGCACACCTTTAGCAAAGAGCCCCACTTCTGCTCTCTTCATCCCCTTCAGCAGCAGCAAGATGCTGCTGGACAAGGCAGCCCAACGGGTCCCTGAGGAGCTGAACCTCCCGAACTCTCAGCCTGCTGGTCAGCTCACTGGAGTTCTTCAGCACGGATCTGTATTCCTAATTCATCACCAGCTGACATGAACAGGAAATAAAAAGAGCAATTTACCCTTCATTTATCCTGTGCAATGAGCCCTTTTCTTTAAGCCATCAGCCTCTTTATCTCATGTCATCAGAGTGGCCGCAGTATAGCTTGTTTTCATCTGTCTCTGGACATCACTTGAACTTTCAGGGCACTTGTTTAGTCCCAGTCAGATAATCCCCTCTTTCACTCCGAACAAATAGAGTGCTCCTGGGCTGTGCTGCTCTTCCCCTGCCCCATTGTAGTGCAAGAATATAGGGGCTGATACACCTCCGTAAGTGCTGAGGGGACTGTTCATTGAAAACAAACCCACAGATGCTGGTGATTTTCAAAATGCCTGTGGCTGAGACGTGCCCTTGGTGACCGGAGAGAGGCTGGGAGTGGCAGGGATGCTGAGGTTCAGAATGGCACTCACAGTCATCCCGTGTGCATGATTTCATCGTCCCTTTGCAGATGTGTGGCTGCATGGGGTACCTGGTCAGACTGGGGAGGGGGAAGGAGTTTCCTACGCCAAGGCTGAGCTGTGCATTGTGTTTGAGTCCTTCCGACACAGGCTGGCAGATGCCCGGGGTCTTTTCCTCCCCTGCTCGCTCCCGTCAGGTGTGTCCGCTGGTCGGCAGAGGGCACCAGTCCCCCGGAGAGAGGCCTCGGGATGCGCTCGCTCTGCGGCTTCCACCGGCGAGCAGAGGAGAAGAAAGGAACGTCCTGCGCTGGGGCAGGTTTCTGTGCAGTTCGGATAGAAACCTCCTCCAGCTAGATCTTCCCTCCGCTTGCTCACTCCGGCCAGCCTGGGGCGATGGCTCCAGGGACTGTTCCCACAAAAGGATTCTTTGAATCTCATCGCCTGCCCACAGGGCTCGAACACACAGACACGACTGTCCCCTGCTCATCTCTGCTGCTAGTGGCCTAAGCAAATGTTGACAGAGTCAGTGCCTGGATCAGAACCTTCTGCTTTTCCTTTGCTGAGTACTTCAGGTAGTCTGGAGGTGTTTTACACATTCCCAGATCAGGGTGCAGCTCTTCTGCATTTTTGTGTGTGAATTTCCATTAGATCAGGAGAGCCAACTTAAGAGTTACCACTGGCTGTATGCGCACTTCCTACTTAAACTTCACTTGGCTTTTTCAAACTCTGCCTCAAGTCTGACCGTCACAGCTCTGCTAGGACTGTTTACTGCTCTTGTCTACAGACACAAGGGAAAAAACACACGCTGTCCTGCACCGGCAGCTTTGAAGCCAGACATGCTGCACTGACTGGCACTAATGGCATTCCTTGTACCTATTTGCCCTGGTTTTAAAAGCATGTGGTATCTGAAAAGACATACCTTTTTCCTTGGTTTTGTTACATCTGAAACTCCTACTTCCCTCATGGCCTGCTGAACGTCTTGTTGTATGACCCTTTTAATGTAGGCTCTGGCTTCAAGTTAAACATAATTAAGCTGCTTCTGCAAAGACAACCTTATTTTCCTTCTCCTTGGTCTCATCTTTACACTAGATTTAAAGCATGTGTAGTTGCAGGGGAATTTGATAGAAAGCTGAAAAGAAATACATTTTCTTTTTTTCTGCAAATTATTTTCCCAACTGATGAACAGTGGAGAGTGAAGCCATATTCTCTTTTCATTTCAAATTGCTCAGCAGGCAATGGACAACCTTGCCATCCCTCCGTGTGTGATCTAAATGAAGCAGTCCAGCCTTCGGAGTCCAAACCAGTTCTGACTGTCAGGCTTCAGTTGTTTTATAGCACCTCCCTGTCAGAGAGGCATGTGTTTCAGTACACCAGCTGCAGTGAAACTAGTGATGATATTGCACGCCTCCTGATTTATTGTCAGAAGTACCTTCTAATCTCAGTTTCATGTATGTAATTCTGGAAGAATGGCACTGATTTTAGCAGACTTATTCCAGGTTCATGTGTTGTAACTGAGGTTGGGGTCAGGCTGACTGATGTCCCAGCTTTTGTTCTTTCGTGGATTTCTGTTCCATTTTAATTCCATCTGTTGTTTTCTTAATTGTGGATGATCAAGGATGAGCAGTGAGTCATATAGGAAAGTCTTACGCATCTGCTCATGCATGTCACCTAAATCCCAAACCAAATCTGTCAGGTGTTTGATTTCTTTTTCATTCATTTCTATGTACTGTGGCATTTTCTAGCTTGAACTAGAAAAGTAAAAGAGGCTGGAAGGCTACAACAGAGCCTTTCCTTGGAGGTTTCTTTTTCTACATGGAAATGTGGGAAAGGATCTCTATTAGAAGCTATTTCTTTCCAGTGTTCTAGAGTGTTATTCCTCAAACCATAGAAGTATAATGTAACTGACTTTGAGTTATGTGGCTGATTAAAACAAGGAAGGTTTGGCTCAGTGTTGGAAATGACAGACAAATTTGTAACTGTATTGAATTGCTATTGATACTGGCACACTATTTAATTTGTGTAAATAATCTTTGTACTAGCCAGTACATAAGTGTTTATCTTAAATTCATTGATTATATATAAATGCTGGGCATCTCTAGATGTGCTTTTCCAAAACTGAATTGAAGATGCTTTCGTATACTCCAGAAGGCAACATTGCTTCTGGAAATGTATAAAGCTGGTGGGTTAGGAGTAGTGAGTTCTGTAATGTGGTCTATATAGATCTACTGGTTGTGGATCAAACCAAGAATGTGTTTGGATGAAGGGATGAGGCGCAGAGAATGAATCACAGGTGATTTACATTAAAGTAGGTTTCTCTGGCCATGATTTCATTTCATAGATGTTCCTCAAAACAGCTTTGTTTGATCAGGAGAGCAGGTCTTACATATTCATATCTTCAGTATACCACTAGCAAAGTCTGTCTACGTGTCTCTTCAACTCTTAGCTTGCTGGTTTTGTTTCTGGAGTCAATTGTCCCAGAATGGTCCAGTTCTTCATTACTGCCCTGATTTCTTTCATCTCCACATAGTTGTCATTGACTAGATTGCCTGTACTGTGGAAAGTTAAATAACTGAGCTTCATGCTTTGGATTTGGCCGGTGAAGAGCATGTGAGCTCAGAGCTGATGTTTTCTGTTGGCACCTGCTGCTCATTCACATCTGGCTATTGCTAAAACTCTGACACAGGAAAGTGGTTTCAGTCTTCTGGGCTGTAGTCAATGTTTAGATTGTACTGTTTCTTCTTCATGGAAAATCTTGGTGCAGGAAAATATTTCCAGGAAACGGTATTACTTCTAGTGCAACCTGGAAAGAAAAATTAGCATATTACCTTTGTGAAAGTTGTATTTCACTCCTGAGTGTCGGATTCTGCTATAGAAAGTGCCTTTTACAAGATAAATACTTCCCAGGATGTGATACTGTCAAAGGAGATTGTCCTTCGGATGCTTGCTGTGGAAGAGACTTCATGGATTCACTAATACATGGTTTGATGCTCTACACCGGGATCCTGTGAGTGAATTTTTTAATCACAGTTTAACACAGGACTGTATAGAAAAGTAAAAGGGCGCTTTTGTTTAACCATCACCATTTTAAATGCTGGAAGTTGTCTTGATTTTATTAGTGTTGCAAAAGCTTTTTAGTTTAGGTGTTTTAATTTGGCATTTAATTTGTGCATATAGTCCAGTCTTAGAGCATTTACTGCAAAATAGGAGCCAAAACCATGTAAGGATTATGCTTTTTCTCCTGGTTCTGTGTCTCCCTGTAGCTGTGATCTGCCAGGTACCACAGGCCCTGGGTTTCAGAAATGTTTTGAATCAAATGCTGTGAACCTTGTGGCTTTCTTGGGATAAATGTCTTCTCTGGTGGGACAAGGTTGATGGGGTTTGGGGTTGTTTTATGGCCAAGACAGATAGTTCCATATTCAGCTTTACACAGTTTAAAATAAGCCATGTTTTTTTTGTTTGGTTGGTTGTTGTTTTTTAGTGGCGCTGCTGATATAAGAGATGGTGGGGAATACAGAACTCTGGTACAAAGAGAAACCCTGCAATGAGAGCACTGCCCCAAAGGGACTGTGAGGAGCGAGGGCAGAGAGAGGGAAACAGCCCACACCGCTAATTGAAAGCGCATCTTCCCGTCAGTCATGGGACTTGCCCATCAATCATTCTGGCACCAACAGGATCTGACATCAGTAGGGAATTAAATAAGCTCCTCTCTCTTTAGGGACCTGCTGATGGAAACCCATAGGGGGGAAGTGAGCAGAGAAGACCAGAAAGCGTGTGCATGGGGGAGGAAGAGTCTCAGCAGTCCCCTGGGACGGTGCAAGTCTGTGTCCTTCCTCTTTACACACCAGCATGTACAGCTGAAGGGATTTTTCACTGAGTCCCCAAAAAGGTGAATTTAAAGCTGGTAACAGGCTAAGCTCACCTTGGTTTAAATAAACAAACTGCAATAACAGTATCCTGTGGTGAGTGCCATGAAAGCTGAGTGGTGCTCTGTGCAGCTGGAAAGTAGTTTTCACTCTTGGGTGAAATTAGTGTTATTGGGCTACAGTAACTCAGAGGTGAATCTGGACCAAGGTGTCAGAGCAAAACACTGGGAAGAGAAAGTGGACTAGAGCCGAGGAGTCTGTTTTCTAATCTGCTGTGGATCTGTCTCTATGGTGAATTAGGATGCAATGTGAATTAGGATATTACAGATGGGATCTGGCTGAAATCAGGGGGTCAGTGCAGATCAAGTGACTTGTATCTCCACTGGCAGGGCTATCACCAGTCAGTCGGCTGAAGTGGGTAAGTGTCAGCGTGCGTGCACGTGTGCTTGTGCGGAGGGGCGCCGAGCAGCTGGAAACCATTCGGGCACTGACAAGTCCCCTGATGGACCTCTCCTGACATGGAGCGGCTTTGGTTTCAGGAAAGCCAAAGGGAACCTGTCACTAATTAGACACACAGCTAATTAACGAGAAGCAAACAAAGAGCAGCAGCTTGTGTTTTGGGAAAGCTCAGCTTTAGTAGCCAAGGACGTCTGCTCCTCCTTTTCAAAGCATTTCAAAAACAAACAAAGCGGGGGAGACTTGCATTTCAAAGCAGTGCAAACACTGCCAACCTCAGAAAGCCTTCCAGAAGGGACACCCAAGAGTGGGATTTAGCAGTGAAAGGAAAAAGGGCTCTCCAGGTGCAATGAGACCTTCCCTGTCCCCAGACCAGAGCCCTCTGAATCCCCAGTGTGCATCTCTTATCCATTAGCTTTAAATTTTTCTTTTTCCAGATAAACACTCCTGTTAAAATTTTGGGTGAGTGGATGGGGGAAAAAGGCAGGTGTGGAAACATGAGCTGCCATTTTGTGCTTTGCTGCTTTCCAGGTCTTACAGAGGTGTGTGTTGTTTCAATTTAAAAACCTCTTTTTTTTTCCATTGTTTTTATTGATGTATGCTGCTTTATTATTGCAGGGTTGGCTAGATCATAGAATCATAGAGTAACATAAAAAAGGAAAAACTACCTAGGCTATATAAACAGATGCTCTAGAGTCAATGAGTTTCAGTGCTAATATCTCTAATAAGAAGTGTGCTTTCAGGACAGGAGGAATCCAAAGCTGTGATCCTAGTTATGAGTCCTCCAATGACCCTGAGACAGCTTGCTTTAGGGCCCGATCCTCCAATAAGCCTCGTCAGGGTCCCAAGTGCTGCTCAAAGCAATAGTTTTTGATTGCCTCCACGTTACCAGTGCTTGCAGGATTCATTAACTGAGGTTTGCAAGTGCTTTGAACATAAAACATGGCAAGAATGCCAAGTTATATGATATTTGGTGTATTTCCTAAAACCATGGATGTAATTAAAGGAGAATCTTAGTTTTCAAAAACCAAGGCAGTTTCTAGTCCTCCTTGTCATAGAAAAAAAAAAAAAAACCTGGAAAACAGGACTCAAGGCTCAGAAATTTAAAAGAAAACAACAACCTACCAAGTTATGCTATCTTAATACTAATCTTGTGGGTTTTGGGACTAAATCATAAAATTGAGTGCTTGTGTTTGGCACTATGTTGCTATGCTTTAAATACTTATTAAAAGAAAATGCGTTTTTAATCTTCTCATGCATTCAATATAGGAATAATTGTCTTTATCACCACTGTCTAACGTGAAAATTTAGCACGGCATTTGCCCTCAGATCAGCCTGTCAGCATACCTTTGTCTATTTTCTTCTTCCATCTTGGAGGAAGGATTGTGTTCCTGGTTGGGGAAAAGGCTGGGAGTTGTGGGTTCAGTCCCAGTGCTGTCAGTGGCTTCCTGGCTGAGCATCCTGTGGTCCTGCTGGGATCAGAGTCCCCAGCCCCACAGGGGTGGGAGCAGTGTCAGCTCCACCAGGCTGCAGAGTGGAATGAACGGCACCTCTCTGCTTCCACGGGCTGCTGCAGTGTTTAGCTCATGAGTGTTTTCAAAGCACTAACCCCCTTGGCCAGAAGGAGTTATCAGAGCACCTGGTGTTACACTGCAGTAGTAGGTCACCACATGCACTTACATTTGGTATTTCTTTTTCAGCACTCATCTGATTTTGCTGCTTTATGATTTGAAATTGCCCTATGCTCTGCTATCAGCTTAGGTGTTTATTGCTGTCAAATGACCTGTTCAAAGAATCAGCAAAGCCACAGCAGGATTCCTTCTAACATCATTTTGGCTCAGGTCGCAAACGTCTACCAGTAATTAAAAAAAAAAAAAAAAAGAAAGAAAAAAAAAAGAAGGGGAGAAAAAAAAAAAGGCAACGGCTTCAGGTTACAAAAAATAAGGAGCATATCAACTTTTCCAGACACAGATTGATTCTGCTGCGCCTCTCCCCATGAATATCGTTAACTTCTATGAAAAAGCTATTGGAGGCATTCACGTGAAGCGTTTCATAAAGAAAACATTGTGTGGCACTTCAGTTTCTCTTTCTGGGATGCTACTTAGCTTTTTTAGTATTGAGATACTGCAAAAACCCAGCAAGGTACAAAGCAGGAGAAGAAGATAATGAGAATTTTCTAACCAGACGGCACACAGCGACTGAGGGCTGTTTCAGATAGCATCAGGTTTCTTTAGCCTACTCAGAGCTTGAAAATGTGCCCTTGACTTCAGCCCACAGGAACGTGGGCTTGTGCTGCTTTATTGTCTAATGGATCTTTCACTTGATCTCCTCATACAAACACGTTGAGCATGTGCTTGGGTCACTTAGAGAAAACTGAACCCCACTCATGTTCTTAGAGGGTAATCCCTTAATATTGATTACTGTGTTGCACAGGGGCAACAGGTAACAAAATCCATGTGGATTCAGACTGGCAGCTGATCGTCCCACACACGCACGGTTCAGCTGGTGAGCTCTTTGCAGTGTTGGAACTGCTTTGCTTAATCGCTTACCACTGATATATGAAACACATAAATATGTTGGAACAGAAATACTGGATTGCAGCAGTTGTTCATATGAAGTGAACAGATGCAATGGAGTGTGTTCCTCTCTAGATTTATCTTGTAGGCAGCTCATGTTTACCTTTTGCCAGTTCATGTTAGACCGGAGTACAGTAACCTTGAAGCCGGTGCATGAGAAAAGTATTTTGTGAAATAAAGTCAAGTAACCAACTATAAAATGTATGGGGGAGCAAAATAATTATTTGTAAAAATAGCTTTCCACTGACCAGAACAACTCTTTGGTTGGATTTTAAATGTGGTTACGGCCATATCTTCCATTTCCTGACTTTTTTTTTTTTTTTTTTGACTCAGTGGTAACCCCCTTCTTGTCTGTGGCTTTTGGGGACTATGCAATATTAATTTGTAATTGAAGTGATTTGTGGGTGATACATTATACACTTGGGCCTGAAGGGAGATAAGAATCCCCAGAACTGTTGTAGCCTGAGGCTGATTTCTAAATATAAAGTATCCTGAGATGATCTGTAATGTTTGAGTGTCTCCTTGGTTCAGTTTAATGGGAGCTCAAATGCTGGAGGTGTGAAATACAGGAAAATGGACTGATGGGAAGCCTTACAAACACTTGAGTCAAGATGAGTGAGTGGTTAAAGCTATGGTCTAATACTTGGTGGTTGCTGGGCTATAAAGGGGCATCTTGTGGGGAGAAGGAAAGGAGATACCAACTGGCTTTCTACTCTGCCTCCAAATATAGCAAGTGCAGATTTTGCACCCAGATGGGTAGAGCTGCACATACAATACTGCTCATGCAATAGCCATGCACTAGAGTATGAAGGTGCAATCCAAGACACTCATGGGAAATGTGTCCTTTAAGACCACTGTATCATGTTACTCCCAACAACAACAAAAAAAGGAGATATGCTCTGAGGTTCATCTTACATGAACCATTTGCCCGTTTTCTACTGTTTGATAATTAAGAGTGTTTCTGTTGAGTTCCACACGCACACCTTAAATGAGCTTGTGATTTCTGAAAGCTATATTCCCAGCAAAATAACTCAAATTATTTTGACGCTCTCATTTCCCAACTAGACACCCTGAGACTGGGTTTTTTCACAGCATTTTTATTTGTGGTTGTTTTGGCATGAATTTCAAACCTGAATGCATCAGTATCCCCAGGCTATCTTAAGGATCTGATCTAAGAGGCATCTTCACACTTACCCTAAAAGGTTGGAGATGATATGTGCTGTTAGCTCATGTAAGACCTGCGGGTTTGTAATAGACTTGCACTTACAGGTCACTAAGGATCCCTTACTAGCTAGTGAAAAAATGACCTTGGCTGTAATGCCAAATGCTGCTGAGAATAATTATATCCATCAGGATATTAATGACTTGCACTTATAAATTGTGGTTTCCTTTGGGACAAGACAGTCTCAGGGACAACTGTGTTTGAACATGACAACAAGTGAAGAAATAAAAATCTGATGTGCTGAAGGGGTTTGTATACATAACATTTCAGACTGACATTACTGGTAGATAATACGTTGTTGCTTAGGGTATGACAGATCTGTTATTAATTATTAGTTCATTATTAGCTTAATCTATTTCTTCACTCAGTTCTGTTGTATTACACTCAATATGTAATACTTGGGTCTTCATCCAGACTTAAACTTTCCCCCTCTTCTCACTTCTCTCCAGCTTCTAGAGATTATGAACTGAGACAAGGTTTGTTAATTTATGAACCTAGAGCTGTTTAAAAACCCATTTGTCGAGATGCTTAGGGAGAGGAGAGGTAAGTCACCAGCCAGCTGGTCATCTTGGCCACCACCTACATAAAAAAGAGCACCAGATTTCATCTAATGATTCTTGCATCAGCCCCTCATCTTTTAGCTGACTAATTACTATTAGAAACCAGCATTTACAGAGTGAAGAATCCTATATTTTCTCGGGGCAAAAGCCTTTTTAGTCTGTATTTATAAAGAGAAGTTGTGCTACTTTTTACCATTTTCTGAGCAGAGCAGACACAGGAGGGCATTCCATTAGATTTTCTCCTGCTTGAGACATATTCAAGATAAATGTACACTGGCAGTGTCGCAAATGGAGGCTTTGCACAGCTCTACATGTTCTGCTTCTCCCTACCTCTTTCAAGGTTCAAAAGATGTGACCAGATCAGGAGTTTTGGTGTCTAAGTGATCTGGTTTACATGAGAGCAGCCCAAACCCTGGACATTTGCAAACTCTCATTTCTGAAGCTGCAGTCATATTTAGAGACTGTTTTTTCAAAGTTTGGCTCCCCTGCCCCCAAATCTTGTTTTTCATGCTGTATTTTAATAGCCATAGTTGGGGCCCTAGATTACAGGAATTTAAACTGCCACCTTATAAAATGTTAGAAGAATCTAGTGAGACATTCAGAACATGATTGAATTGGAGCCAGCTGGAAACAGAATACAGGAGGTGGATTTTCTCCTGGAGAGGTGTTAATAATTCCTGGTAAAGATCAAAATGAAAGACAGTTGGGTTGATTTTGGATGGCACATGACTTTGCATGAGGAGAACCTTTTTTAAGGCACAGTTTAACATCAGGATGTCTTTCACTTTCTAGTGGAGATCCAATTTCTGGTTTGGTTTGCACCCAGGACAGTGTATTTGCAGGTATGTGCTCTCCCTAGGGCATGCCACCTGGACACCTAGAGAATTGCATGTGAGGCCCAGAGACATCAGTTCCAATCCCAGACTTGCTTAGTCATACAGGGTAAGCAGAGCTTTGGAGGGGATCTCAGGAGCGGTTGGCAGCACAATGCATGAGTAATGTTTCATCCTGTGGCTTGAACCTTTGAGTTTTGTCCCTAGCTGCTCAGCTACTCTTTCATGCTCATCAGTGCTGCTCTGCCCTAGTGCCTTGAGACAGGGGCACACCAGCCCTTAGGAGTTACCAATAGATTAATGGTGCAACAGTCATCAGACTCCAAGGCCGAAGACTTAGCCCATTGGTGCAGGGAGTAAAGATCCTCATTCAAAGTCTGACAGCTGAAAATCTTGTTTCACTGGCACAGCCAGCTCAGCAGTGTGCTTGGGCATGTGCTTAGCTTTGGCATTTTGCTTAGAGGGCCTTAATCACATACTGAAACACTCTTCTGATTTCATGCAGAAAGATGGCACAAATGGTTGTACCATGTGCATCAGTGCATCAGACTAATGGTTTTACTGGATGGGCAGGGATGGGAAGTCTGTGAAGCTTGTCAGAACCTTTAATCACTAGCAGGGTGGGGAAAGGAAATACACTTGAATAATTTTTGCATTAGTTTAAGGAAAAAAAGGTGAATCGATTAGGTTCCTCACAACAGAATGATAGCTGAATTTGCTGCTGGATCTCTGATGTTTGCCAAGCAATCTCTGTGGCAGCAAATACAGCACAACTGCTGTCAGGTGTGAGCGTGCACACAGGCTGGGTAAGGAAATTTCAGGTATGCAGGATTTGCTACGCAAATATTCACTGTGAACAACACCAAGGAACCAGAACACTGAGGATTCTTCTGCTTTTCTTAAAAAGTTGTAGAAACCCTTTTTTTACAGGGATGAGAAAGATCAAGCACTTAGGTGCCTACTGCTGTCCACTGTGCTTTGAACATGAAAAACATGCCCAGCTGTAGCTCATTTATTTTCCTGGCCCTGGTTGTGCCTTTTCTGATGAAATAAGTAACCAAAGCCCACTAGGTCACTTATTCATAAAGGGAGGAACAGACTTCATTTATCCTCACATGGGGTGCAAAGGCGAGGAAGCCATTCCCCAGTGACTACATTGCTCTGGGTTTGGTCATTTTTCTTCCCTGTTACCCCAATCCCTAGAGCACACTGTACATGTCTATAGGATAGATAAACTACCTCCTCTTTGCATGCAGGGTGCTTGCAGGAGCCTTCAAATGAGGTCCTTTTGCTGTGCTTTTAGTGCAGGACTTGTGTACCTGATGAAGATGAGTTATTTCCTACTGCTTTTTTTCCTGCAGTGAGCCCAGTCTGCACCAGTGATGCCTCAGGACGGTGATAATTCCAGGGTCTTTGTTTGATACACTGAAATTCCCTTTCCTCCTCCTCCTCCTAGTGCTGGCTGGCCCTGAGCTAGCTGTGGCAGATGCTAGCAAAGAGATTCCTTGCAAGTCCTTTTATCCTATGCTGTTCTATAATGTCCCTGTATATTGCTAAACAGCCTTTATCGTCTCCTCCACAGAAAAACAGTCGTTTCAAAAAGAACTTGCTCAAACTCACGTTTTTCCTTCTGAAGTCTGATGAATGTCAGGTTACCACCTAGTGCTTCCATCCAGAATATCAGGACACATGGGCTACTAGGGGTGTGTTTCTCCTCTTTCAGTGTGGAAGACACTGCTCTGAAGAGGTTCATAGAAGAAGTGTGGCTCTTATACTTCAACCACTTTCCTTCAAAGAATTCAAAGCTGCAGCCATCTGTGATTCAAAGTAGCTCCTCATTTTGACCAGCCTCCCCATTTTGATCAGCTCACCTGAGTTTTATGTACATTCAGGTATATTTAGATGACCTGTTAGGTTGTTTAATGCACGGCAAATGCCAAACTTTGTGTGCTTATTGTAATGCCCTGGTTATTTCTAAACCTTCAAAATACCTGATGATCTTTCAGGTTGTATTAGCACCTAGAAGCCCCAGAATCTCATTGTCCTGCAGCTAAATAAACATATCACAACGTACCTGTCAAGTACAGCACATGCTACATCAGTGTATAGTGTCTAAGTACTTACAGAAATAATCTGTTTGCTCTTTACTCTGAGAAGTTTTGCTCGGTGTTGTCCCTTTCTAAAGCTAAAGGGACAACTTGTCTTTACCAGAAAAGGATCTCAGTTTAAACATGTACGTTTTTCTAAGTTACCGGTATCCATATGTACTTTTTTGAGGCAGTGTGATGGTTATGCGACAAGATTTCCATTTTTGTTGCAGAAGGCTTTTTGCCAGTTTTTTAAAGCCTTAAGAGAAATTTTTTTGCAGGGGCTTGGTAAGAAAATGTTCTTTATTGTTTCAACATGTCTTGGGACAAATAGAAACTGGTCCTGAGGCAAGACAGTATTCAGAATTAAATTAATTCTCTTAAACATGTTATTCCAAGATACTGTTTATATCGATGTGTTTCCCAAAGTGTGCGTGGTACTGCGTGGTTATTGCCTTATTCAGTTGATTGGAAATGAGAGTAGATGAATTTTACCTTCATTTCATTCCCTTCAAACAGTAACCTGGATATACTTGGTACTTATTCTGCTGCATATGTTTTGCAAGTTTGGATTCACCCTGGCCCATACACCAATACATTATCATTTGTCGAGTGCAGTGCATTAATGAAAAGTGGCACAGCTCAGTGTGGGCTTGGTTTTACCAGCATGTGGGAGGAGACAGACCTTGCTTTCTGGAGCTTGTATACTGGGGATGGACATCTTTGAAAAAATTTTGGGGCTGCCTCCTCCTGTTCCCACTGTGGTGTCATGACACTATATGTTTTTCTATGCAGAAGGTGGAACTTCCACGTCCAGGCTGAGACACAAGTTCACAAAGACTGTGACTTGGCCATAATCTCACAGGAACTGAAAAGAAAAGCTGAGACATAAGCTTGGAGTTTATGCCTTAACCATGCTGTTTCAGACAGTCAATAGCTAAGGTGCAGGACAGGATTCTGAGAGATGAGAGATTTGCCAAAAGCAAAGAGGTCAAGGGTAGGAGGATATTACAAGGCTTCCCAGTTGGTTCTCTGTGCTACACATCCTGCAGCACAGAAAAGCACCTGGGTCTTAGCACCACTTGCTGGTTAATCTCTACCCTGTGTGTATGCAGCTGGGATTCCTCAAAAGCACAAAGCACTGAGGAACCCAGGGCTTGGCCAGTGTATGGGAGAGAAAAACACACAGATACCTGGGAAGGGAGAAGAAGTGTCTCTCTGCAAAAGCAAGAAGAGAGGCTGGGAAGTTTCCAAGAGGCAGTTCCAGGCTTGCTGACCTGTATTCTCCAGTGTGCCAAATAGCGCTGTAGAAGTCTGTGATTGCAGCAAGGGCTGCTAACAGATATGGCTTATGGCTCTATTCACCTGCGATGCACAAATATGGTACGAAGTGCTGCTTTGTAAATTGGATTACAGGATTGGGAAGATTTGTTTGTTGTGTATTGCCAAGTCCCAGCTGTTCCCTCTCATTGCCTGCAGCGGGGAAACTGCTCTGTGGGGACAGTGCAAGTCAACTATGGGGGTGCTCGCCACCATGAAGTGCCGAATCCCAACCCAGCTGTGGTGCCTCTCTGGCAGAATGAAGCAATGGGGAGGTGAGGGTTAGCTGCTTGAGCCTGGTAGTGTCCAGGGGGACAATGGCTCTTTGGATGGGCATTTGCAGATTTATGGAGCTAGATAAGCATCAGTGAAGATGAGTAACAATGCCACACAAGGTGAAAGAAAACTGCTTCCAGGAATATGAGTTGTAAGAAGAACATGGAATATAATGTCAGAAATAGTGTCTCTTTGAGCCCTGTAGGTATCTGGCAATAAATATGTATTGATTAGCTGACATTCTTGATAACAGATGCTAACAAAGAGAGCCTGTACTAGGCTGACTTTCACACTGAGTCATGGCTTGTGCATTGGAAATTACCGGAAGAAAACTCCTGAAGTGTTATATCATATGGGCCCTACTCCTGTTTCTGCAGCTGAGCCTCTCTTACCTGGAAGGGCATTCAGAAAAAGTGATCTACTTTCCTCTTGGCAGATCTCTAGCTCTGCACTTCCCATTCTTGTTCTTCTGTCTTTTGTAGCCTTTGTGGGTTATGTGTGCCTTGCCTTCTAAAGTTTGTGTGTTAAAGAAGAGCCTTTGCCTGTCACTTCCTCTGACCGTGTTAATGCTCAGGGATAATAAACCAGAGTGACCTTGTGCATGGCCAGGTCGTGCAGCAGAATGGAGAACTAACAGCTTATGCGGCAGTGAAGGCTGGAGTGAAGTAAATTTTTATTCAGTCAAGGAGTGGAGAAATGATTGACTCTGATTCATGGCAGCAGAACTCCTTAATCCTGGCTGCTCAGCTGATATTAATGCCAGACTTTCAGTTGCATTCCAAAACATTTTTACTTTAATTCCTCTGAGGGATCTGTCTCTTAGATGCCTGAAGTAAAAGCTCAATCTCTATGTCAGGTGGGCTTCTGCTGTTTTATGGGCTTGATGAGAAAAGCAACTCTTTATGGGGAAACAAATCAGAGCTGCTTTCTTGCCAGGTGTAGATGAATTGGATGGGTAGAGAAAAGTGGCTTTTTAATGCAGAGGCATGTGTTAGCTTAAACAAACAAACAAGAAAAAGAACAACTAAATTTGGGCATGAATTATAGCCTGCTTCAGATTTCAGTGTGTCACGTTTTGAATTGAGCTGGAGTACCTATGGCTTTTTTTTTTAAATTGCATTTGAACAAAAGTAAATACAAAGAGAAAGAAACCAGGACAGCAAAAGCCTGCAGGAAATTCCTCTACTGTAAACAAAGTCACCTTATGATTGATGTGAATGTACAGCCCCTTGTAAACATGTCTGTTTACTTGCAGGAAACCAGAAAGAACCCATATTGGGCACTGCTGATTTTATCTAGCTTTGCTTAAATGCTTTTGGCTTCCAGTAGTCACTGCAGAGGGAACACAGGAGCGGCGGCTGCTCCCTGGAAAGCTCGACTCTACCGAACTTGAGAATCTGTGCCAAATACTGCAGATGGGCAGAGCTGCGCGGGGAAGATTGATACCAGCACTTTGCGGCTATCCTGAACCGCAGCAGTGAAAGCTTAGTAATAGTTATGTGAAGCATTAATCCTTTGCGAAGGAGCTCTAGTTTTCAGTGCGCCTAATGAGGGAATTCTATACCTTGAAAAAAGTAGTAATAACCCTGGTCCTAAACTCTGAGGTTCCTGCAGGCTCCCACTGAAAATTCATTGTTTTAACAAAGATTGTCAGTGATGCTGAGGTCGATTAATTTTGTGTAGATAGAAAATTCTATGATTGTTTGTTGATCATGTTTATTTTATTATTATTATTGAAAGTTTTTCTTTTAAAAACAAACATTTTTAAAAAATACCAGCTAGATCATCCTTTAGCCATACACACAGTGAATCCTTCAGAGATCTCTAAAGAATCAGTGGTGACATTTTCACGTATTTACTCATGCAATTAACTCTGTTCCTTAGCATAGTTTCCACCAATTTCTTCAGTGCAAAGACCAAGTTTAAGTACTCAAATTCCAGGATCACCCATAACTGTGTGTTTTAGCGAGCAGACACTTACAGTGCCAAAAAACTTAGTTCTACATCTTGATTAAATATGACATTTACCTACACTTTGTGAAGACAATCAGTACCCCCCTATAATTTAGCAATCTATTTTTGTACTTTTTGAAAGTCTCTGAACAAGTTATAATTAGGGTCATCAGCTTGATGGGACAGTTGAGAGAACAGTCCTAATGGTTCCTATGTAGAAGTAGTAATGTTTATAGACTGGGTTTAGAGAAGAACAAAATCGTCTTTGAAGTTGCAGATTTATAAGGCAAGTCCAAAGCCTGAATATTGGCTCTGGGGCATCTGCCAGGCACAGGAGCCACAACAGCCATCCCTGGCTCCCTTCAGGGTAGTGCCAGGCGTGAAATCCTTGCACTGCTGAAGTCAGTGTTGTCAGTAAGAGTAATGAGCTGAAAGTAAAAGGGGAATTTTCGCTAAATACAGGGAAAATGATGCATGTCACAATTAATATAGACAGACAGACATATTAGCTGAAGAAATGGTTGTCCAGAGGCTGACAGAGATTTCCCTCCCTAGAAGGGAGCTGAAGTCAAGGTCTGTAGGTGCAGGGTAACTTTGCTGTCTGTATTGGGACGGAACCAGGTCCTCTGAGCAGCAGCACTTTGGTTCTGGGCAGTGCTGTTTCAGAGGCAGCATTCTTACTTAGGCAGAAATATGCCATTTTCTGACTACCAGCATTGCTGACCAGCCTTTTGCATCTTTAATCATGTACTCTTTTGGTTTGTTAAGATGGAGAGGACAGAACAAGAGGAGAATTTATGCCAGACTGAGAACAAATATTGCCTCATGTGGGTGGTTTTATACCTTGGAGGCCAATCCCTCAACTTTCTGACTTGTTTGCCCCCTTCTTTATTTCTGATGGGAAAACAACCCAGAAGGATGTAAATCATGATGCAAGGCTTCCCACCCCATGTAAAAGTGAGAGAATGGAGCAAAAGGAGCTGCCACATACGTGCCAAGAGACAGAAAGGGGGAGACAGCAGAATGAATTTCTTCTTAATAAATTTGACACGGAGACTGGGAGCGTGTTTATAAAACCCTAACTGAGAGTAGAGGAGGGTTTGTATCTTTGTTTTTTCAAAGTGCAAAATCAGGGCTGGTTTATTGGACCCTTGGGATTGGACAGTGTGTAGAAGGCCACCCATCTGGAAACCAGCTGATCGCCGCTGCAACTTTCTTCCCAGGCTCCTTCCCTGCTCTGACAGGGTGCTGGGGGTTTATGAGAGGGCGACAACAAGCCTTTTACAGACCGTAACTCCTTGTCTCAACAAAAATTGCTATAAATTAGCTGGAGAAAGGACCTGAGGGGTTTGTCCCAATCTGGTTTGGGGTCCCAAGTCCAAAGTCAGCAATTTTAACAGAATAATCTGAGTTTTCAAATCAATTGTGTCTGAAAACAACCTTTATGGGAAATGGGTAAGTGGGAGGTAGAAGGAGACAGTGAAAGGAAGGGAGTGAGAGATTATTTCTAGATGGTGAAAGTGTAGACTATGTAAGTCTCTTTTCCCCAAAGACTTTTCAGGGTTTATAAAGGAAATCAACTAGTCTTTGGCTCCCCAGGAGTCCTCATTTCCTTCAAGCTGAAGCAGCTTCTCTATAGAACTTGGGCTTGTGCTCTGAGCCCAAGTATCCAAAATTTTATACGTATTCATAAACTAAGCTTGCATATGACCTTCACAGTGGGTCCCATTTGCACAAGAACCTAAATCTAATACATCTTGGAACACTCCATCCCCCTCTGAAAGATGTGGCAAAAAACCTCTTTCTTATCCAAATAACCAATCCAATTCTAGGCTTGTATGCCAGAATGATTCCACAGTAAACAGGTAGGTTCAGGATGGAAAGAGATTATATTGAATGACACACTGAACACAGCTGAGCATTGTGTCTGGTCCCGTCAGCTCTGCATGGAGTGTGGAATCAGTGGGGTGATGTTATGGAAGGGAAAGCAACTGAGGTTCTGCTTTTCAAAACAAGGAAGTTAAGTACAAGCTAAAACTTTAATAAGCACTAAAAAAACTTTGTTCAGGAAATTAAGTAAGTATTTTGATACACTGTGGACAAGTAGTTACCCTATTAAATACCCAAGCAGTATTTCCAGGTAAGTAGATTGGATACTTTCTAATGAAAGCTATTTATGCCTAAGTTTGTTCTGGAACTTTTGAAAATAACAATGAAATAGAAGGAAAAAAATGCCATTAAAAAGGATTGGAGAGCTATATGCTTGGGTTGAGCATAAAAATTGCCATAGGAAACGTTTGCAGTGTACTTTCATATTTTATGGTAAACTGGCTGACCTATTGTACAGAAATCCCATTATCTTGAATTTTGCTTTTTGGAGTGGCTGAGCGACTGAGCCAGGTGGTTGAGGAAGAGGATGGAAGCCACTCGGACATCTCTTCTTGGATGGAGGAGGATACGTCTGAGAAATTTAGGGAAAATACTATTTGTGACCAGGGATAACTGTAAGAAGCACTTCTAAGACAGAAGACAGAAGGAGAGGAACACTTAACATCTTGCCTGGATGTTAACAGCACCTAATGGCCATGTTTTGTCTGGAAGAGACAGCTGGTCTGCAAAATGCAGTGGACAAGAAAGCCCTTTGGAATCCCTCTCTACCTGAAGACAGGACCAGTTAGGCTGGAGGGAGATTTGGGTGGGGACACTGATGGCATCTGACTTGGAAGATGCTCTGTGAACTGTGGAGTTTTCTCGCTCATTTCACAATGTCTTTGTCTGAACTTAGTGTGGTTTATGGAGTGATGAGCTCAGTCTGTTGTAAGCTGTGGCATTTGGATGTCCTGATGTTGGGCTCTGACATGGTATGAATCAGTTGTAACTAGGACATGTGGTTTTAAGGTGCTTCTTCCCCCACTCATAGCAGTAATGTCCATTCTGCTTTTATGTGTAATGTGTTTCGCTTGTGGATCCAAACACTGATTGAACTGCAATAATTAATTATTTCCAAGTTTAAAATCAAGACTGGCTTACATAGAAATGTTGACAAAGACCCATGCCCCAGGTACAGCATAAACCAGAAGGGCAATATCTCCAGTTGGTACTATCCTTGTATGATCTTTTGGGTTTTAGTAGGTGTATGTGCCTTTTGCATGTGTTAGAGCACAGGACTGTCTGACTGTGCTCCCTCTTCCACAAGACACAGCTGGAGAAAAGACATGGATAGCAACTCAGTGCAGAATTTTGGACGTGCAGAAATTGCAGCAATTAGAATTTGGAATAAATTTCTTAAGCCATTTGCAGGGAGCCTTGAAGGCTCTCAAATTGTCAAAGAAAATACACACTTCCAGCGTGTGCAATGTCCTGGCAGAAAGCTTGGGACAAAATTTCAGAAACCAAACCAAAACTTTCACCAACTTCCACCAGCTGGAGCTGTTACTGTAGCTGCCAGCCTGCCTTGGTTCAGAAATTGCCTACTGCTGGTTGATCTGTAGCACTGCTGTGATTGAAAGATACAGTGAAAGGGAGCTCTTTAAGTTCTCAAAATGTATTATGTGTGAAAACATTCACATATACATCTAATTTAAAACTGTTGAGAATCAGAGGGTTTTTTTGCACTTTGCAGGCATGCCAAGAACTCTTCTTTCTCCTACAATAGCTAATTCTATAACTTAGTCTGACTGGGGCTGCTCCAACTCCTATTAAAAGCGATGGAAAGCTGCTGGTGGAAGCTGGATTGGGCTCATCTGGTGCCCTGTTGAAATTTGTGGTGATATACCAAAGCAGAACAAAGATAACAGGCTCAGACTGTAAATTCATTGGGGCAGGGACTCTCTGTTTGTATGCGTTGTATAGTGTTGAAGACATTTGTCGACACTTCAGAAATAATGAATAATGCCAGTGTGAGGAGGAAATCTCTCCACTCAACTCTAGGTGTTTCTGCTGCTAAGTGTTGAAAGAGAAACACAGAGCACTGAACTTTGAAGACTTGGCAGGTGAGGAGAAGGAAAAATCTTTTCACTTTCCATTTAAATTCAAGCTTAATCTGCATTTGTTGGTTCTGGTTGAAATATCTGAGCTGTTAATTTAATGTTGTTGGTCTTGGGAAAACTTTTTGGGATACATGGCATGAAAGCACCTTAGATATGTGGCAAGGTTTTGATTTAATTTCTGCTTTCATCTGTTTTCCATTACAAACCCGACTAATTGCATTAAGATTCTCTGTGGCAAAAAATACTAAGGGAAGTGTGAATTTGGAAGTTTCCTCACTTCGCAGTAACTGTAAAAACAGTCAGCAAACTGGTTTTTAAGTTATTTAGTATGGGAGGGTGCAAAGCCTGGTTGTCTTCATAGCAGCACTATTTCACTGGCACTATCAAGTTTTCAGAGCTCTCAAACTCAACTTGTTCATAGTTATACAAAAGCTACTTTGCACACTTGGATTTCATTTACTCCTGTTTTAGAGACTTTAAAAATCTAGCGCGAGCTGACATGCCCCTGGTGGTTGAAGTGCCCACGTTAACTGTCCACATTTTGCTGTTAATCAGTTGATGGATGGGTGTGCTCAAGAAAGAAAAGTGCTTGTTTAAAAAAAGATTAAAAAAAAAAAAGGGGGGGTGTGGGGAGGGAGGCTTTAAGCAGTGAAGAGACTGAAGAGTCCCTTGGCACGGTTTTGCCTCACCCCGTGTTCAATAGGGTTTCCTCAGGGCGGTGTTGGCTGGGTTCTCTTGCCTGGGCACTGGTAGGGTGGGCTGGTGTTAGGCAGTGCGTGTATTTCCCTCTGCTGCCTCTCTCAAACTGCTTGTGCTATAAACCTGGTCATTGAATGGTCCTGACTTTAAAACAAAGCTCCTATAATAATGCTCCGGGAACAGGATGCAGCAGTGAAAGACAAGGATATCTCCATTCCCAAAGACAGTGTGCCGTGAGTTTATTGCCTCTGTGACACTTTTCTTTGGGTACAGACTTGTTGCAATTTTGATTTTATTTCAGATAGTGCCTTAATGGGCTGTCCCAGGATTTTTGACCTGCCATGATATGAAACTGGCATTTAATGTCTCCACTACAAAAAATAACATTTGGTTTGTATTTGTGCTTTATCTTGCTATTAGGCTTTTTTACTAGAGAGATTCTTAATTTTACTTTTGCACCAAGGAAGATGAAGAAACTGAAAACCAAGAAATCTCTTAAGAATATGATATTTTGCTCTGATTTATCCTACGATAGATTTGGAAGGAAAGTCTTATAGGACTGAGATAAGCTGTCATTATGTACAGATTTGGTAGTGTATGCGCGTACGAAATTCTGGCTTGGAGTGTAAATGTCACAGAATGTGTATGTGTATTCGGTGTGGTGAGGTGGCTGTGGTCCTGCTCCTTCCTTCAGGCCCAGCGGAAGATAAAACCCCTGGTGACTGTGATGACTGAGACACAGCTGTGGGACACCTCAGTTTTCTCTTTTAGAAAGCTCAGGTCTAACTAACTTAGCTTTCTGGTTTGCAAGATCTGCCTGTATCATTTCTAACCACTGATCCCAGCAATATCCAGGACCTATAACACAAAAGAACAGAGCGATAAATTCTGGCTCCCATATTCCCATGAGAATTATTGATTCTTTACATTTTTAAATACATGCAAGTCTCTTTTTGGGAATAGCCCCATGGACACAGGCTTCTGTGCTCTTTGTGCTTATCAGCTCATGATACACTATTGTTCTGTACGTGTTGACATCATTTGTGTAGCTGTTGAGAGAAGCAGGAAGGAAACTGAAATGCCAAGTGACTTTCAAAGTCGTTATCACCATGTGGAAGAGGGACAGTTGTCAAGTGAAAAGTGACAGAATTGACAGAACTGGATCTTGTGGCTTCGTATTTCTGAAACACCAAGTAAACAGCAAAGAAGCAGTTGAACAGAGATGTGGAAATATAGGGTGTCACATTTGCCATGTCCATGCTGATTTGGTAATCCAGGATCCCAGGTTCACAATGGATGCTGCTGATTCTTTTAAAAAATCGTTTCTGCATTGCACATGCAGAAACATGCTGCTCTTTCTGTAGTCTCTGTGTTCGTGTGGTTGGTTGAACTTAACGTTTTCATGTTAAAAAAACAACTACTGATCTTTATGTAGTGGAAAGCTGGGTCTGAACTGTGAAGCGTGAATACATCTGTGGACTTTTCCAAGATTTGGGATTCTGTAATTATGAGGGTTTGGTCTAGGCCTGTGTCTAACTGTAGCTGAACTAAAACCTCCCCAGTGTAAACTTCCTTTTGCAATAGAATACAAAACCCCCAAAGCACATAAGCCACAAAAAACCTCTCTGAGTGACCTAGCAAGTTGTGAGCAGGAGGTGGTTCTGCACCCTTGGCCCTGCTTCTTGTATGGTTTGGCCTTAAGCTCTGCCAGAAAAAAAGGTATTCTTTCTGGTAGTATTTCCTATATCCTGAAGGACAGAGCCTCTCAGTTTGCTTGATGTTAGGCCCCTTATTTCCCCAAAGAGTTAGTCCTCATACAATAGGGAATAATGCTAGTCTGCCAGTGAACTAGATCAGCTTATCGAGTAAGACCTTTCTGTAGTGAATCTGTGATGCTGCTCTACTGGAATGTGTAGAAGGAGCCAAGAAACAGTTATGGGAGAGAAAAATTGCACTGTTTGTTCTGGAGATGGGCAGAAGTAAAAAAACCCCCAAAACACATACAAAATGATCTGTGTATATGTGTACATGATAAAGCAGAATACTTTTTAGGCACATGATGTATGTGATTACATTAAAAATCCTTGTGTTCCCTTTTTTCCCCTTGCTTTTTATGTTGGGTGTGGTGCTCTTTCTCCTGGGTTGAAGGGTGTAGATGGGGTGTTAGATCTTGAAGCCTTCTCTAGAGCTGAACAGGCTGATCAGCCGCTTTTTCATTTGCTTCTAGGACAGCCTTTTTTGTGTGTGCATGTGGGTGTCTGTATGAGGTATAGAATTATCTTCAGGTTAGGAAGCTCCTGTGACCTGACTGAGACGGGTTCTTTGAGAAAGAGATAAAGACTAGACCCACATAGGAGATAAATGGGAAAGGAAAGGATATTGTCAACTTTGCTTTTTTGTTCTTTGTGGTCCTCTTGCCCTGATTGTAAGGAGTGAGACGTGCATATCAACTTCTCATTGGCAGATCTTCATCCTTTCCCCTTCTTTGCCTGTCCAGAGCAGAGATGTACCAGATTCCATCCCAATGCTCTTTGAGCTTCCGCAAGAGCTGCTTGTTACTAGTTTTGAAATCCCGTGCTGGTTACAAAACCTGCAGAGATGGGAGCTCTGCTCTATAACACGCTCTCCCCTCCCTGTGCCCTCTTCTGTGGCTCCACTTGTCGGCACGGAGGATGTGGCAAATTTTCTTGTTTCCACCCTCATGGGGAGAGCTGCTTGTGGCTAAGATGATTTGCAAGTGTGGTGTTTTGTTGCAAGTGTGGTGTTTTGTGGCTATGTTATTGCTTCCTCCTGTAATCCCACATGCTCTGGCACACAGGGTGTTTAATAGCATCCTCAGGTTGACTCCACAATGACTGATCTGCTCAGACCGCACAGACTGTTCATATCCTCTGGTAAGAGGTTGAGTGGTAAGGATTGATTATGAACTTCAGTGTAGGCTCCTGCAATATAGCCTTCACTTTACAATAGAGCTGGTATGAGAGACCAGATATCCTTCAGGTGAAAGCAGTAAAAGAGTTTGTGCTGAGCAGCGGCCTGCATAGACATCTCCAGAGTGGGCTATCAGCAGACACAACCTGGCTTGTGAGCTGTGCAGATTGTCAGTTCTCCACTCCTTGATTCTCCAAAGGGCTCTTCTATCTAGGATAGTCATCACATTGGCCATTCTCACCACCATAAAGATTGCTCGTTAGACAGCGTCCTGAAAACGGCTTGTAACAGCAGGCTGGACAAGCCCTTAGACCTTGTTATCCATGCTGCAAGTCCAGCAGCTTGTGCAGCTCTCTTCAGGCTGGTGCAGTGGGGCTGGCACTAGTGAAGTTTAAATCAAAAGCACAGGAACACATGCTGCTACCAGCTGAGCTGTGTTTGATATAGCCCATGTCTACATTAAGTGAGAGGCTATGATTTCCTCTGCCAGCCTAGGCTGGAAGAGAAACACAGCTGGGCTTACGGCTCTCTGCTTCACTCCAACAACACTCAGTGGCAAAATGCAGATACAAAGGCCACCTCTGTCTGCAGAGTTTTCCAAGCGGCCGAGAGCACATTATCCTTCAGCAGCCCAGCCAGAGTCCTTCCCCTCCCGCTGGCAGATGGATAAGGAGGGACTTTCTTCTTCCACTGTTAAGTGCTGCTCTGATTTACTGCAGCTCTTCCTTAAGCACTTCCGGAGGTCAGAGGGCTGCAGACATTAGCCCATAATGGAAGACCCGAGGTCATTTGTAACCAATACCAATGAACCCGGGTGCTGTGCAGTGCAGCTGGGGGTAAATAAACCTGTCCCCTGACTTGCTTTGTAAAACCTCTCACTAATGTGACACAGAGCGGAGGATGGAAGAGTAATGGATGGTTCTCATCAGAAGAAATATAGTGCCCAGTGGCTTGCGAAGCCTGCGTGTTTATCTGTTATTCTTGCGGGACGCTACCCCACGGTGCAGCTGTGCTCCCTGAGGAGGCTCCGGTGCTCAGAGTGGAGACTGAGGGCTGCACTGCTCTTGCCCAAGCAGCCTTTTCTCGACCTGCCTTGCTTCAGCCTTGTTATTTACCATTTATAATAGAAACTGAGAACATTTCTAATGAAAATATTACCTTTTAGTTCAAAGAGCACTAAAATAAATCCTGCACCACAGTAACACTGCTCTGTATATGGAGACCTGGGATAATAACAGTCAGTACAAATTAATCCAAATTAGGCTGGTTGTGATAAAATTGCTGATGGTCTTTGCTCCAGCATCATTTGGAAACTGCCCAGCTGCAGTGACTGCTGATAGAAGGAATTAAAATTGTGGGTGCTGTGCAGGCAGAAGTCCTGGTGGAGGTAACTGAAGGACCATGCGCAGGGAAGCAGTCCCAGACAGCATGCACTGCTCTATGTGCAAATGAGAAGACTCATGCTATAGGGAACAAAATTCAGACTGGACGAGGTAGAGAGAAGGCCTTCTAAAATGATCAGGAAAATGTACCGTTTGTCTCATATACAAAATTTAACTTATTTTGTGTAGCGTAATAAATAAGAGGGGGCTGTGGTTGTGCTTTTGTACACGGGGAGTAAATACCAGGGAAGCAGATGGTGTATTTACAATTAAGATGGTGCTTTGTATTTTAGTTAAAACCTTCTTAAGGACACATGAGCATGTGGTAGACAGTCCCTTGTATGTTTTGTTTTCACCTTTCTGGGCACTTCTGTAAAAATCGGGCATATCCATGCCCCTCTGTTCTGTAGAAAATTTACAAAATGGAGTTAAGCAGGTTGCCTTCTCCTGTGCACTGAGCTCTCTGTTGTCTATGCAATTGGGAAAGCAGCCCAAAAATCCCATGAAAATATATTTGGCTCAACTGCGCAAGATTTTTACATCTGAAAATGGGACTGCAAAAATGGGAAACAGTCTTTTTAAAACTTACGATTGAAAACAATGGCCATGCTTAACACCTCCATTCATCCAATAATCCCACAACAGGACCTGTCATCAAGTGATACTCAGACCTGCTCATGTCTACTCCAGCTTCATTACTGGAAATTAGGTCTATTTATACTGCTTTGAATGCTCCACGCAATTCAAGTCCCGAGGAGAAAGACAAGCTCAATAGCTCGAGCGGTGTTTGTTTGCCTGGTTCTATCACTATCAGCAAAGGAAGCAATTTTCATAAGCAGCGGAGAGCAGGGACTCCCTCCCCGGCGCGGCTGTTGATCACTGTGGTGGCTGCACCTCGAGCACCCTGCGGAGCGCTCTGCACCTGAAGCCTGCCCTGGCGGCACGGAGGTGATGACAATAGGCCTCTAAGATAAACAAAATAACTGAATAAAAAGTGCTGAAAGCCAGCAGCAGGTGAACTGTTAAGAATAAACCCTGCACGCCCATCACCCCACCTGCGAGGCAGGCTGAGCTATGGCTGGGCAAAGCTTATCATTTAGGTTAACACATAGTTCTTTTCCACCCCTCGCCCCGACACCTCCCTTCCCAACTTTCAACAATTGTTTGATTACTTGTGTGATACAGCTTGAGAGAGAAAATAATTAGCTGGCCCCCTTCCTTTTCCACAACAAAACAGAGGGGAAGCAGCTCAACTGGGGCTTTGTACAGCAGCCAGGTGCTGTTGAGTGGCTGGTGACTGCTCTCTTCAGGAAGGTAAATATTGGGCTAGAGATGATTACAGCTGTGTTCAGAGGAGCACCACATGGGCAGCAGCCTTCCTGACATCACGAGAACCCATGCTCCAGCATGCATTTGCATGTCTCCCACTGAACCAGGTCTTGTTGGTGTGTCTTCAGCAGTAATTGGCTCGAGCCTTAAACAAACGTTTGGCTCTGTTGGTTTGCGAGAAGGTGCACATATGGAGGTACTCTTTGTGGGGGCTGAAGTGGTGTTTGTCTTTTGCTCCAGCCTGGTTGAAGGCAGCTGTGTTAGTAAGCAAGTAGACAACCCAGCTGAGATGGCCTCTCCTCTAAAGAGCAGAGGTGTCACCAGGACTCTGTGCGCTCCAGCAGTCTCTGGAGCATATTCCTCTCCTCCCACATGCTGCCATTTGCTTCCTTCACTTCACTTTCAATTTCTAGGAAGTGAAATAGAATGAAATAAACTCTGGAAGTTTTCCTTGTGTCAATACACTTCCTAAAGCACCTCTTGTCTAAGAGGCCAACAGCACCTTGCTGCAGAGGCACTGGGCTCCAGCAGGAGGACTTCCCTGATGTGGAAGCAGTGGTTCTTAGAGATGAGATGACAGCAACTGGCAGGATTTGTGTGTCATGCGGTTTGTGTTCATGGGTGGTGACAATGTCTGTACTTGCTCTTACCAAGTTTCACTGTCTGCTGCGGAAAGACAATCCCTCGCCCCATTGTGAAGAGTTGTGCAAAACTGGCAAATGTTAATATTATGACTAGAGGTATCAACCCCTGCCTGTGTCATCTGTACTAGGCTTTAGCAGACATACCCAGCACAGAGAGCTGACAGGATAAACAAGGAGTCCAGATAAAGTAATGTGAAAGGAGCAAAGGCACAAAGAGGTGAAGTAACGTGGTCAAGGTCATGCAGCAGGTCAGAGCTGGGCCAGCCTCTGGGTCTCATGAGTCCCAGGCCAACGCAGTGTCCTGTGCAAGAGGCAGCCTCTCACACTCTGTTCTACATCAAATACAGGCATGCTCTGGGAAATAGTTTGCTGTTTAAACAGCTGCAAAATTTGCATGGCATAGGTTCAGATTATGTGGTGCCTTCTTCCAGCTTCTTAGTAGGAAAATCGAGGTACCACAATGGAAACTCGGGATCTTGTTGGAACAGCTTACCATGGTGGTAAATCAGCTTTCTACTTGAGCAGCCCTGTTCGCACAGTCTAGAATTTCATGAAAGCCCAGCAGGGCCACTTCACGGAAACCCCTGTAGCTACAGGAAGAGGAAAGTAAATCTGGGATACACAGAGATTTTTAGGGCTTCTGTCAAACCAAATGGAGCTCAGAGCTGGCAAAGTAGGGAAGCCTTTTTATACTTTGTCCCTGCCAGATATTTGGGTGGTATTGTCCAAAGATGAAGAGAGCAGAAGGTGACTCATTTATCGTCTTTTCTATTTTCTCTTTGTATTTATTTTTCTTTTAAAAACACATTAGAAAAATTAATTTAGTGCTAGGGAAAGGTGACAGATTAACAACCCCAGAGATTTCAGCCTTCTGTTTATCCTCTGAACTGAGTGCTTTACGCACGTTCTCAGTGCTGCTCCAGCACTGTGCCCCAGCTATAACCTCAGGGACCAGCTCCTGAGAGAGCAACTACCCCATCCCTCCAGCCCTTCCAGCCCGCTGGATGGAGCAAGGAGTGCTGCTCGGATGTGAGTCTGTGCCAGGGACTCCTGTAGCGTTAGGTTAATGGTTGGACTTGATCTGAGAGGTCTTTTCCAAGCAAAATGATTCTATGATTCTAAGTGAGGAAATGGATGATGATGCACCTTGTAACTCTGCATTGTGCTGCATGGTCTCACAGCTATGGCGAGGCCACTCAGCAACAAGCTGTGTCTATGCAGGGCAGCTGTGCAGCTGCACAGGGATGTTGCTCCAAGTCCTTGGGGCCAGGCAACACACTTTGAAGTCTTGCTCCACCTTTCTTTCCAATCTTCAGTCCTCTCTCTCCAAGGAGAGGAAAAAAAGCTAATCCTATGAAAGCACAGTAGAAAAGGCCTTTTGGATAGCCAGATATCTCTGGATGGTGCTTTTCACCTCACTGAAGTGCAGAGTAAATGATGTTTTCATACCAACCTGTAGAATAAAGCAATCGTGTAACTATGGTGTGATTTTTGACAATAGTCTGTGCATTTGCAGCTCCTGCTGGCTTCTGGAGAATTATTAGATGTTCTATAATCATGTGGTTTTATTTAGGGAATAAACATGCTGCATGGATCCTAGCATTAGGTCACCAACTTTGAAAAGGTAAAATTCATCTCCCATCCCTCCAGTCTTCCTCACTGACATACTTGGTTGGATTTTGTTTGATAATTCTCACTGTGGATCATTTCAGATTCCTGCCATAAAGGCCTTCTGTAGTTACCTTTTCATCAGCTCTGTTGTTTAGAATAACCCTTTGCACACTAGGCAGTTCCCTCTGTCATAAAGCTGGAGTGTTTGGCAGAAGAGAGCATCCTTCACAAAGTAGACAGCATAGGTTGGGATGGGGTGGCACAGTGGGGGGTAAGACTTCCTGATGCACACAAGCAATACCTCCTTGCAGTTAATAATGCCGCCACTGCCCTCTTCCCTCACTCAAGAAGTGACATTCCAAGACACGTATTTGGTGTTTGAACTACCCTGTTTCCCAGAGCTAAGGGACAAGGGTTGGGACAGCTCCGTGGGAGGCCCCAGTGTTGAATCCATTTGGCTGGTGTGCCCAAGGGGCCTTCCATCATCACCTGCCTCTGTTGGAGTGAAGGCGTCTGCTGCACCAGGTGGTACTCAGGAATTATATCCAGTGAGTTACTCAGGGCAGAAACCCCTCCTTTGCTGTTTCTGCCTGTGGTATCCAAGGGTTGACCCCATCCCTCCCTTTTGCTGAAGGGGCAGAAATTTGATAATGGCCATAATTATGTCTGAACATTAAACGAATGCTCTGGATCATCACTGCTCTATCCACTTGTCCATAATTACCAGCAATGGACATGGTGGCTTCAAAGGCCACCCAGTTATCATTTATGTTTACTATAAACACAGCAGCTGTTTTGGGTTACAAGGGTGGCCATTTTGTTGTAATTTGATGAGCCAGACCCTGAAATCCTCACCTAACACCAGCTCCCTCCCTCTTTCAGGAAGAAAATTCAGCATAGGAGTGTTCTGTGCCACTTAAACAGGGAGCGTGGATGGGCTGTGCCTCATACACCCCTGGGAATTGCAGTTTCCCCAAGCTCCCTCTGAATCCCAGGGGGCTGATCTGTGTTTATGGGGCTATTTCATGTTTGCTAGTGTTGTCTCCCCCTAACACCACTGCCATCAGCTTGAGGACTCCAGAAATGTAAAATGGTAATGCCAGAACAGCAAGAAATCTTAAGGTGTTAACCAGGGCCTCTGCCTGACAGAGCTGCAAGCAGGGGTAGTTCTGATGGGGAGGATGTAACAAACTATGTAGAGATTTAACTTTATACGCTGCACTGCAGAACGGAGAGGTTTCTGGGTCTGAAGGGGGATGTGACCACTGGCTTTGGTTGCAGCTGTCTGCTCCTATGGGGCAGTGCAACACCTCCCCGCGGGGGGCACAGCAGGCACAGGATGGAAGTGTGGGGTTCTGGACCTTCAGCAGTGGTAATCAAAGGATAAGTCCAGCAGCTGTTGCATTGTCTGGGTGGGGAAGATTCATTTCTTCTTCCATGGGCTCCACAAACCCTCTCAGTGCACAGCCTATTTATCATGCTATGGACTGGGCCAGGATTTGGGAAGGTTTGGGATTCGGCCAAACTACTAAAGTGTTAAAAGCTTCTGCTAGCTTTTTTGATTCACTTTGCAAAATAGGTGAAAATCCATCTTGCAGTCATAAGAACTGATGTGTTTTGTAATGTGCAGCTCACAGACTCCACGCTGCTGTGTGCAAAGTGGAGCTCTGGATTTTGGAGTGTGGCTGGTGTTGCTCTGGGCTATGCTTGTTTAAAAGGGGACATGCATTATAGCTTACCTGTGCCACTAGGAATGACACTGTCCTGTCATAACTCAATGCAAAGGGTATTAAAAAATTGTATGTGTGCTGTTAGCGTGATCTGAAGCAAAAGGCAAAGCCTGCTGCAAGGTGAAGAAAAGAGAAGAAAGCTCAGACAAATATAAAGCTTTGGAGATTTTGAGAGCTCAGGACGGGTGATGTTGCCCATGATTTTGGTGTAATCTCTACAAAATTATGAGCTGGGAAGTCATGCCTAATGGCAGCAGCAGAGTGTAATTTATGAATTGCTTTGTACTGCCTTTTTTATTGGTGGGTTGGAACTTAGTCACAGTGATCTGACCAAAAGAGATGGGAGTTTTCCAAGTTTTTCTCTTAATTGGAAGTTTTCTGTCTGGCATGGGATTTAAGAAATACCATCAGAGTAGGTTTTTAAACTAATTTTTTGCTTATGTGTAATCATTCCTGCTTTTTTTCTTACTGCTTTTTTTTTTTTTTCCTGAAAGAAACTAAAGTTCAGCGATTAGAGGATGGACTGTAAACAGTGATGGACTGGAAGGGAATGAAATGAAAGCAACATATTTTGATGCTATGATAGCACTACTTTCCAAGCACTGAGTTATAACATGGGGAAATATCACACCACTGCTGGGGAATGAAACTGTGCCCGCGCATCAGTTTTGACGCCAAACACAGGTTATTTCTTTGGGAAGAGAAGACACAAAGGAGCCACCACTCTGCAAGGCTTATGCTCTCAATGAGTGGAAATAATGCTCTCAGCCTCACCCCACACTTTGGTTTGAAATGCAGAAAGGCTAACGGTGATGGAAAGGCTAACACAGCGGCAGGGGCAAGCGGGCTGGAGGTGTGCGGCAGGTAGGCGACAGCTACCTGAATCCAGGTAACGTGGTCTGACTTGGTTCTTCATATTCACTGAAAAAAAAATGATGCTTCATCTTCTCTCTAAAGGAAAGAGCAAATTAGCTGGTGTCTGCAGCAGATAACGCACATCAGGGTGATGTATTTATAAGGGGAGGAAAGAACAACACAGTCAGTGCCTGTTTATTTATTGTTTCATGAATTACAAAGGCTAAATAGGCTAAACACTCCTTCATTTGAGAATGAAAAGCAATGCCAGTATGTGTGATTGAGACGTTAACCCTCCAATGAGGTCCAAACCATTACAGTGTTCTCCTATCAGTCAATAACTGAGATACATACATCTTATTCTCAAACAATAATATTCATGGAAAAGCCCTGGAGACAGAGCTACAAAACCAGCCTTGTGACAGAAAACCCTTCTCTAAGACTTACTAATAGATACATTAGCTGACGTTGTCATGCTATGGCATGTGTACATGTTCTGTAATGTGTGGCATGCAGATTATCAGCAGTTTGTGGCTTGTCAATATTTGCAAGTGAATGTGTTGTGTAAATTGAGAAAGATCTGTTACACATCCAGAATGCTGCATCGGGTCTCCTGCACACTCCAAGGCTTTCTAGCTGTGCACTAGAGCCAGTGACAGGTAATATTTTCATGTTCTCAGGGTAAAGATTTCAGCAAAGTACCCAGAGGATTAAAGAGGGATAAACAATGCAGTGCTCTCCTGTGCAGATACAAGCTCAAGGAGTATAAGGAACTGGGAGCTGAAAGTATTGATTTTAAGATAAAATGTTTTTTTAAAAAGTGTCTAGCAATACTGTACTGAGAAATGAACTTACAGTAGGAAGGAAACATCAGGAGAGAATATAATGATACAGGAGGATTCATGGGGGGAGTTCTCAAGGAGGAAATTTTAGCCTGCATAGCAGGACATATTCCTTAAAGCAAGCTACACAAGACTGGAAATGGAGAAAGCGAAAAGTAGCTTGGGTCATATACTAGAACATGTATCAGAGGCATATTCTGCCTTGGTGGCATGAGAGAATGGTCACTCAAATATATATAGGGGTTTTTTTACAGCTTTTACAACAGCAAAGGGCCAGATCAGACGCATGAAATGTTGTGCTTGTTCTCGGGTCCTGGCCCACCTTCTCTTTAGCCATCAGCCCTCCAGCCCTGTCAAACTGCGAAGGACCAGCTGGAGCAGGTGTCAGCAGAGATGTATCAGCGCAGAGTTTTGCTGGGCTTTCTCAGAGCGAGTGGCAGGTTCTCTTTTATCACGCTGAGACTTCTCCTGTCAGAAAAGCAGCCGGATGAAATTTCCTTCTCTGGAGACCCCCTTTCTGTTGCTGTGTAGCCAAAGGATTTTGTAGGCTCTTTTACTGTCTTAATTCTCATCAGATTTGCATCATTATTCAGGCCTGGAAAAAAAGAAAAACAGAAAAAAAGAAAAACAAAAAAAAACCCCAACACATAAAGCCAGTCTTAAAAGAAAAATCTCTCCACAAAGACCTCGGACTTCTGACTTTGACGTGTTCGAAAATGTTTTGGGATGTTTTGCTTCTGAGCATTGGGAAAGTCTGGACTGACGTGTTTTGTACTAACTCTTACAAATGCTAAACATCTGGATCTGGTGACATTTAGTGTAGAGTGTGTTTGAACTCATAAAGAGCAGAGGTGTTTTCTGTATTTCAGTAGAAGCTCTTAAAATGCAGAACAGTGCTGGGGGTCCTGATTTGGAATGATCCAGGGGAAACCCGGAACTAGAATTTCATTTCAACCCTCTATGAAAAACGGGCTATTCGGCAATTCTGAACCATGTTTGAGTTTTATTTTTTTAGGGCTTTAGTTTGGGGGTGCTTTACTCTGGATTGTCTTAATTTCCTACACTTTCAGACAAGGACAAAGATTGCCCAAGCATCAAAATGCATTGTACGTGAGATTTAAATCCTCACCCACAACCTTTGTTCTTTCTCTCAGGTGAGGTTTCAGAATTTACATGGCAACCAAAGTCCACATATGGGAGGAATAATGAATTACAAAAAAGATTTGGCAATTGACTTTAGAGGTGGAATGAATAAGACACAAAATGTGTCTTCTCAGGTGCAGCTTTTTCCTAGGGTGCTCTTCTGTTGTTACTGTCACTGTAAAGCAAAGTAGATGGTATTGGTTTATACTTCTTTACAGACATAGTTAAATACCAATGAAAGGTAAGAAAAAGATCACGTAAATCAGAAAGGAAAGCATCCTTGGTGCCTTGTGGTGGTTAGATAGCAGGAGCACTCTGTTTCAAGGTTATAAAAAGAATTATGAGATCAGGAGGACTGAGCTAGTGTTTCATGGATTCTGCCCTGCCATACTTTGGGATGCTGAATTGCGTGTTCATGTTGTAACCATTGCTAAAACGTGCCACAAAAAGCATATTGGCTACTTCACAGGACGTTAGGCCTGGATGGAGAGAGTCTTGTAAAGATGAACTCCCATTTACAAGATTGGATAAGTCTGGCATACCTGGAGGAATATCTATTATACAATCTAAGTCCACCTGTGCATTGGTGGTTGCTGCCCACACAGTCTTGCTCCAACACCGCCAACACAGTGTTTGTCTTGGGGAGCCATTGCAGGGCAGGAACCCCTGAGCTGTTGTATCTGTCACATATCGGGCTGCAGCTGTTCAATAGCCTTTGGTTCACAGAGGTCCAGCGGATCCTGCAAGGACAGGAGAACTAGGAGGAAAGCTGGGAGCTCCAGGTGACAGCTCCAACCAGGGGGCAGGCATTGGCTTGTATTCATTTGATTTATTGTCTTCTCTTCCATAATGTAAGTTGGGAAATTCTGGCATTGATTTAAAACAAATAAACTTTCCCTACTGAGTGGGAAACTCAGACTAGCTGAATCTTCGTCCAGAGCTGTTATTCCAGACAAAGTAATTGCTATTTGATATACAAAGGTGTTTATTAAACACTTCTGATGGTAAGGAAATTATGAACAATCTCTATCTGTAAAAAAAGAGATGTTACACCATAGAAGTTGTGAAACATCACATAAAGGAACAGTCCCACAGCCAAGCTACAGGCACCTTTGCAGCCCAGTGTCAGTGCAGTCCTTTGAAATGCCAGGGTTAATAATACATAGATTTCATTCAACTTTTTTATTATAACTTAAAAAAAAATCTTAGGTTACAGTAGAGAAAATAAGGATGGAGGAATGACAGCAGTTAAAAAGAAAAAAAATGTTTAGCTGAGGCATAGGATTGAGGTATGTTTACTGGGCTCTATGAGACCCGTCCAGCTGGAATCAGCATCAGCAGTCACATTGACGGGTGCTATTCAAGTGATGTCTCTATTCATACGGGATTAGACGGCTGTCTGGCTGCGGGCTGAAAAATCATTATTTTTAGTGCCGTGTCCCTGTAGTTGGTTTTGTTCTCCTACTGACAATGTCCAGTTGCAATACATTTTATCTTCCCCCTCCCCTTGTACCAGGTTTTGAACAAATAGAATTCTCTCTGGTTGTTAAGCAGTTTTCTCTGGCCCTTTTTTCTCATTTCCTACCAGAGAATGATGGATTTGGTCATTTCTAAGGATCTTCCCAGCTGTTTTGGACATGAAGACGAAAACAAGCTTGGAGAGATTCATTGATACTATGGAAGATTAGCCTGGGGGTTTAAGGATTTGTTTCAAAAAGAAAACTTTTTTTTTCAAGTTTGACTCGTCCCTGGTATGCATGACTAAAACACCCATGATACCGAATCAGTGCAAAGACTGAGGGATCTAATCCTCAGCTGCTGTAAACCAGCATTGCCCAGTCACATTCAGTTCAAGCTACCCAGGTTTACACCTGCTGGCAAACCACCCGAGACAGACGTTGTGCGTCTGTTTGGGGCAAGGTGACGCACAGCATGGCATTCCCTCTCTGATTTTTCGTCAAGAGACAGCAGACAAGAAGACGACAACATATTTTCTTTGAGCCAGGGGTCTGACTGTGGCAGCTAATTGGTGGCATTTCTTTTTCCTCTGTCCTGCTCCTCCCCTTCTCCTTGCAGAGCCGGGCAAGCTCTCCCGGCAGCACTCGGTCTATGGTTGGAGGGCATAGCTGTCATTCCATTAGGCTTGGCTAGGCCTGCGTTAAAGCGTGTCATACAAATTGAGGGGATCCAGCGTATTGACAGACAGATATTTAGCATGTAATTGCACTGAAAGTGCAGCACAAAATCTCTGGGAGGTAGGAGAGTGGAGGATTTGGATTGCATGAGATCTAGTTGGAGTGAGGTTTGGACTTTTTTTCCAAAGCCCATTTGAGCTCCATAACAACAGGTGTGATGGTAAAGCACAAATACATCATCCCACAGCCACTGGGGCACTGTGCTAGCCCTCCTCCAGCCTGCCTTGTCTCCCTGAAGAAATCCTGTTTGAGGCAGCATCTGTTATAGAGCAAGCAAAGCCATCCCATGGGCTGGTGCACAGCTCTTGCACGCTCATATGTAGATTCATTTCTCAAAGAAAGCTGAGCTCTGTCAAAACATGGCTCCTGCCCCTTAGCCTCACCCATACAGCAAAGAATCTCAAATGCCCCATGCACCATAGGTTTTACATCATAAAAATGGAACAGAAATTTAACATGTATTTGGCAATAGAGAAAAAGGGTCATTTTGATTGCTTGGCTTTAGCATTGGTCATTAAGGACCAACTCAATTTCTGCTGAAACTCCAGCTCCTGCCTCCACATGCAATCGTGTTGTTTGTGGTTTCATGCTCCTGGGGCTGGTCTGCACCCACCCTGTCCTCATGTGGCTTCTAGGAGCCAGGGCTTCAGGGCAAGTCATTGGGTCTTAGAGTCTAAAATCCATCATCAGTGACTTTTACAAAGACAGCTCATGCTCCCAAGTCATGTTATTTTTAAAAACCTTGCACTGAACGGCTTGTCAGCCAGTGGCAGAGCTGGGACACGGGTCCCAGGTCTTCAGCTGTCCTGGGTGCTGCTTTCTCCTGCACCTCCCATTCCTTTCCTACAGGTGTTCTGAAGGATCGAGCATCAGTGTCTGCAGACACTATGAATTATCTCAGGCTGTAGCAGAGCTACTAGAGTATAAGTCACAGAGGGACTTAAGAAAACATATTCAAACTGGAACACACCCAAATAACCCCTCAAACACCCAGTGGTCTGAGAAGGGGAGAGGAGTTCAGATGTATTTGTTGATCATGGTCATATGAGGTGATTGAAAAAAGAAGGAATCTTTGGCTGTTAAGTCTTTGCAGTCTGACAGGTTGCAAATTGAGCTGCTTATGTCAACTAATGGCAAAATAGGTGTAAACTAGTCACTGGTTTCTTTTGCTGAAGAAAAAGTGGCCCTTGCTTCAGGGACATAGTGTTCACTAAGGCTTTGGAGACTTCAAGGACAGTGACTAGGCTGTGGAAATCCCAACTGAATTTATTAATTTGGATGAAGAGGTTCCTTTCCTTAACTTCTACAAGCAGCCAAGCAGAGGCAGCATTTCTCAGTGGTCAGACCCCAGGACTGGATCTGGAGCTGTGTGTTAGGTGTTGTACATGCATGTAAGAGAGAAATGTTCCTGTCACTGTGCAGCCTACATGAATGATATAATATTTTAAGGTGCTGGGTGGAATGTAACAACAAGCAGTGTGATTGATCATTGATGATAAGCTCTTGTCATGTTCACTTGATTTAGATTGTTTTAAGTGTATCATTTACCAATGTACCATTCACTGTCTCTGTGAGACAGTAGATCTCACAACCAAGGGTTTTTGTAAAAAATTATGTTCAGTACCTCCATTTTTGCATGCACAAACTGAGAAAGTTTAAAGGGATCGGATTTCTACAGGTACCAAGTTGTCCAAAATAGGAGGACATATTTGAGGATCTGGGTCCACAGATCTCTTTCTTGTTAAAGCACAGCTTTTCTAAAACTTGTGGAAGAGCTGCAAATGAAATAAGAAATGCAGATAGTGTGTGTCCATATGGGCACATCCCAGGGAACAGGGAAGGTGTAAGCAGTGATGGGATACAACTCGGTCCCAGCTTATGCCAGAAGAGTTTGCAGCAACTCCGTTGACTGGAATGGCAGGACTCAGCTTATTCCAGTTCACCTGAGGTCAGAGGGATAGTGGAGGATTTCTGTGGTGTTTTGAGATCATCCAGAAGGAAAAGTGCCGAGCAAGTGTAACATGCACATTACTAATCAGGGGCTGCTGCTCTGCTGTTCACAACCACACCTGTATGCTGCTTCTTTGTACAGCCCAGGTCCAGGTCGCTGTCAGGGAACATGATAAAGGAATAAAGCTGCAAGTGGGATCATGTTTCCTTTCGCTCCTTGTGTGTATGTGTGTGTGTGTCTTTGTTTTTTCTGTGCTGTAGCTCAGGGGGACTCGTAAATCTTGGAGACGACTGCAGTTTTTTTTCTTCTCCCCCTGTATGACTGATGGTGCGAATTTATGTGTGGTATTTCTCTCCCCCAACCTTGTTCTGTTAAAGTGAGACAGGAGGCCAGTAAATTTGTAGTAGTAGCTGTGCAGGGTTGTGGGTCCCTCACCCCGTCCTCTATGCAGCCTGAGGGCTGGTTGTTCCTAAGAGATAGTGATTTGGGGGTTTCAGTGGGAGGTGGGATGCTGTTTACATCGTTTCGTCTTGCTGGATGAGCATACTTTGACCCTCTGCTTCATCACCAGGTGGTGTTGAAGAGAAAGGTGCTCTCAGGGGAAAGATATACTCTCCTAGGTTAGTATCCAGTGTGGGGAATGGGAAAATCTGGAGGTGTGAGTTAGAAGAAGGTATTCCAGACCAGAAACATGTCCAAGGACACGGTCTGTCACCTCTTGCCTCTTCTAACTGCAGACACCAAGCTAAGAAAGAGTGTTTTAGTGTTTCCAAAGTCTGTTGTGTTACAGCAAGGAGCAAAGGTTTAAAAACTCTTTTAAAATATGTAATTAGAATTCTTGTGTCGGCTCCTAATTCCTGAAATGTTGCTGAAGGGGGCCGTGTCTGTGCCCCTTTTCCTGAGATGGAGGGATGCCCCGCACCCAGGCAGGGTTTCCTGCCTTTCCTCCGGCTGACTTTAGCTCACTTAATCCCGCATAGCTCACGCTGTGACCGGGAAATCCAGCCTGAATACCACCTTGAGTTTGAACTCCAATAGGAATATTTCTCTTGAAAAAGTAGTTATTCTTTTCAATGCACATTCCAGGTTTGTGTCAGTGATATTGGTTTAGCAGCAGGAGTGAGACCTGGAAGTTTTGACTCCTGGGCAGATTTGGTGAGGAATTTTGCACAGCATAATCTGAGCCGGTTCCAGCTTGTGCAGGAGCAGAGCAAACTCTTGTGCTACTGCCCAAAGTTCCAGGTAGATTGTCAGGGCTGGGCTCCACCTGGGACAGCAAGGAGCTGGGTACACTGGGTGGGACAGGGGAGGGAAGTGAGCGCCTGTGAAGTTCGGACTGGGGCACTGGTAGCTGTCAGGTTTCACAAGGAGGTCAAATAGCACTGTGCTGGTTTGTTCATTTTATTTTGTTCTGATTTGGAAGTAACAGTGGTTCAGGGCCATAATCCAGGACTTCACTTCTATCCTGTGGGTTGGTGTCTTGTTCCTGCCATTAGGACACACAACAAAACTGATTAAACAAACATTATGTTCTATATTAAAACACTAGTGTGAACCAGAAATGTGGACACAGCCTCTCACAGATGTGTCTCTGTGTCAGCCCAGTGTGTTGTGTCTGTAAAGTCCACAGGTCAGATTCTTGTCTTGGCTCTGCCCTGGGTCTGTTATCAGACTTGGGTCTGTCCCTTAACCCTCTGGCTGACGTTTTAAAAGGCACTTAATGTCCAACTGCAACTAAACATCCAAGAAGTGACTGCCCATGGCAGCTTTCAGCTCCAGGGCCTTAGCTGCCGCCTTGAAAGTATGCGAATAACAGTGCTCTCCGGCCAGGCCAGACTGAGAGAATGCGTCTGAGCTCTGTTATCCTTCCAGAGCGTGAGGCTCACCTACCCTGCGCAGTATTTGGTTGCTGGAAGGACCATCCAGACACCCATAAATCTTAAGGATAACTCTGAAGCAGCTTTGCTGACAAATTGGCACCCACCTCCTCCCCCACCTCGCAATGTGCCTCTCACACTCAGGGCTGCTAAGAGCTATTTCAGGCCCCGGAACAAATGAAGTATTTGTCTCCCCTTTGCCCTGGCAGTTGCCTCCACACCACCCTTTCGCCTTCCCCCGAGCTGAGTGCTTCAGTGCAGATACCCTAAGTCAGCTGTGGCAGCTGTAAAGGACAGGAGCAGTCTGGATGATTGTCACTCTGGTCCCTTAATGTCACTGAGCCCTGGCCAGGCACCCTTCCTCTCCATGTCCCCCCGCTGCTTCGCAGCCAACCTACTGCTGCTCCAACCCTGGCTAAGAAGTTGGGCCCGGATTTCCTCTCCCCTTGTCATCATTCCCCATTAACAAACCATTCCTTTTGTATGGCACATGACCCAAAAATGTCTTGACTGCTCTTTGGGTCTCTTCCCATTGGCATTCACCAAAAGCAGGGGCACCCAAGGACTATCCTGTGACAGAAGAGGGTGCACATTGGTAAAGGGGACCTAAGAGATATTGAGTGTAAGGTGAGGGGTACGTGCGTAACAGATGGACAGAGAAAGAAGTGATTATATGTCGTCTTTGTGCTCTATGCCATGGTGAAACAGCAACTGCTGTATAGCATGCAGAATAAAGACAGCAGAGACTAACTTTCTTTGAAGCCTTTGCTTTAGCTATATTTTTTTTCCTTTTACTGTGCCAAAATGCTCTTAGACACACATCTGCCTTAAAAACAACAAGACAATCTCCTCTTCCATTAACTCAGTTAAAGGTTTTTCTGCAAGCTTTTCATTTTGAAAAGACAAGGAAAACCAGAGAAAGAGAATGAGCTCAGAACAGTCAGACATATGGCTCTTGTGACAAAAATGTAAATTGAATTTTAGTTAAGAAATGTGAGAGATTTAGAACAATAAAGTTAGTACTTAGTGGAATAGCTCCCTGACAAGCAGGTAAGACCAAGGTAATCCTCCATCAGCATGTAAAGCAGACACAGAACAAGAGCAAAGAAAACAGAGAGTAGACTCTTTGCTTGACAATTTAAATCCTAAGGGTACAATAGCTATATAGAGCAGAATCAGACGCACAGCAGTATTCCTGAGTGTGTGTATAGTAACTTTTGTCATGGGATGTGGATATAGCCTATCTCATGCCAGTCAGGGCAAATGTGGATGAGGCTCTAATATAGACTTATCTTGCCAGTGCACCTGTGTGTGTCTTCTTACTGTGTGGCATCAGCTAAAGTTTTGGCAGACCTGGGGCAAATGGAACTTTGCAGAGAAGAGCAGGAGCAGGCAGGGTTCCAAGAAGCTGGGAGTGTTAGTTGTGGTATTCACCATTTTTCCCTTTTTCTGGAAGCAAGTGATGATTTAGAAAAACTGATGACCCGTGTCCTGGAAACCTCTGGTGCAAAACTCCTCTAAAGCTTCATTCTCAGAAGTCACCTGGGAAAAATGTATTTGCTCTTATAGGAAGCTGTGTGTCAGGTGAGACAGCAGTATTGCTGCAGGCCTGAGCAAAAAAAGTGTCTCCCTTAAAGCTAAAGAGTATTAAAGAATTTCAAGCTCAAAGAATTTGTGATACAACCAGGTTTATTTAGCAAAAATGTATTTGCTTTTGCAAAGAAAGCACTGCATGTCTGCAGTGTTTCTGAAGGCCAGGTTCTCAAAAGGGGAACCCCAAACTAACTCACAGACTAGCACATAATTGTCTCAGCTGGATGATTTTCTACACTTGCCAGTCATTCTAAGCCTCACATATTGCTGGCTGCCTTTGTCTTCCCAGAGCCTGCTTGTACAATGAGAATTACCTGTTGTGTTATGACAGACAAGTGATTAAAATGAGAAAGACAAGTTGGATCTGGTGCTGAGCTTCCTGCATATCTCCTGTGCGTGGCCTCACAGATGCTCCTTCAGAAGCAAAAGGGGCTGTCTGTGCTCCTGGTTGCTCAGAGAAACACATTTGTGATGCAGTTTGACTATTCCTATGTTGCTACAACTGTCTTGCTGGACTTTTCTGTGGCTTTTTTCAGTTATTTTCATATTCAGATTATTTCTACAAAGACACGTGCTTTCATGAGTCCTCTAATTTTAAAATTCTTCACCTAGATCCATTGGTACATTTCATCTTTTATTACTCACATTTTTTTTGTTTGTAATGATGGTACTTTACACCCCTCATCCAAGAATCTACAGCAACATTCACTTAATTATTTAGCAAACCAGAAATCAGCCCTAATGTCCACAACATCATGTGTCATCTCTTTTTTAAGAGGCTAGGAAGCAAAGGAAAATAAATTAAAAAATCAGATACCAAGCAAAACAGTCGTGAAATAAGAGCTGAGGGCTGGCATCCCATCCCTCGCAGGCACCCACTGCAGCGTTGTCTGAGCCCCTGCAGAGCTGCGGTGGCACCTGCACGGCTCCTCACCGTCCCTGCACAGCCCACGTCTCTCCTCCCATGGACCTGTGGGATGCAGTGATGGAGTTGCCATTTCATTCAAAACAAACACCAGGCTGTGGGAATAGGAGCAGCTTCCTTTTCCCTCCAGCCTTGTCAGGCCATTTTGGTGGCGGCCGCGCTGAGCGGTCGCGCTGCGAGGCAGCCGGAGCGGCCCAGGGCTCCCAGGCCCAGCACCGGCAGCCGGGAGCATCAGGAAGTCGGGCAGGGGCAAGGTCACCTCTTGACCTCCCATTCGGCAAAGAATGCAACTCGCTGTCAGGCACTAGGGAAGGATCTTTTTTTCTTTCTTCAGCTTAAGATCCCCGTGGTTTCTGATGGGAAGAGGCTTACAGCAAAATTTTTATTTTATTTTCTCAAGTGTTTTTCAAAGGGTAGATGCCAATGAAATGGTGTAATTACCAGAGAGCTTTGCAGAGTGGCTGTTCATTCGATGGGTATGCAAGGACAAAATGCTATGATTAGTATTTCGTTATGCCATATGAAGCACTGAAGTTCATTACTGATCTCAGCAGAACCTGACTTTAAGCTTTCAAAATAAAATGTTGTAACGAAGAGGGAAATCTCTGAAACACTTTTAAATACCACTAATCGCTCAAAAAATAAAAATTATACTCCACTTCTTCCTTAAAATTATGTGATTCCATTGCCACATGGGTTTTGTACCCATATAAGCGAGAATAACATCAGGGCCCAGTGGGTGAGTCTTGATTCATCTCCTGTGATTGGTTTGTCCCATTGTGTCTCTTGTCCCCTGGGCTGTCAGACCTGGCTGGTTTAAGGGAAAAGGGGGAAGCATCTCGTCTCTCTCCGATCATTTTAAAAATATTATTACAAATCTGTCTGTTGCAAATCTATCTTAATAGACATGCCAAACTATCACTATGCCTTTTTCAAAGATGGGAAAACTGAAGCTGAGATGTTTGTCATGACCTGTCTGGGATCACGCAACTGTTCAGTCAAGGATACAAGTCCAGGTCCCCAGTGTTCTCCTCCCATCTTCCCAGCTGGAGATAGTTTTGCTGCTGTTGTAGGATGAAAACAGGGCTGTGTGCTTGGGAAGATGCTGTTTGCTTTTCCTTAGTGAACTCACTGCCAGTATTGGCTGGAGGAAAAGTCTCCAGTGCAGCAATTCTTCCCTAGTGTCTCTTTATATCCCACTTATTTGCCTTTTACTGTCAAGAAGCAGTGACATAAGTAAAAGGATCTCTTTCTAACTCCTTTTTCAGCAAAAAAGCCTTCCCTCTGGGTCAGTATCTGATACTATGTCATGGCTAGAGAACAGTATGGTCAGACCTGTCCCTCCAAGCACTTGTCAGCCTGTCTGTAAGTTGTTCTGTGCAGAAATATCTATGGCCAAGAGGCAAACAACCTGATTTGAATGGAAACCTGCTGAAGAGCAAAGAGACAGAGCAGGATTCCCAGTTTGTGAGCTGGATGCACAGCAGAGATAACGTGGAAAGTTTCTTACTAATGGTCATCAGCTCCCTGAAAAGAAAGCTGTCAGTTTTGGGTATTGTCTGTTTTCCTATGGGAAAGTCAAAATATAAATAAAAGGGCTTGAAAGTATATTATTCCTTATGCTGGTGTAAACCTAGAGCATGTCTAACAGGTTCATGGATTTGCTCCAGATAAAATCTAGTGTAACTTTTAACAAGCTTTGGCCTTGGTCTAATTTAATTAGAGAAATTTTAGGGACAGAAGAGACCTGCTTTGTAACTAGAGACCAATGGACTTCTGGCAAGAATTCCAGCAATATCTATGGACCTGTAACAGCTCCTCTGCTCTAGTGCAGAAAGATCCCTGCTTCTACAATTTAACAGTGTGAGTGATGGAGAAGCCATCTGTGGTCCTGTTGTGAATAATACTCTACGGTTAGAAAGGAATGTCTTATTCCTCATATTAATTGATCTACTTTGAACTCAGATATTCTGAATTTCAGGATGATTTTTCCTGCAAGAGTGAAAAGCTAATCCAATTCTCTGACAGTGTTAAATTGCTTTTAGTAAAGATAGCTGTGAAACCAAACAACCTCCTGGTGTCCTTCACCTTGCTCTGGGCAATCACTAAGAACAGGACAGTCCTTGCCCCCAGGGAGGGAGGCCTAGAAGATCTGCCCCATATTTAAACGTACGACAGAGATGGCTGAGTCAGGAATTCTGTCCCTCATGGAAAGAGCACACTCCTTTAGATGCAAACTCAGTAACCCTTTGAATGTCTCAATTTCCCTCTCTGGACTAAGTGAGGATGACGGGAATGATTGGGCTGGGTGGATCTGCAGCTTTGATCCTCCGCCGGAGATTAGAAAGTGTTCCTCCAATGGGCTGGGTGAGACGCGCAGGTAGGCACAGCCCTGAACTTTGGGAAAGTTCATACCTGAAGTTTGCATCCATAGCCAAGCTGTCCTGTCCAGACGTGCTCCAGGAGAGAGTTTGGTCAGCGCCTGTAGGGCTTGGGTGGGAGTGGGGCTGAGGAACTCTTGAATAAAATGATGATTAATTATTATTTCATAATGAGGGATTATCACAGGCTTTGCAGATAAATAACGCAGTACTTAGCATTTCTGTGCTGTGGCACTGTGCACGTTCAAAGCACTGTACAAACAGCAACTAAATTACTAAATTAAAGAGATTATTTAATAGGCTGTGTCTTTGTATTTCTCAGGGAAGGGTGGAGAGTGTTTAGAAACTTGCCCTGAACATCACCATACAGTAACATTCTAAGATTGTGGCTCATGCTGCCAGGCCTGTGATGTGTCTGTTTGGCTTTTATATTTGGGATACTGTAGTTATGAAAATAAAACTAGTAGGCTTGCCACGTACAGAGCTTTGCAGTGTTCCCCCTACCGCCCTGCCATGGGTGACTGGGTGCAGAGTGCACAGGGCGAGCTCTTTGCCCCAGGAAGATAAAATGTCAGCCTGGCCTTAAAGTCTGTGACCCTCCAAACATATTTTGACCCAGCATGTCCTGCTCACTCTCTTCTGCAGAAACACCCTGTGCTGCCAGGTGGTATCAGATTATCTCCAGAGATAACAGTTGGATCCCAACTCAGTGTCCTGCTGCCTCTTCTGCAGCAGAGTTCTCCACAACTCTCACGGTATTCATTTTTATAGACTGCACTATTGATAATTCCTGTTTTTGTCCTGTATGGCATTGTATTCCTCGTCTTCTTAGAGGGAAGGGCATTGTGATTTGGATTTTTTTGTCTGTTTTTGTTGGTGGTGGTGGTGGGTTTTTTGTTTGTTTTTACCACAATCCTGCTTGTTACAGCAGCAGCATCTTCCCTTTTGTTTAATATGAAAACCTTAATGGGGAAGAAAAGGTTTAGGATATTCCATTAAATAGCTATATGGACTGTTGGGGGCCCCATGTTAGCAACGTGCATTTGTGCAGACACCCTTTTGCTCAGTCAAGCTGGTCTACAAAGCTGTTAAGGAAAAAGAGACTTCCAAAGATGCAGCTCATTTGTTTCTATGTCTTTGAGCAGACAGGAAAGACTATTCCATCTCATTGTTTGTTTTTCCTATCTATGTAGTGTTTAGGTCAACTCATACCATCAGTATTTAGCCCCAACTTATGCAGAAAACCTACGGAGTCAGACCATATTGAAATTTCCTTTATGAAGTTTCTTCCACATCAGCTGATTTGGGCTGGGTTACTGTCAGCAGAGAGAGCAGGAAGGCAGAGAATGAGCTCTCCAGAGACCTTGGCAAACTCAGGTACGTGGTCAGGAGGAGACCATGCATGAGTGTCCTGGGCTTACTCAGAACAGGTTTCTGTAAGAGGAAGCTATTGGATATAAAGTCTATTGCTAACACGTCACCCCTTTGCTCCCTTCCTCCTGAACATTGCATCATCAAAAATCATATAATCATAGAAACCTTCAGGCCATCACAGAGCTGAGCAGCACATTACCTTCTTCAGCTCCTTCTCTTGTAGCAATTCACCCTGTTACACGATTAGCCATCTTCTATGGATGCTGGGTTTTCTCCTCAGTACTTCTCTTCAATAGGCACTGAGCATAAATATGATTTTAAGGCCTGCCAGAGGGACCAAACTGTGATAGCTGCAGATAGGATGAGTAGGAGAGCATACTGCAGTAATACCTAAAGCGATTAGATGTAAACCAGCTTGGATTTGGATGCGATAAATCTCAGGGTTTACTAGCTTGCATGCAGTGCTGAGCTCACACAAAGAGCGTATCGCAGCATTGGAGATGCTGGTCTGTGCTGAATCTGAACTTACAGCTTGTATCTCTGTGGTCTCCAGCACTCTGTTTCATAGGCAAATATGCCATGGGATCCCAACCACAGCTTAGATGTGTGCTGTTTCCCTCTGTAAATCTCCAGTGCCTTGAATTATCTTCTGTTAACTGTATTGCCACACATTAATTACTTTGGCTTGCATGGGGAGTGAGAATCATCCTTATGCAGCACCTGCGGTAACTCGGTAACTGCTCACAACATGGTGCATCTGGCTGGGCTTGTACCTCTTCTGTATTACATCAGTTTGTAATTGGGATTTTGTTTGACACTACCATAGCTAATGTATTGACACAAAAGTTGAGACATTAACATAAAACCATTGCCATCATTTCCTTCTTAATCCTGACAGTAAGAGCTCATAAAAAAATGATTATTTCAGTGCCACTTTTCAGGGCATTTGGTTAACAATTAATTACAAGTGTTTCTTCCTTGTGGGTTGTTTTTTGTGGGTTTTTTTGTTGTTGTTTTTTATTCTTTATACAGCAAAAGGTGCAGTTAAGTTCCTGAAATGCTGCCATCTAGGAAAAAGTGTAGGATCGTGGTATTTTTTCCTGTGGGGGGATGTATTTTCAAACTAATTCTAAAAAAACTTCTGAACTTGGCTGATAAGTAAAAGTATTAATTGCTCTCTAATGTGCTGTTGTAAGAGCACACTGAGGCACAACTCCTGATGCCTGTTGGAGTGCGAATAAGCTGCTAGGTGCTGACACAAAGGCTGGATGGCTGGCTGAGCTCCTGCGAGGTGTTAGGAAAAGTCCCATACATGTTTATTTTGGTGGGGATTCATACATTAATTCCATCTGCTCTTGGGCTTTTCAGAGGATTTGGCTCTCTTCAAGTTCCAAGGCTGCTGGGGGAAGAAAGGTGAGGTTACACCTTAGCTCTGGGCACCAGTTGCCCCAGCTTCAAATTGTTTCAGCTACTATGAGCCACTAGTAATTTGGAAAGCCCCTTGTGCCTCAGTTTCCCCTTCTATAAAGTGTGTGCATATGTGTCAATGCCTTTGACAGTTTAAGAAGATAAATCACTTTATAAGTACTCATTATATACTAAATGCAAGTCAGAAGGTAGCACAGGGACTGTGGAAGATTACATAGCCATTGGAAAAAACAAGGCATCTGGTTTCCAGGACAGAAATGTACCATTTCTAATTCTAACAGAAAAATTTAACCCTCTCAGTAAATAGCACAGAGAAGTATCTTGTAGACAAGGTAAGCTTCAGTTTCAGAGTTGGAGATTACCAGTGTATCAATATCTTTAGGAAAATCTAGTTCTTACTCTTGTGTAGACTTGATAATCTACGAAAAGTTAAAGGAAAATATGAGAAACATAAATGTGGTCCTGTGGCTGGTGATAATTATTATTTTGTTTTGATTTATCGTTCACAGGAATTTTTTTATGAGAGCCTCACAGGCATAATTCTTTCTCGTGCATAGTTTATTTTTTGCCAAAACGACAAGAGGACAGGATATTTAGCAGAATATGTCTGATGGGTGGGTGGAGAACAGAGAGGATTTGGACTTGCGCCAAACATTGGGAAGGCAAAAGAATGAAAAGAACCCAGCTTATTGCAATAGTATATTGCTCTTTATCTTGGAAAGGGGTATTTGCCTGAAGTGGCACTCCTGAGTCATCATGGGATTTTATTACAGATATTGGTCTGTACTCCAGCTCAGATGCAGCTTCAGACGGCTCTTCAGCCATTTGCATAATTGCAAAAACTCCAGAGATCAAAATGTATGCAGCAGGCCAAAAAATCAAGAGTTTAAAAATATAATCTTCCTTTTGGCATCTGAGCCCTTAGGATACGTTTGTTTTGCATTTTTAGGTGTTTCCCAGTAACCATGAAGAGCAACAAGATGCTCTGCTGTTCAGGGTCTTCAATCCAGCAGCGGAGCTTTGGCACAGAAACAAGGGAATATCATGGTAGCTGCAAAAAAGTCACGAGAGTTGTTAACCAGTAGTTGGGCATGACAGAAAGTTGCGAGACATTATTAAAAAAGCACAGAAGTGACTACAGAGATTTTTCAAAGGGGCACTGCTTGGTGCTGAGTGTTTTGGAAGGGCCGTTTCTTACTTTGGATATTAAAATAGAAGTTTTAACTTTTGGGAGTTATTTTGAAAGTATTCCACTTGCATTTTAGCAGAGTGCAGTGCCAGCTGTCAAGAGCAGGAACTCGCGAATAAATTGTCCCAATGCCAGGTGAAGATTCAGCTTTCCAACCACAGCATTGTGGCTACAATTTCTCACCTTGAAAAGGTTTTAATCCTGTGTATGAGGTGCACAGGCAGTTATGGGATTTATGTATGCAAGAAAATTGTGGGGCCTGCCCTTACTTGCAAAACCAGAGGAAAAACCATATGTTCTGCTCAACTGCTCCCTGATAACACAGTGACCTTAAATCACTGAAAAATGATCATGTTCATTATAACTACTCATCTATCCTTTCTCCTAAAGTGGAGTAGGTTTGCTGGAATGAGCTCAATTCTGTTGGTGGAGCCAAGTTTGTGAACGGGTTTAGGGAAAACTCAAGTAAATTAGAACAAAATAGGGAAACAAAGTATTGACTAAGTGGTTTTGTTCAATTTCTGCTTATGTAGATATCTTTGTAGTTTTCATATAAAGAATTTTTGCCCTTGATTTCTGTATATAGTCCTGAAAATGAAGCTGAGAGCAGGGAAAGCATAGCTCATATTTTATGAAGTACTACCAGCAATTGCAATAGTAAGCTGTTGTCACCAGTATGCGGGCAAATCCTTCCCAGGGTTCCCATCTCAAAGCGTTTAGGGAAGCTGCAAGTTGTGGTTCCCTCCCAGAGAGCCAAGAGGAGCTTCACAAAGAAGGTACATTGCCCAGAAACATTAGAATTGCAGTCAGCTTGCTGGCAGGAGCAGGCATGTTGAACACATCACTTCTGCACACAAATGTCACCTCCAGGCATGGTCCGTTGTATGTCTAGCCTCAGGAGGGATTTTCGCTCTGACATCTGAGGGCCACCACAGTGCCCAGTGCCTCAACAAGACGTAAAGGTGTTCAGCGCCCTCCAGACTGAGCTCTGGGGCCAGGCTTCCAGAGGTTTGCAATGCTGAGCACCTGGGGGTTCTGTACATTTCTGAAAACATGGCTGTTTGAGAGATTAGTAAAATACTCTGCAGGAAATGAATTACATTTTGAGGCTGTTAGTAGCTTCTGTAGAATTTCCTCTATTGCTCCCATTGGACACTAAGTCCAGAGTCTCCAGAGCTCTTGCATACCTGACCCCAAAGCGAGTTTTTACCTTCACAACAATGGTTTTAGAGTAGGAACTGTGTCCTGGGATTCCCTTAGGGTTCCTCTTGGGCTCTGAGATCAGCAGGATCAGCTGTTTAATCTAGAGTAGAAAGACAGAACAAGAACTAACAGCAGAAAGCTGAAGCCAAATAAATATATAATTTGGCACTTTATTTTTTTCTTTTCATTAGTGAGAATAACTAATGATCAGAACAAGGTTAGGTGTACACTTTTGCATTTATTGCTTGTCTTCAAGTCAAAAGAAGATGCTTTTCTGGAAGACACACAGTGGCCAAATACACGGTATTGAATGGTGTTCAGAGATACCTAGGTGAAATGCTGGGGTAGGGAAGGATTCAGATTGGAGCCTCTGCTTCTCTCAGCTGGATTGAAACTCTCCAGCTTTATAGAATTGCCATCTTTTGAAACATCTTAGTGCTTTACAGCTATATTTCAAGCACAGTGCATGGATTTAAGGTGGAAAGAAATGCTGCTCAGCAGCATGGAGCACTGAAATGAAAACGGGCATGGCTCTGCCTCACAGAGATGGGAAGGCACTTGCACAGCTGTATAGCCTCAGAAATTCCTGGTGATTCTGCAGAGGTCAGTCCTTCACTCAAAAATGTGTTTCTGATTACATTCTGCCCCCTTGCAGATAACAATGCGGTCAGTGACAAATCTGGGGGGAAAGAGGCTTTTGGAGCAGCTACCATGCATTTGCCTTCCACTGGGCTGACACAGCTCATCTGGTTTAACTTCTGCATGGCAGCCGGGCGCCAATCAAGCCTGTCGCAGGGTTCCTTGGAGAGCGCAGTTCTCCTCAAAACCAGAATGGCTGTTCTGCTGGTGAAAGGATCTGCTCTTCTCTCAGTAATAGAACCATTACTTATAATGACTGATGTCTAGGTCAGACAGATAGGAGAACTCTTTTGCAAATAAGCAGTGGTTTTCCTCTGCAGCCAAATCACGTACTGTACTGAGCAGTACAGAACGAAATGGCTTTGTCTCAGAGATCTCCATCTGATGTTTTATAAAGCATGCCTGGGCCTTTTTAAATGGGGCAGAAAAGCTTGGCACAGACATTTATGAAACACAGCTGGGCCCAGTGAGTCTTTTACCCTCTTTCCTGGGAGAAAACTCCTGTCCTGGACAGCTGTGGATGGAGGAATGGATGATCCAGCAATTAAGACCCTGGTTGAAGAACTCTGTGACCTGGATTCAATAGGTCAGATCTTCTGTCTGGCCCTGGGCCAGCTGCTCTGATTTGTTACGCCCCTGTTTTCCTGTTGAAAAATGGGGACGGCAGGATTAATTTGTCTGGCAGAGGTACGGGGAGATAGGTGATCCGGGGTGCTGGGTTATAAAATAGAAAAACTGAAGAGTTCTCAGGAAAGCAAAGCTGCAGCCTCTGCTCCAGAAAGCTTTTGGGAGTCTAGAATCCAGCTGACACAGGGAAGCAGCCCCACAACAAGGGAGGCTGGAAGGTCCAGGCAGGGATCTCTGCACAGCCCTTCCAGCAAGCCCGCCCTCTCCTTGCCACCGCGCTTGGGTGACAATACCAAGGCTCCAATGCCAGGTTTGTGCCTTAGCCACTGGCCTCGCAGAGTCAGCAGGTCTAGGACAGGCGCAGTGCCCTGGCGTTTCTCCATGGCTTGTGCCAGCAGACTGGCTGCCAAGACCCAGAGCTGGACTCCCTTCCTGCATATGTTTCAAAATGTTTTGGTTTTGCACTCAGTCCAAAATGTAATATCCAAATCTTCCACAGGGGAACATTAGCATTCCCGTGCGGCTCTTCTAGATCCCGATCAGCTCTCAGATATATATCACTTCCATTTATAGTACTCATTCTCTTTTATTTTTTCATTCACAACCAATTTTATCTGGAGTTTAGCCTCAGAAAGTCGCAAGTTTTGTTCTAAATACAGGTGACTCTGAGCCAAAACCTCAGATATTATCATATGTGAGCGGGTAGGAAAGTCGGCAGGGAGAGCAGCAGGCAGGCTGTCACCCAGGGCCGGCCTGGGCTGGGGCTGACGCTGGCTCCCGCCGCCCTGAGCACAAGGCTGCAGAGCCAAGCTGCCTGCTTGGGTTTGGGCCATGGTATGATTGCTATATTTTCATGCATGTAGCTTGCACCTCAGGAAGAAAGTTCTTTGAAAGTAAGTCCTTAGATAACCCAATATCAGGTGCAGAGAGATATTAATGGCAGAAAGGTTTGGGAGAGGCTGCTGAGAGAGAGTCTGTTACAGAAAGAGCAAACTGGGAGCTGAAGGCCACGTGGGATCAGGTCACACAAGCTTTTCATATCAATAAGCCTCAATTCCCTCTGGGTATTCTCCATCCATTCCCAGCTCTCACATTTCCTGTGGGTTTTACTTGAGTTTTTTAAACCCTTTTTAAATTTTATCTGCTGTAATTCTCTGCTGGAAAATTCCTCCCTGCCTTTGCCCAGGGTCTCTGAGCCATCAGTTCCCTGGGCTTTTCCCTGCAAGATGATAAAGGTGGTTGAATGCATCAGGGTGGCTGATGCTGTTTTATTTTCAGTCTTCACTGGGAAAAAAAATAGCATGGAGAAGTGTATGGAGCGTGTCTGTGGTGGTGACTAATGACTATTAGACCCTTATTGCTGTCAGGTGAACTAGTAGCCGAGCCTCAGACATGTGGTCATTGTCAAGAGGAATTTTTGACTCTCCTCTTAGGAGCACCTCCTCCTCCCCTCCCCAGCCATTAATTACTTCCACCATCCTTCCAAACTGCCAAGGAGTGAGGAGCAGCAGAGCTGGAGATGAAAGGAAGCAGCGGCTGCCCCGGTTTCCAGGTCTTTCAAATAACCAGTCTGTAATAACTTCCACAGTCAAGGGAAATGGGCGAGCTGTGGGAGGAAGGTCAGCGCTGAGGGGAGGAAGGCTCTCGCGTAGCAATGATGTAGTGGCTCCTAATGGAAGAAACCTGTGGAATTAATCAAGCACCGTGCCTCATTTGTTAATGACAGCACGCCTTAAACGTGCACTGGCCTCTCTTGGTGGGTAGCTGGGCCCTGGAAGCTTGGCCAGGCTGTCAGCATGGGGACTGGGGTCTCAGGGCAGTGGACAAGCCCAGTGGCAGTGGATGCTGAGAGTGCCGGGGTGCTGGGACGGGATGCAGCTGTCTGCGTGCGCCTTGCTCCAAGGCGGCTGCGAGGGAGCTCGGAGCGAGGCTGGTGCTGACCTCCCATGCTCGGCTTCCAGGCTGTCATGCGTGAAGTCGGTCACGCTCAGTTTCCCCCAGATTAGCATGGGGTATTGAGATGACATTGTTCTGGCTTGCTCACTGCAGAAAGCAGCAGCTCTGTGGAACCAGTTAAGGCGGTTTGGGCCCAGCTTCCACCTTTTCAACCCCCACACACACTCCAGAGTTTGGCCTTGATTTCATGGGCCAGAGATGAACAAGAATCAAAGTGGAATAATTACCGCTAGCATATGGCCCCTCACCCCCAGGCTGCCTACGTAGGCTGAGCACGCAGACTCGGCAAGCGAGGTGTGCTAGGAGAGCTGTTCTCGCATCCTGGAGGGGGTGCTGGCAGGCAGAATCCACCAGAGATTCTTGATTTATGGGAGAAATTGCTGATGTGGTTTTTGGGGAGCATTTGATGTTTGCACCCCCAAAACCCTGTCTCTACTTTGCACGTGGGTATGCACATCCTGGGGGCAGCAAACACACTCAGAGCTCCTGAAGGTTCCTGGGAATGGTGGTCCTCTGTGTGTCTGACGCAGTTAACGTATTTGGGCTATGTGACTCCATAGAGAATTGCAGGTATTAATGGATAGCAAGTGATTATTCTTCTCAGATATTACAGTCTTCCTATGATATAAAAAATAACGTACAGTCTCATTATAGGAAACATATGTGTTCTTTCTCCATAGGCTGGGCAGATTTTTGTTGGAAGAAATGACAGTCTGACCAAAATGCCAAGCCCCATATAGTATCACATTACACCCAGGAGAGGGACTGGATTTTCTGAACCTAAGGATCTTTTTAAGCTCCAGTCCCCTTCAAAGGAGTGCAGCTGCACACTGCCTGGTGGGGAAGGGTCTTCAAAATATCTGTGAGGTCACTGTCTGATCTTGGATTAGTCATTTACTACCCCATCCATACCTCAACTTCTCCACCAGTAAAATTGCAATAATACCTATTGACCTTTCCGAAGATTTTCAAGACCAGTTGCAGAAAATACTACAGGGCAAAACCACAATGTAAGGAAATATAAAAGGGCAGATTTTCTTATGCTTGTCAATACTCCTAGTTCCTTTTTAGGCAACTGCATTGACTGATGCAGTGAATTACAAGCTTTGAAAAGTCAAATGATGGAAAATTATTTGCCTGAAAAATCAGTGCATGTGGGGACTCTTTGAGAAGCTGTAGTTTGAAGAGACATAAAGCTCACTTAATCGTGGCACGAACATCGCTATGTAATGTTAGCACACTTGAAAACCTGAAAGTGAGTTTCAGAGGCTTGGGGTTGTATTTTCCAGCCACAAGAAATGCCAAGAAGTAAAACATCCTATTTGAGGAAGATGGGAGGTGCTGAGCTCTGAGCCCCATAAAAGCTTGACCATGAAAAGCCAGTCAAATGCCTTGCAGCATTCCTGTCTCTGCACTAACACTGGGCAGGGCTGGCCAGTCCTGTAGGAGCTGTGGGCCATGTGCCAGTGTCGGGGCGTCTTCAGTCACACAGCACCCCGAAAGGTCAGCTCGCGGGCTCAGAGCCTGGCCATTTGCGGGTCCACCGGGACACCTCCAGACTCATCCCTGGGCTGACACTGTAATGGGAGTTGGGCAGCCCAGAGATGGTGTTTTATCAGCTCAGAAGAACTTCTCCAGAAAGAGGCAAAGGTACCATGCACCTTTTAATGAGATGATCTCAAGCTATGCATATGCTTTAGGCAGATAATATGGAAATGTGAAAAACCACAGATTTTCCCTTGTTTGCAGCGCACTCTGACTGACAAACCTGACAGCCTGGGATTCTTTCATAATTGGCTGGTGTGCCTATGTGCATATCAGAGTGAGCCCTTGTGCTTTTTTTCTTTTACAACCCAGTGATAAACTCTTTAGTCCCATTAAAGTATTAAATTTTAGCTAAGTCCTTAATTAAGCCCTCCTTACTTTAATTAAGGCATTAAGATTTAATTAAAAGTTAACACATTGGCAAAATCTCCTTTCTCTTCTTTCTTAACTCTGGAGCAGGTTGTCATCCCAAATGTCAGCTGATGCTGTAAAATCAGGAGAACCTTTCCGAATGTTTTCCCCACTGTGCGTGCAGGCTGCAGCGCATGCCAGCACTTGTCAGCAGGGCCCTGCGACTCACTGGTGCATCCAGCAGAGCTTTTCCCACTGCACTGCGATGGCTGCAGTGCACTCAGCCTCTTGTCCCAGCTCCTTTAGCCCATAGGCAGAGCCCATCTGATCCACCACTCTGGGCATCGTTCCCCAAAACACCACAGGGAAAACCTCCATGTGCAGCTTTGTCCACAGCTTGTCCAGGACAGTCATTAAGCGCACATTGACATTGCTGGGTCTTGTCTTCAGGTGCAGATCCTGGTCCCTACATTGGCCAGGCAGATAAGTTTCCAAGAAAAAAGTTTTCAAGCCTAAAAGCTTGTCCCCTTCAAAAACAGGTTGTTGCTATTTACTTGGGCACATCCAAGATCTTGGTTTTGCTTCAAGACCCGGAATTATTGGGCACTTTTTTTTGTTTGTTTTAAATGGTGTATTATAAACCAGACTTTTGGCTGTGACAAAGGCCTACATTTGGAGTAGGGAAGGGTTGTCTTTCAGCTGGCCATGGGTGGCTTTGTGCAGCTCCCACGAAGGTGTGTGAGGGGGAATCAAACTTGGAGGAAAACCCCATCCTTGGTGCAAAGTTAAAATAAAAGCAGCAGAATTTTTAGCAGAAGAAGTATTGATTATGGAAATTGGCAAGTAGGTGTGAGAATCTGCGTTGTAGTAAGTCCACTACTTGAAAACTACAGCGAATTACAGGAGCTGAGGATAACAGCCAGGACATGGTTGGCTCGATTCCAGGCTGGTCCAGCAAGAAGCCCAGTGGGAGAAAATTCTGGTTTATTTATCTGAACAAACTTATGCCACGTGCCCTCCTGGACTTGCTGGTGCCTTGCTGAAATCCAGCATGGGGTTCTTGACACTTCAGTGCACCCTGCCTTGGTTGTTTCAAAAGAAGGTAACGTACCTGGGCATGGAAGGCAAAAGCACTGTATTCCATCTTAGTCTTTTAGTCATGTTTCACTTAAATCTTCCATCAAAATCTGCATACTCGGACTTGTCAAAACCAGCTCATCCCAGCTGTCGTTGCAAAAGCCCCTTTCCTTGAAGCAGAATAGAATTGGCAAGGAGAAAACTGCATTTTTAATAGGTTGCGTTTCTGCAGCACTTCTCTTCAAGGGACCATAAAGATCTCTGCAATGCTAATGACACCCTTGCAGGTCATATATTACTGCCTTGCTTTCAAGTAGAGGAAACCAAAGCGCCTGAGTAGAGCAAGCTCCCAACAGCTCCTTAGCATCAGAAGTCTTGGCTATCAGCATGTTGTCTTCACAGGGACCCTGGCTGCTCCGCTGCAGAGGTGTAAGTACAGCCAGTGCTGGCAGCAAGCATGCTCTCTCCCCAGCCACACAGAGCGTGATCACCTTGCTCTTTGGGGAAAGAAATAGTGTCCCCCAGGTGGTTCTGGCCAGACGCATATGGATGATGTACAAACCTGTGTGCCCTCTTCACCACAGGAGAACTGCTCAGCTCTGACAGTGTCCTGCATCATCCCTTTTCTCAAACATTAAGAAGGAGAACAGCTTTTACACCCGTTCTGTATAGAACAGAAGGCTGTGCCGGGGTCATCTGTGTTTTGGGCTCCAAAGCAATGACAGCTTCTTGAACACCAACTTTACGGCATCTGCTTTGGCCATCAGATTTCAGCTTTTTCCTGCCCTTGGCTTTCTGCCCGGCTTGCCATGCTGCTGCTGGGCTTTGGGTGCTTCTGCAGGTGACCCACACACTCACACACAGCATTGCACAGATTTACAGCTTTGGCCTTTCGAACTTTGAGATGCTGGGTACAGCACTGCAGGCATTTGCGCTTGGACAGCGGCTTTTGGGGCCAGTGGGGCTGGACAGGGAGAAGGAATCTGGCACACTGTGTCATCACAGCTGCCAAATCCTTCCTCAGCAGAGATGCTGTGAAAATTGTAGTCCTTTTTACATTATATTCCTATATAATTGCTTTTAAATTCTGACAGAAGTAATTAAAGGTTGTGTTTGAACCGGTACAAGATGGCAAGGGACCTGAAACCAGATCTACAATGGAGAATTTTTTCAGTGGAAATGGGAAAAACCCCATTCTTGGCAGCAACTCTGCAAAAACAGCTCTCCTGGCCTCCCAGCACTCCGAAGGAGGGAGGCAGAGCTCAGTGTGTCCCGTGAGCCGGGCACCGTGTGCTACCCGGCGGCTCCCCGGGCACCCAGAGCAGCGAGGGGACCCCGCGGTGGCACTCGCGCTGTGCGGCAGGGTGGCCCCGCTAGATGGCGCCGTGCGCCGAGCAACTGTCGCCACGGGGTGGGGGGTAAACGGAGGGGACGGAGCAGGAGCTGGAGCGGTGCCGGGGGTGCTGGGCTCTACCTGCGGCTCTTCTGGTTTGAACACACGCGGTTCCTTCGCGTAGAACGGGCGGTACAAGGCGGTGTCGATGTAGGCTGGAAGAATAGGAGTTAAGCTGAGCCCACCTTCCCTCTCAGCATCAGGCCTCTCACCAATGGGGAGTGAGCTTATCTCTTTCCTAAATAAACTGTAATTCATATAGAAACATATTGAAGTGCTGGCAGCACCTTTGGGAGCCCAGCAGTGGAAAGCAAGTGAGAAAACAAGTAGCTAGCAGCATTTGGAGACAGAAGTTAAACCACATAGCCTGTTGTTGGCTGATGACCTGTAACGACCAGCCCAGATATCCATGCATAGCTTGTATCCACCTCTGTGCATCATGCGTGGGTAAAAATGCCTGGAAAAACTCCTGCTCTTTGCAGGCTGTCTCTGGGTCATTAGAGAATGGTGGCTAGGGCCACAACAGGAGGGAATCTTACAGCTCTCATCTCCCTGAGCGAGGAGAGGGGCTGCGTGACTGGGAAGGCTGGCAGCCTGATCCTGCGCAGCCGGGGAGGGGTGCTCAGTCTGTGCTGAAGGCCCCACA